>NC_067245.2:280317728-280942728 GCF_019359855.2 Lolium perenne
CATCACCGCTGTCTTTGTTGATTGCCGGCTATCAATCATAAAATTCACCGAAGCTAAACTGACACCCAAAAACATTACAACTACATATTCACAAGGGGGTTGATGACCCACAAGTATAGGGGATCGCAGCAGTCTTCGCGGGTAGTATAACCCAATTTATTGATTCGACACAAGGGGAGACAAAAAATACTTGAAAGCCTTAACAGCGGAGTTGTCAATTCAGCTGCACCTGGAAACAGACTTGCTCGCAAGAGTTTATCAGTAGTAATGTGATTTTATAGCGATAGCGATAGTGAAATAACAGCAGAGTAACAGAGACAGCAGTAGTGATTATAGTAAACAGCAGGATTAAAATACTGTAGGCACGGGGACGGATAACGGGCGTTGCATGGATGAGAGAAACTCATGTAACAATCATAGCAGGGCATTTGCAGATAATAATAAAACGGTGTCCAAGTACAAAGCAATCAATAGGCATGTGTTCCAATTATAGTCGTACGTGCTCGCAATGAGAAACTTGCACAACATCTTTTATCCTACCAGCCGGTGGCAGCCGGCCCTCAAGGGAATCTACTGGATATTAAGGTACTCCTTTTAATAGAGTACCGGAGCAAAGCATTAACACTCCGTGAACACATGTGATCCTCACATCACTACCATCCCCTCTGGTTGTCCCGATTTCTTTCACTTCGGGGCCATCGGTTCCGGACAGCGACATGTGTATACAACTTGCAGATAAGATCATAAACAATGAATATCATGATGAAACAATAACATGTTCAGATCTGAGATCATGGCACTCGGGTCCTAGTGACAAGCATTAAGCATAACAAGTTGCAACAATATCATCAAAGTACCAATTACGGACACTAGGCACTATGCCCTAACAATCTTATGCTATTACATGACCAATCTCATCCAATCCCTACCATCCCCTTCGGCCTACAGCAGGGGAATTACTCACACATGGATGGGGGAAACATGGCTGGTTGATGGAGAGGCGTCGGTGGTGATGATGGCGATGATCTCCTCCAATTCCCCGTCCCGGCGGAGTGCCAGAACGGAGACTTCTGGCTCCCGAGATGGAGTTTCGCGATATGGCAGCGTTCTGGAGGCTTTCTGGCGACTTCGACTTCTCCCCGTGCGTTTTTAGGTCGAAGGCAATAAATAGTCCGAAGGAGGGCGTCGGGGGCTGACCGAGGCCGCCACACAGTAAGGCCACGCGTGCCCCTCCTGGGCCGCGCCGCCCTATGGTGTGGGGCCCTCGGGCCCCCACCTGGCTTGCCCTTCTGGCTCCGCCAATATTCTGGGAAAATAGGACCTTCTGCATAAATTCCAAGGATTTTCCTGAAAGTTGGATTTCTGCACAAAAACGAGATACCAGAACAGTTCTGGTGAAAACAGCGTTAGTCCGTGTTAGTTGCATCCAAAATACACAAATTAGAGGCAAAACAATAGCAAAAGTGTTCGGGAAAGTAGATACGTTTTGGACGTATCAACTCCCCCCAAGCTTAGCTTATTGCTTGTCCTCAAGCAATTCAGTTAACAACTGAGCGATAAAAGAACTTTCACGAACACATTTGTTCATATGATGTATATATTCTCATAATATGTCTAATACTTAGGCAGTTCATAATGAGATGCATACAAATAAGATCATCTAACAGCTATGTCAATCATAGAGAGGTACCAATCAATTAATAATAGGCATCATGAATCATGTATATAAGCAGGATTGCAATGTTCATAAGAGAGTATGATAAAGTGGTATCTCGCTTTCCCATATTTGATCAGCAAAACATAAATGCTCAGGCAACTCTGAAGTTCATAGAAAGAGTAGAAGTAGTGATTGTCAAAGATAAAAGCATCAAAGTTATACCACAATCAATCATATTTTGAGACAAGCATATTGTACTAAGAATGACAGTTGTGCTCTCAAGATAGTGCTCAAATAAAGAATGGAGACACAACATAAAAGTAAAAGATTGACCCTTCGCAGAGGGAAGCAGGGATTAACATGCGCTAGAGATTTTCATTTTTAAAACATGAGTAAAATTATTTTGAGAGGTGTTTGTTGTTGTCAACGAATGGTAATGGGTACACCAACTACCTCGCCAACCGGACTTCCAAGAGTGGCTCCCATGAATTATTTTTATGTTTATGTGGCACTCCCTCCAACCTTTCTTTCACAAACCATGGCTAACCAAATCCTCGGGTGCCTGCCAACAATCTCATACCATGAAGGAGTGCCTTTTTATTTTAGTTTTATTATGATGACACTCCCCCCAACCTTTGCTTACACAAGCCATGGCTAACCGAATCCTTCGGGTGCCGTCCAACAATCACATACCATGGAGGAGTGTCTATTTAGGTTAATTAATTTGGGACTGGGAATCCCATTGCCAGCTCTTTTTGCAAAATTATCGGATAAGCGGATGTGCCACTAGTCCATAATGAAAGTCCATCAAGAGTAAATGACAAGGTTGAAAGTTAAACACCACATATTTCCTCACGAGCTATGAAACATAAACACAAATTGAGAAGCATTTTGAAGGTTTTAAAGGTAGCGCATGAGAATTTACTTGGAATGGTTTGAAATGCCATGTATAGGTATTTATGGTGGACACTTTGGAACAACTTGGTTTTCAGGTGTTTGGAAGCACGAGCAGCGTTCCCGCTCAGTACAAGTGAAGGCTAGCAATAGACTGGGGAGCGAAAAATCAAGAGAGCAGTAACTGTCATAATCATGCTTGCGGCAAAATAAATTAACAGAGGCATAAAAGTGATACAAGAACTCTGAAGCAATATAAATCATCGAGGCTTAATTGACTTTTGTTCAGTCATATGCATGCGTGAGCATGTGCCAAGTCGATATAAATGAATTATTCAGAGGAGGATACCACAATACCATACCTACTTATGAATAGAACAATGCAAGCAAACATCCATGACATGCATACTCATATTAATAAATTGGAGCTAAACATGAGAGATCATGAACTACAAGACTTTCTCAAATGACATATACCTCACATGAACCAACTAAGCATGCTCACATGGATGAGTATATGTACAAAAATGAAAACAAATAGAGTTCATACCAGCCTCTCACCGCAATCCAATTGTCGTAGATCGTCATTATTGCCTTTCACTTGTGTAGCTTGGATAATATGAAATGAAAACCACGCTCCAGCCACCGAAGACCATTGAACTCATAATGAACTTTACAAACCAAAGAAGAACAGCAAATATTTTTGGAGTTTTCGAATTGGAAACAAGAACAAAAGGAAACAAGCAAACAAAGCAAAATCTTTTTGGGTTTTCTTATAGCAAACTAGCAATAGCAAATAAAGCGAAACAAATGCAAGAAACCAAATCAAACAAATGATGAAGAGAAACTACAGAAATATTTTTGGTCTTTTTGTGTTTTAGGAAAGAAACAAAGCAAAAACAAGAAATAGCAAACTCGAAAAGTCACATAAACACAAAGCAGCAGAAATTCGTCAAACTTGATAGCAGTACAGTACTCGATTTTTAAGAAATTCTTCCACTGCTCAAATCGAAAAGTGTTCAACTAAATAAAGTTATATAACAACCTGGGGAACATGCACAAAAATTGGCTTCGCAAAATACTGTTCTGGCTATTTTTGAGAATTTTTTCGGTAACAGTCCAGAATCTGTTTGCAGGCAGCACTTCCCCAAATATCATCTCCCTCTCATTAGAAAACCACTCAAACAAACTAAACAAGTATATACAAGTATCCAGCAATCATAATATGCAAAGAATGAGTAATGCCGGTATACCCCCCCAAGCTTAGGCTTTTGGCCTAAGTGGAGTTCAACCCTAGCGAGGGTCGCTGTTCCTCGCCGGTGGATAATGCATGGCGTAGTCATAGTAAGGTTCCTGTGCAGAAGAAAAGCGTGGAGGCTCCACATGCCCAAAATATTGATGCGAGGAACTTGCTGCATCGGATGATGAGTCGAGGTGTTCCTCGGCCTCCTCCGTGTTGCCTCTTGCATGATGGCCTCCTCCCTCTATGTGTGCATTCAGTGCACCTTCTGTGACTGACCAATCCTCCCTGGAATCAAGGTTAAATAGAACAGGCGCAGGCAATCTTACTAGTTTTTCAGTTTTCTTAGTTATTCTCCAAGCTTTCTTATAAAATGTCATCTTATAAAACAGGTTACCCAAATTAGATAAATCAGAAACAAATTCATGTTTAATCATAGAGACTATGTCAAGTTTTTCTATGGAAAGTTGAATATCAAGATGGTGAGGTTCTACTCCATGCAAAGCTAGTAAACGAGAGGCGATGAGACCTCCACAAATTCCGCCCTTCTCACGGTTAGTAGCAAGACTATAAGCTATCAATGCCCCCAAATTATAAGTCTTACTACCTTGCAGTGCAGCAGCTAGAAAAGCTAAATCCTGGATAGATAGTTTATCACCATTCTTTCTACCAAGAACGCATTTAGTGATGAAATAAGCAAAGTAGCGGATAGCTGGGAGTTGAATGCTAGTGATTTTACCACCATCCTCTGAGAAACTCCTTCCATGACAAATCATCTCGAAGAGGCTTAAGAGCTCTCGCGGCGATCCCCTTATCTTCTCGCATGACCCCCATTGCGGTACTCTAATTCTTTGTACAAAAATCATTGAATGGCAAGTTGACAGTTTTATTATAAATCTTATACTGAACCATGGGGTTAGATCGCGACCAATTGAACTTAAAATCCTGCACAACAGACATAGTCAATTTTGCATATTGGCATGGTTCTCCATCAACAAAATCATTCAACCCTGCACGAGAAATTAGATTCTGAACATCTTCCAATATTCCTGCACTTCTCATGAAATCTGTGCACGGGTAGTAAGAGGGGTATACTCCCTCTTCGCGGTTCACTCTCATGACTTGTTGCACCTCCAATTCTTGTTGGTTTAGTTGATATCTATTCCACTCCATTTTCTAAAAAATTTCAACAAACAATATAAAATTTGATTTGGTGACATATAATCAAGGGGAACTACTATAGGAACTTGCTAGAGTACTAATCATGCATCAAAACTAGTTTATACAACTTGGAACAAGCATGCAAGCTCACTAAACATGTTACCTACAGCAGCAAAATATTCAAGATGTACTCAACCAAACAAAATTCTACTTGGATAGACGGAGGAGTCACATACCGGAGAGCAAATGTGCCAAATTTCAGACAGAAATCTGGGCTAAGCAAAGAGATCGAAAAATCCTGAGCTCTTGAGCAAAAACGCGAGTGAGAGAAAGCTGGTGTCGATTTTTTCGGGAGAGAGAAGAGTCTGGGAGGAAGAGATGCTGAAGTGGGGTAAAGGGGGGCCCACACGCCAGGGTGGCGCGCCCCCCTTGCTGGCCGCGCCAGCTGTGGGAGTGCCACCACAGGGTGCCCCACAGGTCATCCCCAGGTGCTCCCAGGTGCATTTTCGAAAAATAGGGCCAACGGTATAATTTTTGTGAATTTTTGAAAACTTTGAAAAATGCACATTTCTGGGTATTAAGTTTATTATTACTGGCCAGGAAATTTTTTGAAATCTCTAATTAACTAAGGAACTTTGCAAATCAAAAGTGCTACAGCAAGTAAGACAAGTGGAGGGAGAAAGAGATGTTGTTTACCGCCTCTATGCATATAAAAGGTATTCGTTAACAAGGTTGATCAAGTCTTGCCACCGAATAATTTTTACATAGCATAAGAAGAAATAAACCTCAAATCAATCATGTTACCTTGAATTGTATTGATATGGATCCAATCATAAGATTTTGATATCCTTCTTTAGGCTCATATATAGGACAATCAATAGTTCCAACTTAGATAGTTCTCACATTAGAAATAGTATTAACTCCACATACTTTATCAATCCTCTTGGGAAAATAGACGGTATGCTCCTTATCATCAACATTGAAAGTAACTTTTCCTTTATTGCAATCAATAACAGCCCCTGCGGTGTTAAGAAAAGGTCTCCCAAGAATAATAGACATATTATCATCTTCAGGCATTTCCAACACAACAAAATTAGTTAATATCAAGCAGTTATTAGTAACTTGAACAGGAACATCCTCACATATACCAACATGAATAGCAGTAGATTTATCAGCCATTTGCAAAGATATATCAGTAGGTATCAACTTATCTAAATAAAGTCTCTTATAAAGAGAAAAAGGCATAACACTAACACCGGCTCCCAAGTCACATAGAGCAGTTTTAACATAATTATTCTTAATAGAACAAGGAATAGTAGGTATACCTGGGTCGCCCAACTTCTTTGGAACTTTGCCATTGAAAGAGTAATTGGCAAGCATAGTGGAAATTTCCTCATTGGGGATTTTCCTTTTGTTAGTAACAATATCTTTCATATACTTTGAATAAGGAGGCAATTTAATAGCATCAGTCAAAGGGATTTGCAAGAATAATGGTTTCATCCAGTCGCAAAATTTATTATAGTGTTCTTCTTCCTTTGATTTTAGTTTCTTAGCAGGAAAAGGCATTTGCTTTTGCACCCAAGGTTCTCTTTCATTACCATGTTTCTTAGCAATAAAATATTTTTTAGTATACTTTTTATTTTTAGCTTGCTTTTCAGGTTCATCTTCAACCTCTTCTTTATCAGAAGCATCATTCTTATCATTATCATTATCATTATTATGTTCATTACCACTTTCAGTTTCAGCATCGGAAATAGAAATACTATTAGGATCATTAACAGGTTCAGAGGATTCTACAACATTTTTATGTTTCTTCTTCTTCTTTTTCTTAGAAGGAGCACTAGGTTCAATTCGTTGAGAATCTTGTTCAATTCTTTTGGGATGCCCTTTAGGATATAGAGGATCCTGGGTAGAGACACCACCTCTAGTTTTTACTTCATAAGCATGTTTCTCTTTAGAATTATTTTTTAACAAGTCATTTTGCACTTTAGTGAGTTGATAAATTTGAGTTTGAATCATTTGAAAATGTTTAACAAGCACCTTAACATCATTGGAGGTTCTCTCCACAATATCATGCAAATTGCTAATAGCTTGAGAATTTTCCATTAGATGATTCTCTACTCTCATATTAAAATTTTCTTGCTTAACAATATAATTATCAAACTCATCTAAGCATTGAGCAGGAGGTTTTGAATACGGAATATCTTCCCTAGTAAAGCGTTGAAGGGAGTTTACCTCAATCATGGATGAAGGGGGAATTATCTCACATATATCTTCTATGGGAGGTAGATTCTTCACATCTTCGGATTTAATACCTTTCTCCTTGAGAGACTTCTTAGCTTCCCTCATATCGTCATCATTCAATTCAATTAAACCCCTCTTCTTCAATATTGGTGTTGGAGTTGGTTCAGGTGTATTCCAATCATCATGATTCCGGCTTATTCTAGCCAATAATTCTTGACTTAAATGCCCTGAGTTCTTTTCCTGAAAACACAACCAGCACAACTATCCAAATATGCTCTAGATTCAATGGTTAGTCCACTATAAAATATATCAAGTAGATCATTCTTTTCTAAATCATGTCTAGGTCGAGCTCTGATAAGAGAACAAAATCTTTCCCACGCCTCAGGCAATTTCTCTTCATCTCCCTGGTCAAATCTATAAATTTTCTGTAAAGCAGCATGTTGAGCACTAGCAGGAAAGTATTTTCGAAAGAAAACATCACGCAGCTCAGTTGGATTTTTAATAGAACCAGGAGGCAAATTATTATACCAAGTTTTAGCATCATCCTTTAATGAGAAAGGAAAAATTTTAGCGACAAAATAAGTACGCATCTTGACATCATCAGAAAACAAGCTACTCATAGAAGAAAGTTCAATCATGTGTTCTACAACACTTTCTTTTTCAGTACCACAAAAGGGTGCTTTCTCTACAATAGCTATATGAGATAGATCAAGAGAAAAATCATAATCTTTATCCTTAATGCATATAGGAGATGTGGCAAATTTAGGATCAGGAGATAACTTATGTCTGACAGTATATTGTGTGAGAAACTTTTTAATTTTTCTTGCATCAGCAGTAGCATTGCATCTATTAATAAAATCATCATTAAGCTCCACATAATCTTCATCCGGATCATCACTAGAATAATCAAGTTCAGGTGAATTAACAGGTGTGGTGGCATTTTCATTAGGAGTTTTAGCATTTTCAATTTGTCTAGACCTAGCAATTGTAGCATCTAGAAAGGATCCCAATGAACCACTATCATCAAGCACAGCAGAAACATTATCAATATTATGAGAGTTTTCAGATTCAGCAGACGCACCAGCAAGTGAAGCTTGCGGCGGTGAAACAAGTTGACTTATCACAGATGGTGAGTCAAGAGTAGCAGAGGTATTCAGAGTTGTACCTTTTCTTGTAGTGGATGGTAATATGGCGACTTTAGGATCGCGAGTTTTACCCATGATGGAGAATTTGCAGCGAACAATATCAATCCAAGTGAACTTCCAAATAAAGCTATGCTCCCCGGCAACGGCGCCGAGCTTGATCTTGATGACCCACAAGTATAGGGGATCGCAGCCGGTCTTCGCGGGTAGTATAACCCAATTTATTGATTCAACACAAGGGGAGACAAAGAATACTTGAAAGGCTTAACAAATGGAGTTGTCAATTCAGCTGCACACTGAAACAGACTTGCTCGCAAGAGTTTATCGATAGTAACAGTTTTATAGCAAGCGATAGTGAAATAACAGCAGAGTAACAGAGACAGCAGTAGTGATTATAGTAAACAGCAGGATTAAAATACTGTAGGCACGGGGACGGATAACGGGCGTTGCATGGATGAGAGAAACTCATGTAACAATCATAGCAGGGCATTTGCAGATAATAATAAAATGGTGTCCAAGTACAAAGCAATCAATAGGCATGTGTTCCAATTATAGTCGTACGTGCTCGCAATGAGAAACTTGCACAACATCTTTTGTCCTACCAGCCGGTGGCAGCCGGGCCTCAAGGGAATCTACTAGATATTAAGGTACTCCTTTTAATAGAGTACCGGAGCAAAGCATTAACACTCCGTGAACACATGTGATCCTCACATCACTACCATCCCCTCCGGTTGTCCCGATTTCTGTCACTTCGGGGCCATCGGTTCCGGACAGCGACATGTGTATACAACTTGCAGGTAAGATCATAAACAATGAATATCATGATGAAACAATAACATGTTCAGATCTGAGATCATGGCACTCGGGCCCTAGTGACAAGCATTAAGCATAACAAGTTGCAACAATATCATCAAAGTACCAATTACGGACACTAGGCACTATGCCCTAACAATCTTATGCTATTACATGACCAATCTCATCTAATCCCTACCATCCCCTTCGGCCTACAGCGGGGGAATTACTCACACATGGATGGGGGAAACATGGCTGGTTGATGGAGAGGCGTCGGTGGTGATGATGGCGATGATCTCCTCTAATTCCCCGTCCCGGCGGAGTGCCAGAACGGAGACTTCTGGCTCCCGAGACGGAGTTTCGCGATATGGCGGCGTTCTGGAGGCTTTCTGGCGACTTCGACTTCTCCCCGTGTGTCTTTAGGTCGAAGGCAATAAGTAGTCCGAAGGAGGGCGTCGGGGGCTGACCGAGGCCGCCACACAGTAGGGCCGCGCGGGCCCCTCCTGGGCCGCGCCGCCCTATGGTGTGGGGCCCTCGGGCCCCCACCTGGCTTGCCCTTCTGGCTCCGCCAATATTCTGGGAAAATAGGACCTTCTGCATAAATTCCGAGGATTTTCCTGAAAGTTGGATTTCTGCACAAAAACGAGACACCAGAACAGTTCTGCTGAAAACAGCGTTAGTCCGTGTTAGTTGCATCTAAAATACACAAACTAGAGGCAAAACAATAGCAAAAGTGTTCGGGAAAGTAGATACGTTTTGGACGTATCAGGGATCAATGAATGAAGATGCATATTTCACATTTCATGGTTCGAATTGTCACTTCAAAATATTTCAGATCTTGGTCAAAAAAAGGAGGAACCATCATCATTTAATTTTGTACCTTAAAAAATGAGTCAAACAGTCACTCTGCGCAAAAATTATCTGGATAGATGTGAGACAATCCTAATCAGTAGTTACACGACAAGCATCCACCAAGAAACGATTTTTTTCACACACAATATGTGGATCTTTAATAGTAGTGATAATATTCTCTCATTCTTGTTCTTCCTCACTGTCTACCTGACCCTCTCCTCATATGCTGCCACAACAAAAATAAATAAACAACAGTAATAGTTCACTACAACAACCAATTGAATCAAACCTGATGACAATTCATAAAACTGTCAATTATTTATTGTGGAATCAAAAAAATAGTCTTGAAGAAAAAATTATTGCTACGCAAAGAAAGAGTGTATTATAGGGAATCAAACGGTATTGGCCAATGGCCAAGAGCAACATTAGAAAAGCAGAATCGACATAGTCACTCATTTTCATAGCCCATGACTAAGATTGCACTCCTTCCTCAGAGTTGTGGAAGTCTAGCAAGTTTCCACAATAATTTCTTAAGATTGAGAACATAAAGTTACCGGCGTTATAAACACAACCAATTAAATCAAACAAAAGAAATAAATTTTTAACAAACATGGACCTACCAAGTCACACAAGGCATAAATTCACAACCATTGGAAAGATCTACGGTCTAACCATATGACTTCTATAATAATAGCACATAAGGGTAGATCGATCTAATTGTTTAGGAAATAAAAAATAAAATGAGATTTGACATGGAAAAAATTGCTTGATACGGAGTAGCATTCAATGAAAATAAGCAGCCATCCCACCTTGCTCTCACATGGTTTTCTATACGAGAAATGTTACTTGGGGGTATGAGCGTCGGACATTTGGAGTTTTAGGGTAATTTGGAGTTCGAAGGTGTGCATGTTTGCGCGTATTTAAGTTTCAAGTATTAGATATGTCTATTAGGCTCTCAATTTTACTATTTCAGAAAAGCTGCAATATTTATTCAAAGATCTGGTAGTGTCAAATATCAGTCAGGTGCCATTCCAAGGCAAGATGATTAAAATGTCATTATAAATTCATCTCGAATAAATGAGGATGTGCACACCTCGATTACCCATACCTACTTAAATTAAAGAATAACATGTCCAAGAGTGTTAAGTTCATCATATATGTGCGTGCAAAAAATGTTCATTATAAAATATGCAGTACATTTAGCAGATCAATCCTGCAAGAAATTTGCTGGTCAGCGGCATGCTTGGCCACACAGAACAAACTCCAAGGTGCATTTCCTTTACCATCTTTGTTGTGCACAACATTTTTTTATCATGGCAAGGTACTTAGCTGCTATGATGCTACTGCTTAAGACACTGTAAATATAAGAATTAGCAATTGGGAAGATCCATTTGGTAAGCAGACAAAAATAACCAGCAAAGAAAATAAATGTCATGTACCCGTCAACTTGTACAATAAAGAGTATGAATGCACTTTTGGAGATAGTTATCTAATACCTTTAAATCTACGGCAAAACTGACTGCTCAACAAATCTTACGGAGAACTACCTAGAAGGATCAATAAATTTTTGTTAGTTAGAACTTCATTGGAGAGCACGGACATGGAAATTTTCTAAAAAGATACATTCTCATTTCCATAATGTAGCATGTTTTGGCAAATTAAATTAGTTTACGAAAACATACTCCTACTATATTATGGAACAGATGGAGCACCAAATATATACCTCGACTCACTTTAAAAAATGTGCACACAATCTTATCAGGTTTTTGCAGGACTAATGTAAATTGACTCCATTACCAAAATCCACAAAGAAAATCTCAGCATGTGGTAAACAAAATCTGAAGGCAAAGTATGGAAAATTGAGCTTGTGGTGAACAGATATCTGAAGGCGGACAATGTAGTGAACTGGAACACTCCACACACTAACCTAGCCATGGTGATTGGACTGGATTAACCCAATAGTGTGCACTTGAACACACTTGCCCATCTTAACGACTTAAATTATATACTCACTTCTACTTTCTTCCTGGCAGCTGCTTTTATCTTCTCAGTGTGGCTCTTCAAATCCTAAGATTATTTCTCCTTAGAAAGAGAAACCCACGCTTAAACACATGATCAATAGCAGCAGCAGAGAGTTACAGGTAAATAATGAAAGTAGATAATGAAAGTAGATAATAACCACCTTTATCTTGCCAAAGGAAAGATTGGATGCTGAATTGGGAGGAATAACGTCAAATCAGTAGCACGGCTCGATACACCCAGTACGAGTACTATTTGGTATATGTAGCATAACTTGACAAAGGGGTAAACTGCCATCTTGATAATCAAACTCCATCGAAGAATCAACGATTTTCCGATTTTCCTTATAGGTATGCAAAGTGCAAGAATACTCGTATCAACACGAACATGCCACATGCGTGCAAAGTGCAGGTCGAAACTACAAGTAGTATAGATGATGAATACGAAGAGCACTGAACCTATTGGAGGCCATGTCTAGTCTTTCTTTGAGATGACCTCGATGCATCTCCTCGTCGTGGAGCACGGGCATACCAAACTATGTAGCGAACGAGGTGTCGATCCCGGCCAGCTTCTGGTGCGCCATGGCAACCTCTACCGTGGCGGCGACCTCCTTGGTGAGTGCCCAGGTGAGCAGTTCCCTCCTATAAATGCGGCTAATTAACAAGGTTGTGGGCCAATCTGCAGTGGCTCTACCCTCTCATTTGTCCCAAACCAAGCGACGCCGCCAGTATTGAACCCCAAAAGGGGTTCAGGCCGTGACTGTGATGGCCGTCGCGGAAGCTGCTCCTATGGGAGACCTCGCCATCTCATTCAACATTTAATGGTTTGGTTCTTCAAAATCCTACAAGGACAAGAAGCTTCAGAGTTAGGGTAAAAAATACAAGAAGAGAGTATAGAGACAAAGCAAACAATAAAACCATAAAGCAAAAAAATGCGTGCCTAAGAGAAGCTGGGTAGATCTTTCCATTCTCCTGCAACCATATCCTTCTTCACCAATACGTCCTCACTGGTTTGCACTCAACTTTGCAAATGCAAGCACCTGGATAAATCCAAAGTTACAAAATGACTGATACAAGGGACTTGAGAAGATCTTTGCTTGGATCATTTCTTTTTGTTGTACAATTTATTCATATGAGAGAACATCATATTCTCATTAATATTTTGATGTGTATCGCCTTTGGGTATTTATCTCTGAGATGACACCGGGAAACAAAAGACTCAATAGAAAGTCGTGAATCGATTGAATCTATGTTAAATGACAGACAGCAAGAAGATATCATCAGTCAAGTCCGACTTCCAAAAAAATACCAAACACCTAGTGTGCATCTACCTACATGTTCCGATTACCTGTCACGCGATCGAGATCGAGGAAGTGATACGGCAGGCGAGCGAGCGCGAGGTGCTGAGAATGAAGAGTGCCTTTGTCAGACCTAGGCGGCCTTCATCATGTCACGATTTTGATGGCGGCGCCTCTGCCAGCACCCAGCAACGTAACCTTCCTCTACAACGTACGTGGGCGTGGGCTCCTGCGAAAGAAGCCGAACCTGCAGGTGGAGATGGGCCGCGCTGCTGCATCGACGAGTGCGTGAGTGAGTTAGGGGTCAAGGCGGCGAATGCAACGCATTGGGGTTGAGAGGGAGACGACCTAGTCATGATTGCCTTCTGGACGGGGCATTGCGCTTCTGAACGCACGGAGAGCGGAAAGGTTCCTTGCATTTTTCAAGATTCCCATGATTGTGGACGGAGGCAATGCGATCCCGTTCTATGACAACCATACTACGTGGTGTTTTTGGTTTGAAGAGTGTGGCTGATTGCTTTCCCACAATGCGACCCTGTTGTATGGCAAATCCCAGAATTGATTGTGATTGATAGCTCATGTTACCATTATATTCTGGAAAGTATATTTCCTGATCTGATTGCGCCTCTGATTGCTCCCGTGACTATTAAGTATGGCAAATCCCGTGACTATGGCGGGAGACGTTTTACTGCTCTATTGTTATTTTTTGGTAAGTATATGATGGATGGCTGGATGGTAAGCGGGAGACGTTTAATAAAATTGAACGGTCAAGATGTCTCCAATCTTTGACATCAAACATTTTTGATGACGTACGAACTCGCATATAATAGTAAAGATACATTTAAATTTTTGACAAGGTTGAGACACTTTTAGTGAAACGGAGGGAGTAATTATTCTCATAAAATTATGTTTTTTTATGCACACTAGAACGTTATAGACTACATTCGATATTTACTCCTCCTCGAGTTTTGTAGGGACAAATATTTTCCTCCCTTCTTTCACCATGTCAACTTCCACCCGCCACTGGACAAGTCGCGCGGCCTCAACCACCACCTACCATGGCACCAGCGTGCAATGCAGGTGCCCTGACCACCAACCTCAAGAACATAAAGTGCGCAGGCACCCAAACGTCGTCGCTGCTGCCCCGGACACGGTCACAGCGGCGCTGCCGAAAGAGCCAATTGGCATGGCCGCATCGATGGTCGTGCCTCATCCTCACAAGGAAGAACATGCGTGAACTACACCAAAATCGAACACATTTGTTTTGATGTGGGCATCGTCACAAGTGTCGGTAGATACGGCTGTTGGCAAAGATCAAACCGGGAAGCGCTCACAACGGATCAAAGATAAATTATTCAAGCTCATGCCTCCAAGTGCTACAAGGTCGATGGGATGTGATGAAAGATAGTTCTACCCGATGGAGTCGTGCTATACGAATATTTTGTATATCACTTTTATTTTACGGGATCTGACCGGTCGCAGAGCATGCGAGCGTCAAAATCATGTTTTTCATGGCTTGTAAACTACGTTTATGGGATTTGCTAGAGCTGCTCTAATTGATTAATTAGATGGTAAGTGGTGGAAACTGCAACACACCGGAACAATACTTTTTGGAAACGGCAGAAATCCGTCTAAATGGTATTTTGTGCAACACATGGAGTAGAACAAGGTGGAATATGCAATTTCGTCTAAATTATCACATGACCTCAATCTATACATGGTACCATGATACAACTACTCAAAATACTAATTTAAAACTTTCTACTATAAAATAATTTAAAACATGATTGTGTTAGTCTTCAGAAGATTTGTGTTCACAATCCGAAAAAATTTCAGAACCAAATTCAAAATACAAAGAGAGCAATGAAAAAGATATATCCAAAATAAATAGCGCCGCGAAAATGAAATAAAAACATAAACAAGACTATTCCTCTCTCTCTGTGTATATTTCAAATTTGGTTTCAAAAAAATTAGCGATTGTAAACACGTACCTTCTAGACATTTCTAAATTCTTAGAGCCTATGAATTTAAATAAAAATATGTTACACAGCTCGCTCGAGTTTTCTAGGCGAAAATCTGAGTATATATTCGTCTCGATTATAAATTCGATGTCCCTGTAGTCTGAATAATAAGCATCAGATCCATATCATCAGCTGGTTTTAGACTAAAACAATTGCAAACCTCTCGGAGCCAGCCTTTTCGCCAACATGCGGTGTTAAGTTATATCTTTAGTTGTATATATATTCATGTATATCTGTATCCATATGTAACCCCTCGCATATACACGAGGTGGCCCCGCTGTATGTCTCCAATATATAAAGCACCGCGGACCCGATGTTAGGGTTACGCTTCCCATATCGATTGACATGGTATCAGAGCCACTCTTCCAATCTCGCGTCTAGTTCCGCCGCCGTCGTAGTTTCCTCGATCGCCCGCCATCGTCGCTGATCCAAGACGGCCATGGCGCTCCAGGCTTCTTCCTCTTCCTCTCCGGCGGCGCCTGCTGGTGGCTCTCTGAACGCCGACATATCAGAGAAGCTCACCAGAGATAATTTCCTGCTTTGGCAAGCTCAAGTACTATCGGACATCCGTGGAGCCCAACTTTTCGGCCTCCTGGACGGATCGATGCTGGAGCCTGAGAAGGAGCTGAAGACCAAAGACCTGGCCGGCGGGGGAGGCCGGGCACGGCGAAGCGGCTTTAGCGCGGCAGCGAAGCGCGAGGGAGGCCGGGTGGCGAAGCGGCTTTGGTGACGAAGCGAGAGACTGGCGCGGGCGGACGGCGGGAGAGGCGGGCGGCGCGAAGCGGCGAGGGAGAGGCAGCGGCGGCCGGGCGCGGCGACAAGAGGCCGGGGCGGGCGGCGGCGGCTGCTGCTGCGAGAAGAGGACCTAATTTTGCTCTGATACCATGTTAGGATAATAGACTTGTTGTATTACCAGGGGCCAAAGGCCACAATATATAGTACATGTAAATGTATAACTATGCAGAAAAATCTCAAACATATTAAGGAAACTACAATATACAATATATACATCTAATAATGTAAAGCGTTGGGTTTCGCTGGCCATGGACGGCTTCGATACGGCATGGTGGTGATCGGGCACATCTTCTCTTGCATGTCCACATCTTCCAGCCAAGCTACCATTCGCCTGCTCGCTCCCACAACTTCCGATCCTTGACTAGGCGATGACTAGACACACGTCGTACAGCAAAAGGGCACGCACGAAATACTCAAGCAGTCCATCGGTTCCACTTGCATTGCCACTTTTTTAATTTTTAACCATCATTCGAACCGATACTAGCTCAACCTAAATTAATTGTCTGATTGGAAAATCCCATTGGCATACCGCAAAGGCGCAAACGGTTTATTTGGAGAGCACATTTTTATCGGGCACCCAGTAAAATTACGACTTTTGCCGAATGCCACGGCAAAACACACTTGCGACTTTGTCGAATGCTGCGCTAAAACACTCCGCAAACCATCCTAGACATGTGCTCATCCCCTAAGCGCGGTCGCCAGTAGGATCAACTTTGCCATGTGCTTTTCCAAAACACAGTCAGAAAACGTGAAACAAAATATACTTTTGGATTTTGATCGAGTAAACTCTTGAAATTTTGTACTATATTTTCTTCAATAAAAACCTACACTTTCCTAGAGCTCCATAAAAGAGAAATATGAAATAATAGTACGATAAAACAAGTCAGAAATTTAGTCATTTTATTAACTTAATAAGAAATATATTAGTTATATGCATAAATGTACTCGTATTTTCAACTTAATTAGGAACATATTAATTGTATGAATACATGTATGTACTATTATATATATGTTTGCATTTTATGTATGCATAACAAATATTTTTGAAATCACTATTAAAATACCAATATTGTGTGGGTTTAACGGATCCTCACTAGTAGGTTATCTCAACTAATCCAAAAGTATATTAACGAGGCCCGCCACTGCTAGCTGATTTACACACGTTACTAACGACGTATTTACTACTATTGTAAACAATGGTACATTAGAAGTAAGGTAATGAATCATCTACGACTTTGTCCAGATATAGGAAAACTTAATTCACGAACATGGATTTTGAACTAAACTTTAATACTTTGAAATTTCATTTTATTTATACTATAATCTTTGTGTGTGCAATATTTTATTACGTAGAATGCATAGTCTCAACCACACACTGAACATTAGTTAGAGTGTTTTTCCTCTAATTGTAACGTACATTACTCAAAAGATTTTGTAAGCAAATTTAAACTACATGTATATCTTATTAAGAAACCTCATGTATTATTGTTCCATAGTTGCATAAAGTATATTGTGAAATTTAGGATTCCTGGTTAGATGATGTGCCAGATTGTTTAGTAATAAAGGTGTTGCTAATACTATCGAACTGAATACATTTATATATTTTGAGTATGAGTATTCATGTATATATCGATTTAATATCATTAAATAGCATGATACTAGATACCTCCCTGAACAAATATCTTAGTGTTAGCGCAAGTGTAGTATTATACAAGTATAAAATTATGGAAGATTCTAGAGTATAAACTCAATGGACACATGTCCGCTTCGCAACCATTAATTTGATACAACCCAAATCCATTGGAAACCAGGGACGTCAAAACCTGCTGATCTAATATTGAGCTAGATTTAACATTTACTTGAATTCTTAAAAGAACATTGTAGTGACGAATTTATAGTTTTGTACGATCGGTTTTGTAAGATTAACTGGTATTCCTAGTTGACATTGTAACCTGAACTATTTGTCCAGATCATTTTGGACTATGAATTGAAAACCAGGAGAAAATCAAGTGCAACAACAATTAACCCTGAAAAATGGGATTTTCTTTGAGAACGACCTTGTGTTGGGACTCGCCCACGGATCAATCACATGAAACTACACAAACACACGCAAACACAAAGTTTATCGCCAAGGGTGTGTGTCGCACCCTCTAAAACTATTTTCTTTTTATTGCTTTTCTCTTTTTTCTCTGTAACTCACGATACAACTCGATTACAGAAACCCACGTACTGCTGTGTGTATATATACACGAACAGCCGACCTGACCACTGTCCTAAACCTACTCTAACACGTAGACACACACACGGACCATGTACTAATCCTAACCGGAATACTACAGTACTACTAAACCTTAGACTCTTTTCTTTGTACTAGCTAGCTGGACGTACTACTACGATCAATTCCAAGTCGACTCGAACTGCAGCCACACACGGCAACTTGACACTAAACGAAACAACTCTAACTCTAATATGATTAAGGCAAGATTATTGCTAACACCTTGGTCTTGCATAGTGTGTGGATTTATTCTCTCGTACACGAACCATGTAGGATGCAATTACAAGGGAAACCAATAAATTAATAAGAGATTGATTTCTTGTTTGAGTGGCCCAAACAGAAGGTAAAGCACACAGAACCCCGTTTGATTGATTTCTTCATATCTACGGTTTTCTTCTATTTCGTTTCCAACCAAAACAATTGATGGGCACAACCACAGACGGACCCATCCGCGCAGCTTAATCAGCTCGCCATGGACGCATCTTGAGAAAGCTACGAGCAACTAGCTAGGCTGCGCCGAGGCCGGGCTACGCAAGAGCACCGGAGACATCATATGCCTCCCCAAATCGCCGGTTCTTCAGAATACAGCTTCAAACCATATACTTTTGTCGGCCACGGGCTCCGGCCGGCCGCTAGCTAGCTCGCAATCGACATCGACACCTTCCTGACCTCTCGCTGCCCGCGACGGGACTCCGCCGTTCCAGATGAGTACCGCTGCTGCCTCCGGGCTGCGTGCCTGTCGCGGACGTCGTCGAGGCGCATCTGCTCGTGGCGGCAGTCCTCGCTGCAGAAGGGGGTGTCCCCTCTGTACATGAAGACGTCCCTGTCGCGCGCGAGCGGCTTGGCGCAGAGCGCGCACGCGTCCAGGGCGTGCCGGCCCGGCTCGCCGACCGGCTCGGCGTCGAAGAAGAAGGCGCAGGCCACGGACGCCGCCATGGTATACTTGGCTGGGTGTAGAAGTGTTTTTTTCTAGCAAGGCCGCTACTGAGCTTGAGCTAGCAGTAGCTTCGCCGTGCGCAGCTGCTCTCGGTGTGAGGAAGAACCAACTGAAGAAAAGGGGTGTGACCGTGTGAGCGGAAGGCTGGGTATATATGGATGAACATGGCGAGGCGCGCTTGCTGGAGTAACCGGGGACGAAGGAGTGTTGGACTGCTTGTTTATTCACCCATGGGCCACGGTGGAGGTGGAGTGCGGGGGTTGGCTCGAGGGCCGCCGTGAGCCAGGCACTCACTCCGTCACTCGGCTCGGCCGCGACGAAGACGACACGAGCTGAGTTATGTTTGACGTGGACACGAACTCTGAAAGAAACGGAGGGGTTCCTCCTATCGATGATGTCCCCGTCGATGCAGAGGAAAACCGGGTGCTAGCTAGTAGGCGGCTAGCGCTAGCTCCGATCTACGGGAACCGGAAAAATACTGCAACTTGCTACTCTTTCGGAGCAAAAGCTAGACGCAAATATTCGCGCCAATAATTAGCGGCCAAGCATGAGCATCCGCCGTGCAACTTGTCGGAATTTAGGGCATCAAATCTACTCCAACTTTGGCTCAGTTAAACTAATGCAAACGTCTTAGTGGAAGATAATTGGGGCTCAGCACTTTAACAAACGTACGAGAGGCCACAGGCCACAGGGTTAGGCACTAGGTTAGTATAGTTTTTTTTTTTTAGTAAGTTTAATTAAGAAAAACAACATGACACATGCATTACAAAACTTAAACACATGCATCAAACTTATACATCTAGTATCATGGAACAAATACTAGCGGAAGAAAAGAGAGAAGAAGGCACATACATTGTGACCGCAGAAGTTATCGCTGCAACTACACCGTGGTCATTATTGATGTCGTCCATGATGTTTTCGAGGTCACCGAATCTGATGAAGAAGTAAACGGCGAGGAAGATCGCAAACGAATGTAAGTTAGCTGTCGGATGGAGGTGAGCAGACAAGTCGATGGGCTCCCACAAAATCTTATTGCAAGTCATCGCGTGCAAAATCTCAAAGGATGTCGTTTTAGAGTCTTGCTCACCTGGACGACCGTGCACCCAAGCACTGGGATGGGGAGGCAAAAAGGGCAGCACAACAATTATATCTCTTCTCATTATAGCAGACGGAGGAACTTGGCCAACCAAACAGACACACGGTGCAGGAAGACTCGACAAGCTCGATAGGTGTCAAGCATGCACACTGGTGTTGACACGTACACCCCAACGGTGCACCGAGGGAAAAAAAGTTATTTTGCATAACCATTATTGAAATCAAACTTGAGCCACAAAACACGATGTGTGTGCGCGTGATGAATGACGAGGCAAGGGCGCGGCAAAGGAGGAATACGCCTGAACTCGTTTTATTCATACTAACTTAATTAGAACCACATCCATTTTAAAATAAGTGTTTTAATTTTACCTAGATACGGTGAGACACTTATTTTAGGAATGAGTAAGAGTGTAGAGTGGAAATTATAAACCACTTCAACTCCATGCCAAACTAAACTTAATCCCAAAAACTATCACTAAATGGATCTGAAAATTTTAAAATTTGTAATCCCTCCATCCATAAAAAGATATCACAATTTTTTCAAAATTTAGATGTATCAAAAATTATTTTAGTACGTAGATACACCTAAATTTATTTGAAGTTGAGACATCTTTTCATAAATGGAGGGAGTACTCTATATGGTACATGACAGGGTCATATATAGATCCAAGACCCCTTTTTTTTTTGTAGGAATCGTATAGATCCAACACGAATAGTAAAGTGAATGCCAAATGCTTACGCACTATGTATTGCGCACTTGGAAGTATCATGCGTGGTGTCTTTTTTCACCAGAAATTTTAAAAAGAAACAAAGTTGGATGCATCCCTTCAAAAAACAAGTCTGTGCTCCATACGGGAATCTTTGATGCGGTAGTGCATGCGCGCCATGCGGCACCTTGCGTACGGTCGCCGGGACAGCAGAAGGTCGGCAGGGACACAGAACTAACTACTGTATTTTCTTGTACTCCTACTGTAAACTAGTATACAGCTTGTCTGTTGTTTATCCGCAGGCTGCCAGGTTTCATCTTGGTTGGCGTGCACGTTTCGGTGCAAGGGGGCTGCACCTTGCACGCTGCAATCTCGCACACCTGCACGCCTCAAGATTCCAACCATGGTTTTGTTTTTGGTTTCGAGGCCGGCTGACCTCCGTTTGCACGAATATGCTAGGGGCAAATAGCATCTGGCACTAGCGTCACGCAGGCATGCTTCTCTCCAGGAGGCAAAACTTTCTCGACATGTGCCTCCAGTTAATTTATTTACGTGGCTTATCAAGCATTGCACGTAATCATGGGAGTCTGCAAGTAAATCACCTTCGGGAAGAAGTAGTTGCTACTCTGACACTCTGTGCAAGCATTTTTGACATAAATTATGTATGTTTTAGTTGGTTTGGTTTGGCTCACGAACAAAAAGCACGCTATCTAGGTCAAAAACAAAAAAAAACAATCACGCTATCCTCCTCTTATCCGTTTGCGTCGGCAACGACCCAGCGGTTAAACCCAATTTTTTCGTATAATATTTGATATATTTAAAAGTCATTTTACATAATGTAAAGAAAAGTTATAAAAAATAAAAGGTAGAACTCATCTATGGTTTGTAGCGGCTGGACCGCTTACTCCTCGTCGTTCTTGGCAGCTAGGTCGATGTACTCCGCGCGGGCCACATGGCCATGAGAGGTGTCGGAGCTATTGACCCTGGAGGGGTCGGTGGGGGATGTGTCGGCGTAGGCCATGCCTCAGTCTATGGCGATTGTGCTAGTGGTTGTTTGCGGGCGTCATGGAGTCTCGGCGGGAAGGCAGGGTGTCCCTGCGGAAGCGTGGGCTACCGCATCTGCACAACAAGGCCCTACCAACCGACCATGTCCTCGAGCTACATGGCAGCAATGGATAGCCGGGGAACCTCGTAATAGTCCAGTTTTGGTGGATGGAGGGGCAGTTAGTCCTCCTTCTTCATGGCCGCTAGCTGCTCGTGGTCCCACACGAGGAGGCCGAGGTAGTCCACGGTGTCATCCCTCGGCTCCTTACTCGGGATGTCATCGCCGCCGACGATGGGATCCTCCTCCCCTCTTCACGTTCGCAAACAGGGCTTCGTCTTTATCCCACTCATTGTAGCTGTGGAAGCTGGCGCAGTGTTGCAGGACACACTCCTGAGGCCCGACCGTGTCCGGCCAAGTTGAGTTGAGAGCGTAGGCGGGGTCTGCACACAAATCCGGTGGCAGGATCTCCCGAAGGTGCCTGATCTCGTCATGTCGTGTCCACCCTTCCCGCGGCATTACCGACACTTGCAAGACAGGCACCCTTCGCACGTAGGTGCCAACCGGAGGAGAGGTGGATGTCGTTAAACCTTGTCGGCGTCCTCGTTCGGTAGAGTGACCACGCCACATCCACGACAATGTATTGGCGATTGCCTTGAGGCTTAGGCTGCGAGGACCTAACCTCACGGTCGTTCATCGACTTCTTCCACTGCCACATGGACTCCCTGTGGGGACTTGCCGATAGTCTAGGTCTAGGGGTAGGCTTGATTATAAATGGAAATGGAGAGTTTGTTGTGCCGACCGGTGAGCGCAACAGGTTACCTTAAAAAGGATAGGACCCCCTCATCTGCATCCACGTGTATGTGGCATTGATGCCCTCGCTGAAGGCCAGACAACTCATTGATGTCGACATGGAAGGCTAGCGCCATCCGCCGGTAGTTGCACGAACACAAAATACGAAGCGAGCATGGAGACACTGCCAAACGGGCCCGTGACGGACACGGGAGGACGCGCGTTGTCCATGCCGTGTGCGTGCAAACATATTCCGATCCCAAATTTGAGCCTAGAATGGATCGGCCCGCCATCCGACCGCGAGTTTTCGTGTCCTCCCATGCAAGGAAACCAAAAGAACCACCTCGGTCTGTTTGGGTTGCACGGCTTGAAGATACCCTCATACTTCCATTAGTCTCGGTTTATTGGGTTGAAGCGCATCCCCTGATCATCCATTTAACTAACATCGTATAAATTATACAACACGAAAATTATATCAATAGAAAGTAAAACATCGAAGCTTTCTAATTATTATTTTTTAAATATCTACGTTATATTACATTGATTGAATTTACGATATAATGATACTCGTAGAACCTGTAAACCGGGAGAAGATAGACCGCTGCAAACTACTCCCCCCATTTATAAATAAGTGTATGCGGTTTGGTATTTGAATGTATTTAGACACGAAATAGTGTCTAGGTCTAAATTTAGACAAATATCAGATGGACACAAAATACTATGACGTGCACGGTGGGAAAATGTCGCACGCTTTCCTGCAACGACCCGAGTCATTGGTGCTGTGATTAGTGGGGAGTAGTACTAATAAAGTGGTGGCGTTTGCTAACCCCCTCCCCTAAACTCAAAGCAAATTTAAATACAAGGACGGCTGAGATCGCTTGATACCTCTTCGTTTAATATTAAACGGGTATACATAGCCCTGTACAAAACCCGTATAATTCAACTAAATTGTATACCGCAAACGTATGTATATAATTATGTATGTACGTGGATTATTGGTGACGATTCGTCAGCGCGGTGGCGGTCGTGGCCGTCGGGCGGGAGGAGCAACAAGGTGGTGATGGGCAGCCACGAGGCATCGTGAGGCGAAGCTGGACGACACGAGTCTCAGCAATGTCTCGTAGCTCCGTATCGGTATGGTTGGGGCGGCGTGCAGGCTAGACGGCGGCGTGACGGAGCGACGAACGGCCGAATAGTCCGCCCCGGACAGTCCGAACTGTCCATCGCGTTGGGAACGAGATTAACCGGACTGTCTTGCGGTGCTTGCGTTGGACTGTCTTGTGGCGTCGGACTGTCTTGTGGTGTTCACGCCGGACAGTCTTGCGACGCCGGATAGTCTTGCGACGCCGGACAGTCTTGCGGTGCCCGCCGGACTGTCTTGCGGTGCCCGCCGGACTGTCTTGCGGCGACTATATGCTTATACGTGGAAATACTGAGTTTTGGATTTGGGCTTGGATATGGATCTAAATAATACCGGTTGGATTTGTTGAGTTTGGGGAGGGGCTGTACTGGAGCAAGCCTCTAAAGTGGTTGGGCTTTGCTGGGCATGGACGGCTTCGATACGACGTCAACGACGTGCTGCATATGCTGTGAGTCACCGCCTGCCTGGTGGTGATCGAGCACATCTTCTGTTTCACGTCCACATCTTCCAGCCAAGCTAACTTGTATAGTTGTATTGGACTGCTGGCTCTCACAATTTCGATCGGTGACTCGGCGATGACTAGTCACACGTCCTGCGTAGAGCAAAAGGCACACATGAAATGCTCACAACCGATTGCTTCCATTGCCTTTTTATTTGGCTGTCGACTGATACTACCTGAACCTACGTTAATTATCTGATTAGAAAATCTCATTGGCACGGTCACCACAGGAAACGGCCAATTTTGCGAGTGCATTAGCTCGGTAAACATGCTAATATGCCGAGTTCTGCGGTACAACGCTCCACCGCCATCCTAGACGAAGTTAACGACATGATCAACTTTGCCGAGTGCTTTTGAAAAACAGTTGGAAAACAAGTGAAACAAAATATACATTTGGATTTGGGCAGAGCAAACTGTTGAAATTATATTTATTTTCTCTAATAAAAACTCATACTTTTATAGACCTCTTTAAACAGAAAAATAAAATAATACTTAAAACTTGTCAGAAATTATTCTCGCCCAGGAGCCATATTTGGTTTTTTTTTAACCAGAATAGTGTCCCGAAGGACAGAGAGGCTGCTCTATTCATCAGCGGTGACTTCAAGACTTACACAAAGGACATCAAAAGAAATAGAAGGTACAACATGGTCCAAGATTCTTGCAAAAAGGACCCTACAAAGATTTGCAAGAAGTGTCGTCCAATCCTTCATCACCGCCTGCGCTAGTCCTCTTTTCACGATGACCTGACTCAGCACTTGGGACAACACCACTTTGCGAGAAGTAGGCTTGCACCGCCGTGTTGAGGAAGAAGGGGCTCTATTGAAGGAAGTTGAAGATGCACAAGCGCAGAAGTTGCACCTGCGTATGAAGTGACCGCCAACATAAATATGACAATGCAATGCACTGATTTAAAATAATACTTGCTTCCATAATGTACCATTTTTCATTTTTGAATTGCGAGAGAAACATTATATTTAAGCAAGTGCGAAGAATATAGTACAATATAACACCTCTCCACACACAAAATAGATCAAAATGGTTGGCTAATTGCCAAATATATATTAAGCAATATTGTGCAATATGACGCTATAGTTTTCACCGGCAGCAAACACCCAGTTACCTAGAACCAGGTACCGAGTGTTTTACAACTTACAATAATTTGCAAACAGAGAAAAGAAAGCACAAGATATAGTATTTTTGGCTCCCAAGTTACAAGATACTCTTATTTAAGTTCATTTTAAAATCTTAAAAGATACTGAGAAAATATATGTGACTCCATATAGATATCTAGAATGTACAACTAAATTTCATAAAAAAGTGCAACTATATATCTACCGAATGTTTTTCTTTGTATCTCCTTTGTGTAACTCCAGCAAGTTAAAAAATACGTCTGTTCTAGCAACTGCAGTATTATTTAATAAAAAAATTATGTTCGTGTACCAAATCTATATGATATCCACACAAAAAAAGTCAGAACTTTCCACATCTGATTTTATTTTCAAATCACAAGCTGTCATGAACTTGCAACCAAGCACATGAATCGTCCCGATTTGGGCATGTTGGTGGTGCTCGTGGCTTCCTCTCGTCAATAGTTTTGTCGCTCATGCGACGATGAGCTTTCGTTGTTCCATGCTTTGTGTGGCGAGCAGCTCTTATCATAGCTCGATTGCCTATTTTTGTGGGCGTGGTCATCGCTTGCGTGGAATATCATGTCATGACCGTGCAAGTATGTGTAGTTTGACGAGATTGTGGAAAGTGGAGGCGACAACATGAGTGGACTTAGATTTGGTGGTGCTTCTCGAGTACCTAGTCGCGAACTCTGGAGTAAAGACCTAAGGTTTGACCCTAGTTTGGTTATACCTGGCAATAGCAGTGCTTTGTGTTGTTATCTTGTTGAACGCTCTGCTTGGACGATGTTTGAAATTGGTGAAAATCCACGATCTGACCTTTGTTAGTGGGATTCGGTGGCGCTCATACCTCGTTTTTTGAGAAGTGTACTTGTAGCCGTTGTGGTGTCATGATATTGTTGGTGCTGATATGGTCTTTGTTGCATTTAGCCGATTGCTTTGGGTTTTTTTTTCCTTCATGCCTATTTGATGGCTTGATGCCTAGCTTGCGTGTGTGTTGGTTGTGTGCATTCTGCAGAGGGCGGGTATGTAATCATTGATCATTGTGTTTGTATCCGACTGATGCTTAATAGAAAGCGTTTTTATCGAAAAAAAAACACTTGCATTCTCGCAGGGAACGTTTTTATAGAAGAAGGGGCAGGCGGCCATGGAGAGTGTGTATAGGTGACTTTCGAGCAATGAGCGAGGTGATGCAGGGAGGATGAGGAGAGGAAAGCGAGCAAGGTGGGTGATGAAAGCGGAGGAAGGAGAGAGTGGGCATATATGCTTGCGGCGGGACGGAGGCTGCGAGGTGCCGAGAAGTGGTTCGGCGGGCACAGCACACGGACTGGCGCAATACCGCGCGCCGGAGCTATTTCGGTCCTTTCTGCTTCTGCTTGTTGCCATACGGTGGGTGGGTGGCCTGATTTGCGGACGTGGCTCCACCGCGGCGAGTACGACAGGAACCCATGTCCGAGAGGTGTGGAGTAGGGTCCCGCCGCCTGACAGAGACGGAGAGACGCCGCTCCAGAAACGTCGCTCTTGATGTACCCTACTAGCGGTGAAAGTACAGCTATTTTTTTTTTTGGATTTGGTACTTATTAGGCTGATTAAACTTATTTCGGTACTAGTTTACATAGTTATTAATTAGATCAGTAAGTTATAAAAATTTGGGAGAAGGAGTTTCATTTAGAATGTTCAGTTAAAACTTAGTGATTTTTCTCTAAGCTACATAATTTCGAACTTGTGATTTTCACCTAAGCTACATGCGTGTTCTACCTAAATTCAAATTACAAAGAGAGCAGCGAAAAAGATAAATCCAAAATAAATAGTGCCACCAAAATGACAAAGGTACAATATTTCAGTTTGTTTTTAACTCTTTGTGTGTATTTCGAATTTGGTTCTTAAAATTATATTGCTTGTAACCACACATTTGTGGACATTTCTAAATTGTTACAACCTATAAATTTGTTTCTCCCTCCGGTTCACAATAATTGCTCAAAAATAAATGTATCTAGGCATGTTTTAGCGTGAATATATCCATTTTTAAGCAACTCTTATGAACAAGAGGAAGTACACAACTCACTTTACCTTTCTAGACGAAAATCTGAGTATATATTCGTCTCCATTATAAATTCGAGAGAAATTGCTGTCCCTCTATTCGGAATCATAAGCATCAGCTGCATATCATTAGGTGGATTTAGACTTAAACAATTGCGAACCTCTCCGAGCCAGCCTTTTCGCCAACATCCGGGACAGGGTGCCGCACATGGTTAGCCACGCAAATGATAGTGAGCTACCACTGCGCATTTCGTATCATGCTTGATCTTTCGGGAGAAAAAAAAAAGAGAGGTTACGATTCTTTTGTAAAAGGAAAACAAAACAAATCGAGGTGCTATTTTTTCTTCTTCAGTGGTCCGTGGAGGAACTTTGGGAGTTGTGGTGCATGCACGCCAGGCGGCAGCTTGCTAATCGTGTAGCCAGACCCTGCGAGGTTGGGCGCACATGTGCAGATCTTGTCTATTCCAATCAGACGCACGAACTCGTTATACAACAGCGCCAGCTACGAGTGATCCGTGCAATCGTTTGCAATTTTATATGCCTGGAATCTTGGTAACAAATGGGGCGGGTGATGAGATGAGATCTGCGTTGTTTGGACGAGAGACTGCCAGGCCTGCAATTTGTTAAGGCAGAGAGCAGGCTTCGTTCCGGGAGACAGCTTTCTCGAGATCTGCGTTTGGTTTAGTTTATGTGGGCAGCTTAACAGTGAAGCACGGTATGTGATCATTAGCGTTCCAATGTTGTTGATTATCATTTCCTCCATGTGATGCAAGTAATACACACCTGTTGGCTGTCGGCAAGTCAGTGGCCGGTGAAACAAATTACTTGCACTAGCTGAAACATTTGGGACTTTCGCTGAAACACAGTTAAACTACAATTAAATTCATATTACTGGTCACCGAAATAGATGTATGTAGAACTAAATGTGTCTAGATAATTTTTATTAACGATAAGTAATACGAATCAGATGGGAGCGGTAATAGTAACATAGTAGTATACAAAGAGCGCCTAAATTTCGGTCACTAAGAACTGGTGAAATATAGTTATAGTAATATCAATGTTGGATTGTTAAATATTTACTTATCGGTTCGGTGGCAACTAGGGAATGAATGGGTGAATCGGCCCGTGAATCAATTAATTGGCCAATTAATCACTTAATCAGCTACTTGGTGACATTGGAGTAGAGATTAGGCCATTTTTTAACAGTGAGCAATATATATAATTAGGATTGAATTTCAGATACCGGGGAACTAGTGGAAAATAGTTATAGTAATATTTACAATGAGCGTGTAAATTTCGTTCACTCGGAACTGGTGAAAAATAGTTGTAGTAATTTATACACAAAATGCCAATATTTAGATCGACCGCTAGTTTTCAGTTAGGTGATATCATCAAACTTCACTTGCAGTGTAACCCACATTGCAACGAACAAGTAGGATAAATCACAAAACAATCTAATGGTTCGGTGCAGTTGCAACCTATGTTACAAACTTACAACTAATAACTAGCAAGAATAACGAGGCAATGTGATGGTCTGAATATCTTTTTCTCTGTTGCAACCCAATTTGCAATAAGAAATATCTCAGTTGCAACTCATGTTCCAATTTTTTTGCATGAATCACAATGTAAATTCATGGTCATAGAAGTCGGGCGAAGAATTAGCAAAAACAAAACAATATTGATTCGTTTGCTGTCATGGCTTAGCCACGGAGATGTTTGCTGAAGACTGGGGGCATGACGAATAAGAGTAAATGGTTTGTTGGCGTGGGAGCGGCGAGCAGGAACATGGGCGGTTACACGTCCACACCGTCCAGCACAGAATATTTGTTTGTTGGTGCTTCCTGTTATTTTCAGTGACTCGGCGATGAGTAGTGAAGAAGTGCAGAAAAGAATTGGAAATTGAAATGTCCAACGAATCTGACGCTGGAGACTTGTGGAGTATCATCATTAATTGTTTGATTTCATTTCCTTCACCTTTTCCTTTTATTTACTCACCTCTGAAAATTTCATTATGCTTGTAATTCTTCAGAGATCTCATTTGCTCTTTCCTCGTATATCTAACTGATAAGAGTAAATGGTTTGTTGGTCCATGTTCAGTTATCTTCAGAGATTAGCTCTCACAAAGAACAGTTGGTTTACACCCAGAGCAAGAAGCAAACACATGTATGATTTTTTTTTTTTTTTTTGAACTAGCAAAGGGCCTGGAAGGCCCAGGAAGTTTCATTACGTCACACATGGCGGGTACAGTTTTACAAGGAGGTCCTCTGGCATCTTTTACACAGAAAAACCAGAATTTGACGAAAGGCCTTCCAAATTAACATACAACACCCTGGGACAAATAGTAAAAAAGCAATCAGGTCCCTGGGCGCAACCACCACCAGTCGCCGGCGACCTCAAGACGTTGCCGCCGAGATACGCTGCCAAGCTGCTCGATAGCATACTTCCGGCGACACTGCTGATTCGCCAGTCGCTTCTCCTCCTCCGGGGATGAACCACTTGGCGATGGAGAGACGATGAGCTCCGACGAAACGAGCACAGAGCAACCTCAATCTTGGAGGTTGGAGATGGGCCGCTTGTCCGGCCAAAGATCGCGGCGCTGCTGGAAAGCGCCACGTGATTCTCGAGGGAGTTCTTGCACAGAGACTCCATAGCACCCTTGAGGTAGAAGTCGATGAAGACGGTCCGGGAGAGGCTCGCCGTCGTCTTTCTTCTTACCACCATGGCAAGGATGAAGACGCCTAAGCCTAGCAACCACCAGGCACCCGCTGCACCAACAGAGATGACATGGTCTTGTCCCTCGATCCAACAGCGGCACGCCATGCTTCAGCTCCTCCTCGCCACCGAGGCCGGCCAGGAGCAAAGCAGAGGCGTACCTATCAGCTCCGTGAAGAAAACCCCACCTCGCCTCCACGGCCGGCCAGGGGAACATCAACAGCGCTGCTGAGGTAGAGAGAAGAACCTGTCGCCGCAGATTCGTTGAAGAAGACGGCGCAGCTTCTTGCCCCTTTCCCCTCCGACCACCGGAGTAGAGAGAGGGCTAGCAGCAGCCCTAACCTGATCGAGATCCGGTGGCTCAGATCTAGACCACCGCCTCCACTACATGGCACCTTATTGTTGGAGCAGCCGCCGAACAACAACCGCGCCCCTCCGACAAGGACGGCGAGGAACAAGAACATCGGCCATCACCAGATCTGGCCCAAGGCGACCGGCGAACTCCAGACGGCATAAAGCCAGCTACTCACAGAGGCCAAACCTACACCTAATATTTACACTACGGAGGCCGCCGCCTTCCCTTAGCACGTTTCGACCGGCGACGCCGGCGAGAACGGCCTCGGGTCGGCCCGGCGGAAGAGAAACTCCTCTCAAAACGAGCGTGGGAGGGGGAAAATGAGCCTCAGCAAAGACAAACACATGTATGATGGGACTAGTACTTTTGTGTTGAGCAGAATGAATCAAAGAAGAGCCGCAAGCTATTCCGTGGAAGATGCACATAATTGGAGTACTGTAATTTTTTAGTATCGATCTTGCGTGTCGTTTGACTGTACCATCGGATCAGGGTTTTGCCAGCTCGAAAACAAAGATACTCATTCAGAAGGAGTAAACGAGATGTAATATCGCTCAAAAATTGGCAACTGCATAGCACTTTGTACCATTGCCTCGAAGAATTACACAGCCGGAGTGCTCATACGCTACCCAAGAGGCCAAGACCAAGAGGATGTAATCAAAAGCTGGGACTAGGCGCAGATTGGTGAACCCCGGGAAAGAAGCTCATGCTCAGCATTCACGGCTTCACCATTAGACACAGGCGCCGGCACTTGGAGTGGAGCACGCCGATCGAGCTGCGGCTGAGCCCACGCAGATTATGTACGCAGCTTGGCACTCTCGCAGGTTAGCTGGCGACGGGCACCTCCCTGGACTCCCGGCGCCCGCGCCCGGACGCCGTTGCCGACGACGAGAAGTGCTTCTGCCTCCGGGCGGCGGACTTGGCCGCTTGCCTGGCGTCGAGCCGCATCTGGTGGTGGCGGCAGTCCTCGCTGCAGAAGGGGGTGTCCCCTCTGTACATGAAGACGTCGCTGTCGCGCGCGAGCCGCTTGGAGCAGAGCGCGCACGCGTCCTGCGCGGGCATGGCGGGCTCGTCGACCGGCTCCGCGTCGAAGAAGAAGAAGGAGCAGGCTACTGAAGCCGCCATGGCTTATGTGTGTGTAGTGGAGGTGAGCTTCGAGCAAAGGAGCAAAGATGAAGTTCGCAGCGAGCTTCTTGCTGGTTGAGGTGCCGGAGGAAGGAGGAGGAGCGAGCTGGGTGAGGAAAGCGAGGTTGGAGGGTGGGCATATATGGTTGCGCGGGGACGGACGGCGGGAGGAGACGAGGGCAGCACACGGGGTCGGGCAATACCGCGCGCCGGGCCGGAGCGGTATAGAGCCATGGTGCCATACGGTGGGTGGGTGGGTGGCCCGATTGCAGACGTGGCTCCACCGCGGCGAAAACGACAGCAACCCATGTCCGAGAGACGTGGAGTAGGGTCCCGCTGCCTGACAGAGACGGAGAGAGGCAGTTCCAAAAATGTCGCCCTCGTTGTACCCAAAACCTGTGTGCTAGCCTGCTAGCGGTAGCAGTCTACTCGTACGTTGCCTCTTAAGACATGAGCAATGGTGGCATACACAACTAGCTGTTCCATGTAAAAAAGTTGTAAGAAGCAACATGGTGAATTTTATCTTTTCAATAGAAGCTACTACTTTAGTCAGAAAAAAAAGAAAAGGGACCCCACAAATATGACACTATGTATTTCTTTTCTCTCTTCAAAAAGCATGCTTTTAGGACTGAAGATCCCACTTCTTAAAGAGGAGGCTGCCTCCTCATCCGAACCTACTTTGGACCACCCGAACCTAACTAAAGGTGCGAAGCAGCACCTCTAGAGCAGTGCATTGGGCATGCCCTTACTACCACCCAAGACGACAGATTGGAAATACAAATAGTAGCTCTACTTTTCTCGGCCAGGCGAAAGATATAGGGTCCATCTAGATCTCAGTTACCTGAGAGTTAACTAACTTTCAGCAACTTCCTTTCCACCTTCGGCCAACCTCTCTCGCATCCACCGCTGGCCGGATTGCCGTCCACCCCGCCCATGTCCAGCGCGCTGCCGCGCCCCTCGTTGCCCCGCCCTGCCCCAAGCTCCCACCACCGCCGGTCCAACCATCTCTCTGAGCCCCGTCTCTTTCTTCTTCGGCGCCGGGCACCCCGCACCCGCACCCTAAACCCTAAGGTTTATCCTCGCAATCGTCGTCTCTGCCGCGGCCAGCCACGCCGTCACCTGCTCCGGCTCGGCGAAAGTTCCCCTGCCCCCTCCCTCCTCCCTCCTCCCGCTCTGTGTGTCCAAGGTAGAAGATGATGCATGGATCTTGGCACAATTTGCACGGTAGAAGATTCTAGTGAGCTCTGAGCTAACTCTCAGTTTACTGAGAATTAACAAAACCGAAAGATATAAGCAAATATTCACCCCAATTATAAATTCGAAAGAAATTGCTGCATGTCCCTCTAGTCAGAACCGTGGGCATCAAAATCCACATCACATCACCAGGCGGATTTGGGATTACAAAACTGCAGAGGGCCGATAGTTAGCGGCCAGCCTTTTCGCCAACATCCGGGACAGGTGCCCCACATGGTTAGGCATGCTAAGAGCATCTCCACCGGCCGCCCCGATAGCTATTTGGGGCCAGGGAGCGAAAATGGGCTCGCACCAACGCGCCCCAAACGGCGCCGACCAATTTTCGAGCCCGATAGAATCGCCGGCAACCCCGTGTTGGCCCCTTCGCCAAGGGCGCGAATCGGACGCGCCGGCGCCTCGCGGAACGATAGTTTTCGCAGGTGGGGGGCCTTGTCAGCGAGGGGACGCGGCGGTTCGCATTGGAAACGACGCGGGGAGGTTGGTTATCGGCGTTAATGGCCTCCCGCGCGGAAACCATAACGGCGAGGGCGGCGACTGGACACGCGGAGTCCACCTACCTTACGCACGCGCCTTCAATGCGCGTCCGCCGCCTCCCATAAAACCCCACCGGCGCACGCTTCTCTCTTTTCCCGCCGTCCTCAACCTCCGCGCGAACCACCACCCACACGCCGACACGATGGCGCACAACGACCAGGCCGGCGGCAGCGGCGGCATGCTCCGCTCCACGCAGCTGTCGTTCGACGAGGCCGACGTGTTGTACTGGCACCGCATCCCCGTGCCAGTACAGTACAAGTTGCGGCACGGCTGGCACGTCTCCAACGGCGGCTTCGCCGTGCCGCCGCCGCCACCGCGAGGGCCGCAGACGCGGGCCCTCGCCAAGGAACGGCGGAACCAGATAACGCCGGAGGAGAGGAGCCTACCGAAGAACGCTCTCGACAGCCCGGACTGGGCACATCGCTTCGAAGACGAGCGCGCCGTCGAGCTCGCGCGGACGGCCGCTTCAACAATGTCGGTCGCCGTGCCTGGTGGTACGGCCACGACGTCGACGACACGCTCCGCGAGTACGGCTTCCGACCACGCCACCGCGGGAAACGGGAACCGGTCTATTTCCCGCAGGCGGCGAACATGGCGCCGCCGCCTATGAGGGCACCGGAACGGACCGTGGCGTCCGGAACCTCGCGCACCGGATCGTCTGCCGTCGCGCGCACGCGCCTCCTTCCGGAGGCGTCGTCATCCGCGATGACGCGAGGCGCGCGTCCTCTGCTCCGGATCCTCGGACGACGGGGTCGGGCTACCGCGCCCGCGTCAAGGAGGAGGACGCCTCGCCACCACTTCCGTCGGTGAAGAAGAAATGGTGGGAGAAGGAGGGCGAGGCGCAGGCGGCCCTCCGTGGCAACGGCGATGAGGAGGAGTTCCCTGGCCAGAACTTCATCCTCGGTCGCTCCGTCGACGAAGACTATCGCCACATCGCGATCGACCCGCGGCAGGCGGCGGTGTGGTCCGCCAGGGACCACGGCGCCAACTACGTCGACCTCGCTGGACCTTCGGAGCTGCCGGCGCCAAAGGAGCAGAAGGATGACGAGGAGGAGGCCGACGACGCCGACAGCTGGTCCTTCGGGACGTCCAACACGGCGACGAACTGGACTTCAGCGCCTTCGACTCTCCGCGCCGCTAGATGTTTATTTTTAGTTTTGTAGTTTCAATTCGCGTTAAATTTGTACAAATTTCATTCGAACTTCGTATGAATATCGTTTTCAACATTTCAATTTGGTTTACTAAATGTATCGAGGCCGCCGGTTTGGTGGCGCCGGTGTGGGAGCAGCGTCCCCGAATAAAGGATGGTGTGCCGGCGATCACCAAACGGAGTTGCCGGCGCCTATTTGAGGGGCTGCCGGTGGAGATGCTCTAATGATAGTGAGCTAACACTGCGCTTGATCTAATGAGGAAGGAAAATACAATTAAACTTATCATATGCTTCAAGTGCTGGTATGTAGCAGCTGATGAACTGTGGGAAACATGTGCAGATCTTGTCTACTCCAATCACACGCACCAACTCGTCATACAACAGCGCCAGCTACGTGCGATCCGTGTAACCATTTGCAGTTCTAGATGGCTGAAATCTTGGTAAAAAAATTGGGGCGGCTGATGAGATCTGCGTTGTTTGGAGGAGAAGGTGCCAGGTTTCAGCACCTATAATTTGTTCAGGGTGGAGGGCAGGCTTCGTCCCGGGAGACAGCTTTTCTCGAGATCTGTTCCCGGTTTAGTTTATGTGTGCAGCTTAACACTGAAGCACTATGGGTGATCATTGGCGCTTCAACTAGCTCAAGACTTCCATTTTCTCCACAAGAAAGTGTTAGCCAGTAACGTACACTTGTCGCCAAGCCAGTGGCCGGTGAACAACTACAAAATACTATGCTTGTACCAACTGACATGAATTTCAGACTTTTGGCGAAATAACAGTTCTAAATTGTAGTGCGCCTCAAAGAAAATTGCCCCGGTGGGGGGCGAGCATGGGTGGAGTGTTTGACACCGAGTGGCTCGTGAAAACCTACAAATTACAAGGGCCTGTTTGGTTCACAGCCACAGTTTGTCAAGCCTAACTTTGGCAAGTGTGGCAGCCACAAAAGTGTGGCTAGGATTTTGGAAGCTACAAAGTGTGGTAAAAGTTGGCAAAAAATTCACTCTATGACAAGTGGGCCATATGATTAGTGAAGTGTGGCAGCTCTAAAGTGTGGCAAGAACCAAACACATGTCAAATTGCCAAACTTTGGCTTGGCAAAGTGTGGCTAGGAACCAAACAGGCCCAAAGATCACAAGACATTTGGGGGCTTTCGGTGAAGAAGAGCTGTGAATCTGGTGATACCCAGTGCGTCTAAAAAACCAAACACATTCAAGCGGATATGGATGTCCAGCAGGGCTTCGCGCCACGAATCATACCGGGGCTTCCTGCCATCTTGTTTGTCCAGCGGATATGGATGTCGGCGTGGCAACCCGGACATATGTGGCCGGAAGGGCGTTACGGCGCCTGGTTCGTGGGACTCGGTGTGGCTCAACACCTCTTCTCCGCATGGTGCGAGTGGTGGTGGCGGTGCCCGTTGAGAGGAGCCGATAGGCGACGATGTGGGGGCGCCGCCGATATGCTTAATGCAGGAGATGGTCCTTGGGTTCTTCTCGCGCCAAGATGCTGCTATGCTTGATGTCGAACGTCGTTCATCTCGCCAGTGACGAGTTTTCGAAAGCTCTGCTGGTGATCTCCATTGGATGTGTGATGCATGTAGTTTGCTGGATCAGATGAGATTCGGTCTTGTTCCACCATATTTCTAGTTGTGCGGTTTCAAGATGGAGTGATACAAACCTTCACTCCCTGTCGTTATACTGGAACATGTCGGTTTTTCATTTTTGTGGAGAAGACTGTGGCGAAAAATGTCATGACTACCGAGGTGTGAGGTTTACTAGTGGCGGACTGAATCTTTGTGGCGATGAGGACTTTTCTGGTATATCTTGACTTGCAACAGCGACATCGACAAGCGGGGGCAGCATAGGAGGAGTACAGAGTTTTATCTTTCAGGGTGAAAATCCAAGGTCTGGTCTTAAATGGTTGTGACTGACAATGTCTTTGTTGAATGCATTGTTTTAAGAGGGCGGACTTTCTCCAGGGTGGAAATTCAAGATCTAACATTAGTTGGTTGTGATTCATAGTATATTCTTGTTGAATACACTAGTTAAATGCCCGTGCGTTGCACGGTGGCTCGCATTTTTTTTGCGGCATATGTAAATATAATTCATGCGAAAATTCAGATATTTAAAACATATATCTACACAACATTGTAAGATAGCTATGGACCACAACAGTGGTATGTACACAAACATTGTGTCCAATTGACAAACAAGATTGTCAACGGCGGACAATGTCACCTTCCTCTGGCTCCATTTTATGACGAGTTCTATCGAAAATGCACTTTTGGACGTGGGAGCATATGCTCTTGCTATCCACAAAACATTTTAATATATTTAAAAATATGAACAAAATTTTAGTGCATATACATCGACATTATAAGTGCACACGCTAAGTTTCACGGAAAATTGGCATTTATTGTGCGTTGTGTAAAAAAAGATAAAGAAATGTATCTTGAAAAGCTCTTTTTAAGCATCAATTTTTTTTCTTTTTTGAACAAGACACAAAAATTGTCGATTTTAGGCTAAACAACTTCATGAGCACAAAGGATGTCGACATGTATGTACAATTTTTGTTCGATTTTTTTTTACATTTCAAATTGCGTTTAGAGGTCGTTTCAAAAACCAGGAGCATATGCTCCTGGGTGCAAAAACACCTTGTCCGAGTTCTATCTCCCACAAAAGACTCAATTCATCATGCTTGTACTTAAATTTCATTACTCCACCCTAACCCCAATTGTCTTCCACCTTTCACTCCGCCTTAACTTCTATTTGAATTTCCATGAGTTGGTATAGACTATGAGATAAGAAAAAATATACATGTAGCTAAATAAATGCATATGCTTTAGATGAAGCATTGGACGATACATTGCAACACTTCCCCAATCTTGCACTACAATCTTCTCAAATCATAGTGAATCTCCACAGCCTTCAACTTAGCCTTTGAATTTACCTTCTCTCTTTTGGTATTATTGTATCTCTTTGAGTATTGGTTGGACCTTCCCGCTGACTTTGCCCCAATCTGATCAAATGGGTTCATCCAACATTAACTCGTTGTTAGAGAGTCACACTAAGACTTGGTTGTTGAAAAACACAATAGGGAAGATTATAGTGGTTGAGCAACTCCATCTGCAGTAAAAAGAATACTTGTTCAATTAACAACCAACTAATAATGCGAGATCACGTTCTTGCTTCTTTGAAAAAAATAAACAAGCGAACTTACATGAGCTTATTTGCTTACATATCCAAAAATTCACTCATGAATTTTCCTATATTACCATATAGTAATTACTATCTACAACCAATTCAAGAACCCACTCATGAAGATGCCACAAATTTTATCAACCAAACAAACCGTGGATTAAGTCTTAAGTTTTCACAACACCAAAAATTCCATATTTCGTAGTTTGTCAACAAACACTTCCAAGTGAAATGGAGCAAGGAAAAAAATTAAGGGTTGGGACATACTGTTGTGATAATTGGAAATGCTCAAGTTGTAGAGTACTTCAGGTTGGCTTCTTTACCAAAACGTATAGGTTATATGGGTACTCTGTGAGCACATGCAAGAATAAGAACCTGACATGAGGAGATCAAAGAAAAGACAATTATAATTAATTCTATTGACAACTTACAGAAGAAAAGAAAAGACAATTATAATTAATTCTATTGACAACTTACAGAAGAACACGTATACAATATAACCAGGAAAGCAGCATATGTATGTGAGCACGACATATCTTGTTCCTGCATTTTACACAATTAATCCTGATAATATTAGACGGATTATATACCATCTTCCTTCTGTAATTTGCACAACTACGACATTAGTTTTCTAAACACATGACAAAGGATTTAAATGGGTATTTGATGTCTTATCAGTAGAGATGCAAATTCTATTTGGTGGAAGAGACAAGCAACATACGAAGTAGGACTAAAAATAAAGAGGTACATAAACTTGACTTGCCTGCAAGACTGCAAAATAACACGATAACTCATATCTTTTTCAGGATTGAGGGTAAATAACCAATGGTTCCATAAGATTATTTGACAACTAATGTGTTCTCTTGCACCCGGGGAGCCAAACATGTTTCATGTCTGATGGGACTCAATAGCCAAGAAAAATTGTTAACACATATACATTATTCATGGAGGACAAAGTACAATTTTCAATAAATATGGTGGCCTTGGTTATCGAGTTAGCACCTGAAACTACTATGAAACTTATGTGTGAGCACACTACTCTACACTGTGTATGCACCCAACGGAACGCAACAAGGCATCAATAGTGGTTACAGTATTAAAAAAGAACTAACCCTGTGTACTTAAGAAATCATACACTAACTCAGATTTCAGCTGGAAAAAGAAAAGTAGCATACCATCATAAATATATTCCAGAGCACGAAGCATCTGGTAGAGAAAGAATTGATGATCCTCTTTGGTAATGTCGCATGGGCCTTGATTTGGTGGGGTCTGTATCCATCGGCTCAAAGAAAACACAAATATCCTTGAAGTAACTCCTTTATGGAGGTAACATTATATATAGATGATCTCAATTATATCAGGATGTCTAAATAGCCGTAGTAATATAATCTCACAGAGAATCCGGGCAGCATCAAACAAGTCTCACAGATATTGTGTATTTTCTTGATTGCAACATTGTCGCTAGTATATTGGTCAATGTCTGAACAAACGACACTGTAACTTCCCTTTGTTGATGACTTCCTGAATATTGTATCTGTTAGCATCCTGAAGAAGTCCATCTCCAATGAACCCTGAGAAAAGTACAAGAAAAGGCTTATGTAATTTAAGACTTCCAAAAGGTAAACAATTTTATAAGTAACACTGGAATTGCAAAATATTTTTAGAATTTTCAGCAACAGCTCGCAGCACAAAATTTGTTTTGGGGAGATTAATTTAGTTGTAAGAACAATCACAGGATCTTGTCAGGTGTGTGGCGAGGAGAGCAGTAACTTCAATAACTTTGGGTGCACAAGATATCCGCTACAAAGAAACATATATGTTTTGAGCATGGATTCTGCCAATGTTAATTTTAAATTGCAAGAATTGCAGAAACGAACAAGAAGACTAAGAAGTCAGCAAATATCCAATATCTCACCAAATTGAACCATGATTATCAGAGATACAGCATGCACCAATATTATCATTACACCTCGACGATTAGCAGATGAATGATCATGCAGCAATTGATGCTACTACAAGCTATATGCATCAAAAAAATTATATACTTACTGAGATAATAAGATACACGGCAACATATCCTGTGAATCCGATAACTTTTTGTATCCGTGCATCCCAACAATCTCAGCCAGTCGATCTGTACTCAACGCCAGCGATCCGAAATAATGCCAATTTGCAGATACATGCCCGCAGCCAAATTACGCTAGCCCTGCTAATTTGTGAAAACCCCCTCAGTCCTATGCACTGCTCCATCGTTTCAGTTCTGGACTCATCTTCCCCAAATACCTCCACTGCTTCGTCGTTCCTTAAGACGGCGGCCGGCAAGGCAGCAACACCAACGTCTAGTGTGTCTCCATTTGGTGGCGACCATCTCGTGGAGATCCTTCATAGTTTCAGATGGAGGAACTGCCTGACCATCTCACCGAGAGCCGAGAGGCCTGCGACGATACCGGCTGCAAGGCGCCGTAGACAAGCGGCGAATGCATCCGGAGGCGCAGGCGTGTTCGCCGAGGTTCACCGGCGAATGCATTTGGAGAAGAGATGCGCTCCGTGTTTGCCGAGGTTCACCGGCTGCCGCCGAGAACTTGAGATTGCATTAACGAGGCCACGATCTAGTCCTGCGTCCAGGGCGTTTTCTAAAAATCTAATATTGTGGACAGGGTCGAGACATGGAGAGCGGGCGGTTAAATGCAAACTTTAGTCTGGCTAATATGAGCCGCTTGATTTAATCGTCTGGCTAGCATCTCAGGGATACACGGATACACAGATATCACGGATGCACAGGATATGTTGCCTAAGATACACTGTCTATAAATTTTTTGTTCACCATAAATATTCATTGTCAGCCCACAAATATCATATTGGTACGTAGATAAACCAACATTTATCGTAGTGGCATATAAAGGGAAACATATAAAATGACAAATCAGTAAAACATATAGGTACTTTTCTTGAAATGCACGAGCTGCACATCACGCCTTGTCGTGATGTCAGCTGTTGTCTCGAGGTTAGCTGGTTTGACAACATGGCCACTTTACAAATCAGCCTGCAGTTGAGTAGATGCAATCCAAATTTAAGTGTTCTACACATGCAGGAAAATATGAACACCAGCCTCAGCAACGAATCAGGTTCAATGCAACAGTATTACTACAAAATTAAGTAAAACCATTTAGGAGGTAATTAAGCTTGGGTTTTCTGCATTTCAGATTTAATTGTGAACATCCTTCAGAAAGTTTAGTCTACTGTAGTGTAATCTATTTTTTTAGAATTCTAGAATATAAAGCTATTTGTTTAATTATACAGATTGATGAACCACAGACATATGGGGTGTGTTCGGTTTGGGAATTAGGTGGAATGGAATGGAACCATTCCATTTCACTGTCACGGAACCGTTCCATCCCTGTGTTCGGTTTGGACAAAAAAATTGTCACGGAACGGTTCCATCCCTGTGTTCGGTTTTGGAATGGGATGAGAATGGAATGGAATGGGTGAGATTAGTCACCCGATTAATTATTCTAAACTCGATTAATTATTTGCTAAACTTGATTAGTACTGCTAAACTTGATTAATTATTGCTAATCTTGATTAATTATTCCTAATCTTGATTAATTATAATTAATCTTGATTAATTATTGCTAAACTTGATTAAATTAGAGTTAATCGCCCAGCATTACTGTGCCGTTCCACCTCGTCCGGCCGAATCGGCCGGACCGGTCGGTTCCGCATATTGAGGGAATATTCCCTTTTCTGGAACCATTCCATTCCACTCCATTCCAGAAAAGAACACAAGAATGTGTTATGGGAATGGAACCGTTCCATTCCATTCCTCCCGGTTCTAAAACCGAACACATCCATACATTACACTACAGTATTTCTTTCGAATAAAGGAACTGCTGAAGGGGACAAGGCATAATTGCTTTACCTGAATCTGCATGAGAAGGTTGTTAACATTAGCACCAGCAGCAACGCGCAATAAGAACTTTCCTTCTGCACTCGTGACTTTCCTGCCTCCCGAACATACTCATGCATGGATCTGAGAACATCATTCACCTAAAAGCACAAGCACATACTCTTGAGCACCTCTCGAGCAATGTGAACCATGGTTACACAATCTAGAATGTGGGACAAAGTATATCCCACCTGAATCCTGCACACTTCCAGCCAAAATTTCAATTTCTACGGCTGAGCTAATGATTTCAAGGCTGTCTCTCAACCACTTCACTACTGGACCAGCAATTGCAATTGAGCTTTCGAGAGCATAATTGGTGGTTACATATGGGCTAATCTTGTAAGCAATGGTGCTAAGAAGACCATGGGAAGGCTGTGTAACCTCTTCCCGTGTGTTGAGAAGGATGAAGCCACCAGTTCCGTATGTACTTTTTTTTGCTTCACCAGCAGCCCAAGAGGAGGAGGCCGAACCTGGAACCATGCAGCAGCGGCAACAACCCCGGCGGTGGGCGGCTTGATCTTTATCCTCCTCATCAGCCCCGGACTCTAAATCTGTTGCCCCAGAGTGCGCCTCCAGATCCTCAAACTCCCGGTCCATCGTGAGGCTGTGGTTTGCTTCTCCTGCTCGAAATCGCGGGGATACAGAACATCGGCGACGGCGGGGTTCGAGCTCTGCAGTGCATGGCGACAGTAGCGGGAGTGGCGTTCTTGAGATCCCCGGATTTTTAGGGGAAGTTGGAAGGAGCGATGTGGTGGTGGTACACCGCCGTTAGGGCTCTCCGTCGAGCTCGGGATGATGGGGGCTATGGCGAGGTGCGGCGGGCATGCTGGGGTGCCCTCGTCCTCGTCCAAGTGGGGCTGATTTGAGGGGAGTTGGCGGCTGCGTGGATCGATCGGGCGGATGGCGAGGTGCGGTGGGTACGAAGGGGCCGGTGTCCTCGTCCTCGTCATTGAAGTTCGGCATTCCGGGTGGCCAAGTCCATGGCGTGATCTGCGGGCGGGGACGCCAGGGAGTGCGTTTGTGAACGAAGAGACGAGGCTGGACGAAAGAGGACGGACCATGTATGGGTTGACGACGGAACACCAATATTCTTTTTAGGTAGTAGAGATTGTTTTGAGAGAACGGATTTGCTCATGTGTAAAAATTTAAGATCTGGCTTTAATAATGTTTTTGTCTAGTAATTTCCTTTTTAAAAAAATTATTTTGTAAACACAAACCTCTTGTGTTGTTTTGTCAGAGCTACTAGAAATATTTGATCACCATAGCTAGATATTTTGGTGTTAAGCACGTTTGTGGGAGAGGCATGTGTAGTTAGTATTTTCACGATATGAATATATTACTTTTTTAAAAAAAAATTGCTTATTAGTGGTGGATAATACAATAAAGTGTTGTGTACTTTTCTGCGTGGGGCCGGCGATATGCGCTGAGTCACGGTCTACCTCGTAGCGATGTGAGACATGGGCGGTTGCACGTCCACACCATCCAGCCCAAAAATTGCTTGTTGGTGCTTCCGTACTTTTCAGTGACTCGGCAATGAGTAGTGAGACGTTTAGAAAATGCTATAATTGAGAATTGAAATGTTCAACGAATCTAACGTTGGAGGACTTCATTGTGGAATATCATCTTTGATTGATGTCATTTCTTCCACGCTGCCCTTTTATTTACTCAGCTACTCGCTCGACGGAAAATCTCGTTATGCTTGCTAACTCTTCAGAGATTTAATTTCCTCTTGCTCGTATCGAACTGATAAATAGACCAGGCTCAGTATGGGGTTCGTTGGTTCATGCTCAGTATGTTTACACGAAAATCATGAAGATGATTATACAAGGATAACGGGAGCAGTGCTTTTTTGTTCAGCAAGATGAATCAAAGTAGATGCGCTAGTTGTTCTGTGCAAGACACACATGATTGTGCCGTTGATGGCTACTGGAGTAGTAATTTTCGATCGATCTTGCGTCGTTTGACTGATTATTGCGCGCTAGCTAGCAAGTCTGAGCTGAGCATACGATGAGGATCCGCGAGTTAAAAACAAAACATGATACTCATTGGAGAGGAGTAAACAAGAACGGATATCGCTCAAAATTTGTACGATTTCCTTGAGTAATTACACAACCGCGGTGCTCTTGGACACCGCCACGGCTGGAAAGAAAGTTTAACCCGGGAATGAATCCCGCATCTCCAGCCATGGCAAATCACTAAGCTACACGATTCATCCGGTGCATCCCAATTAGGTAGCTCGCCGCCGCCGCCTTCGCGACGCAGATCATGTTAGCTCGCGACTGGCACCTCCCTGGACTCCCGGTGCCCGCGCCCGGACGCCGTTGCCGACGACGAGAACTGCCTCTGCCTCCGGGCGGCGGACTTGGCCGCCTGCCTGGCGTCGAGGCGCATCTGGTGGTCGCGGCAGTCCTCGCTGCAGAAGGGCGTGTCCCCTCTGTACATGAAGACGTCGGTGTCGCGCGCCAACGACTTTGCGCAGAGCGCGCAGGCGTCCTGCACGGGCATGGCGGGCTCGCCTACCGGCTCGGCGTCGAAGAAGAAGAAGGAGCGGGCTACTGACGCCGCCATGGGTGGAGTATGTGTGTAGGTGGTGGCTGCTTGAGAAGAGCAGGGCTGAGCTTTGAAGTGCGCTTGCTGGTTCCGGTGCGTGAGAAGAGGGAGCGAGCGAGCAGTGTGGGCGGGGAGAGCGAAGGGGAAGGTGGGCATATATGGGGCGCGGGCGAGACAAGCAGTCAAGCACACCGCACACGGGCTCAGGCAATACCGGGACTAACCATGGACGACAGAGTATTTTCTTGGAGTGGTGCCATACGGTGGGTGGGTGGCCCGATTGCAGACGCCGGACACGTACGTGGATCCACCGCCGCGACAACGACAGCCACCATGTTATGATGTCCGAGAGACGTGGACGGGTCCCACCGCCTGATACCGACGGGTATAGGTCGCTCTACAAATGTCGCTCTCCTTGTACCCCAAAACTGTGTGCTAGCCATACTGGTCTAGGTATCTAAAAAAAAATAGTGGTCCACGGATAATGCATCTCGGGCCCAACTTATTGGAGCCCTTCTGTTAAAAACGTTTAAAATAATTATATTTGAAGCTTACAAAAATTCTGGAAAACATGTACTTTCTCTGCTCTCAAAAAAACTTTCCAAGTTGTATATAGATATATTTTAGCTATTGTTTCATCCGTATCTAGAAAAAAATAATTTTGCGATTTTCATGTAGAGTGGAATGTATTGAGACTTCACACGCCAACACTACACATTATTGACAATACAAGCATATTTTCAGATTACTTTTAATATTTTCTGAAAAGCTCAAGTGAGCTTGGGAGCCCAATTCTAGCCGCTTTTCTCCGTGAAAATAGATACTCTTTCTCAATGAAAGACTAGAGTAAGACCTAGTTTGGCAGCAAAGTTTTTCTAAAACTGAAGTATCACAAAACTGAAATAATAATTCAGTGCATTGGGAAGGGATACCACAGTTTCATGATACCATAGTATTTCTCAGTTTTGGCAAAAACTTCAAGGTGTTTGGGAATTGCTATTTTAACGTACTTTTACTGGTTGTTTAGTTGCATGCAAGATCCTTTTTACTCATAGGTGTGTTGCGTGACTGTTGCATGCATAGCTGAGCGTGAGTTGCTCACATTGAATGGTTCAGCTCAAGACGTCTATAATCATGCTTCGATGAGTCCTACTGCCTCCATTTTAAGGAACAGAAAACACGTAAAACGAGAACGTCTTATTTCTTGAAACGGTATAGAATCCAGCCTGCCGCGAGAAGAAGGATGGCCGCAGGTGTCATAGGCGAAGACAACGAAGCAGATGCGTTTTTGTGTTTAAGTAAAGAGAGGTTCGGGCTGAAATTTATAATATGTCAAAAAAACTGAAGTTTTTGAGATACTTCAGTTTCCAAAACCTCCATATTTTGTAGACCCAAACGATTTGAAGTATTCAATACTTCATAATTTTTGGAGACTAGACTATTTTCGGTACTTCAAAGAAACTAAGCTCCCAAACGGGGCCTAAATATTCACTCTTGGATAGTAAACATGATCGAAATTGTCGTTCCTCTAGCCGGAATCCTAGGCATCAAATCCACATCATGAGGCAGATTCGATCGGTTTAAACAAACACCATGGTGTTCATTGTTCAGGACGATAATAAGCCCACCAGCCTTTTCGCCAACATTTGGGACATGTGCCCCACATGGTTAGGCACGCTAATGATAGACCAACAGGGCGCACTTGTTATCATAAACATACATGATCTTTTGAGAACATAAAAGAATTTATCATTTACAATCTTTTGGAAAAAAGAGACGAAAGAAACGGTAGGTGTTATATTGTGATCCAAATTCATATACTAAAGGGAGGCTAATTTCTGACGAGCGGAGCGAGGCCCGTCGTTGGAGGCTTGGGCCGAAGCGTAGCGTAGTCAGAAGTTAGTCCATACGTCGTGCCCTACAGGGACGCCTGCGGGGGGTGCGGGGGGGGGGGGGGGGCGGTAGCCCCGCGGTACGGATCGTTGCCACCGTCTATAAATATTCCCTATAAGCCGCCGCTAGGATTTTATCGCATCATTGTACACCCACGGCGTTTGTAAACACCACCGAAATAGTGAAGTTTTGCTGGCTGGCGCCCGTGGTTTTTCCCTTGTGTGTTGCAAGGGTTTTCCACGTTAAAATCTCGTGTCCCCTTCAGTGTTTTACTTTTCGTTCTTCGTTTATTGTGCATCTCGATTATAACAAGTGGTATCAGAGCCCGTGTTCTTTGGATCTAGGGTTTACGAGATGTCGTCACTGAAGTTCGATCTACCGCAGCTGGACTACACCACGAGATTTGCTTTGTGGCAAGTGAAGATGAGGGCGATTCTCGCCCAATCTTCAGATCTGGATGAAGCGATCGATGCTTTCGGCGAGAAAGCGAAGGATACCTGGACCGATGCGGAGAAGCGGAAAGACCGTAAGGCTTTATCGTTGATTCAACTCCATCTGTCCAATAATATTCTGCAGGAAGTGCTGCAGGAGAAAACCACCGCCGAGTTATGGGTCAAACTAGAGGAGATCTGTTTGTCCAAGGATCTCACGGGCAGATTGCACGTGAAGATGAAGCTGTTCTCGCATAAGTTGCAACAGGGAGGTTCGGTAATGAATCACCTATCTTCCTGGAAAGAGATTGTTTCTGATTTGCAGTCTATAGAAGTTAAGTATGAGGATGAGGATTTAGGTCTTCTTCTTTTATGCTCGCTGCCTAATTCTTTCAGTAATTTTCGTGACACCATATTATTGAGCCGTGACAAACTAACTCTCGCGGAAGTTTATGATGCTCTCCAACAAAAGGAGAAAATGAAATCTATGGTGCAGGCTGAAAGTTCGTCCTCCAAGGCGGAGGCATTAGAGGTCCGTGGCAGGCCTGAGCAGCGAGATAACTACTACCACAACAACAGAGATAAGAGCAAGGGCGACAGAGGTCACTTAAAGTCCAAAGGACGTGACAAGTTCTGCAGGTATTGTAAGAAATCTAACCACAATATTGATGATTGTTGGAAGCTGCAGAACAAGGAGAAAAGGAACGGAACTTACCAACCGAAAAATAATGATGGTAATGGTAAGGCTGCCGTTGTCACCGGTAAGGGTGAGGCTGCTGTTGTTGCTGGTAGTGATAGTTCTGATGGAGATTGCTTAGCTGTCTTGGCTGCATGTGTTTCACGTGATGATGAATGGATTCTTGATACTGCATGTTCGTTTCATATTTGCTGTAACAAAGATTGGTTCAGTTCTTATGAGTCTGTGCAGAGTGGAGATTTTGTGCGTGTGGGGAATGACAACCAGTGCAACATTGTTGGCATTGGTTCTGTTCAGATCAAGACCCATGATGGGATGACACGCACGTTGTGGTGAGTGAAACACATACCCTCCATGGCGAGGAATTTGATCTCTTTGAGTACCCTTGATTGTGACGGGTACAAGTACAAAGGTGGGAACAAACTTTTGAAGGTATCATCAGGTTCTCTCATTATTATGATTGGTGATATGAATTCTGCGAAATTATATGTCCTTAGAGGTAGCACTTTGCCTGGTATTGCTGCTGCTGTTAGTTCTGATGAAACTAGTAAGACTAACCTTTGGCATAAGCGTCTTGGACATATGAGTGAGCTTGGCATGGCAGAATTGGCAAAGAGAGAGCTAATTGATGGCTGCGATTTAGGTAATCTTGAGTTATGTAAGCACTGCATCTTTGGTAAGCATAAAAGAGTAAAATTTAATGCTTCCGTTCATACCACCAAAGGCATTTTAGATTATGTACACGCTGATGTTTGGGGTCCGTCCCGTAGAACTTCTAATGGTGGTGCAAATTACATGCTTACTATTATTGATGATTACTCAAGGAAAGTGTGGCCATATTTCCTGAAACATAAATCTGATGTTTTTAATGCTTTTAAGAAGTGGAAAGTTATGGTTGAAACCCAAACTGAAAAGAAGGTTAAGATACTCCGTACTGACAATGGTATGGAATTTTGTTCAAATGAATTTGATGAGTTTTGCAGCAATGATGGGATGGTAAGACATCATACCATTCCGTCCACCCCTCAACAGAATGGCGTGGGGCTGAACGCATGAACAGGACCATTATTTCGAGGGCTCGCTGCATGTTGTCTAATGCAAAGATGCATAGAGGTTTTTGGGCTGAAGCAGCCTCCACCGCATGTTATCTCATCAACCGGTCACCTTCTGTTCCACTTGATAAGAAAACTCCAATTGAGGTATGGACTGGTTCGCCTGCTGATTATTCAGATTTGAGAGTTTTTGGTTGCACTGCTTACGTTCATGTTGATAATGGAAAGTTGGAGCCAAGGGCTGCTAAGTGCATCTTCCTTGGTTATGGTTCAGGAGTTAAGGCATACAGATTATGGAATCCTGAAACTAAGAAAATTGTGTTGAGCAGGAATGTCGTTTTTAATGAGGCGGTTATGTTTAATGATAGTCCGTCTACTGATATTTCTGATGCTATTAATTCTCCTGATGTTTCTGATGATGAGCAGCACAGAATTGGCGTGCAGGTGGAGCACGCAAAGGAGAATGAAAATATGGTTCCTGAAATCAACAATGATGATAATGATGTTCCACCTTCACCACCTTTTGTTCAGCGACAAGGACGGTCTATTGCTACTGACCGCCCTAAGAGAAATATTACACCTCCTACCCGATTAATTCAAGAATGTGATATTGTTGATTATGCTTTGAGTTGTGCTGAACAGGTGGAGCATGATATTGAACCAGCTACATATACTGAAGCCATTGCTTCGGTTGATAAAGAGAAGTGGGTAGGTGCGATGCAAGAAGAGATGCAATCGCTTGAGAAGAATGGCACATGGGATGTTGTGCACTTGCCTAAACAAAAGAAGGCTGTCCGCTGCAAGTGGATATTTAAAAGAAAGGAAGGTTTGTCTCCTAATGAGCCTCCACGGTTTAAGGCAAGGTTAGTAGCAAAAGGTTTCAGCCAAATTCCAGGTGTTGATTATAATGATGTATTCTCCCCGGTTGTGAAGCATAGTTCTATTCGTGCTTTCTTTGGTATTGTTGCTATGCATGATCTTGAGCTTGAGCAGCTAGATGTAAAGACTGCTTTTCTGCATGGTGAGTTGGATGAGGAGATATATATGGACCAACCTGAAGGTTATGTTGTGCCTGGTAAGGAGGATCTTGTTTGCAAATTAAAGAGGTCCCTTTATGGTCTGAAACAGTCGCCACGACAGTGGTATAAAAGGTTTGATTCATTTATGCTTACACATGGTTTTGAGAGATCTCAGTATGATAGTTGTGTGTATATCAAGTTTGTTAATGGATCACCTATTTATTTGCTGCTATTTGTTGATGATATGTTGATTGCTGCCAAGAGCATGAAAGAGATCACTATTTTAAAGAATCAATTAAGTAGTGAGTTTGAGATGAAGGATCTTGGTCCTGCTAAGAAAATACTAGGCATGGAAATTAAAAGGGACAGAAAGTCTAGTTTGTTGTTTCTTAGTCAGGAAAAGTACATTGAGAAAGTTCTTCATCGTTTTAATATGCATGATGCAAAGCCAGTTACTACTCCTATTGCTTCTCATTTCAAGTTGTCAGTTTTGCAATGTCCTAGCTCTGAAGATGATTTTGAGTACATGTCTCGAGTTCCCTATTCTAGTGCTGTTGGTTCCTTGATGTATGCCATGGTTTGTTCACGTCCTGATCTGTCATATGCTATGAGTTTGGTCAGTCGATACATGGCTAATCCTGGTAAAAAACATTGGAAAGCTGTTCAGTGGATTTTCAGGTACCTTCGCGGCACATCAAAAGCTTGCTTGAGGTTTGGCAGGATTGGTGAGGGGCTCGCCGGATATGTGGATTCAGATTATGCTGGCGATTTGGATAAGAGAAGGTCCCTCACAGGTTATGTGTTTACTGTTGGTGGATGTGCTGTTAGCTGGAAGGCTACTTTGCAGGATGCTGTTGCACAATCTACTACTGAGACTGAGTACATGGCTATTGCTGAGGCAGGTAAAGAGGCTGTTTGGCTGAAAGGTTTATATGCTGAGCTTTGTGGAGATAATTCTTGCATTAAGTTGTTCAGTGACAGTCAAAGTGCTATTTATCTTACTAAAGATCAGATGTTCCATGAGAGGACAAAGCACATTGATATTAAGTACCACGCAATCAGAGATGTGGTTGCAAAAGGTAAAGTGAAGGTATGCAAGATTAGTACTCATGACAATCCTGCTGATATGATGACTAAGCCTGTCCCTGTGTCCAAGTTTGAGCTTTGCTCAAGCTTGGTTGGTATAACTGTTTAGCCCAAGTGGCTATTGGCGCTAGCAAGTGTTTTCTTTGTTGATTCAGGTGATTGTTGAAGTTCATGCTACAAGAAATTTGTCTCAAGGTGGAGTTTGTTATATTGTGATCCAAATTCTTATACTAAAGGGAGGCTAACTTCTGACGAGCGGAGCGAGGCCCGTCGCCGGAGGCTTGGGCCGAAATATATTTTCCCTGTAAGCCGCCGCTAGGGTATCATCGCATCATTGTACACCCACGGCGTTTGTAAACACCACCGAAATAGTGAAGTTTTGCTGGCTGGCGCCCGTGGTTTTTCCCTTGTGTGTTGCAAGGGTTTTCCACGTTAAAATCTCGTGTCCCCTGCAGTGTTTTACTTTTCGTTCTTCGTTTATTGTGCATCTCGATTATAACAGTAGGTGCCACTTTTATTTTTCAACTTTATATAGTTGTCCGTAAAGGAAGTCTAGGAGCTGTGGTGCATGCTAAATTATGTAGTTACTATAAGTTACAGAACGGGTGAGTTTTCTTGATACTATTTATTTGAAACATGTCTCTTTTTTTCCAAACTACATATGCTTCTGAATTTACAAATAAAAATAGCTCGGCCACACACATGTTGGCCAAAGAGTGCGGCACTACAAAAAGTTTTAGGCGTAGGCGGGGAGCAAGCGATATGTATCTAGACATTAACTAGCATCTCATTTAAATTTTAACGAAATCTCAGACAACCTTTACAGAACGAGGGAGTATAATTTATGCAGGGTTGGAGGCAGGCTTCGTTTGAGGAGACAGCTTTCTCGAGATTTTCGCCTGGTTTAGCTTATGTGGATGGCTTAACAGTGAAGCATTGTATGTAATCATTAACACTGCAATGATGTTGAGTCTCATCCTCTCCAAGTTAAGCCACAATAACACAAACATGTCTCCAATCCACTGGCCGGTGAAACAAATTATGGAGTACAGTACTAGCCGAGGCATTTGGTGGAAAATATGTGCAGTAATATATACACGGGGCGACTAGTTGATGTCGCTAAGCCATATTCCAACTCACAAGTAACACTACAAAGGTTTAGGCGGTTGCAACTCATATCTCCACTCATAACTACTAGCACGAATCATGAGAAAGTGTAATATTCTGATTTTTTTTAGTTCTAATCTCGTTTACAAATAGAAAAGTTTCACTTGTACTCCCTCCGTTTACAACTAGTTCGTGTTCTGGGTTTAGTCAAAGTAAAACTTTGTAAAATTTGAATAAATATCTAGAAAAAAATATCGGTATCCACAATGTAAAAGTTATAGTATTTGAATCACCATAAATTGCATTTTCATACTATGCGTATTTGGTATTATAGTTGTTGATATTTGTTTCTAGAGTTTTGATCAAACTTAGTAGAGCTTGACTTAAAAAATGCTAAAACGCAATCTAATAAAAAGAAACAGAGGGAGTAACTTATGTTTGCAATAATAGCGATGCAAGCTTACATCTTTTTTTTTTCTTTAACTGATCGACTGTCATAGCTTATGTCTTTTTTTTCTTTAAGGGCGCGTTTGGTAGCCTGGGCCCGAATCCTGGTTCACTAGCGTAGTGGTGCAAGCACACCCGCGCGTCCAGAACGAGCCACACGCCAGAATTGGCCGGTTGTTTGGTAGGTCGGGATGCATTAGCTCCGAAATGGCCTTTCTATTTGTTTGCCTGCAGCCAACCCGAAATCTCGATGGAGATGAGATTAGGCATGTTTGGTACCATCCAGGCATGCCTAAGGTTACCTCTTCTCTACAACGGGTAGCCTTACCATGCTCTCACCTCCCATCACACATAAATCACAGTTCATGACAGTTGCAAACTTACGAAGCTAGCAGTTCACGAAATCAGTCCTAGCTAGTACGAATGGTAGTTCATAACACGATGCTCCCTAGCTACTACGAATGACAGTTTATCATAATGGGGTTGTTCAACATACCGGGATCGATTAGAGGTTCGAGAAACAGGGGATCATAGGGGGGTTCTTCTTCACTTCTTCTCAGATGGTGGTGTTGTCTCTGGCTTCCCACATTGTGTCTGCCCACTCTTGCCTCTTCTTCTTACAGGCATAATTGTCGCCTACGTCCACGCCATGGCCGGTCTCTACTTCATCAAAAGTGACAACTGATGCGTGTGGTTGGCACGTCCGTTGGGAACCCCAAGAGGAAGGTGTGATGCGCACAGCGGCAAGTTTCCCTCAGTAAGAAACCAAGGTTTAATCGGACCAGTAGGAGTCAAGAAGCACGTTGAAGGTTGATGGCGGCGAGATGTAGTGCGGCGCAACACCAGGGATTCCGGCGCCAACGTGGAACCTGCACAACACAACCAAAGTACTTTGCCCCAACGAAACAGTGAGGTTGTCAATCTCACCGGCTTGCTGTAACAAAGGATTAACCGTATTGTGTGGAAGATGATTGTTTGCAGAAAACAGTAGAACAAGTATTGCAGTAGATTGTATTTCAGTAAAGAGAATTGGACCGGGGTCCACAGTTCACTAGAGGTGTCTCTCCCATAAGACAAACAGCATGTTGGGTGAACAAATTACAGTTGGGCAATTGACAAATAAAGAGAGCATGACCATGCACATACATATCATGATGAGTATAGTGAGATTTAATTGGGCATTACGACAAAGTACATAGACCGCCATCCAACTGCATCTATGCCTAAAAAGTCCACCTTCAGGTTATCATCCGAACCCCCTCCAGTATTAAGTTGCAAAGCAACAGACAATTGCATTAAGTATGGTGCGTAATGTAATCAACAACTACATCCTTAGACATAGCATCAATGTTTTATCCCTAGTGGCAACAGCACAACACAACCTTAGAACTTTCTGTCACTGTCCCAGGTGTCAATGCAGGCATGAACCCACTATCGAGCATAAGTACTCCCTCTTGCAGTTACAAGCATCTACTTGGCCAGAGCATCTACTAGTAACGGAAAGCATGCAAGATCATAAACAACACGTAGATATAACTTTGATAATCAACATAACAAGTATTCTCTATTCATCGGATCCCAATAAACGCAACATATAGAATTACAGATAGATGATCTTGATCATGTTAGGCAGCTCACAAGATCCGACAATGATAGCACAATGGGGAGAAGACAACCATCTAGCTACTGCTATGGACCCATAGTCCAGGGGTAGACTACTCACACATCACACCGGAGGCGACCATGGCGGCGTAGAGTCCTCCGGAGATGATTCCCCTCTCTCCGGCAGGTGCGGAGAGGCGATCTCCTGGATCCCCCGAGATGGGATCGGCGTTGGCGGCGTCTCTGGAAGGTTTTCCGTATCGTGGCTCTCGGTACTGGGGGTTTCGTCACGGAGGCTTTAAGTAGGCGGAAGGGTAGGTCAAGAGGCGGCACGGGGGGCCCAAACCACAGGCCGGCGCGGCCAGGGGTGGGGCCGCGCCGCCCTAGGGTTTGGCCACCCCGTGGCCCTCTTCGCTTTCGTCTTCGGACTTCGAAAGCTTCGTGGAAAAATAGGCCCCTGGGCTTTGATTTCGTCCAATTCCGAGAATATTTCCTTACTAGGATTTCTGAAACCAAAAACAGCAAAAACAAAGAATCGGCACTTCGGCATCTTGCTAATAGGTTAGTTCCAGAAAATGCACGAATATGACATAAAGTGTGCATAAAACATGTAGATAACATCAATAATGTGGCATGGAACATAAGAAATTATCGATACGTCGGAGACGTATCAGCATCCCCAAGCTTAGTTCTGCTCGTCTGAGCGGTAAAACGATAACACGTATAATTTACGGAGTGACATGCCATCATAATCTTGATCATACTATTTGTAAAGTATATGTAGTGAATGCAGCGATCAAAACAATGTATATGACATGAGTAAACAAGTGAATCATAAAGCAAAGACTTTTCATGAATAGCACTTCAAGACAAGCATTAATAAGTCTTGCATAAGAGTTAACTCATAAAGCAATAATTCATAGTAAAGGCATTGAAGCAACACAAAAGAAGATTAAGTTTCAGCGGTTGCTTTCAACTTGTAACATGTATATCTCATGGATATTGTCAACATAGAGTAATATAATAAGTGCAATAAGCAAGTATGTAGAAATCAATGCATAGTTCACACAAGTGTTTGCTTCTTGAGGTGGAGAGAAATAGGTGAACTGACTCAACATTGAAAGTAAAAGAATGGTCCTCCATAGAGGAAAAGCATCGATTGCTATATTTGTGCTAGAGCTTTGATTTTGAAAACATGAAACAATTTTGTCAACGGTAGTAATAAAGCATATGCATCATGTAAATTATATCTTATAAGTTGCAAGCCTCATGCATAGTATACTAATAGTGCCCGCACCTTGTCCTAATTAGCTTATACTACCAGATCATCACAATGCACTGTTTTAACCAAGTGTCACAAAGGGGTACCTCTATGCCGCCTGTACAAAGGTCTAAGGAGAAAGCTCGCATTGGATTTCTCGCTATTGATTATTCTTCAACTTAGACATCCATACCGGGACAACATAGACAACAGATAATGGACTCCTCTTTTATGCATAAGCATGTAACAACAATTAATAATTTTCTCATTTGAGATTGAGGATATATGTCCAAAACTGAAACTTCCACCATGGATCATGGCTTTAGTTAGCGGCCCAATGTTCTTCTCTAACATATGCATGCTTAACCATAAGGTGGTAGATCTCTCTTACTTCAGACAAGACGGACATGCATAGCAACTCACATGAAATTCAACAATGAATAGTTGATGGCGTCCCCAGTGAACATGGTTATCGCACAACAAGCAACTTAATAAGAGATAAAGTGCATAATTACATATTCAATACCACAATAGTTTTTAAGCTATTTGTCCCATGAGCTATATATTGCAAAGGTGAATGATGGAATTTTAAAGGTAGCACTCAAGCAATTTACTTTGGAATGGTGGGAAATACCATGTAGTAGGTAGGTATGGTGGACACAAATGGCATAGTGGTTGGCTCAAGTATTTTGGATGCATGAGAAGTATTCCCTCTCGATATAAGGTTTAGGCTAGCAAGGTTATTTGAAACAAACACAAGGATGAACCGGTGCAGCAAAACTCACATAAAAGACATATTGAAAACATTATAAGACTCTACACCGTCTTCCTTGTTGTTCAAACTCAATACTAGAAATTATCTAGACCTTAGAGAAACCAAATATGCAAACCAAATTTTAGCATGCTCTATGTATTTCTTCATTAATGAGTGCAAAGCATATGATGCAAGAGCTTAAACATGAGCACAACAATTGCCAAGTATCACATTACCCAAGACATTTATAGCAATTACTACATGTATCATTTTCCAATTCCAACCATATAACAATTTAACGAAGGAGAAACTTCGCCATGAATACTATGAGTAGAAACCAAGGACATACTTGTCCATATGCTACAGCGGAGCGTGTCTCTCTCCCATAAAGTGAATGCTAGGATCCATTTTATTCAAACAAAACAAAAATAAAAACAAACCGATGCTCCAAGAAAAAGCACATAAGATGTGATGGAATAAAAATATAGTTTCAGGGGAGGAACCTCCAAGCTTAGACGCTTGAGTCTTCTTAATATATGCAGGGGTGAACCACCGGGGCATCCCCAAGCTTAGAGCTTTCACTCTCCTTGATCATGTTGCATCATACTCCTCTCTTGATCCTTGAAAACTTACTCCACACCAAACTCGAAACAACTCATTAGAGGGTTAGTGCACAATAAAAATTAACATATTCAGAGGTGACACAATCATTCTTAACACTTCTGGACATTGCATAATGCTACTGGACATTAGTGGATCAAAGAAATTCATCCAACATAGCAAAAGAGGCAATGCGAAATAAAAGGCAGAATCTGTCAAAACAGAACAGTTCGTATTGACAAATTTTAAAATGGCACCAGACTTGCTCAAATGAAAATGCTCAAATTGAATGAAAGTTGCGTACATATCTGAGGATCATGCTCGTAAATTGGCTTAATTTTCTGAGCTACCTACAGGGAGGTGGACCCAGATTCGTGACAGCAAAGAAATCTGGAACTGCGCAGTAATCCAAATCTAGTACTTACTTTTCTATCAACGGCTTTACTTGGCACAACAAAACACAAAACTAAGATAAGGAGAGGTTGCTACAGTAGTAAACAACTTCCAAGACACAAAATAAAAACAAAGTACTGTAGCAAAATAACACATGGGTTATCTCCCAAGAAGTTCTTTCTTTATAACCATTAAGATGGGCTCAGCAGTTTTAATGATGCACTCGCAAGAAATAGTATTTGAAGCAAAAGAGAGCATCAAGAGGCAAATTCAAAACAAATTTAAGCCTAACATGCTTCCTATGAAAAGGAATCTTGTACACAAATAAATTCATGAAGAGCAAAGTAACAAGCATAGGAAGATAAAACAAGTGTAGCTTCAAAAATTTCAGCACATAGAGAGGTGTTTTAGTAACATGAAAATTTTTGCAACCATATTTTCCTCTCTCATAATAATTTTCAGAGGCATCATGAACAAACTCAACAATATAAGTATCGCATAAAGCATTCTTATTCACATGCATAAAAGTATCATTACTCTCCACATAAGCATAATCAATTTTATTAGTTGTAGTGGGAGCAAATTCAACAAAGTAGCTATCATTATTATTCTCATCATCAAATATAGGAGGCATATTGTAATCATAATCAAATTTATCCTCCATAACAGGTGGTACTAAAAGACCAATATCATTATCATAAATAGGAGGCAAAGTATCATCAAACAAAATTTTCTCCTCAATGCTTGGGGGACTAAAAAGATCATGAAAACCAGCTTCCCCAAGCTTAGAACTTTCTATATTATTATCAACAATGGTGTTCAAAGCGTTCATACTAATATTACTACCAGCATGCAAATAAGATTCCATAGGTTTTTTAATTTTCGCATCAAACAATCCATGTTTTAAATCAGGAAATAGAATAAGAAGATCATTCTTGTCCATTATGCCAAACTAGTGAAATAAAAACATGCATGATATTAAGTAAAGTAAAACAAGTAACTAATTTTTTTGTGTTTTTGATATAGCAAACAAGATAGCAAATAAAGTAAAACTAGCAACTAATTTTTTTGTATTTTGATTTAGTGCAGCAAACAAAGTAGTAAATAAAACTAAGCAAGACAAAAACAAAGTAAAGAGATTGAGAAGTGGAGACTCCCCTTGCAGCGTGTCTTGATCTCCCCGGCAACGGTGCCAGAAATTTGCTTGATGCGTGTGGTTGGCACGTCCGTTGGGAACCCCAAGAGGAAGGTGTGATGCGCACAGCGGCAAGTTTCCCTCAGTAAGAAACCAAGGTTTAATCGGACCAGTAGGAGTCAAGAAGCACGTTGAAGGTTGATGGCGGCGAGATGTAGTGCGGCGCAACACCAGGGATTCCGGCGCCAATGTGGAACCTGCACAACACAACCAAAGTACTTTGCCCCAACGAAACAGTGAGGTTGTCAATCTCACCGGCTTGCTGTAACAAAGGATTAACCGTATTGTGTGGAAGATGATTGTTTGCAGAAAACAGTAGAACAAGTATTGCAGTAGATTGTATTTCAGTAAAGAGAATTGGACCGGGGTCCACAGTTCACTAGAGGTGTCTCTCCCATAAGACAAACAGCATGTTGCGTGAACAAATTACAGTTGGGCAATTGACAAATAAAGAGAGCATGACCATGCACATACATATCATGATGAGTATAGTGAGATTTAATTGGGCATTACGACAAAGTACATAGACCGCCATCCAACTGCATCTATGCCTAAAAAGTCCACCTTCGAAGTTATCATCCGAACCCTCCAGTATTAAGTTGCAAAGCAACAGACAATTGCATTAAGTATGGTGCGTAATGTAATCAACAACTACATCCTTAGACATAGCATCAATGTTTTATCCCTAGTGGCAACAAGACAACACAACCTTAGAACTTTCTCGTCACCGTCCTGTGTCAATGCGTGCATGAACCCACTATCGAGCATAAGTACTCCCTCTTGGAGTTACAAGCATCTACTTGGCCAGAGCATCTACTAGTAACGGAAAGCATGCAAGATCATAAACAACACGTAGATATAACTTTGATAATCAACATAACAAGTATTCTCTATTCATCGGATCCCAACAAACGCAACATATAGAATTACAGATAGATGATCTTGATCATGTTAGGCAGCTCACAAGATCCGACAATGATAGCACAATGGGGAGAAGACAACCATCTAGCTACTGCTATGGACCCATAGTCCAGGGGTAGACTACTCACACATCACACCGGAGGCGACCATGGCGGCGTAGAGTCCTCCGGGAGATGATTCCCCTCTCCGGCAGGGTGCCGGAGGCGATCTCCTGGATCCCCCGAGATGGGATCGGCGTTGGCGGCGTCTCTGGAAGGTTTTCCGTATCGTGGCTCTCGGTACTTGGGGTTTCGTCACGGAGGCTTTAAGTAGGCGGAAGGGTAGGTCAAGAGGCGGCACGGGGGGCCCAAACCACAGGCCGGCGCGGCCAGGGGTGGGGCCGCGCCACCCTAGGGTTTGGCCACCCCGTGGCCCCTCTTCGTTTCGTCTTCGGACTTCTGGAAGCTTCGTGGAAAAATAGGCCCCTGGGCTTTGATTTCGTCCAATTCCGAGAATATTTCCTTACTAGGATTTCTGAAACCAAAAACAGCAGAAACAAAGAATCGGCACTTCGGCATCTTGTTAATAGGTTAGTTCCAGAAAATGCACGAATATGACATAAAGTGTGCATAAAACATGTAGATAACATCAATAATGTGGCATGGAACATAAGAAATTATCGATACGTCGGAGACGTATCAACAACCTCTTCGAAGAACTCATCCTCGCCTCAACCTAAGATCCAGTTGTGAAAAATGCAGCAAGCAAGGGCCAGCTTTACTTGAGTGTCAAAAGCGTGGAACAGTTTCTGGTCAAGGACCTTGAACTTGTTCTTCATTGCAGCAAAGGCACTCTCAATGGTGACTCCAAGGCTTGAGTGTCTCAGATTGAACAACTCTTTTGCATTCTGAGGTCGGTGCTTCGCATAGAACTCGGTGAAGTGGTACCTTGTTTTCCTGAATGGAGGTAGAATACCAGGTCGGCATGCATATCCAGCATCTCCAAGGTAGAACTTGCCTTCAAGGATTTGCAACCCATCAGGCCTTGACAAGCTATCAGCCAGGATGCTCGCATCATGAGCTGAACCCTCCCACCCAGAAAGCACGTAGGTGAACCTCATACCGCGATTCATAGCTGCTATCACGTTCTGGCTGGTGTACTGCTTCCTCCCGCGGAATGTTGGAGACATTCATATCGGTACCTTTGCAGTGACATGAGTACCATCAATAGCCCCAATGCAATCCTGTAAAAAAAATTAGCACACAGTCATGTTTCTAACAGTACCACACATCTGATAGGTAGAAGGAACATGATTTTATACTCACCCCGAAATAGGGGAACCACCTGTAGCTGTTCTTGATCTTGGGTGGTGTGTTCGTTGATGCTGACTTGATCATTTCACCTCTGAGCTCCCCATGTACAACACCTGCTGGAAGTACCGAGAGATAGTCTCCGTGGGTCACCTGAATGTGCTATGGATGACTCTAAACCTCTGGTTATGACCCACGACATGAAGAAACATTGCGACTTGTTCTTCGACGGAGGTGTGGATGCTAGCAGTCAGCAATCCTCTAGTCCTGAACGTTTTCACAAGTGCATAGAAAGGGGCTCTTCTCATCCGTAGGATCTGGATAGCCTCTACATCATTGCAGTTGTAGACGTGGTTTAGGTTGGCAATCCTCTCCTGATCTCGTTGTACCATAGGACAGAACTCACACGAGGAAAAGCAACATGTCTAACTGCTCTCTTGTGCACCATCAGGATCCAGGCTTGTATGCAAATGATAAGTTTTGTGGCGTGACACATAAACTGGAGCTGGTCGGTCTACTCAAACAAGATCTATGCATTACGAACGGTCTTATCGAACCCAACTAGTTCTACCAGCATGAATGCAACACTACAGTAGAGCAGAGGAGTTCCCCTTACCTCCGTCATGGCGGATGACGAACACGGCCGAAAGCCACCGCAGATGTGCGTAGGCTCCGCCGCGGCTGGAAAAGAGGACCCTGGTCCGACGCCAGAAACCGAAGGGAGATGCGTGCTGCTAGATCTGGTCGCCGACGCCACCGCTGGTGCGAAAATTGGGGGAAGGGAAAATTTGGGAGGGGGTAATCGAAAGGGTAACCGAAGAGGGAGGTTACCCCTACCTTTGTTGCGCAACGCCGCTGGGATTTTGGCTTATCCCACCATGCCGAGGCGGAGCTTCCGCGCGAACGGCGTTGTCGATTTTCGTTTCGCCAGGGTCTGGCCCTAGAGAAACTGTCAAACTGGGCGTTCCTCCGAGGCCTGTCCCATGGATGCTTTAAGAACTGCGCTATTGAAAGTATAGAGATGGTAAACCTAGAGGGGGGGTGAATAGGTTTCTACAAATTTTAATTCTTTCTTTGCAATATTAGGCTTTGCGGAATATAAAGATGAGCCTAATGCAAACTAGGTGAAGCAACCTATATGAAGATACAACTATCTCGAGCACGAAGGCTCTCTCAGCGCTTTAAATCACAAGTAAGGAGTTCGGTTAGAGATAACCGATAGCACGCGGAGACGAGGATGTATTCCCGTGTTCCCTTGCTTTGCAACAAGGTACGTCACGTTTGGAGGGGTGGAGGTCCCACGAAGGATTCCCCACGCCACGAAGGCTCACCCTATTCTCCGGAGCCTATCCCACGAAGGAATAGCTCACTCACTTGTGGTAGACTTTGAGGTAGCCTCCAAACCTTCACAATCTTGCCCGGAGCAAATCCACAGCCCGGATGCTTCCGGACTCCTCTTGCCCACCTAGGGTTTCCAAGTAACCCTAGGAAGCAAGCTTCTCGATGAATACAAGGGGGAATGAGATTTGGCTTGGTAGAACAGTAGATCGGGTCCTCCTCTAGTGATTCCCCGGAGGGATTTGAGTTTGGGTGGAGGAGGAGGGAGATCGGAGGCTTTTGGTGTTTCTAATAATGGAGTAAGAGAGAGAGAGCTCAAGAACAGCTTGTAGTATGTTGCCTAACCCTTCCAAGGTAGAAGAAGGGGTATTTATAGTGTTCTTCAAAATCTGGCCGTTGCCACTTGCCACCTCAGCATTTTTCCTCGACAAACCCGGTTGACCGGGCCACAGACCGGACAGCCCGGTCGTGAGGCCGGTCAGACCGGATCAGTGACCGGATCTCCTTTGCGTCGTCCTGGCGCTTCTCCGGTTGGTGGCCGGTTGCCGCCCGGTTGCCGCCCGGTCGACCGGACGGGGCACCGGACCCGCCGGTCAGTAGCCCGGTTGACCGGGCGCAAACCGGATCTGCTGGCTCCTCGTTTGGAGCCCGGTTACCGCCCGGTTGACTGGCCAGCAGGCCGAACTGGCCGGTTGCTGGCCCGGTTGGACCGGGCTGGTGACCGGATTTCTCCTGTAACCCCCTTTTGATTGTTGTTGAAATGGGGAGTCTCCTTTAGCCTTCTTGTTCCTTTGATACACCATTTACGCCTCATTGCCTAATACCTAAGATTATCCTTATAAGCATATTAGGCCAAATATTTTAGCACGGTGTCATCTCTACTATTAAGAGCAAACTGGTGAATGCCTGGTGTCACATTTTCAGGATGGACAATAATACCCCCACGTCTCCTACTATTAAAGTGGAACATGTGAATGACTGGTGTCACACTTTCACCTAACTACAAAACTGACACCGCATACATGTTTTATCCTCAAAGTTATCCCGTCCAAATAGATCTCACGGTCAAACCGAGAAGATTGCTTCACATATTCCCTTGTTATTCTCAACTACTTATGCTCCACTTATCGTCTTATCTTAACAAACCAACTGAGGAGACGGACAAGGAGTTGGAATAGGGGTTATACTACCTTCGTCCTCCTCGCCAAATGCATGGACTTCCCATCGAAGAGGGAGTAGTTAACGCCTTCGTGCTCCTCATAATCCTCCAGAGTCCATACTACGCATCTTCCTTCGTATTTGGCCATGCGGGAGGAAATGCAGCAGAAGCAAATTAAGCACCTCGCCGCGCTCGCCGTCGCCCTGGCGGCGGCAAAGCTCTTGCGTTGCAGCTTAGTACGCGCTTTGTGCACGCTTCAAGGAGTAATTCTCGGCGTACTGCATCATCGTCCTCGCTGGGTGGCCAGATCTTCTCGTCGTAGAGCACCTCCTGTACATCGCTCGCCGGTGCACTAAGAGCATCTTCAGTCGTGTCCCCCAAACCGTCCTCCAAAACGCGTCGGATTGAGCGTTTGGGGACGTGTTTCGTTCGTGATGTGTTTGGGGACGTCGCTCCCCCAAACAAAATTTCAGAAATTTTAAACTTAAGCGAGATTCGATTAGATTCGTCCAAACTTACATAGATTCTAATGAAATTTGACTAAATTTAAATTAAACCTAATCTAGAAGTACTTGCGGCGGCCGGAGGCATCGTAGTACCGGTGGAAGTTGTACATATCGTCGGTGACGACCTCCTGCTTGACGCGCTTGTCGACAGGCTCGTCCTTCACCAAGCCGCTTGGTCCTGCCTCGCCGTCGTCGGTGAGGTCCACGAGCTCCTTGCCGGAGTCGCGGATGGACATGGAGATCGTCATGTCGAGGTCGCCCCTCCAGGCGTCCTTGTCATTCATCGACGCCAAGCATGCCGCCCGCAGCCCTGGGCAGTCCTCGGGGTCGTCGCTGCTGGCAATGAGCCGCTGCTGCCGCTCGTACTCCACCAGTAGCACCGCCTGCGCCGCTTCCTCCGGCTCCTCCTTCACCTCCGGCTTCGGGATGAGGACGGTGCCGCCGCGCCTCTCTTGCTGCAGCCGGCTGCCGCTGCCACCACGCCTCGTGTTGACGGGCGTCGCCGGCTCCTCCTTCACCTCACGTTTGGGGACGCTGTAGGGCGCCGAGCGGTACGACGAGGACAGCGTCGATCGGGCCGGTCCTGAGGAAGAAGAGTTTGAGGAGGACGAGTACGTCGTCCTCCTCGGCTGCCATTGCGGTGGTCCTCCTCGAGGAGACGGTGGCGGTGACGGCGGCGTCTCCAACCTTGGAGCGCCGTTGCGGATGCCGCGGATGACATTCTCAAGGGTGCGCCCCGGAACGCCCCAGAACAGGGCGCGGCCATCCTTGTTCCAGCTGTTGGGCCCCCCGATGAGGCCAGTGGTGCTGTGCATCTTGACGTCGTACTTGGCCTTTAAGTACGTCGCCCACCAGGCGTCGTTGTTGTTGGCCGCCCATGTCGGATCCGCCCGCTCCTCCGCGTTGAGTTGAGCCCGCCAGGCCTTGATGCCGTCCCTCCATTGGTCCGTGCCCAGCTTCGGCGGCGGCGGGACGCCAATGCCGTTCACGGCCATCTTCCAGCCGCCGCTGCTTGGCAGCCGCATGTCCGGCGGGACTAGATATCGGGCGTGGTACAGCGCCCACGCCTCCGCCACGGTTAGGCTGCCGTGGCCGAAGCCGTTCGCCGCGGCGATTTTGCGGGAGGACGAGGTCGACATTGTTTGGAGCGGCGAGGAGAAGATCTGGGAGGGGCGGCGGCGAAGACAAGGTTTGGGAGCGGTGAGAGACAAACCGCAGGGCATCTTAATGTACAGCGGCGGCAGCGGGTGGTCGCGGCCATGCATGACGAGACGCGTCCCTACGTCGCCTGGGAAAACATGGACGCCATTAACGTCGCTTGACCCGTAGGCGACGGGGTTTTAGCCTTCCGAGCCACTGACGCGTCGGCCCCGCGTCGGTTCGCCTCGCTTTTCGTTGTGTCCGGCGTGCCCGGAGCGTCTCCTGTGGGGCGGGGACGGGCTCGGGGCGCCGGACACCGTATCAGGGCGCGCCGGACAAAATTCGGCTTTGGGGGACGCGGCTGGAACCATTTTTTGGTCCGGCGCACCCTAAATTGTTTTGGGGACGCTTTGGTTGACGCGACTGGAGATGCTCTAAGGTTTGGTTCATTGCAGCTGGGCGTGCGCCGAGCGCTGGTTATGTCGGAACTCACACACGATGGGGAGGACTGATTCAAGCACGACGCCATGCTGGATCGGTGTGACTGTAGAGTACCTCACTTGGTCGTGTACGTGCGCATGCACGACTGGTTCCTGGCCGCGAGCTCATGGGATCAGACCCTAACAGAGTAACAGTTGATTAAAGATCGAGCATGCATGCATGTTTGATTAATTAGCTGCATTGCTTACGTAAAATGGTTGCTAGGAGTCCTTGTCTAGAGGAACATGGACATTTTCCAGGAGGCGTTCCAGTGGATCGATTGTTAGTGGTTAATTGAAGCATACAATTAATAGACAAAATGAGTGGCGCGAATTGCATGGCAACAGTGCCTACCCTTGCGTATGCATATTTCCATTAGGAAATGAAACTATGAAAGATAGCTGTGAGGGCACAGGTATAGAATAGAAAGATTATAGAGAGAAGACGATTCACTAATTGGTATGAGAGTCTCCTGTTGAGGTCCAAGTCTCCATCTACGCCATAGAAATAGATCAATGTGATGCTCGGTAAGTTATGCCACCAGTGACAAGGAAGTGATAGCCATGTTGTGGATGCCATTGCCATAAGGACTTCATCGTCCATGTTTGAGTCAATGGAGCAGATACTAATAATGGATGTGTACAGGGAGGTTCTTGCTTTAATTGAAGTGTAAATGAGTTAATGGAGCAGATACTAATAATGGCAACTAATCGCTGCCACGGCTAGGAGGAGGGCCACAAAGGTAGTTTGATATAGATCCAAACCTGGTGACCTAATCTATAGCATTTCAACCTAAATGGAACCTAGGACAACACGATAGATGAAATACTACATGTGGATCATAGTAGAAATTTTAAGGTACATCCAAAAAGGTATGTCCCACCTAGAATCCTAGAGTACCGCTTAAACATCGACTTACTTCAAGGTTATTTGCATGAAAATTGCATAAACGATTCCAATATACGATTACTGATTGAACAACCCTGTAACTTTGTTTCCTATGGGCTAAATATAAGGTTTCCCGTACGAAAATTTTCTCCCAGGCGATGAATCCTCCAAGCAGCTATCAATCATCCCTTTTCCCATCCTCCCCCCTATACCAGTGTCGATTACCATGTGCTCAACGCACACAATCGATTCGGTGATGTTGATGACCAAAAAGAGATATGTCGCAGAGCGGCGGTAGGAAGGAGAGGGCCGTGGTGATGCACCATGGTGAGCCGGTCCATGTTGGTGTGGACACCCTGCACGTGGTGCCTTTGGAGCGAGCGCCGATGCCTACCATGGCCCAATCGTGTAGGAGCGGGAGGTGAGGAGGAGCAAAGCCAAGGAAGAGGGCGGGGACGCGAACGCCGCCTATCGCGGACGCGGTGGCACATCAACGGACTAGGGATTGTACGCCGGATCGCAGGGTGTCTCGGCACCAGATGGGCGTAGCGGCCGGCAGCCAGAACCCATGCGCCGGAGGGCAGGGTGGCTTGGCACCGGAGGAAAGGGTGACAGTGAGAGAGCAGCGGCTGGCCGAGGACGGGAGGTGTGGGAGAGCAGGCAGCGAGGCGTGTCTACGGGTGGCATGAGCGAGCATGCGGTGGTGTTAGGGGAAGAATGTGAAATTGGGGAAAGTGGGTGAGGGGAGTGAGCACTGAGCAGTGACAAATAGTCCGAATTTTCTTCAAAAAAAAAAATCTTAGCACAAATATCTTTCCCCTTGGTGACTCAGAGATTCATCGACTGGGTGAGGAGAGAATGTGAAATTGGGGAAAGTGGGTGAGGGGAGTGGGCACTGAGCAGTGACAAATAGTGCGACTTTTTCTTTAAAAAAATCTTAGCACAAATGTCTTTCCCCCGGTGGCTGAGAGAAGTGTGCAGCTCTAGCTCTATTAGTGCTGCTCTACCTCCTTATTTTTTAATAAGCGTTCGCCTCCGGTCTAGACATACAAAACTGTGGCAACTCAATTTTGTTTTGATTGTTCCGAGATCGTAAATATACATCACTTTTATTTTAATTTTGCAATGTGTAGTTATTATTGTAGTTCATGGGCGGGACGGGGATAGGTATTGCAGATGCTTTAAGAGAACCCATCGACACAGGGTTAGATACGATGTTGGTCAAAGAGACAAATGGCCTACGCTCATCCCCCCCCTTCTCCTTCTCTCTCATCGCTACAGTAACTGAGAGCCCTTCTCAGAGGGCCGGACCGACCCGAGGCCAATCTCACCGGCGTCGCCGGTCGAGATGGGCGGAGGGAAGGCGCCGGAGTAGTTAGGGTAGTTAGATGTAGTGGCAGTATGCCGGTAGGGGCCCTGGTGCCCGGTAGTTTGAGCGGAGGAGGAGATCTGGCCGCCTGGATCTCGTCCGATCTAGGGTTCTTCCTTCTCAATCTTCTTCTCCGGCGGTCGGAGGGGAGAGTGAAGAGGAGGACTGACGCTCAGTCCAATAAAGGAGTGGCGGTGAACCACCTTCTGAAGAGCGACTGTGGCGGGAGGTGTATTTCCCTGGCCGGCCTTGGAGGCGAGGGAGGGAAAACGCGCCTGCTGGCGACCAATGGCGTGAACGAGCCCCTGGCCGGCCTTGGAGGCGAGGAGGAGCTCAGCCGCGCCATTTCTTCGTCAACTGTTGATGGGTGGTCTTATCTGCGCCGCTTCTAGTGCAGTAGCAGAGCACTGATGCGGCTCCTCTCGGTCGGCCATGGAGGCGAGAGAGAGGACAGCGGTGGTGCTGCTGCTATGCACTAGAGACGGTGCCGTACCTGCATCAACCTCGGAGCTGAGTGTGCTTCATCTTCACCGTCGTTCAAACAGCGGTTAGCCTGCTCTCCAACAGGGGACTCATGCTGGCGTCTTCGCCCTGCCCTGCATCTTATGGCCGAAAGGCGGCCCTTCTCCAGGTTCTCTTCCTCCACAGGGAGGCTTTCTGGCTCGTCGTTAACAACTCCTGCTCCCGATGCCCCAAGTGGCTTGCTCCCCGGCGGCGTTGGAAGCGGTCGATGGCGGTGTCCTTTCTCCGGCGCAGATCAAAGACCTGATCGTTTTTTTTTTTTTGCTTTCTTACCTAGGGTCCTGCTTGCAAAGTACGAGGGCTTCTCTGTTATTTCGTGTTTTTCAGAGACCCTTTATGTAATCTGGTCTGTAACCGCGTGGATTTAATACAGCTCCTGGTCCTTCAGGGCCTTTATGTTTCAAAAAAAAAGACAAATAACTCATCGATTATTACACAATCAACCAAGGTGATTATATTTTTTAAATGCATGTTTCTAGATAACAATATTTACAATTAATTTCTATAAATGTTACGCTTCTGCAGGTGATGGACAATATAGAAATAGATGGTCATATTTCAAAATAAGCCAGCACCATAGGCCCCGAAGTTATCTCCTCCCGCAACCTGTATATATTAGGATAAGTCATTGTCCATTCTTAATATTATTGATGTGTTTTAATGATCACCACTTGCAGATTTATTTGTCACACGCATTAATTGTTAACTTCATCGTGTTCGCCATCGACAAACTTGAGTGTCATGTATCTGTTTTAGACACATTTTTCGACCTCTATCAGAAGAGAGGTACCAATTGAAATTACATAATATTTGAAATTTATTTCTTGAAATAGCACAACTTGGTTAAAGTTCCAAAATTTATTTCTAGGTATGTAAATACCCTCATAGTATTCCAATACCAACAAATCCCCAGGTGATTTCCTCTTGTAATCATTATGAGCAATTTACTTCACTATCGTCCTAATATCCAAGATAATTATATTCAATTTATTTGTGGAAACTTATTTGGTTACTTAGTCTTCACTTTTATGCTCTTGTGGGATGGTAAAATATTTTTTTTCATCCAATTTACACCCGTGAGTATTATATATTCACATTCTTACGTTTTTATGGAAAAAATTAATTCTACATCATATATTGCTTGTGCAAGATAGCTACGAGTTGAGAAAGAAGCTTTTGATACATGTGCTCAAGTACCACTCACATGAAGTTGATAATAACATTCCTAATGATGCGTGTGAATACCTTAGCCATCTCAAGGGAGAATGGCTTTTAATAAATGAGAGATAATATGTATGTCCTTGCATGTTATACATATTACACCGAATTTTGTGAACTAAACGCTATGTGGTTTTTGCGTACTTAAATATTTATTATGTGTATAAGGTAAGGAGCCGTGGCGAAGCACGGGCATTCAACTAGTTGTTACTAAAATAATGAATAAGGGTAAAATACCCTTACAGCTATACAAAAATGCGACTCAGCTCAGGAAACTAAACATTCAAAAATCAGTGGACCGATGCGAGCCAAGAGACGTCGAGGCTACCAAACCCGCCTAAGTAACCCGGGCTGAAGTGTGGGGGCGGGACGAATAAAGTGCATAGTTTTTCTCGGCGTGGGGCCGTCGAGCGGACACATGGGCGGTTGCACGTCCACACCATCCATCCCAGAAAACTGTTTGTTTGTGCTTCCCTTGCTTTTCGCTGACTCAGCGATGAGTCGTCAGACGTACAGAAAATATAATTGGGAATTGAAATGTTCAACGAATCTGACGTTGGATACTCGTGGAAAGTATTATCATTATTTGATTTCATTTCATTTCCTTCGACTTGTGCTCTTAGGGTATCTCCAACCGCGCGACCCAAACGGACGCGCTGGGTCGTCCGATTTGGGCCGTTTGGGTGGCCGAGCGGACACGTGGACAGCGGCTCGCGTCCGCGCGTCCGTTTGGGTCGCGCGCTGCGCCCAACGCGCGGACGCATCGCATAACTGTAGAAACAAGAAAACAAACAAACAAATGCGAATTTAAACGAAATTTCATTGAACATAGCCCTATTTTGGGCAAATTTGTACATAGCCCTATTTTGGGCAAATAAAACTAACAAAACAAGCCCCTATATGGGCTTTTAAATTTAAACTAATATTTAAAACCCTCTATAAGGGTTTGGTCGGCGGTGCGGTGGCCGCCGGTGCGCCGCCTAGCCCCTATGGGCGTCGTCGGCGACGTCGTCGTCCCCGGGCGGCGAGGCGCTGTTGTGGCACGACCGCGCCGGGGACTCCGGCCACGGAGACCACAGGCCTCCTCCCACGGCGAGTGGGGGTCCGGAGCCACCCGCGGCCGCGGCGGCAGCACGAGCAGCGCCTCCTCCCCGAGGCGCCGCCGCCTCTCCCGCTGTGCGCGGCGCTCGGCCTCCCGGGCGCCACCGTTGGTCGGCGCGGCGCCCGTCCTCCCCGCCGCTGCTCCTGGCGGCGCTCCTCGTCGGCGCGGCGCCTGGCCTCCTCCCGCCGCGCCGCCTCCTCCTCCTCCTCCCGTCGCGCCTGGAGGGCCTGGGCGTAGAGCTCCCAGCCCTCCGCCTCCTCGACCTCCCGCCACGCCGCCTCCTCCATCTCAGAGGTGCGAATGGCCGCATGGAGGTGCGGCCATTTCGCCTCCTCCTCCGCCGCAGAGATCATCAGGGCGGCGCGGAGGTCCGGCTCCTCCTCCGAGGACTCCGGCTTCGGCTCGAGGAGGAGAGGCAGCGGTTGCGGCAATGCCGCCCCGCCGCGGGCGGCCTCTCCGATGTGGAGGCCGCGTTGGTTTCCTCCCGATGGCCGCAACGCCGGCGGACGACGGCGGCTGCTGCTCACCTCGTCGTCGAGCGAACCATCGCTTCGGGGCCATGGCGGCGGTTTTGCTCGGGGAGTGGAGTGGGGACTGGAGTGGAGGGCCAGATCCCCTCCAGTCCCCATTTAATAGTCTCCCTGGTCACCGACAGGTGGGCCCAAGGGAGACGAGGCGACCAGCGCGCGGACGCGAGCGGACGGCGCGTGCCATCCGCGGCCACGCAAACCTAGCCTAGATTTGGGCCGGGTTTGCGTCGTTCCGGACGCGGCGGCCGTCCGCTTTTGCGGTCCGTCCCCGCGCTGGGCCGCGTTTTTGTCCGGCTCGACCCAAACGGACACGCGGGCGCGGTTTGGGTCGCGCGATTGGAGATGCCCTTATTCACTCACCTCTACCCTCACGACAGTCTCGGTAGTCTTGTTAATTCTTCAGAGATTTCATTCCCTCTTACCCGTATATAACTGATTAACCGCCAGGTTCATTAAACGGTTTGTTGGTACATGTTCAGTTTTCTTCAGAGACTAGTACATGTGCCCGTGCGTTGCCACGGATTTTCAAATTTCATTTCTCAATACACATATATAATTTACAACTCACTATGAAAATTTAAAATAAATCAGGGATATCATAATGTACTACAACATAATAATACCGAACGCAATAACAAAACAACATTGTTGTGCATATGCGTGCGTGGTTCCACGAGCAATAATGTTGCATACAATGCCTGAATTAAGTGCCTATGAGCTAGGCCTGTAATTGGGGGCGGGTTGTCCACGGCGCCGCCAGTCCAACCCACCTGAATCGGCTATGTGAAAGCCCACGGGCACGAGGACAGAATTCACGGACTGTGGCGACCTACCGCTACCGCCGCGCCCTATCGAGGCCTCCATGGCGTATAAATCCCCTCCTATCGTCGTACCGGAAGGGTCTTGACAGCCATCTCTCGGCCGCGTCCATCGGCGCCCGTCGCCATGGCTCCACCAGCAGGCAGGCCGTCACCCATGCCGCAACCACCATCAACGCCTATAGTGATCTCACGACGGCGAGCGACAAGAGCTTCTCAGAGTCAAACAGGGAGGACGCGAGCTTCTCGGAGTAGGGGAGGGGGTGGAGAGCCGGAGAGGAGGGGGGAGGGGGAGGGCGCGGCTTAGAGGGCCAAAGCATGTCATGGGGCGGCAGGGGCGATGCCGCCGACGAGACTTCTGTTAAGTTGTTTCCTCGGTAATTAAGTTGACTTAATGGGAAGAGTGAATGCCGCCAAATCTGGAAGAATTAAAGCGGCAGGAAACGGCATCCCGCTTGAGTCAATCGGACAGAGCTAGTCGGCTAGCGGACACCCACGGGCCTGCCCATTTGAGCTGGCCCTCAAGTTTACTGGGTCCGAAAGCTACAAAAAGATTATTTTACAAATCGGCATTACAGCCGTCTCTACTTCATTTTTTCACAATACAAAAGAACATTGCACCCAACATCTTATATTTCTTTCCTATAATGCAAGAGGTTAATAGTTATTACAAATCTAGGTTATACATCAATACACTTATTAATTGTGTAGTCATAGGCTCTGCCATGTCTTCAGCATAATAAAAAGTGGCAACAAATTTTTTTTTGGACTTCATCTTTTCAAGGTTAATGTATCCAAAAATGTAGTTGCCAATACCCATTCACCAACTGAACATTTTTAATGATATATCCAGTGCTAGAAGTCCATATAGAATACTTACTTATCTATTACAGTTCCATGGAGTACATGAGATAAACATCACTCTTTCACTGTTATCTTTAGTAATCAATGAAAACTCGGAATAAAAGCTAAACTCCAGCATTACAATACTCCCAGATAAAATCACAAAGATTATAATGCAAAACTACCCTATCAGAAAAATCGTAGTTTGGAACAATATTGTTGTCAAAATTTGTTGCTTTCTAGCTTGCCACTCGAACCATTGTTTCATCAGTTTCATGCATGTCCTTTTGCTTTCCCTGCAATATCAAGAACATAATATTAGCATTTAAATAGAGTTCTAAGATATTTTAGAGGGATAAATTGATTAACATATGTAATGTGCTGCCACAGATATTATTTATAATAAGTTGATGTAGACTACACGAACAAAAGGCTGAGATGATTCCACTCGGGAACTTTTAAGTCCTGTTGTGGAACAATCCCATGCTCATTACACTTGTCTATTGCAACCAAAACACCATGCAAAGTTTGTAGTGAAGATGTTATTCAACTATTACTCATTCACTCCTCCAAGAATCAACCTTACAACGTTCTGTCAACTGTGCAAATGTTAGCCTAAGACTGCCAAACACTTCCTTTTCGAGTGTCGCTACTCTAGAAGAATATGGCATTCTGCAGCCGCTTGGCTTTATTGTGCATCCCTATTGATGGATCTCGGGTCTGGCCATGTCACGGTTCTCCATTACAGGCTTGCTATGGCAAAGTCTCCGACCGACAACCCTGCAGGGCTAAGATCCTCCATCACCCTCATTTCTAGGAGATTTGGAAGGAAAAAATATGCAAAAGCCTTCAACAACAAATCCTCGTTGCCTTCAGCGCTGATGCAAAAAAATCAAAGATGAGAGCATAAACTTGATTCTGGCGGGAGTGAAGCACTTAACGGTAATTACCTGATTTTCTTTCATTTTTTGTGTTTCTGGTTAGGCCTAGGCCTGTCTATGTTTGATCCTCCTTTATCATTATAAAAGGCAAAGCTTTTGTCTCATTTCAGAAAAAATCAACCTTACAGTTCCAATACCTCTCTTCAGGTGGTCAATATTAATATGCGCATAAAAAGAAAAACAATCGCAATACAAATGGTTGGAGTCAAAAGCAGAAAGAAGTTTTATCCATGATCTATCTTCTGTAGACACTGCCAAGTTCAATTGCAGGTTAAAAAATCATAACAGAAGGAAAATTATCAGCCTACATAAGTGTCGCCGTAGCTCATAAATCAGATGAATTAATCATACACACATTCCAACCTTGTCCTTAAAGAAATCTGCAAGTACCGAGTGTATAGATTAGAAAACTCTAAGAGAAGCCTAAAACTTATTAAATTTTACATCTGCTACCATAAATCAAGAGCTGACATGCTCCCAAGTCCCAACATGAAGACTTCCACAGTTCTCCAAATAAGTAATAGTATAATTGAACCAAGAGAACAACTGAAGGCTGTTGCACGATGTTGTAAATTATAGTTCTTGAGGTAATCAGGCCTTCACATCTTCTTATCTAATGATGTGCCACTATAAAACTTAAAACGAGACAGGACAGTGATGTCTGGATGCTAAAATGAGTGCCGCTATGCCTATATCCTAGGTTGACATGCGCCCTTATCTCCAGACCTCCTGAAAACCAGGTGGAAATGAAGGTGAGTAACTCACTGGAGACATTACATATCAGTATGGTCTGATGCACAATACTTGAAACATTAGTGTTTCGGAGAGAACGTGAGCTATTAGCCAAATGCGTTGCTAAATTCAATACTAAGAAAACATAAAATGTTCTATTTGATCATATTTACTATTCGGAATGATAAAAATGGTAACCAGGCCTGGAATTTTTCAGATCAATGCCACACATCAAGGTATCAGTAGTATCACCACAACACTAAAAGAGCACCAAAGAATAATTTAATTCAAGGTTAGGACTGATATGAGAGGGAGTATAAATTTGATCATGATGAGCACACCATCACTTACATCTGCGTTAGGATTCGGAAATTCTATATTCATGTCGATACGACCGAGCCTCAGGAGTAATAGTGTTATGGCATATTACAACTTTTTTGGTTGTATAGAAAGGGAACATGTGAACAGCTTCAACAAAATCTAATGCACATGACGAAAAGGACAAAAATTATGGAAACATCACATGAATAAACGAAATGAATTCCATCTTTACCTCTTCAATCATGTATTTGTCCAGGTTCACCTCGAGCAAGAGTCGGGAGCACTTCTGCAATTCGAAACCAACCAACCATAATTAATTCAAATAAACACCAAGACCTGAAATCGGGCATGGGGAGGAAGGAATCAGAGGGGAATCAGAGTTATTGTTCTCTCTGAAAAGTATTATAAGATGGGAAAATTTGCTACATGACACTATTATTTTCTGGTGTTTGCTAAACAGGCAAGAGTTCCTCAAATCCTACCTTAGCATAACTATTGTACATGATAGAATTTTACACACGCGAGTGGTGTTTAATTTTCAAGAATATTCAAATATCGCAATCTATTCATGACTCGTGCTGTTGTTTTTTGAGTGAATCTCTGTTCTTAGGCTACAAGTGTAAGAAGCAAAATAGAATGAAGGATTGAGGTTCAGTGTGCAGAATCACTCACCTAAGAACCCACCACTCTCGGTATCCACAAAGTATCCACACATCCCTTGATGATTTCATTATGCAGTAACAAAGTGGGCCATCATATCTCTATCAAAACATTTTTTTAAATGGCTACTTCTCACAGGCGGGTGATCAAGCAACTGAAACTAAATTTGCACCTAGTACCTTCTCTTGTGCCAGTTTCTCCAAGGAATTATAACAAAGTGGGCCTGTAAAAACGTTTTTAAAAACGGTTACTTTTCACAGGCAGGTGATCAAGCAACTGAAACTAAATTTGCACCTAGTACCTTCTCTTGTGCCAGCTTCTACAAGGAATTATTGGAACACCATAATATATCATCTTTCATTCAATGAAACACGGCCGGAGCACGTGTGAAATGGTAAACTTGTTGCAAGAAAATCATGATCGACAACCTACATAGATTTTCATATCTTTATCAACATCCAAAATAGGTTACTGCAGATAAAGTTAGTATGAGCTGGATACTTATGAATTCAAGTATCAATCATGGTAACCAGAAGATCATCTTTTCAGGATTGGAGGTCCTCAGCGAGGATTGCACATGTGGTAATCATAAAGAGTTGAGATGTTACAAAAGTATAAATGTCCAATAATTCCATTCACGCAAGAGTAAAATAAAACCTTATTTGACAGTTCTTAGCACGTGCAGTGGCCCTCGTAGTAAAACACGAGACAAGAAAACATCCATGAATTTTCGCCATATAATGCGTGATTTAAGGAATACCAAATTGTGTAATAAGTGATTTAAGGAATACCAAATTGTATAAATTATGGGGAAGCCTATGTATACCTCTAGACCTGACCCAAACAAATTATCACTCGTAATAGAGGAGTAATTGGCATACTTAAGAAATAAAACCTAAAATATCTTCAACTGCATTGCAGACGAACAGTTCATGGGATAAATATTCATGTGGTATGTAAAACTACAGACCTTAGTGTGCAACGATTATAGATAGATGAACTATTAAGATTGCCCCAAAATAATAGCAAGGTGCTTCCTGATTAAAAGGAATGAATGATTCAGAAGATAGGGTGTGGGTTACTCTGGCGTGAATGGAATCAAACCACTTTACCTCATCAGACTGTCGTGGAGAGGATCTGAGGTATTCCTTTCAAGCAATTATCAACATCCAAGGTGAACGCTGCCTCAGGGCAAACATGGCAGATGCATAGCTCATAAAAAAAAGATCCAGGGGCTCATCACCAGATTCAGTGTTTTGGCTCTCACTAAAATATCAGGGATTAGCTTCACATTGTCCCTGACTAAAATTTCAGGGATTAGCTTCACATTGTCCCTGAAGTAATTTGTTCAACAACTCAGATTTTCAGTAGCTTTAGCAAGTATACAAACCGCAAATAATACTGACACATTGCCAAATAGACATCACATTCAGCCATTCAAATATATCGAAAGTTCACAATAGTTGATTTTAAACACTTTGCACATACCCATGTAGAACTATCTCTTGTGCCATAACACTTGCACTGTACCCATCACTCCATCAGCAAAATGTAAATTATTTCAAAGTACGGTCAAGGAGTTATTTACCAGGTGAATTTTGTTTGGGCTTCTAACGGAGAAGTAAAACTGAACGATGTAAATGAGTATTGCTTCCTCCAGCAGTCTTGCAGTCTCGCAGGTCGTTCTAGCTGCAGATCCGATTTTGTGATAAATCATGTGTATGGAAACAAAGAAAGACTGGGTTGGTCATGGAGCAAAAAGGGGACGCGGAACCTGACAGTCTGCAAATGTAAGTAGTACATTCATAACTCAATTCATGAATGATAAGTAACAAGAAAACTCTCAAAATTATGGGAGGGGAATTTGTAGTGGAATCCATCTCACTGGGATCTGCCAAGGGCGTATGGGGCAAGTGAAGTACTGAGCAGAGTGGCTGCAGCTACAGGAACATCAGGTGGATAGTCTCCAGAAGAATTGCGGGTGGTGTGGAAGACAAGAAATAGCAATTGGGAAGATCCATTTATTAACAGCAAAGAAATTAAGTTCATGTACCATCTACATGTACAGTAAAGAGTATGCCTACACTCTTGGCACCAAACATAGTACAAACTTCATCATGTGCTTATCAGGACAGTAAAATATGGGCATGACAGTACTAAAAAGCACCTATCCCAGAGGTGTTTCAGTTTGAGTACATCATGACAGTGAAAATTCAATTGATGATAGATTATTTGGCCTCTCAACTAAAATTCAAGTAATTGCTAAAAAAAAGCGCAACATACCAAGGAAAATTTATGAAGCACTTTGTTGTACAATTTGTCGAGTAAACTAAACTCAGTGGCAAACAACAATTCTACCAAAAATAAGTTCTGATCAAGCACGGATACTCCTACTAATATAAATGATTGAACAAACAATCATTAAAACACTTTATCAAGCACTGATTAAAACAATTGATCAAGGTGGAAATTTAGCAACCATCAATACTCTCACGACATGCATACTGCAGACTCTTATAACTGAATATAGATGTAGAACATAGAATTTTAAAAATGGTGGTTTTTTTTTCATTTGGAGAAGTAACACAAACAAATTTACTAAAGATCTAACAAATCGAAGGTCGCCACTCGCGAGAACATCAATGCAACAAAATTAGTTTATTCACTATTCAAACAAAGCAAAGCACTAAACCTAAGATAAGATGCACATATCAAACAGATAAATCGAAATATATGGTGATTGGCTACAGTAGCAACCTGCTTACTGTAACACCCCACTTTTCAATAAAAAGAAAGTTAGAGAATTCCAGAAAGCAAAATTTCAAACCAACAAAAACTTTTCTTTTTGCATATAGTACCATGCATAGGACTTGTGCATTTGAGTGATATGCCATGATGATTGCTGTTACTTGTATTTGATATGCTCTAAAACCCTAATGTGATCATATGAAGATCACCAACCAAATAAATCAAAGAGGAAGAAAATCCATAAAATAGAAAACCCTAAAAACCCTCACATATGCTCTATGGCATTTTTATAAATTTTGACCCTAGACCTATTTGGTCTTCACCACTAGTTGAGTAATGTTATTAAACACTTATTACAACTTTGGGAATCAAAGTTTCACAATTCAAATAAATTTCAAACACAAATCCCACTCACATATGATAATGGTCAATTTTGACAATTCTAGTCTGATCACCACTTTGAGCCCTTGCCATTCATTTTTCCCAAACCAATTCTTGCTAACTCTTTGCACCCTTTCAAAGTCAACATCAAGGTGAACAACTTTGGTGAAGATCACCATGCCAAAATCATCTTTGATCATGAGCAATGCTCATCCAAAGTCTCCACTTTTTAACATATGGAACATTCCTCACTTAGCCATTTTGGCCAATTTTTGAATTCTAACAATTTGTTGGGGGGATAACCCCCGGTATGCCAAAGGCATGCCAAACCGGATGGTTTGAGCCATCGAGATACCGGTTTAATGTTCTTGCCGGAAGCCTAGTAGGAATCCGGAAGAGCAAGGCTAAGCCGGTATCCCCAAAGGGGTATCTTAGGGACCCGGTATAAAAGATACCGGAAAGGAGAGCCTGTCGGCAGGACTGGTCAAAGATTCTCTTCAGAGCAAGAAGACAAGGATGAGCTAAGCCAAGTAACTTTATTCAGAGCCCTGGCGCCAAAGAGAGAGGTGACGGAGAAAGAAGCCGGGGGACGTCAGCTTCTATGATAAAAGAAGGCCCCGGTGTCATCTATGATTAAAGTAGCTTTGTACAGTAGCCAGTTAAAGTAGCTTTGTACAGTAACTCTGTAAAGTAGTTTGTCCAGTCAAAGATGCCATTAGGGTTTCTTGCAGTGTAAGCCACCCTTTCCCCTATATAAGGAGAGGGGGCAGCCCATCTTCACGGGCAAGTATGTACGCGTGTATGCGTGGAAGGCGAGCACGTAACTTGTGTGAATCTATGAACATGGTGATCTAGAGGGAGTTCTTCCTTGTGTCTTTCTTCTTCAACCTCTGGCCTTGGCCAAGTTCTTGAGGAAACCATCCGGAATCTCTTCCCACCTGATCGCAAACCCTCCCCCGAATCCTCTTGCGTCCATTCGGCCCCAATCTAAGCCATCCTATGGCATCTGCTCGTTCACCACGACGACAGTTGGCGCCCACCGTGGGGCATGAAGTGGCGCTTGATGGAGTTCACATTCGGGCGGGCGTTCTCGAGATCTCCGGCGAGCGTACGGTGTCCGCGTTGGTGCGAGCATCTACGCCATGGACTTCATCAACGACAACGCGGGCTGCTTCGCCAACGGCGGCGTCTTCCCAAGAACGGCCGCATCATCGAGTTCGGCAGCCATCGCGTCTACTTCGGCACCGTCCCCGTGCGCCGGCGCCTCTCGCCGGTGCTGGTGGCATCGGACCCGCCAAGATGGCTCTGCTGGCCGCGCCGCCGGCAGCCTTCGAGGTAATGATGACCGGTGTGGCTGGTGCGGGAAAGGAGGTTGCGGCTGAAGGTGCCGGTCGCGCGGTTTCGACCCGTGCGGCTAAGCCACCGCTGGAGCGCGGCGCAGCGCAGCGGAGCATCATCCGCGCCACCGGAGACACCGCTCCAGCGGCGATGAACGTCCTCGCCACCCCCATCGCGCAGAACATCGATCCGGCAGCGGCTCAGGCGGAGCTGGAGGCGCAGCGCCAGACGATGCTGGAGAGCGGCAAGGACATCGTCAGGGCGCAGCGCGAGCTGACCCTAACCGTACGTGAGTATAACGCTGCCCATGGCTTTGCTTGTTAGCGCGCATGCTTTGCTAGGATGCCGGAAAACCGGCTAAAAGCTCGCAACCTAGATCAAGATTTGCGCAAAGAGATTCTTACCGGCAAGAGCGCCTCGCATACGTTAGCATCGTGGAAAAGCCTAAGTATAGCAGCCCGGATAAAACTATAAAAGCTGCTAAGGCCGCCGTAGAGCTGTGCGAGTCGCTTTCCGGAGAGGCTTTGGTAAAGCGAGCGGAGCGTGTTAGAGAGCTGCTTTGGAAACCATTGAGCAGCAAAATGCTGAGCGGTGGCTAAGCTGAACAAGGCAGCGGCCTCAAAATCCGCACGTTCAACAAAGAATGCCGGTAGCAAATCCCATGGGCAGGCTTCGTCCCCATCCGGATAGAAGGAGAGAAAAAGAAGTGAATGCGCAGCAGATGATCGTGTACGATCCGGTTCTTGCCGGAAAGCAACAAGCCGGGCAACACGATGCCGGTAGAAAAAGCCAAGGGGCAGAGCGAGGCTACGCCGCAGGCTATGCCGGAAACAATCATACCGGTAGATATGAGACCGGGCAAAACTATCGAGCTGCAAGGGCAGCGTACGAGGAGGAGGAAATAGATCCCCCAAGGTATCGGCAGGCAAGGGCCGCGGTACCGGAATGTCACGATGAAGCCGATTCCACGAGACCGGCAGCATACCGGAACCCATTGGGAGAACGCACGGGAGAGAGATACTTACCGGAACGGGATGCGAGGCACCGTCTGGATAGAGTATACTTGTCGAAATGATCGAGGAGGAAGGTCCTCCAGGTCCAAAGTGTTTTGGCCCAAGGATCATGAAAGAAAAACCACCCGATTCGCAACTTTATGTTGCCCCGTGACACAAAGACGTATGACGGCACCACGAAGCCGGAAGATTGGCTCGCGGATTACGTGACCGCGGTATACGTTGCAGGCGGTGGAGGAACCGTAGCAGGAGGAGGAAACCGGCGTTGGGCCGTGAGGATCATACCATCGTTTTTGGTTGGACCGGCAAGAATCTGGCTAAACAACTTGCCGGCGAGGAAGCATAAATGGCTGGCTGGATTTTGAGGAGGCCTTTGTGAGCAATTTCAGCAGCACCTATCAGAGGCCAAACAGGCCGCAGCAACTTGCTCTGTGCGTGCAACGCCCGAACGAAACAGACCGGGATTATCTAGCCCGGTGGAACACCACAAGGAACTCCTGTGAGGGGGTGATCGAGGCACAAGCCATTGCTTGGTTTAGCAGTGGATGCAGAAGAGGTTCACCGTTGTGGCAAAAGTTGCAGCGCAACATGCCGACAACGTTGGCAGAGATGATACGTGTGGCGGATAGCTATGCGTTGGGAGACCCAACGCAACCGGCGCAACCGAGCCGGAACAGCTGCGCCACGAACAACACCGGGACAACCGGAATAACAAAAGAAGGGAAGATTTTCCGGATCGAAGGTACGGTCCGCAGCAAGTTGCTACTGTGCAGGAAAACTTTGAGGCCAGCGACAGCCAGAGGCAAAAAACCGGATCGCAGCCATGGGCAGGTCCTAAGAAACAATGGGTGGAAAAGAAACCCTGGGTCCGTAAGAAGAAGCGGCAAGAACCCGCGAAATACACCATGGAAGCTGCCATGGATCAACCTTGCCGGTGGCACACGCCGAATCCGGCACATCCGTCAAACCATCTCGACGAAGGATTGTACCTGGACCAAGTACTTGATGCAAAAGGAACGGTGAAAGATGCGCGGCCACCGCAAGACATGCCGCGGCAGCAACAACAGCTACCGCCACCACCACCACTTACCGGGGCAAACGCCTTACCGGTGCAGCCAAACCGGCAGCAGTACCAGCAAGTTAACCGGGTGGAGCAAAATGATAACCAGCCACCTCCACCGGCACCTTTAGGCCGGAATGTTTACGAAGATCCGCATCTGTGCTGTGTTGTCTTTGTCAACGAGCCAACAGACCGGCAAAGTGTACACCGGCGCTCCATGGAGGTCAATGCCGTGATGACGGCAGTTCCCAAGTACATGATGTGGTCCAATCAGGAAATTACCTGGTCATCCAAGGATCACCCAAAGATCATGCCGAATCCGGGTGGATATGCTCTTGTTGTGGACCCGATCATGAAAGGGCCGCAAACTCGAGTGAAGTTCAGCAAGGTGCTGATAGACAATGGCGATAGCATCAACATCATGTACAAGCACACCATGCAAACGCTGGGCATAACAGAAAACATGCTTCAGCCAACGCGCACAACGTTCCATGGGATCGTCCCTGGCTTGTCCCGTGCCCCGATAGGAAAAGTTCGGGTGGACGTGGCATTTGGAGGACGTGACAATTGCCGGGTGGAAAATCTGGAGTTTGAGGTGGTGGATACGGACAGTCCCTACCATGCATTCTTTGGGAGACCGGCGTTGGCTGCTTTCATGGCCACCACTCATACGGCTTACCTCAAGATGAAGATGCCGGCACCTCGTGGGCCATTGACTGGTGGGAAACTATAAGATCTCACTGAAATCGCATCTGCCGGATCAAACCTAGCAGAATCGCTGGTGATCGCGGAGGAAAAGAAAAGAATGCGGACAGCTGTTGTTGGCTCAATCCTCACAAATAAGTTTGGCGGCAATGAGTGAAAACATGGGCACACCGGCATTCAAGCCAACCAATGAAACAAAGAACATTGTCTTGGATCCGGCTTACCCAGAGCGCACCGTTCGTATCGGCGCCGGCCTTGATCAAGCATAGGAAAGCGCGCTCGTCGGCTTCCTCCGTGAGAATCGGAATATCTTTGCCTGGTCAATCGATGATTTGGTAGGTGTTCCGAGGGAGCTGGCTGAGCACTCTCTAAACGTCCGGAAAGATGCCAAGCCGGTGCGGCAACCAGCTGCGTCGGTTCGCTGAAGACGAGAAGAAAGATCATAGGAGAAGAAGTAACCAAGCTGCTTGTTGCCGGATTCATTGTGGAGGTCACGCACACAGTGGCTGGCCAATCCGGTAATGGTTGAAAAGAAGAAAGATGAGAACACGGAGGCAAAAGCTCCGAAGGTGTGGCGCATGTGCATCGACTACACCAACCTGAACAAGGCTTGCCCAAGAGATCCTTTTCCTTTGCCACGAATCGATCAAGTGATTGATTCAACTGCTGGATGTGAGTTGTTGTCCTTCCTGGATGCCTATTCCGGTTTCCACCAAATTCCCTTAAAAAAGGAAGATCAAATAAAAACTGCGTTCATTACCCCGCACGGGGCTTATTGCTATGTCACTATGCCTTTTGGGTTGCGCAACGCTGGTGCAACGTACCGCGCTGTATGCAAAAATGCTTGTTTGATCAAATTGGAAAAAATGTGCAAGTCTATGTGGATGACATCGTGATAAAAACTAAGGTAAAAAACACTTTAATCGATGACATCCGGCAAACATTCGATAACCTAAGGCGGTTCCGGATGAAACTCAATCCGGCAAAATGTACCTTTGGTGTCCCCGCCGCAAGCTGCTCGGTTTCCTGGTTTCAAGCCGGGGCATAGAGGTTAATCCGGTAAAGATCCGGGCGATAGAAAGAATGGCTATCCCTCGAGAGTTAAAAGATGTGCAAAAGTTCTGGGAAGCTTGGCATCGCTGAGCCGGTTTGTAAGCGAGGTTGGGAGAAAAAGCTCTGCCACTCTATGCTCTCATGAAGAAATCGACACGTTCGTCTGGACCCCTCAGTGACGCAGCGTTTAAGGAGCTAAAAACGATGCTAGCCACAGCACCCATACTGGCTTCACCTCTAGAAAGGGAGCCTATGCTGTTATACATAGCAGCAACAAACCGGGTTGTGAGTGTAGTGGTTGTGGTTGAAAGAGAAGAGGAAGAAAAAACCGTCCAGAGGCCGGTATACTACTTGAGCGAGGTGCTCTCCCTCTCAAAACAAAACTACCCTCACTTCCAGAAAATGACTTATGGCGTGTACATGGCCGCCACAAAACTCAAGCACTACTTTGAGGAGCACCCCATGAAGGTGGTGAGTGAAGCACCAATTTCCGACATCATGTGCAACAAAGATGCCAGCGGCCGAATTGCAAAATGGGCGATCCAGATATCACCGTACGTGCCGGTATATGAAAGAAGAGATGCCATAAAATCACAGGCTTTGGCTGATTTCCTTGTTGATTGGGCGGAGATGCAATACAAACCGCGGATCGTGAGGATAGAATACTGGAAGATGCACTTTGATGGATCTAATCTCAAGGAAGGTCTAGGTGCTGGTGTGGTGCTTACTTCACCAAAAGGAGACCACCTCCGGTATGTTTTGCAAGTGCATTTCAGGGCATCGAACAATGTCGCTGAATATGAAGCTTTAATCCATGGGCTTAAGGTCGCAAAAGAGATCGGTGCACACCGGATCATTTGCTATGGCGATTCAGACCTTGTGGTACAGCAGTGCTCAGGAGATTGGGATGCAAAAGACGCCAACATGGCCTCGTACCGGTTTCACGTGCAAAAGATTGCCGGATTCTTTGAAGGATGTGAGTTTCACCATGTGCCGCGAGCAGAAAATGAAGCTGCGGATGCTTTGTCCAAGTTGGGCTCATCTAGGCAAGAAATTCCTCCCGGAATAGCTTTGGCTCACCTAAGAGTGCCATCGATCAAGCCGAGCCCGGAATCAGAATCAATTTTTGTACCAGAGTCACACGTAGTACCCATGGATATCGATGAAGGGAACCCGGGGACTGCTCCGGCAAGCTCGGGGACTGCTCCGGTAGGCTCGGGGACTGCTGTACCCATACCGGAAGAAACGATGCTGGTAGATAGCATGGAGATAGATGCACCGGTGTTTTTGGTTCGAGAAATACCATCATGGGTTAAACCTATTAAGGAATTCCTGATCAGCGGCACCTTGCCGGCTGACGAAAATGAATCAAGGAGGATACAAAGAAGGTCCAAAGCTTACACATTCATCAATGGTGAGGTGTACAAAAGAAGCGTTACCGGTGTCCTTCAAAGATGTGTGGAACCGGAGGAAGGAGAAGAAATGCTTGAGGAAATTCACCAAGGAGAATGTGGGCATCATGCTTCATCAAGGGCTTTGGTAGCAAAAGTATTCCGGCATGGGTTCTATTGGCCCACTGCTTTGGAGGACGCTGAGGATTTGGTAAGAAAATGCAACGGCTGCCAGGTACGCCAAGCAAAACCATACCCCAAAGATCCGGTTTAAAGACAATACCGCTAACATGGCCATTCGCTGTTTGGTGCCTTGACATGGTTGGACCATTCAAAACTGCAAGAAGCAAGATGACTCACATCTTGGTCATGGTGGATAAGTTCACCAAGTGGCTGGAAGTAAAACCTATCGCAAAGTGTGATGGGCATACAGCTGTGAAATTCTTGAAAGATGTCATTTTGCGGTACGGATACCCGCACAGCATCATCACTGATAACGGAACCAACTTTGCTCAAGGTGAGTTCAAAAGGTTCTGTGAAGAAAAGAACATCCGGTTGGATTTGTGCTCGATGGCACATCCACGGTGGCAATGGCCAAGTAGAAAGAATGAATGCCTTGGTGCTTTCCGGTATCAAGCCTAGACTCATTGATGCGGTGGAAAAGTCACCGGGATGTTGGCTCGATGAGCTACCATCGCATCGTGGAGTATAAGAACAACTCCAAACCGGTCTACCGGATACACTCCCTTCTTCATGGTTTATGGAGCGAAGCGGTGATACCAACCGATATCATCCATGATTCACCAAGGGTACAGCTCTATACCGAGCAAGAGGTCAAAGAGGCCAGAGAAAATGATGTGGACTTGCTAGAAGAAGCAAGAGAGCTGGCTTTGGCAAGAACAGCCATTTACCAAAGAAACCTAAGACGCTATCATAACCGGAAGGTTAACCCAAGAGTTTTCCGAGAAGGAGATCTTGTACTTCGCCTGGTGCAGCGCACTGAAGGCCGGCATAAGCTTTTGCCACCGTGGGAAGGTCCCTTCATTGTAAGCAAGGTGCTTCACAATGATGCATACTACTTGATAGATGCACGGGAATGGAAGAAAGGAAAGGCGGACAGTCCGGCGAGGAGAGCAAGCGTCCATGGAACGTAGCTCTGTTGCGTCCTTTCTACTCTTGAAGTGGTGGTGTAAGAAGTTCCTTTTTGTACCTTATATGCTATGAATAAAAGATGCCGGAACCTTGAGTGAATCTCGGGGACTACCCCAACTTAAGTTGCATGTAACTTGTCTATTTTTTCAGTTTACCGGTTGCTTATTGAATGTTTTTTCTTTCCGGTTTAGTAGTGTGCTAAATCCTACCGGAGTCTTCGACTCATTGCTTGTCCGCAATCCGGCTTCATGGCAAGCAAGATAAACCGGTAGGGGATAAGCACATGAACTGCGAAAAGGGAGAGCAGGAAAGAACAATTTGAAAAATTTAATTAACCCCGGTTAAACCGGTTTTTTGCAAAATTTCAAAGTTATTTCTAAGTTCAAGAAGATGCTTGTTTGGTGAAAGAACCTTGTGCTCATACGCCAAAGAACGCCCAGAGAAGGCAGGCAGAGCCAAGGCAAAAGAACCAAGTATGCATCAAATTGGATGCGGAAGCAATTGAGAAATCTTTGCAGTGCAGGATAAAAGCGGAACCAAAAGCAAAATATGCTAAGGCAAACTCATAAGTACTTAGCTACCGGTATAACTTACCGGCAGGAAATGTTGTAGCACAACCACAGGCAAACTTAAGTTTTACATCATAAGCCCCGGCATTCCGGGGCAGAATTTAACAGATATTGTCTTAAAGCAACAGGACAAACAGATATAATGAGCAAACACTTCAAAGGAAATCATCATGCAGCAGGGGCTTCCGGAGGAGCATCGCCGGCACCAGCATCGCCCAGGACCTCTTCTTCGGCTTCACCCTCCTCCTCGTCGAGATAATCCGTGACGCCGGGAGGGGGAGGGATGAAGGTGCGCATGTCGGCATACTCCGCGATGCGGTACGCGCGATCCTGCCGCTTGGCGGAGAGGATCGGGTCCAGATCCGTTTCTGCGCCTTCGCGCACGCCAGTAAGGGCGTCCAGATTGAGCTCCGGGTACCGGGGAGCGAGGCGACGCGGAGGGCGGAGTCCGCTCCAGCGCGGGCAGCAGAGCACCGCCACTCGCGGATCCTCCCGCCGGCACCTTTCGACGGTCGTTGATGAGGGAGAAGGTGTCCGGCACCTCCTCGCCAGGCCATAAAGTCCTGTATAGCTGGGTAGCTACATCGTGGATGTCCGAAAGATTGCGGTCTATGCAGCGCATATGGGACACCCGCGCGTTAAGCGCGACCAGATGGTCCTTGGGCGTCCATGGCACGGTAAGATCCGCTTGGCCTTTGTCCTTGCGCTGCGCGTCGACCTTCTTGACGGCGTACCTCTGCGAGTCCGGAAAGAGGCCTGTGCAAAGAAAGAAAAAGCTTAAGGAAAAGAGACCGGAAGAAAAAGAGAACGGAAGAAAAAGAGACCGGAGAGAAAAGAATCCGGAAGAAGAGAGACCGGACGGAAAGATAGCGGAAACAAAAATGGGGTCGAAGGAAAAAAGGCTCGTATGCAGTAGTCAAAGTGTAAAAGAAAACAACTTACGGAGGGCAAGTGTGTCGGTCTGCAGGATCAGCTGATCGCACTCCTTGTGCCCCTCCTCCAGCCGCGCGGCCTTCTCATCGGCACCCTTCCGGGCCTTGGTCATCTCCTCCAGCTCTGCCCGCAACACCACAGTGGCATTGCAGGCATTCTCCAGAGCCTCGTCCAACTTGGCCGCTGCGGTCACTTCAGCGGCCTTGAGGGCCTTGGCGTGGTCAAGCCCCAGCTGAATCAACTGAGACTTGAGCTCCTGGTAGCTGGTCTTGAGGGCGTTTAGCTCCTCCTGGTGCTGCCGGCTGAGCTCATCCTTCTCCCCTGTAAACCGGAAAAATGAGTGTTAGCAAGGTTACACTAGTAAAACTGAAAAGAAACCAAGTTCAAAGGAGAAAGGAAAAAATAGTACGTTGGGCCGTGGCGAGCTGCTCCTTGAGAGCATCGATGGAAGCTTCCGGGATCACTGTTGAACAGAAATTGTAAGTGTCACAAGGAAAAAAGGTTTCCGGTAGCAAAGATGCCGGTAGAATAAAAAACTCACCTTGGCACTTGTCGTGTGCCTCAGCGAGCTCCCGGTGCTCCCATAAAAGCTCCTCGAAGAGGGCCTTCCGAGTGTCAGCGGTGACCTGTTCAAGAAAAAGAAGAAATGAGTTAAGTTTTGTGCTAAGAACAAAGTTCTTAACCCGAAACTCGGGGACTGGCAGCGCCGGTTTTCCGCGTTTTTAAGATAAAGTTTTGCGCTAAGAACAAAGTTCTTAACCCGAAACTCGGATCGGCAGTGCCGGTTTTGCGCGTTTCTAGAGTAAATTATGTGTTAAGGAGAAGATGTTTAACCCGAAACTCGGGGACTGGCAGTGCCGGTTTCACGCTAAAAACTTAAGTTAAGTTTTGCGCTAAGAGCTGCGCTCTCACCACAAAACTCGGGGACTGGGAAGATAGACAAGAGAGAAACCGGCAAAGGTTGAAAGTTAATAGAACATACCGTCAGATTGTTCGTGGAATCGTACCACGCGCTGTCAAGCTCTTTTACGGCAGCCCGGAGCCGCATGAAGTGCTCCTCAGAACACCGATCCCCGACAGGATCAGGTGCCGGCAGCCGATCCTTGCCCATGCCGCGGGTTGCCGGAGTGATGTCCGCGGCGTTCCACTTTTGGGCGTACGGCAGGAGGTGCCCCAGGTCCCGGCCTTGGCGCTGGAACTCCGTAATACGGCCGAGGAGACCGGTGGCCTTCATGCTGGCGCTTTTGGCAGCCTTGGAGACGTGCAGCACCAAGGGCTGCTGGCCGCCCGAAGGGGCGCTGGAGGCCGTCGCCTTCCCCTTGATGAGCTTGGAGGGCTTGGGCGGCGGCGCGGTAGAAGAGGCCCCGGAAGTCTTAGCCGGCGGCGCGCCAGGAGCGGCCTTGGAGGGCTGGGCACGAGGAGTCTCAGGCGGAGGCATGAGGATGGTGCGTGGAGAAGGGGGAGCGCTAGGAGCGTCACCCGTCTTGGAGCCTTCCGGCGCGGAAGATTCCGGCGCGGAAGTTGTCTTTTCGAGGACGGGAGGAGCAAAAGGCTCCGCCCGCCCGGCAGCTTCTTCTTCTCCGGCGCCGGTGTTGCTGGCGCCGGTGTCTTGGTGTTCCGGGAGGAAGGAAAGATCCTCCTCCGTGCGGTGATCTCGACGGTGAAGGGGCCGCACGCCCCGATTTGTTGTGCCCCCGAAAGGGAGGCAGAGGGTGCCGGCACCAGATGGTGCCGGGCTTGAACGAGGAGGAGGGGTTGAGGTCCTTGCGGATCCCTCAGAGCCCGATGGCCTTGGGCCAAGCTTGAGAGCGGGGCTGAGAAAAAGAAAAAAGACAAGTGGTTGAGAAGAAGCAACCGGAAAAAGAACTTAGCAAAAAAGGAGGCAAGCCGGAAAATGAAATTACCCGGAAGCGGTTGGCATCGCTTTGCGCCCGTAGCGGCGCACGCCCACTTCTTTCTCCCCCACGGGCTCCGTCCGGAAGCGCTTGGAGGGAGGAGCATGGGCTGGAACCGGCGGTAGATGCCGGCTGCTTGTTCTTCTGGCCCTGGGCCATGAGTTTGTCCACAAACTCAGTGCCGGCCTCGGCGCGCAGGGGCGGCACGCGCTCGTGGATCTGTGAGTTGGATATGGCTAAGAAGCAATTCGCAAGAAAGCGATAATGGCAAAGTATAAGAAGCCGGAAAAGAAAATACCTCGAGCACAACCAGCTCCTCCGGATTTCCGGTGGGCTCCGGCGGGTCCCGGCCAAGGCGCGCAGCCGGAGTCTTCCCCATCTTCAGATCCTTCCAAAAGATGTAGGGATCCGGGTCGAAGGAGTCAAAGGCACGCTTCCGGAGAGGTCCTCGCGGCTCTGCCTGGATAGAGGGGAAGCGGTCCCTGGCCTGAAACAAGGTAAAAAAGATGGTTAGCAAAAGCAGAAACTTACCGGCAAAGACAACCCCAAATTGCGCAATCTCTTACTTCTTGGGTCGGACGGTTAGAGAAACTGAGGGGAAGGAGGCCCCATTCCCACGCAAAAGGCATAGCAGTTTGACAAATCTGCTTGGCCTTGAGAACAACGTCTTTCTTGCTGAGAGCGCGGCCTGTGATCTTGGTAGGATCGCCTGGGCCATACATCTCGCTCATCCTATGTGCGCGGCGCTTCAGAGGAAGCACCCGGCGCGATATGAAAGTCCGGATGATATCGTCAGAACAGATGTTGGTCTCCTTCTTCAGAGAGGCCAAGAAACGCACTACCCGGTTGGTTTCGGCGTGTTCCGTCCTTGGGTTATAGCTCCAGTTGGTTCTACTGGGGGGCCCCGCTTGATATGGAGGAAGATTGATGCGATCAGCGCGGCCGGTGTTCTTCACGTAAAAGAAAGTTCCTTGCCAGGTGCGGCAAGACTCGAGGCCGGAAAGCTTAAGAAAAGTGCTCCCTTGGCGGGAGCCGACGATGCAGGAGCCGCACTGCACGGGCGGCTTGGGCTTGGGGATCTCCTTGCCCTGGACGGAGTTGATCCGCAGGTTGAAGAAACGGGCAAACGTCTCACGAGTGGGACGAATGCCGATGTAAGCCTCCATGAAGGTGGCATAACAAGAAAGATAGAAAAGGGCGTTGCCAGGAAGGTGGTGAGGTTGGAGATCGTAGAAATCCAGGAAATCCCGGAAAAAGTAGAGGCGGGAAGGCCGAAGCCGCGCTCAAAGTGAGCGAGAAAAACAACATGCTCGTCGTCTTCCGGATCCGGTTCGATCTCGTTACCCGGAATCCGGCAGGCAACTCCTTCCGGAATCCTCCGAGACCGGTACAGCCAATCGATCTCAAACTCAGTAACGTAGGAGCCCATCCAGGCTCCGCGGGTGGTGGGGGAAGGCTCCTCGCCGGACGATTGGCTGGAGCTGCTAGAGGCTTGACCAGAGCCACTGGCCTCTTGGCTACCGGAAGCTTGGCTAAAGCTACCGGATTCTAGGTGGCCGCCGGACTCTTGGGGGTCACCGGATTCCTGCTGGTTGCCGGAATCGGTTTCCATTGGATCTGAGGCCGTAGATTCACCGGGAGAAGGTCTACGGCGCTTGAGAGAGAGAGAAGAAGAGGATGCAGAGGAAGATCCCTCGTCAGACATCGCAAGGATGGGCGGAGAAACAGGAATCCCAAACTTCAACCCCGTGTGAAGATCTACGAGTAAGAAGAAAACCAAAGAAAAAGAGCAAATAAGAACACCAAAGGCTCAAGATCTGGAAAGCAAGCGAACGGCGAGTAAAGCGAAATTGATACCAACCTTGAGCGGCGCGGACGCTGAGGGGAGTGTTTGCTGGCGGTGGAGCGGCTCTGCGGTCGCCGGCGAGCTCCGTCGATGGCGAAACGGAAAAGCTCGCGAAGAAGCGCAAATGCGGCGGACGCGAGGAAGGTGCTGCCAAAGAACTCCGCACGGCGAAGTTCGGCGGAGGGGCGGCGTAAGTTCGCCGGGCGCCGGAGCTTGAACGGACGACGGCGGACGGAGAGCGGCGGAGGCGCAGAGGCGTGGAGCTCTGTGCGCGAAGGAGGAGAATGCGAAGAAGATGAAGGGGAACGGGCAGTTGTGCTTATATAAGAGAGAGAAAGTGGGCAGCGAACCGGCTGGGCCGCGGCGGCGGTTCGCCTCGCGGCCCGCGACGGTTCGCACCTTGGGCCGCCACGTGGCGAACGGATACACGCGCGAAAACGGAAGCCACACGGAGGCGCACGCGGGATCCCGAAGAGGTAGTGGGATCCGCTGCGGTGCATTAAATGCGTGCGCGGGAGTCGAAACGATGTGACAGCGGACACTGGCGCGTCGCCATAAAGGCGCGTGTCACCGACAGCGCGGGCCCGATATATTCTCGACTTCGCCGAGGAAGGAGCAAAGACACGTGGTGCCGGAAAAAAGAGATGCCGGAACGAGCCTTGCAAAGAGAAGAAAAGGAACAAGGGTAAAGGTGCCGGAACTAAGCTCAAGAGATGAGTGACTAAACCGGTATCTTAGAAAGATGAAAACCTGGCATGGTCTGTAGGATAGAATCCTCCAGGCTATACCAGCTTCGGGGACTAATGTTGGGGGGATAACCCCCGGTATGCCAAAGGCATGCCAAACCGGATGGTTTGAGCCATCGAGATACCGGTTTAATGTTCTTGCCGGAAGCCTAGTAGGAATCCGGAAGAGCAAGGCTAAGCCGGTATCCCCAAAGGGGTATGCCGGGACCCGGTATAAAAGATACCGGAAAGGAGAGCCTGTCGGCAGGACTGGTCAAAGATTCTCTTCAGAGCAAGAAGACAAGGATGAGCTAAGCCAAGTAACTTTATTCAGAGCCCTGGCGCCAAAGAGAGAGGTGACGGAGAAAGAAGCCGGGGGACGTCAGCTTCTATGATAAAAGAAGGCCCCGGTGTCATCTATGATTAAAGTAGCTTTGTACAAGAGCGCTTAAAGTAGCTTTGTACAAGAACTCAGAAAAGTAGTTTGTCCAGTCAAAGATGCCATTAGGGTTTCTTGCAGTGTAAGCCACCCTTTCCCCTATATAAGGAGAGGGGGCAGCCCATCTTCACGGGCAAGTATGTACGCGTGTATGCAGGAAGGCAGAGCCTGTAACTTGTGTGAATCTACGAACATGGTGATCTAGAGGGAGTTCTTCCTTGTGTCTTTCTTCTTCAACCTCTGGCCTTGGCCAAGTTCTTGAGGAAACCATCCGGAATCTCTTCCCACCTGATCGCAAACCCTCCCCCGAATCCTCTTGCGTCCATTCGGCCCCAATCTAAGCCATCCTATGGCATCTGCTCGTTCACCACGACGACACAATTCCACCACCACCTCAAATCACCTCTGGTCAAATACAACTTATATCAACACTCACTTTTCAAACACATTCATCTTTTGAATTATTTCAAATTTGGACAATTTTGTAAATTCCAAATTCGGGCACTATTTGCAACTATTGCAAATAGTGATTCTACTCTAACTAACCTACCCCAACCTACACCAATTGGTCCCCTGGTTCCCTCTCTCACTAACACCAGCATAGTAGACCTAAGAAGAACCCTAGGGAGACCAAGCCATGGCCATGCACACACCATGCCGGCCATGTCGAGCCCCTCTCTTCTCCCTTCTCCCTCTGCCCTGGCCACCTTGCCAAACGTCGCCACCGCACACTCCTACACCACCTAGCACCGGCCATGTCGCCATAGATGCCCTAGCCTCGCCGGAGATCGCGCGCCCAAAAATCGCCCGGCATGCCGCTCGCGTCGCGACCATGCGCGCCATGGACGCGCACTGGCCACGCGCCGCGCAGTCACCTCGCCCACGCCCTGGACCCCCTGCGAGCGCCTTGAGCACGCACTCGATACCGCGACGCCGTTGGACACGCTCTCGACCACGACCCGCACCCGCCGTCGCCGGAGAAGCCAACCCTGGTCCGCCGCGGACGCGACGGACATGGAAGAAACGCGACACCGCCAGGCCCTCCCCGACCAAGCTGTCGCTGCCATTAGACTCGCCTGGACACGTAGAGCACTGCCGCCACCTCGCCTAGCTCGACCAGTCACCGGAATCGCCGCGCCCATGTCGACCACCACCCTGCCCCGCAACCCTCACTCGCTTCTATAAATACCACGTTCCCTGGAAGCAACGGAGCACACCATCTCACTCCCCACCCTTCACCACTTCTTCTCGCACCATTAGCCACCTCGATCGTCGCCGGAGCAAGGCCAATTGCAAGATCGGAGCCGCGGAAGCCCTGGAGCAATCGCCATTGATCCAGGCCACCTCGAGCTCCGCCACCTGTACCTGGAGCTTCGCCGTCGTCCACATCTACCTCGCGCACACTGCCAACCCTAGCTGGAGCCGCCGTAAGCCCTCCGACCCCCTAGGCTCGCCGCCAGCACGTCGGGTTCTCGTCGGAGACGACGATGAACCACGGCCCTCCGATCCCCTTCTAATCCAACGCATCTTATTCATCCATACCGCTTCAGGTTTTAAGACTCGTTGACATGCGGGACCCCCTGGTCAGGCAGCCCACGCGGGCACAGACGCGTGGTGGGCTGGTTTGGGCCATTTTAAACCATTTCGGCCCAGTTAGTTTTCCCGCCGGCCTGTTTAATTCAAATCTAGTCTAATTAATTCCAAATGAATTTCAATACTGCCCAAACTTTGAAATTGAATAGTTTCAAATTGGATAAACCAAATTTAGTGAATTTTATGTTGTTGGAAAGCTACTGAAATTCTCTACAACATGCCACTGGCCCCATGGTCAGATTCTTTGTAGAATAAATGTGATAAAAATAACAAGACAGGGACTTTTCCCTATTCAAATAATTCTTAAAAATCAACCAAAATAGATATTAAGTTAATTCCAACTCTAATAGCTCACATTTGACTTACACTAATTGTTTATGCAATAAAATGGTGTGGTCACTTTGCATGATCATGCCCTAGTTTAATGAATGGATATTATGGCTAGTTTAACTAGTTGATATTGTCCAAAACTATTAAAGTTAAATTATGTGGAGGATTACACTTCATTTAAACTTGTCTCACATGGATTCATGGGATGTTTGGACCCCTGATCCCAAACTCTCTTATATGAATTACTTGAGATTTAAATCAAATGTAGTGTTATTTAAATAGTATGAGGTGATCCACCTCATTTAAATCATTTTCCCAAATGATGATGATGAACACTTGACTTAGGTCAATATGAGTTCATCTATGATTGTGTGAGAAATTAAATCTTAAGAAGATTTCAATGAGAGGAAATTATTCCTCAAGAACCCTATGGAAACTATCATTTACATATTAAATACAAAGAAGTGAATTCTCTTTAAACCCCACAACCCATGCACTCTAGTTAATTCATTTGTGTGCATAGAGTAGTTTGTGTGTTCTATGTGATGTATGGAATAGCCATTGAATTAGTGAGTAATTATACTCGTATTCAAATTTAGACGGTAGCACCGGAGAGTACGCCGAAGAAGAAGGTTGCTACCAAGAGGAGGAGGAGGAACAGTTTGAGAACTACCAAGGCAAGCTACTACCAATGCAAGCTAATATTCTTGCAAAGTGCAAAGCCCCTTGGGGCAAGGCACCATGTTTCTTATCTTTTCTTATATGAACCCATCCCAAGTTTGTACTTTACAAGTTTTTACTTGTTTTCTAAATGAGTTACTTTTATAGTTAACTTTGGTCCAAGTACAAGTTGATTACTAGAGTAGTGAGTTAGTCTTCTCCAGGCAAAGTAAGTTAGCACCCCTCATGAATTAGAGCTAGTGCTAATGAATTAAAACTTGACTACTCTAGATGGGAACAATGTGAATTTGAAGGATTTTTTGAAACCTTGGAATGAAGATGCATTCCATTGAATGATTTTGAAGGTGAATATGAACAAGAGAAGATGGTGATTTTTGATAAACAATGGTGTTGGTTTGAATGCGATACCTTTCCAATTATTAAGTACCCCCACAATACCTGATTATGGGTAGGGCTTAACTGGAAGTTTATGCGTCTTAGTATGGGTTCCCTCTAAACAAGCGTCATCGGGGTTATGCCGAAAGCTGCCTCTACCACAAAAGAAATGATATGATACGATGCGAAATGAGGTGAATGTCCGGCCCAAGCCCTGTGCAGTTCCCAGGTTGACAGTTGGTCTTCACTGGGAGGCCAAGCTCATGGGGAGAGGTGCTCATACTAGGATTCGTAAGTGAAAGGTTATGGTTGATGATCCGCGTACTGTGTTACGATGATTCGGGGTAATCCCGACGGATGAAATCAAATGTTGTGGCACAAGTGTGCAACCTCTGCAGAGTGTAAACCTATTCGAATAGCCGCGTCCACGGTTACGGACGGTTGGAAAGGCCATACAGTTTCCGATGTCATATCTTTGAAAATGATGTTGAAAAGGATGATGGTGAAATGACTTGTGGTGAATTGAATTGAAATCACCACTTGAATGGTGGGAATGACACTAATGTTCCCACTTGAGTTAGTTAGCACTTGAACAAGCTTTTCTCAAACTTTGTGAACTAAAACTAGCTTTATGCAAATAAACTAGAGCTTAGCAAACCATACTAGAATGTCTAGCACTTACATTAGTATTAGTTTGCGAGTACTCAACGTACTCACGGCTTTGTCCCTGGCTATTCAAATGGCCAGAGTATGAAGATGACCAAGGAGATGACCAGCAGGACGCCTACGACAACTAAGCGCCTTCCGACGTCAAGCGTTGGCCTGTGGACTAGAGAGTCCTTGTATCTTACGCTTCCGCTATGTTGAACTATGAACTTGTGTTTGTTCGTTGATCAATAGATCAACTATTCGTGTAATATGGATCATGTGATTCCAATTTGTAAGACTTATGGTTTGTAATGAATGATGACTGTGATACTTAACTATTATGCCTCGCAACAACAATATTCCTGGGATTGCGATGTATGACATAATAGGCATTCGGACTTAAAAATCCGGGTGTTGACAAGTTGGTATCAGAGCCATTGTTTGACCTTAGAAGACCTTAGTTAGAATGGGCGTTCTGAAAACCTTAGCTTTGAAATCAAATGAAAGAAACTATTTGTGAAAATTTACTACACTCTTGTCTTTGAGACTTTGCCAAAATTTGATGAATCATGTTCTATCTTATTTGAATCAACTTAAAACTTTGCCACACTTTGCACTCTCTAACTTACTCATCCAATTCTCTTTCAGATGGCGCTGAAAGAACCCATCAATACCAAGTTTTATCAGCTTGGGAACGGAGGGAGCTTGATCTTCGAGCACGACCTCAACGCCCTCTCTGACTTCCTTGGGCGCCCACACCCCGAGTTTCACGGGGTTCAGCTGGACGACACGCCCGGAGGAGAGCTGCAGTGGGTGATCACTGCCGACTTGAGGGGCAAGATGGAGCCTCCCACTTCGGAGAGGATCCTCTTCTCCTTCCGTGAGAGCAACTGGCTCGACGGACTCGCACGTGGTCTTCAGGAGGCACTTGCGCGCCTCTGTGGACAGAACGTGGTGAGCATCCTCGCCTCTCGCTACGCCCACCTTGTGAGGCGTGATGCCGCGGGAGTGCCCATGGAGCTGCAGCCGCACCCGGAATTGAGGCACCATGCTGAGCACCTGGACTTCATGCTCTACCAGACTCAGAGGGACCTCGACGCCTCTCGCGCTTACGCGAACCAGACCCATGCTCACATCACCGAGCAGGGTGAGGCGATCAAGCTACTCAACAACGATCGCAAGAGCCTTCGCCAGCAGCGTGCCAAGAAGGACGCTACGATTCGTCGCCTTCGCGCCCGGATCGCGTCACTTGAGGCCACTGTCAAGGCCCAGGAGGATCAGATTCGTCAGCTGGAGGATGACGATGGAGGCATCGACATCCGGGGAGGAGACGCCTTCCTGAGCGACGACAACGACTTTGAGGATGACGAGAACACCGAGGAGGAGGACTACGAGTTCCTGGAGGCAGGACCCGACGACTACGTCCCGATCGATGTCGATGATGAGGAGTAGTTGCACTAGTTCACTTATAGTAGGTGTGAGTTGTATCCCGTCCCGTGTATCGTAGCATGTGAATGGTTCTTAAAACCATTGGAGTATGTGTATAGTTTGTACTATGTGTTGCATGAATGAATGAATGTTATGTTTGTCATGAAAAGATTACAAGTTTTCAAATTGTTTTCAAACTTAACCAAAATGAACCATAGAATGTTCCCTCTTATCTCATAATCTTCTACATCTTCAGATGGCCCCTCCAAATCGCACCAACGACGCGATGCTGCAACTGCTGCAAACCATGCTTGCTGACCGGAAAACCGAAAGAGCCGAACGCCAAGCCAACCTCATCGCTTTGCAGAACATCGCCAACCAAGGCCATGGAAACCATGACCACCCCGGATCCAAGCTCAAGAACTTCCAAAACACCAACCCTCCGGTGTTTAGCAAGACCTAGGAGCCCCTCGACGCCGACGATTGGCTCCAGACTATGGAGAACAATCTGGAGGTAGCCGGAGTGGAAGCCAACGAGAAGGTCTTGTTTGCCACTCACTATCTCGCTGGACCAGCTCGCGCTTGGTGGACAAGCACCCGTGCCATGAACGGAGGTCAATTCATGACTTGGGAGGATTTCAAACTCAAGTTCAGCAAGTACCATGTACCCCCGGGTCTTATCAAGAAGATGAGGGATGAATTCCGTGAGCTGAAACAAGGTCGCATGACGGTGGTTGAATACCGCGACAAGTTTCTCACCTTGTCAAGGTATGCCCCTGATGAGACCGACACCGTTGAAAAGAGGAAGGAGAGATTCCTGAACGGACTGCATGATGAGATGCAGACTGTCCTCGTCAACATCCCCTTCGCCGACCTCGAAGCCCTTGTTGACTCCGCCATCCAGATGGAGGGCAAGTTAAACCAAGCCAATGAGAACCGCAAGCGCCGCATGGCGAATCAGAGTGGATCAAGCCACCCCCAGAAGTTTCGCCCTAGCTCAAGCGGAGGTTTCACTCCGAGAAACAACAAACCCCAGATGCAGAACTCTCGCCCCGGTTATCAGAACCGGAGTGGAGGAAACTCCAAGCCAGGAGGCTACAACCACAACTACAACAACAACAACTACAACCGCGCTCCACCCCGAGCCCCTAACAACAACAACACCAACACCAACACCGCTCCCAGAACCGGAAGCAATGCCGTTCCCGTTGCGAACAAGCAGGACAAGACCACTATCACTTGTTATGAGTGTGGTGTAGTGGGGCACTACTCCAACGAGTGTCCCAAGCGTCTTGCCAAGCTCGCCGGCAACACCGCTGCACCTGCTCAGCAACAACGCCGTGTCTCCACCGGCAAGAAGTTCGCCCCCAACAACCCCAACAATCGCAACGGCCGCCTCTACCACATGAACGCTGAAGAAGCCCAGGAAGCACCAGATGTGGTACTGGGTATGTTTTCTGTCAACCACATCCCTGCCAGAGTGTTGTTTGATTCCGGAGCATCTCATTCTTTTGTCACCGAAGACTTTGCATCAACAAGTAAAATCCAACCTCTCAGTTTGAAACATGTTATGATAGTCCAAATCCCCGGATCAACCACCAAAGCCCGAAAATTTTGCAAAAATGTGCCAATCAAAATCCATGATGTAGATTTCTTTGCAAATCTAATCATACTTGGAACCAAGGGTTTGGAAGTTGTCCTAGGAATGGACTGGATGTCCAAGCACAATGGATTGATAGACTGCGCCAAGAAAGCCATAACCATGACTAGCAGCACCGGTATCGTAGTTGAGCACGTCTCTGAAAAACTACCCAGAAAATTTACCTGCAACCAAAGTGTATCCAAGCCAACTCTGGATCAAATCAGGGTCGTTTGTCGCTACCCTGATGTGTTCCCGGATGATCTACCCGGTATGCCCCCGGATCGGGATATCGAGTTTATCATCGAGTTAATCCCCGGAACTGGACCCATAGCCCAGAGAGCCTACAGCATGAACGCAACCGAGCTTGTGGAGCTGAAGAAGCAAATAGATGACATGTTAGCCAAAGGTTTGATTAGACCAAGTGCATCCCCCTGGAGATCCCCCGTCTTGTTTGTCGACAAGAAAGATGGTGCAAATCGTTTATGCACGGACTATCGTAAGCTTAACGATGTCACCATCAAAAACAAATACCCCTTACCCAAGATCGAAGACTTGTTTGACCAACTCACCGGATCCCGAGTTTTCTCCAAGATTGATCTTAGAACTGGATACCACCAACTGAAGATTCGAGCCACCGACATTCCAAAAACTGCCTTTACCACCAGATATGGGTTGTATGAGTACAATGTCATGTCGTTTGGACTGACCAATGCCCCCGCTTACTTCATGAATCTCATGAATAAGATCTTCATGAACTTTTTGGACAAGTTTGTCGTTGTTTTCATCGACGACATCCTAGTCTACTCCAAGTCCGAAGAGGAACATGAACAGCATTTGGAGATTGTCCTAGAAACCCTTAGACAGCACAAGTTGTATGCCAAGTTTAGCAAGTGCGAGTTTTGGCTGGAAGAAGTTGGATTCCTGGGACACATCTTGTCCGCAGGAGGAATTGCTGTAGATCCCGCCAAAATCAAAACTGTTATGGAATGGCAAGCCCCAACCACACAAACCGAGGTCCGCGCTTTTCTTGGATTAGCCGGATACTACCGCAGATTTGTAGAAGGTTTTTCGAGCATCGCTCGACCAATGACCCAACTGCTGAAGAAGGACAGAAAGTTTGAGTGGACCGACAAATGCGAAGAGAGCTTTCAACAGCTCAAGAGTAGATTGACAACAGCCCCAATCCTGATCATGCCAGATATCGCAAAACCCTTTGACGTATATTGCGACGCCTCCAAGACTGGACTTGGATGCGTGCTTATGCAAGAAGGCAAGGTTGTATCCTACCTTTCAAGACAACTCAAGCAACATGAACAGAACTACCCAACCCACGACCTCGAGCTTGCAGCCGTGGTCTTAGCCCTGAAAGTTTGGCGTCATTACCTCATGGGTAATCGATGCGAGATCTACTCCGACCACAAAAGTATCAAATACATATTCACCCAGAAAGAGTTGAACATGAGACAACGCCGATGGATCGAATTGATCAAGGATTACGACATGGAGATTCACTACCACCCCGGCAAGGCCAATGTGGTAGCGGATGCTTTGAGTCGACTGCCGTGTCAGTTGAACTCCATGATCGCTTATGAACAGCCCAGCTTGCACCAAGAGTTTGAACAGTTCAGACTTGAACTTGTTAGTGAAGGATTCCTAGCCAGCATAGAACTGCAACCCACCTTGGTTGGTCAAATCAAGGAAGCCCAGAAAGACAACGCTAGCATTGACGGAATCAAGAAACAGATAGCCGCAGGAAAAGCCCCCGGATTCACCGTAGACGAAGCCGAAGTTCTTTGGTACAAAGAACGTCTCTGCGTACCATCGGACTCTGACTTGAAACAAGTCATTCTGCAAGAAGCCCATGACACCCTTTATTCAATCCACCCCGGAGGTACCAAGATGTACCAAGACCTAAAAGAACAATTTTGGTGGCACGGAATGAAGAGAGAGATCGGTAGCTATATCGCTAAGTGTGACATACGTCGAGAGAGTTAAGGCAGAACATCAACGACCCGCCGGACTGTTACAACCCCTCCAGATTCCGGAATGGAAATGGGACTCCGTAGGAATGGACTTTATCACCGGACTGCCCAAATCCAGCAAAGGCAATGATTCCATATGGGTAGTGGTCGATAGATTGACCAAAGTCGCCCATTTCATCGCCGTCAAAACCACCTATCAAGGCCCAAAGTTAGCTGAACTGTACATCTCCAGAATAGTCGCTCTGCACGGAACCCCCAAATCGATAGTGTCAGATAGAGGATCACAGTTCACCTCAAGGTTCTGGCAGAAAGTGCATGAAGGACTAGGCACTCGCCTAAATTTCAGCACTGCCTATCACCCTCAGACCGACGGACAGACTGAGAGAGTAAACCAGATACTGGAAGACATGCTTAGAGCATGCGTACTGGAATAAGGATCCAAGTGGGAAGACTGCCTACCTTACGCAGAATTATCTTACAACAATAGTTACCAAGCCAGCCTACAGATGGCCCCCTTTGAAGCCTTGTACGGAAGGAAGTGCCGTACCCCCCTGAACTGGTCAGAAGTCGGAGAGAGCCAAGTTTTCGGCCCAGACGTTCTTCGGGAAGCCGAAGAGAAAGTCCATAAGATCCGCGAGTACCTCAAGACTGCGCAATCCAGACAGAAGAGCTACGCCGACAAGAGACGTCGGGAGATGACCTTTAAGATCGGAGACTTCGTCTATCTCAAAGTATCCCCCTTGAAAGGAATGCAAAGGTTCCAACTGAAAGGAAAGCTTGCACCCCACTATGTCGGACCTTTCCAAGTCCTCAGTCGCCGAGGTGAAGTATCTTATCAACTGGAGTTGCTTGAAGAAATGTCGGCTGTGCACGACGTGTTTCACATCTCACTTCTCCGGAAATGCCTTGAAGTCCCGGAGAAGACCGAAGTGTTCAAGAACATCGATCACAGATCGGTGGATATCAACAAGGATCTGACTTACCGCGAAGTGCCGATTCGCATCCTGGAAGAAGCTTACCGAACCACCCGCACCCGAAGCATCAAGTTTCTGAAGATCCAATGGAGCAATCATACCGAGGATGAAGCCACATGGGAACGCGAAGACTTCATGAAGAAGGAGTATCCAGATCTCTTTAGTACCTAACTTTCTTTTCGATCTCGGGACGAGATCTTTTGTAAGGGGGAAGGGTTTGTAACACCCCACTTTTCAATAAAAAGAAAGTTAGAGAATTCCAGAAAGCAAAATTTCAAACCAACAAAAACTTTTCTTTTTGCATATAGTACCATGCATAGGACTTGTGCATTTGAGTGATATGCCATGATGATTGCTGTTACTTGTATTTGATATGCTCTAAAACCCTAATGTGATCATATGAAGATCACCAACCAAATAAATCAAAGAGGAAGAAAATCCATAAAATAGAAAACCCTAAAAACCCTCACATATGCTCTATGGCATTTTTATAAATTTTGACCCTAGACCTATTTGGTCTTCACCACTAGTTGAGTAATGTTATTAAACACTTATTACAACTTTGGGAATCAAAGTTTCACAATTCAAATGAATTTCAAACACAAATCCCACTCACATATGATAATGGTCAATTTTGACAATTCTAGTCTGATCACCACTTTGAGCCCTTGCCATTCATTTTTCCCAAACCAATTCTTGCTAACTCTTTGCACCCTTTCAAAGTCAACATCAAGGTAAACAACTTTGGTGAAGATCACCATGCCAAAATCATCTTTGATCATGAGCAATGCTCATCCAAAGTCTCCACTTTTTAACATATGGAACATTCCTCACTTAGCCATTTTGGCCAATTTTTGAATTCTAACAATTCCACCACCACCTCAAATCACCTCTGGTCAAATACAACTTATATCAACACTCACTTTTCAAACACATTCATATTTTGAATTATTTCAAATTTGGACAATTTTGTAAATTCCAAATTCGGGCACTATTTGCAACTATTGCAAATAGTGATTCTACTCTAACTAACCTACCCCAACCTACACCAATTGGTCCCCTGGTTCCCTCTCTCACTAACACCAGCATAGTAGACCTAAGAAGAACCCTAGGGAGACCAAGCCATGGCCATGCACACACCATGCCGGCCATGTCGAGCCCCTCTCTTCTCCCTTCTCCCTCTGCCCTGGCCACCTTGCCAAACGTCGCCACCGCACACTCCTACACCACCTAGCACCGGCCATGTAGCCATAGATGCCCTAGCCTCGCCGGAGATCGCGCGCCCAAAAATCGCCCGGCATGCCGCTCGCGTCGCGACCATGCGCGCCATGGACGCGCACTGGCCACGCGCCGCGCAGCCACCTCGCCCACGCCCTGGACCCCCTGCGAGCGCCTTGAGCACGCACTCGACACCGCGACGTCGTTGGACACGCTCTCGACCACGACCCGCACCCGCCGTCGCCGGAGAAGCCAACCCTGGTCCGCCGCGGACGCGACGAACATGGAAGAAACGCGACACCGCCAGGCCCTCCCCGACCAAGCTGTCGCTGCCATTAGACTCGCCTGGACACGTAGAGCACTGCCGCCACCTCGCCTAGCTCGACCAGTCGCCGGAATCGCCGCGCCCATGTCGACCACCACCCTGCCCCGCAACCCTCACTCGCTTCTATAAATACCACGTTCCCTGGAAGCAACGGAGCACACCATCTCACTCCCCACCCTTCACCACTTCTTCTCGAACCATTAGCCACCTCGATCGTCGCCGGAGCAAGGCCAATTGCAAGATCGGAGCCGCGGAAGCCCTGGAGCAATCGCCATTGATCCAGGCCACCTCGAGCTCCGCCACCTGTACCTGGAGCTTCGCCGTCGTCCACATCTACCTCGCGCACACTGCCAACCCTAGCTGGAGCCGCCGTAAGCCCTCCGACCCCCTAGGCTCGCCGCCAGCACGTCGGGTTCTCGTCGGAGACGACGATGAACCACGGCCCTCCGATCCCCTTCTAATCCAACGCATCTTATTCATCCATACCGCTTCAGGTTTTAAGACTCGCTGACATGCGGGACCCCCTGGTCAGGCAGCCCACGCGGGCACAGACGCGTGGTGGGCTGGTTTGGGCCGTTTTAAACCATTTCGGCCCAGTTAGTTTTCCCGCCGGCCTGTTTAATTCAAATCTAGTCTAATTAATTCCAAATGAATTTCAATACTGCCCAAACTTTGAAATTGAATAGTTTCAAATTGGATAAACCAAATTTAGTGAATTTTATGTTGTTGGAAAGCTACTGAAATTCTCTACAACATGCCACTGGCCCCATGGTCAGATTCTTTGTAGAATAAATGTGATAAAAATAACAAGACAGGGACTTTTCCCTATTCAAATAATTCTTAAAAATCAACTAAAATAGATATTAAGTTAATTCCAACTCTAATAGCTCACATTTGACTTACACTAATTGTTTATGCAATAAAATGGTGTGGTCACTTTGCATGATCATGCCCTAGTTTAATGAATGGATATTATGGCTAGTTTAACTAGTTGATATTGTCCAAAACTATTAAAGTTAAATTATGTGGAGGATTACACTTCATTTAAACTTGTCTCACATGGATTCATGGGATGTTTGGACCCCTGGTCCCAAACTCTCTTATATGAATTACTTGAGATTTAAATCAAATGTAGTGTTATTTAAATAGTATGAGGTGATCCACCTCATTTAAATCATTTTCCCAAATGATGATGATGAACACTTGACTTAGGTCAATATGAGTTCATCTATGATTGTGTGAGAAATTAAATCTTAAGAAGATTTCAATGAGAGGAAATTATTCCTCAAGAACCCTATGGAAACTATCATTTACATATTAAATACAAAGAAGTGAATTCTCTTTAAACCCCACAACCCATGCACTCTAGTTAATTCATTTGTGTGCATAGAGTAGTTTGTGTGTTCTATGTGATGTATGGAATAGCCATTGAATTAGTGATTAATTATACTCGTATTCAAATTTAGACGGTAGCACCGGAGAGTACGCCGAAGAAGAAGGTTGCTACCAAGAGGAGGAGGAGGAACAGTTTGAGAACTACCAAGGCAAGCTACTACCAATGCAAGCTAATATTCTTGCAAAGTGCAAAGCCCCTTGGGGCAAGGCACCATGTTTCTTATCTTTTCTTATATGAACCCATCCCAAGTTTGTACTTTACAAGTTTTTACTTGTTTTCTAAATGAGTTACTTTTATAGTTAACTTTGGTCCAAGTACAAGTTGATTACTAGAGTAGTGAGTTAGTCTTCTCCAGGCAAAGCAAGTTAGCACCCCTCATGAATTAGAGCTAGTGCTAATGAATTAAAACTTGACTACTCTAGATGGGAACAATGTGAATTTGAAGGATTTTTTGAAACCTTGGAATGAAGATGCATTCCATTGAATGATTTTGAAGGTGAATATGAACAAGAGAAGATGGTGATTTTTGATAAACAATGGTGTTGGTTTGAATGCGATACCTTTCCAATTATTAAGTACCCCCACAATACCTGATTATGGGTAGGGCTTAACTGGAAGTTTATGCGTCTTAGTATGGGTTTCCTCTAAACAAGCGTCATCGGGGTTATGCCGAAAGCTGCCTCTACCACAAAAGAAATGATATGATACGATGCGAAATGAGGTGAATGTCCGGCCCAAGCCCTGTGCAGTTCCCAGGTTGACAGTTGGTCTTCACTGGGAGGCCAAGCTCATGGGGAGAGGTGCTCATACTAGGATTCGTAAGTGAAAGGTTATGGTTGATGATCCGCGTACTGTGTTACGATGATTCGGGGTAATCCCGACGGATGAAATCAAATGTTGTGGCACAAGTGTGCAACCTCTGCAGAGTGTAAACCTATTCGAATAGCCGCGTCCACGGTTACGGACGGTTGGAAAGGCCATACCGATGTCATATCTTTGAAAATGATGTTGAAAAGGATGATGGTGAAATGACTTGTGGTGAATTGAATTGAAATCACCACTTGAATGGTGGGAATGACACTAATGTTCCCACTTGAGTTAGTTAGCACTTGAACAAGCTTTTCTCAAACTTTGTGAACTAAAACTAGCTTTATGCAAATAAACTAGAGCTTAGCAAACCATACTAGAATGTCTAGCACTTACATTAGTATTAGTTTGCGAGTACTCAACATACTCACGGCTTTGTCCCTGGCTATTCAAATGGCCAGAGTATGAAGATGACCAAGGAGATGACCAGCAGGACGCCTACGACAACTAAGCGCCTTCCGACGTCAAGCGTTGGCCTGTGGACTAGAGAGTCCTTGTATCTTACGCTTCCGCTATGTTGAACTATGAACTTGTGTTTGTTCGTTGATCAATAGATCAACTATTCGTGTAATATAGATCATGTGATTGCAATTTGTAAGACTTATGGTTTGTAATGAATGATGACTGTGATACTTAACTATTATGCCTCGCAACAACAATATTCCTGGGATTGCGATGTATGACATAATAGGCATTCGGACTTAAAAATCCGGGTGTTGACACTTACAGTGTCATTGTTCACATCAAAATTTAAGGAAACATTCCTTGTAATTATCAACAAGAGTAAATGACATGTAGTTGAAAAATACACAGCTATAGAAACACGGTAAGATTGTGGCTACTTGATTCAGCTAAAAATCAATGATTTCCCTGTAGGCATGCAAAGTACAGGTATACGCGTATGGACAGAAACATGGATAGTGGGGTTAGAAACTACAGGTTGTGTAGATCAGGAAGAGGAGGAGCACTGACCCTGCTGGAAGCCATGGCCAAAATTTCCTGGAGACGTCCCTAATGCAACCCACAATTTCTTTTTCCCGATGAGTTGACCATCGTAGATTTCCCATCCGTAAACAGAGTCACGGGAACCTTTACCTCATCCGCACGATTATAGATAGATGAACTATTAAGATTGCCCCAAAATAATAGCAAGGTGCTTCCTGATTAAAAGGAATGAAAGATTCAGAAGATAGACGTAAAGTGGTAGGATAGGGTGTGGGTTACTCTAGCGTGAATGGAATCAAACCACTTCACCTCATCAGACTATCGTGGAGAGGATCTGAGGTATTCCTTATTCACGGCCTACCTGATTAGCCGGACTGCAGATCTTCAATTCATGGCCTACCTGACGCCACCTATGTTTGGATGCTTCCTTACAAAAATACAGATCTAGGATCCACAAAAATGCAGATCGAGCAGAGTACAGCCTCGTAGAGCTGAAGGAGACGACAGTGCCGATGAAGAGCGTGAGTGCACCTTGACGAGGTCAGAAATTGGCGAGCGCTTCATGACTCCAGCCAAGGTTGATGGGTGCGGGGGTGTCGTTGCCTAATCGACGGTACCTCGGAGGAGGGATCCTCACGAGGGGGAGAAGAAGTAGGGGCCATAGGGCGGAGTGCACACGGGACGGTGGTACGCGATTTACCCAGCTTCGGAACACCTGCACGATGACAGGGCCTACTGCTGCTTGTCTGGAATTATCTGGGCGCTTTCGCGTTGTTACAATGAGTTGTTGTTCTGCCTCTAGGGCTCCCAGGATCCGGCTTATAAAGGCGCACGGATCTAGGGTTTACATGGAGAGTCCTAGCCGGATTACAGATAGCCTAACTACGGTACAATGTCTTGCCGTGTACGTCAAGGATCCGCCTTCCATATACGTCGTACTGGATCCGGGTTCCTCACGGGCCTCCGCGGATCCGGGTTCCTCCTAATGTCGATGCGATCCGGCCATCGATCCCGGGCTGGACTTCTTCCTTCATGATCAACAAAGAATCGGGCCGCCCGATGGGCCACATGCCTCATCACCATCTGTGGGCCACCCGGGCTTGCCGGATCTAGGCACTGTCGATGGTACACCCATGAAGTATACCCACAACAGTAGCCCCCAGAGTTCTCCGAGTTTCGCCTGCTATTTCCGCCTTTGCTAGTCCATCATGGGATCCGACAATGTCAGTAACGCGGAGAAACTTGAAGAACTCAACTTCACATTTTCTTCGTTTCCCAACTTTTAGTCGGAAAAAATGCTCTCATTCCGCGGGACTTCATCCATCGACGTTTTGAATACGTTTCTGGGTTGCCCCTGCGTCAAATGAGAACCAACTTTCCCTCGCGCAATTACCCGGAATCTTTAAAAGACTCAAACGGTTCCGCCAATTCCGACGCCATTTTCGCGCGATTTGTGCGGTAACTTATCTCTAGCCATTTTTACCGTCTAGGGATTTTGGACACGTGTCACACATCCAACGGCGCGACGCTTGCGTTCCGACCACAGGATGCGGAGCACGAATCTCGTCCCTCTGGCCTATAAATATCCACCGTCAACCCTAACTCCTCATTCACCCCCCTTTCTCACCTCTCCACGCAGCGCCACTCGCGAGCTCTTCCTCCGCCGCGCCGGAACCCGCCGGAAAGTTCGCCGGAGCATCACCGGAACGAGTTCACCACCGTGGTGTTCTTCGTGTTCTTAACTCCGGCGAGCCACCGCACGAAAACCTCGTCGCCGGCGACTCCGACCACCGCGAAATCCATTACGGTAAGTTCTCCGAGCTTCGACCCTTTGCCGTAGTTGGTAGGGATGATCGCTAGGTTGACGATGCCGGATCCGACTAAAAAATGTTTCCGCCAAAACCTTTTCTTCAGATGTCTTCAATGACTCCGCCTCCGACCTCAGAACCTATCATGGCGACCCCGATCTCCTCCGCCCCTCCACCCTTCGTTCCAATCCGGCTGGATCCTTCAAAGGATTCCAGCAAGGAGGCTGAAGGGACCTCTGCTCACCCGGAGAAAGCCTCCGGGGCGGATCAAACGGAGCACCAGGCGGAAGAGGTCGTTAAAAAGTCGAAAGCTCGCCAACGAGACTCCGAGGCCAAGGGAAAATGGTGGCCCTGCACCACCACCGAGATGGAGCTGAAGAACCTCGAGGCGGAGGGCTTCCTGCAACACGGAAGCTGGAGGTCAATTCCGAATGAACTAGCTCCAGCTCCTAAGGACGACGAGATGGTGCTGACGAAAGCACTGGTGGAGCGCGGGTTTTCGTTTCCGCCTTCAGACTTCTTCCTAGAGATTCTGAAGACCTATGGGCTCCAACCCCACAACATTTCTCCGAACAGCGTGCTTGCAATCTGCAACCACATCACCCTCTGCGAAGGCCATCTCCGGGTAACCCCCGAGCTCTCTCTGTTCCAGTATTACTTTACTGTCAAGAAGGAGAGGATCCGGCAATCCAACGAACTAGCTACATGCGGATCCATCACCTTCATGATCCGCCCGGGCCGCGTCTACCCCCCCACCGACCGCCACGAATCCGCGAGGTACTGGTCGGGGGGTTTCTTCTACTTGAAGGACGTCTCCGACCCCGCGAGCGAAAGAAAGCTGCCGCCATTCAAGAACTGCCCCGCCATTGAGCTTCCGGCATGGTCGCACTGCCCCCACCTTTCCGAATCGCCCCAGCTCTCACGCGCCGTCAGGCGGATTCAGAACCGACGGAGGAGGGGCTGACGGGGAAGGACTTAACCCTTTCCTGGTTCACCAAGCGGATCCAGCCGCTCCAACACAGGGACCGCCTGATGTTCCAATACACAGGGCGCGACGGCCCAATGCGCGCCACAAAAGACAATCTCTCCGCCGACGCCATCGACAAGAGGATCCGGCTCCTCATCAAAATCCCACGTGAACTTCACGTTCACGTGTGCAACAAAGACATTCACACGAATGGTTCCGGAACCGCGGTACGTCGTCTTGACTTTAGTCTATTGTTTCTCTTCGCATTCAAACTTTTTTGTCTAAGTGTTTAACTTTGCATTAGCTCGAGGCGCTTGAAGAAAACGAACTCGGAACTCTCCTCCGGGTTCCTTCCACCGGTAACACGGATCCGGAAGCTGCATCGGAGGCGGAAGCTCCCGAGGCCCCACGCCCTGCTAAGAGGAAGAAGCCAGCTCCTTCCAGCCCCTATGCGAAACGCGCCCGCGAAGTGCTTAGCACTGCGGCTACCCGGAAAGCGGAGGCGGAAAAGAAACACCTTTCACTGATTAATACCAGCAACAAGGGGCAACCTGCCATCCAGCATTTCTTCAAGCCTTCCGGGTAAGCGCCTACTTCCGAGATCCAAGTTCCGGTTTCACGCTCAAACTCTTATTTATACTTTTATGTTTTTTCTGAAGCTCCGGAAGCCAGCCCCCCAAGGCCCCAAGGGTCCCGAAGAAAAAAGCCAAGCCATCTCCGGCTTCAATTCCTGTTACTCCCGAGGTTGAAGTTCCGCCCAAGGCTTCATCCGCCTCCAAGCCGGATCCGAAAGATGTCATCAACCTTGATGACCTTCCTGAAGATCCCGCTCACCATGGCGACTCCGCCCAGGGGACCTCCTCATCTGTTCCTCCGCAAGATCAACCAAGCGCCGCTTTCGCGGAGCCCACAGAAGATCAACAGGAGCAAAAGGTAAAGCTCCTTCAAGTCACCAACGCGCCTCGGGTCGACCCTCGACCGACTCCGTCCCTCCAAAAGCTTACCCTTGCACAGCGTCACGCGGAAGTTTCCACCATGCTGAACAAAGTGTGGGGAAAGCCGGACGAGGAGATGCGAGAACTCGCTGACCTGGAGGACGGCCTGAAGGAGTTTTTCGCCAAGCACAAGGAAGTGCGGCCGGTGATACTAGCCCCCAAGCATTGGGTGATATATTTCTGTGTAACATGTATTAGCCGATGCTTTCCCAAAATGTACTTTTAGGCGGAAATTTATACCAAGACTTTGAATTCTTCGCTAGCCCCCAAGATTTTAATATCCGACTAACCCCTTGCTGCTTCGCAGACCACGCGGAAATTGCACGAAGATCTGCGCGTGCACGTGCTGGAGCAAATCGCGGAGATCGAGGGGCTGCGCCAGAACGCGGAAAATAGCCAAAAAGATATCCAGCTGCTTGAGACCCGCCTTCAAGGTACGAGATCCGGGTCTTTACTTTTTGTGCTGCCATAGTTGTTCAGGATGCATAATATGTGCAACTTTCTACCTGCAGAAGAGACTGCCAAGCACTCCAAGTTTGACGAGCTATCCGCCAAGGTCAAGGTGCTTGAGGCGGAGAACGAATCCCTCAAAACCTTCATCCAAGAATCCTCCAACAAGGAGACTGAGGCGAGGAAGGAGCTCTCCGATAAGCATGCCCGCGTCCTGGCGGATCTGAACGAAAAACTAGAGAAGAGCCAAGGTCGCGTGATCTCCATGGTAGCCAAGAACAAGGTTCTAGAAGCGGAGGCGGAGGCCATCGACCAACTTATCTTCCGTAAGCTTTTTTCCATGTCATTGTTCCGACTGCCTTATATGCTCTCTTTCTAATGGAACTGGACCTCCTTTTTCCACAGCGAGCCTTGGCTTCGAGTGGTCAAAAAAGTCGAACCTGAAGAGGACGGAGGCATACGATGAAGCGCGGATTTCTATTGACGCGTTATTTGAAGCCTGTCGCGGAATCGCCAAGACTCTGTCTCTGAAGAAGGCCAAAACCACAATCATCGATACGATGACCAAACTTATGGAACAAGTGCCGGATTTCATCAAGGACTGGCAAAAATCTTCAGCACGCGGAGTCGCTTCCCTGGTCTTGGCCACCTGCAAGGCTCACATCCCCTCGCTCAACTTTGCGAATGTTGCACGCGGAGCCCCCAAGGGTTCCGACATGGGTGCCCTTCTTGCGGAAACCCAAGGCTATGAGCAGTTGTTTGTCAGGCGAGTGAATCACTCGTTCTGGTATAACAAACACGCTCTGCCCAAGGGATTTTCCGATGCAGAGGAGGAGGAGGAGGAAGGTGAGCCGGAGTATTATGGGGAAGGCTCCGGGTCAAGCGTCGAGCATTCCGGAGGAAGCTCTGGTGACGACTCTGAAGCCGGATCCGGTGACAGTGGCGACGACGGCTCCGCCTACCAGGAATCTGAAGAAGAGGACTCCGAGTAAAGTTCCTGTTTAGACAATGAAACAAGTTGCATCATTTTGGCCCCAGAGTGGGTTTGTAATAAGACTTTAAATTCTTAAGTAGCTAGGAAACGAAACGACTATGCATGGGGCGGGAACACTTATCCTGCTATCCGTTAATTTTATGCACATGTTTCGTTTTATGTTGGAAAGCAAGTGCTGGTTTGTTAATTTTCCGGCTTACTCATTTGACCTTCCACGAGCCGGAAAACCTTTGGCCGGAAACGCTCGCCTGCGGCGACGAAGCCCAATGGCGTCCGTCCATAACCGCGGAAACAAGCCCCCAGCCTAGGTGCCGGAAGTCGCTACCAGGAATCCACGAGTTCGCAACGAAATTTTTTTCCACCAGAAAACTTAAACTTACGTCCTAAAGGACGATTTTGAAAATCACAACTTTCATACACGCCTAGGCGGAAACATCCAGCTCTGCGGTTTTAGTCGAAAAAAACATACACGATCTAAAATGAACAAGTAAAGGAGGTAAAAGACTCAAAGAGTGAACCATAAGCTTTATTTCATTGATCATGTATAACTATTACAGAGTTTGTAACTCGGAAAAAATATGCTAAGTGTAGAAAGGACGTAGCTGTGCGATGTTCCAAGGACGATCTGTTTCATCGTAGATGTCATCCGGATCCTCACGCTTGCGTTTCCGGTGTCAATTAGCAGGTCTATCCCTCAGCTCGCGGAAATCAACAAGGTAGTACGACCCGTTATGAAGCACTTTGCTAACGACGAAGGGTCCTTCTCATGGAGATTGCAGCTTATGGTCTTTCACCTGTCGAAGGCGGAGGACCAGGTCTCCTGCCATGAAGGAGCGATTCCGAACTCGACGACTGTGATAACGTCGGAGCTTCTGCTGGTAGATGCGGAGCGCTGGTCAGCTAAGTTCCGAGCTTCCTCGATCAGGTCCACAGATAGCTGTCTGGCCTCGTCAGCTGTTTCTTCATTGTAGGCGGAAACTCGCGGTGAATCGTGGATGATGTCGGAGGGAAGCACGGCTTCGGATCCATATACCAGGAAAAATGGGGTAAACCCTATTGATCTGTTAGGGGTAGTTCGTAAACTCCACAAAACAGCTTCCAACTCATCAGCCCAAGCTCCGGCTGCTCTTCGCAGCGGTTCTTCAAGGCGCGGTTTAATTCCTGATAATATTAGGCCGTTAGCCCTTTCAACCTGACCGTTGGATTGTGGGTGAGCCACAGATGCAAGGTCCAAACGAATCCCTACTGTCTCACAATAATCCTTCAATTCTCCTTGAGCGAAGTTTGTGCCATTATCTGTGATTATGCTGTGTGGGATGCCGAATCTCATCACGAGGCTGCAGACGAATTTTAGTGCCGTAGCACCATCGGCTTTTCTCACTGGCTTAGCCTCGATCCATTTGCTGAACTTGTCAACAGCGACCAGGAGGTATTCAAAACCACCAGGAGATGATCTTTTTAACTTACCAACCATATCGAGCCCCCAGACTGCAAACGGCCAGGTGATAGGTATGGTCTTCAGCTCTTGGGCTGGAGCATTTGGTTGAGTAGCATAGTACTGACAACCTCGGCAGGTTTTTACCAACTTGTCAGCATCTTCTTTAGCTGTGAGCCAGTAAAATCCTAGCCGAAAAGCTTTGGCAACGAGGGATCTGGGAGCGGCGTGATGCCCGCAATCCCCTGCGTGGATCTCTCTGAGGATTTCAATGCCATCTTGATTGGAGACGCATTTGAGAAATACCCCTGCTGCACTTCGTTTGTAGAGCCGTCCATCAACAATTGTGTAGGATCTCGCTCGTCTGACGATCTGTCTTGCGAGGACCTCGTCCTCTGGCAACTTCTGATCGATGAGGTAGTCCAGGAAAGGCTGTGTCCAAGCCGGAATGATGGCCATCACTTCCCTAGCCGGAGACATCGCCACTTCTGGGTTTTCCGGGTTAGCGCCCTTCACCGAGGGTATCCGGAGATGCTCCAGGAAAATGCCGTGCGGAATTTGCTTCTGCCGGATCCGAGCTTGGATAGCATGTCTGCCGCTGTGTTATCGTCTCTCCTGACGTACTTGACTTCGTATCCGAGGAAGCACTTGGCGATCTCATCAACTTCGTCTCTGTAGGCCGCCATGACGGAGTTTCTGGCATTCCAGGTTCCGGCTACTTGTTGTGCCACCAGGTCGGAATCTCCACAACATATGATGTGTTTGATCCCAATTTCCTTAGCGATGCGCAGACCGTGTAGTAGAGCCTCGTATTCCGCCATGTTGTTTGTAGCTTCGAAGTGGATCTGCAGAACATACTGCAGTTCTTCTCCAGTAGGGGACTTCAGGGTGACTCCGGCTCCTGAGCCTTGATGCTGCTTGGATCCATCGAAGTGCATGACCCATGTTTCTGGTTCCGGCTCCAGACTTGCATCCGGAGCTTCTGTCCAATCTGCGACGAAATCTGCCAAGACTTGGGATTTAACCGCGGTCCTAGGCTTGTATGCGATGTCGAAGGCGGATAATTCGATGCCCCATTTAGCCGTACGTCCTGTTGCGTCAGCGTTGTTAAGAATTGTTGACAGCGGAGCCTTGCTCACAACTGTTACTGGGTGCTCTTGGAAGTAGTGTCTCAGCTTCCTGCTGCCTAGGAACACTCCATAAGCTAGCTTCTGAAAGTGAGGGTATCTTTGCTTTGACTCCGTCAGTACCTCGCTAATGTAATAGACAGGCCTTTGGACGTCATATTCATGACCTTCTTCCTTTCGCTCCACCACGATGACGAGGCTGATGACTTTGTTGGTAGCTGCCAGATAAAGGAGCATTGGCTCTGACTTCTGCTGGGGCTGCCAAGATAGGTGGGGAGGTGAGTATTTCCTTCAACCCCGAAGAGCTGCATCGGCTGCATCGTCCTGCACAAATTTGTCTGTTTTCTTCAAAGAGCTTTGTACAAAGGTAGCGCCTTCTCGCCAAGACGGCTAACAAACCTACTGATTGCTGCGACGCAACCAGTTAGTCGTTGCACATCTTTGAGACAAGTTGGCCGTTTGATGCACAGGATTGCCTTGATTTTTTCCGGGTTAACCTCAATGCCTCTGTGAGAGACTATGAAGCCAAGGAGTTTTTCGGCTGGCACGCCAAAGACGCACTTCAGCGGATTCAACATCATCTTGTACCTGCGGAGGTTGTCGAAGGTTTCTGTGAGGTCGCTGATCAAGTCGGATCCTTTCCGGGTCATGACCGCGATGTCGTCGATGTAAGCGTGCACGTTCCGGCCAATTTGGTCCTTCAGGCACCGCTGCATCGTACGTTGGTAGGTGGCACCTGCATTTTTTAAACCAAAAGGCATAGTAACATAGCGATGAAGTACCAAACGGGGTAATGAATGAAGTCGCCTTTTGGTCGGATTCCTTCATTCGGATCTGATGATACCGGAATACGCATCAAGAAAACACGAAGTTCCGCCCCGCCGTCGAATCAATGACTTGGTCAATGCGCGGCAAGGGGAACGGATCCTTCGGGCAATGCTTGTTCAAGCCGGAGTAATCGATGCACATTCTTAGTATTTCAGTGTTCTTTTTGGGTACAAGGACGGGATTTGCGACCCAATCGGTGTGGATAACTTCTATTACAAAACCTGCTTCTAGTAACTTTGCTAGTTCCATTCCTATGGCGCGGCGCTTCTTATCTCCAAAGCGTCGCATAGCTTGCTTCACCGGTTTAGCCCCCGGATTTATGTTGAGGTAGTGCTCGGCGAGTTCCCTAGGTACTCCGGACATGTCAGAAGGTTGCCATGCGAAGATATCCATGTTAGCACGGAGGAACTCGACGAGCGCGTCTTCCTATTTGGGGTCCATGTTGGCTCCGACCGAAACCTGCTTGGAAGAGTCGCCTTTGATGAGGTCGTGCTTCTTGGTTTCTATCGCGGCCTTGAAGGAGGTCTTTTGCTCGGAGATCTGCTTCTTGGTGGTCTGCATCTCAGTCGGATCCACCGCGGCTCTGTAGCCTTTCAGCTCTTCTCCAGATATCACAGACTCTGCGAAGGCGGCTTCGCCTAACTCTTACTCGTGAGCCTTTTTGTAGTCTCCGGATACGGTAATCATACCTTTAGGACCCGGAATCTTTAGCTTGTTGTAGATGTAGCACGCTCTTGCGTGGAACTTGTGGTAGGTGGGCCTGCCGAAGATGACGTGGTAGGAGCTCTTGAAGGGCACAACTTCAAACGTGATCTTTTCTTCGCGGAAATTATGAACATCGCCAAAAGCCACGGGAAGTGTGATGCTGCCGAGGGAATTTGCCTTCTTACCCGGAACCACGCCATGAAACTCAGTGTTGCTGTGTTTGAGCTGTTCCTTGGTGAGGTTCATCCGCTCTAGAGTCTCCAGGTACATGATGTTCAGGCTGGCTCCGCCATCCATGAGGCACTTGGAGAAGTCATACCCATCTATGCGGGGACTTACAACCAAGGCGTAGCATTCTTTTGGCACAATTGCAGGGTGATCCTTCCTATCAAATGTGCACGGGATTTCCGACCACCTGACGTACTGCGGCACAGCCGGGACTATGGCGTTCAGGATCCGGGTAGCTGACTTGGAGGCGCGTACTGTTGGGGTCCCAAGGAAAGTGTGGTAAGCCCCCACGCTCTTTTTATCGAATGGGTTGGATTTACCTGCGGATCCTGCCTTGGGATCCGGCGAGTTATCATCCTCATCCATCGCCTCGGAACTATCTTCCTCTTTGTCTTTGTTCTTGCCCTTGCCTCCCTTGCCGCGTGGGCGGTGCTTCCGGACTCGCTTGTATCCTGCCTCCGGGTCGTTCTTTAGATCATTGACCCACTTGCAGTTGCGGTTGGTGTGAGTTGACTTCCCTGTAACCGGATCCAGGTGGGCCAGGCAGGGCATTTCTCTGTACTCCTCGTAGGTTTGCGGGGCGCGGGATCCGCCAGCTGTGACCTCAGTGGCATGCTGCTGACCCCTGCCGGCTCCGCCACCACGTCCGCGTCCTCTTCCGCCTCCTGAACCTCCGCGTTGAAACGCCATGGCGACCATCTCGGATCCGCCACTCTTCTGGTCATCAGGGTTCTTGCGCTTATGGCTGCTGCTGCTACCGTTATCACGGTTCTTCTTTTGTTGATGTAGGGGGATTGCTGTAGCTGCGAGATCACCGCCTGCATCATCATCGGCGGCAGTATGATCACTGGCAATGAAGATCATCTCATCCAAAGTCAGCTTGCTTGAGTTAGCCAAACGAGTGAGCGTATGCCTCAGCAATCCTCCCCTCTGCAGTCCACCAATGAAAGCGTACATGGCGGTGGTGTGGTCGACGTTTTCGCACTCGTTCCTGCATGCCAACCATCGTGTGAGGTAGTTTCTTGAAGTTTCTCCCTTCTTCTGGATGCAGGCTTGCAGGTCGCTTGCCGTGGTAGGTCTTTTGTAGGTGCCTCTGAAGTGTTTCTCGAAAGCGGTCTTCAGGTCAAACCAGCAAAAGATGGAGTTCTTCTCGAGGTCACTGAGCCAGATCCGGGCTGGACCTACAAGGTACAACTGGAGCATGCGGCAGGCGATGTTAGGGGTTCCTCCGGCAAAGGTTACTGCATTATAGTAGTTCTCAATCCAGGTATCCGGCCTTTCGGTGCCATCATAATGCTTCAGATTTCCGGGTAGCTTGAGGTTCATCCTTGGCTTTGGTTCCTCTCGAATCATCCTGCCAAAGCACTTCGGACCAATGTAGTCGGTTCTGTATTCGTTAAGGCGATCCCGCGCGTCGCGCGGGCCGTGGTGAGGAGATTGTGAGCGAGAGCGAGATCTCCGGCCGTCGCCTCCGCCTCCACCTCCGCCGCCACCGCTAGGTGGTGGTGAGGGAGACCTGCGAGGTGGGCGGTCCGATTTCTTGCTTCCGCCATCTGATTCTCCTCGGCCTTCCCGGTGCTGGCTCCGGCTCCTGTGGCTGCCTTCGCCATGGCGCTGGCTGCCCTGGTCGTTCCGGCGAGGCTCTGGGTCGCGGCTCCGGCGAGGCTCTGGGCCGCGCTCCTCATTCCGACTCCTCCTGGGCTCGGGCTCACGAACATTGTTCTGGTTCCGGCGAGCGCTCCCTGTTTCTGTTTCTTGGCAGCATGTTGTCGCGGATAACAATCCCACCATGCCCTGGGGGCCTGGTGTTTCCGGCTGGACTACGGCGGCGAGGGGGGCGCGGGTAACCATTAGGCGGAGGAGAAGGATTGCGATATTTATCTCGTCCAGAGTACATTGGATCCTTTCCCTTTCTTGGATCTGACGAAGGTGTCTTTGACGGAACAGGGATCGGATTTGGGTGTTCCCTGGTTCTTCTTCTGCGCTCCGAGGATCCGGTGTGTGACTCATCATCGGGATGCCGATCGGCGCGGGCGTCCTTCTGCGCGGTAGATACACAGTTATCCGGATTGGATTCCAACCTGCGCGAAGTATCCGCCTTGCTTTGCTGCTGCATTGCTTGAAGCGACAAGTGTGCGGAGGTAGTTGATATCAACCTCTTCGTCCTTCTTCTTCAACAGCTCCGCAGCTTTTAGCATGTTGTCCTTTGGGGTTTCCATGCCGGTGCTCGCGGGCCGTGGCGAAGTTGATTCTGCGAGGCGGAATTGCTTCTCTAACAATTCGATCGGCCTCCGCCTGCGCATAAGTCATCTTTACTTCCCACTCTTTTGCCATGCTCTTCACCTGCTCGAGTGTGGCAGTAATTTCGCGATCCTGTCTGTCGAATTGGTCCGCCAAACCTGCAGCTTGTTCCCTTTCTTCCCTTAATGCGGCTTCGGTATCGGCGAGCTTCTTGGTAGTGGCCAGCATTTCCTGTCTAGTGGCCTCTAGAGCCTCCAGGTCTGCAGCGTCGCCCGGGATTATAGGTTTGTTAAGAACTGCTCGCGCAACCATCTCTTCAGCTGACAGGAGTTCCTCCGAGGAAGAATCCCTGTGGGGTCGCTCCCGTGACATTGGAGATCCTTGGCGGGATAGCTGAGGGTCGGATTGGCTGGTTGGCTCTTCAGATCCAGTTTGTCCCAGCGCTGCTACCGTTGCGAGAACCTGCTAGGGCCGGGCGGTGTCGACTTCTGGATGATCACCTAAACCTTACTCCCGTAGGTTGCGTTTAAACTCGTAAGTATCCATGGCGGGGTTATATCGGGTAATTGGGCTCATATGGCCCAAAATCGACTCTTCAACCGGAGCTTCGCTTTCTCCGACAGTGCTCGGCCCGATCCGGATCTGCGGCGTTTTACCGGTGCCTCTACTGCTCAGACCAGCTCCGTCTTCTTGAGGGGCGGTACCGGCGGTATGGGCCAAGAAGTGTACGAAGTGGCACCTCTGCTTTTCTAACACCTGGGAGACCCAGGCGGATCTGCATTGGTCTTCCACCGTTGTTTCCTGCACAGGGGCGGATTGGGTGGGCTTTGAAAATTCCAGATCCGAGGCGGAATCTTCCTTGGGAAGCTCCTGCATCTCAGATCGTATCTTCGCGACTGCGTCCAGCTCTGCGGCGGTCGCGTCTGCGTTACTTACCAGTGGGTTTCCGTCGGAATCGACGGTTTCCCCGATGAAGATGTGTATGCCGCCAATTGGGACGATGGAGAGCTTGACGGGGTTTGTCCTAGCCGGAATCCAACACTCATCCGGAGGGACGATCGGTAGATTTCCGGCGTAGAGGACGCGCCCCACAGCGATGGTGTCGTCGTAGCTTCCCACGGCGGAACCCTCCCGGTTCCGGCCTCCAGACGCCACAGGCCCCACGGTGGGCGCCAACTGTTGTTGCCTAATCGACGGTACCTCGGAGGAGGGATCCTCACGAGGGGGAGAAGAAGTAGGGGCCATAGGGCGGAGTGCACACGGGACGGTGGTACGCGATTTACCCAGCTTCGGAACACCTGCACGATGACAGGGCCTACTGCTGCTTGTCTGGAATTATCTGGGCGCTTTCGCGTTGTTACAATGAGTTGTTGTTCTGCCTCTAGGGCTCCCAGGATCCGGCTTATAAAGGCGCACGGATCTAGGGTTTACATGGAGAGTCCTAGCCGGATTACAGATAGCCTAACTACGGTACAATGTCTTGCCGTGTACGTCAAGGATCCGCCTTCCATATACGTCGTACTGGATCCGGGTTCCTCACGGGCCTCCGCGGATCCGGGTTCCTCCTAATGTCGGTACGGATCCGGCTTACTGATCCTGGGCTGGACTTCTTCCTTCATGATCAACAGCAACTGGGCCGCCCGATGGGCCACATGCCTCATCACCATCTGTGGGCCACCCGGGCTTGCCGGATCTAGGCACTGTCGATGGTACACCCATGAAGTATACCCACAACAGGGGGAGTCAGTCATGGAAGGTGCGCGACGAGAGTTGGGATCGGCGGCGCTATGCGAGATGGGAGAGGCGGTGGTAGGGGATCGTGATTTTCTTCTCCTCGGTGACAGACAAGGACATGGTGATGGCGGCCGGGTCCACGCGGTGGAGGCGGTGGCATCCGAGGAGATGGCAATGGCGGCCAGATCGGCGTGGTGGTGGCGGTGATAGACGAGGAGGAGGCGGATGCGAGAGGAGAGAGTGGAGGGCGGGGTGCGGGAGTAGAGATGGGTTCGGTTGAGGTGGGGCCAGAGTGAGGGGTGCGACGACGACGAAATGGACGAAGGACGTATTGATGTGTGGGCAGAATAAGGAACCACTTTAGTCTTTTTAAGTAGTAGAGATTAGCTCTCATCACGAGGAGCAGCAGTTCGTTTGCACCGAAAGCATGCGGAGAACACACGGACGATGGGAGTACCGGAGTAGTACTTTTGTGTTAAGCAAAATGAATCAAAGCAGAGGCGCTGTTTAGCCTGTTGAGTGGAAGATGCACATAATTGTGCCGTTGATCACTCGTAATTTTTGATCAATCTTGCATCGTTTGTATGTACCTTCCGATCAGGATCTGCTAGTTAAAAAACTTATATACTCAAAAGGGGAAAATAAGATTTGATATCGGTCAAAAATTGGCAAGACAACACTCTTTATAAGATTGCCTGGAATAATTACACAGCCACGGTGTTCTTGCACACCGGCTCTCCTCATTATACCCAACCCCAAAGGATCAAATCAAAAACGGGGATCTCCAGCCAAGGCAAGTCACTTGGTCTAGGTACTATGCTAAAAGATCGATCTGCGACAGCTGAATCAGCTAGATCGCCGGGGCCTAGGCGCACGCAGGCGCCGGCACTTGGAGCATGCCATGCCACTGGTGTACCAAGGTTCGCACTCTCGTCAGTTAGCTGGCGACGGGCACCTCCCTGGACTCCTCCCGGTGCCCTCGCGCAGACGCCGTCGCCGACGAGAACTGCCTCCGGGCAGCCGCCTTGGCCGCCTGCCTGGCGTCGAGGCGCATCTGGTAGTCGCGGCAGTCCTGGCTGCAGAAGGGCGTGTCCCCTCTGTACATGAAGACGTCGCTGTCGCGGGCGAGCTGCTTGGCGCACAGCGCGCACGCGTCCTGCGCGGGCATGCCGGGCTCGCCGAGCGGCTCGGCGTCGAAGAAGAAGGAGCAGGCTACGGACGCCGCCATAAGGTATGTCTGTAGGTAGCGAAGCTTCGCGGTGCGCTTGCTGGTGCAGGTGCGGGAGGAAGAGTGAGCGAGCGAGTTGTGTGGGGAGAGCGATGGGGGAGGCTGGGCATATATGGCTGCGCGGCAGGGCGACGGGCGCAGCGAGGCGACGGAAACTGGTTCGGCTCGGGCGAGACGAGCACATCGCACACGGGCTCAGGCAATACCGGGCGCCAGAGTGGTTTTGGTGTTTTCTATTGGGGGTATGACCCACGGACCCGCGGTGCCATACGGTGGGTGGCCCGGCTGCAGACGCTGGCCACCTACGTGGCTCCACCGCGACGAAAACGACAGGCACCATGTTGTGTTGTCCGAGAGACGTGGACGCGGGTCCCGCCGCCTGACAGAGACGGAGAGAGGCCGCTCCAGAAACGTCGCTCTTGTTGTACCCGCAAACTGTGTGCTAGCGATAGTGGTCTACGGAAAATGTATCTGGAGCCCAACTTATTGGATCCCTTTATTTAAAAAGTTTTACATTAATGTTTGAAGTTTACAAAAATTCTGAAAAAAAACAAGTACATATAGTGATCGATAATTTTGACAAACACCTAGATCGATAATTTTTTTGTGTAGGGTGGAATGCATTGAGACTTCACACGCAAAAACTAGACATTGTTTCCTATCCAAGCATATTTTCAGATTATTTTAGAAATGTTAAAATGCGTTTTTAGTACTTCCAAAATGAAGAGCTCAAGTGAGCCGGGGAGCCAAATTGAGGCGTCATCGACCGATTCTAAATTCAAGAACCCTGTACGAATACATGTTCTAGGGTATGTTTTTTTTCAAGTTTATAGTCGCTATACTTTTCGCCGTGAAAATGAATACTCTTCTCCAGAAAAGTCTATGTAAATATCCGCGGGATTTGCTAGTTCTTAGCTAGCGGAAAACTAAATTCGTGTTCAATTAAATCTTACACTATTTGATTTGCATCTTCATTCGTGCTACTCATGAGCTGCAAAAGGAGTTGCAACTGAATTTGATGACAACATCTAACTACGAACGAATTTAGTTCTCTGTCGGTTGAAAACTAGTCACACCCAATATTTACCCTTAGATTGTAAACATGGAGGAAATTGCTGTCCCTCTGGTTGGAATCCTGGGCATCAAATCTGCATCATGAGTTGGATCCGATCGGTTTAAACTAACATGATCGTGCTAAGGCTAATAATTAGCCAGCCAGCCTTTTCGCCAACTTCCGGGACAGGGTGCCGCACATGGTTAGCCACGGAAATAATAGGCCAACAGGACACACTTGTTATCATAATGCATATGTTATTTTCTGAGAAGATACAAGAATTTTTCGTATAGTACTATGAGTCTATGATGCCTTTTCACAATGCATTGTCTCTGATGAAAACAACTCTACAAGGCCTTGTCTCTTAGAATTGTATCTAAATTTAATGAATTTAGCCTTATGCATGTATGTGATTGGACTAGCACTATATTTTATCTACTACCTCCGTTTCAAGGAATAAAGCGTCCTCGTTTTACGTGTTTTTTGTTTGACCAAAAATTACTTCAAATAGATAAAGATTGATTGTATGGAATTAGTATCATTAAAAATTGTTTTTCAATACGAATCCAACGATACTAATATATATAATATAAACAAATTTTGTTCCTTAATTTTTATGGTCGAAGTTTGCTTTGGAATACATGTTCGCCTTATTCCTTGAAACGGAGGTAGTATGATCTTTGTAAGATTTGTCTCTTAGCTAAGATAAAACAACATTCTCTTTCATCATTTAATATAGTGCAACATTATAAAATAACGCCTGATCTTTTGGAAAACAAAAGGTAATCCAGCTGCCCCTTGTTTCTAACAAAATATAGTGGGCCATAGAGGAATTTTCAGAGTTGTGGTGCATGCGATGCTACCCAATCAGACGGACAAGCTTGTCCCGCACCGCACCGCTGAGCAACGAGAGCCACTAGCAATTTTTGTATGCGCAATTTTTTTGTTGTTCAACCGAGAGTCTGCCAGGTTTCATTACGTGCAATTTATTTAGGAGCTAGTAGTACAGCAGAGTAGCAGGCTTCGTTCCGGGAGACAGCTTTGTGGAGATCTGCGCCCGGTTTTGTTTAGAGCATCTCCACTCGTCCCCCCGAACAGGCCCCCGGCGAGCGTTTTTTCCATCCGGACGGCGTAATTCGGCCCAGTCGCGCCCCCGGTTCCTCGTTTTCGTCCGGATTTGGGCCTAAATCCATCCGGCGATCCCACGACATCCCCGGCCCCCCGGGGAGCGCTCGGGGACTCCGGACGAAGCGAAAGCGCGCGTGGCCCCAACTTGTCGGCGACAATGGCCTCCGATCTACGGCAAAACCCTCGTCTTCCCGATCTACGGCAAAACCCTCGTCTTCCCGATCTACGGCAATACCCTCGTCGAACGAAAGCTTTGAACTCTCAATTGGTGCAACATAGATAGATTATATATATATTTCGAATATAATTCGAATAAACATAAGAATTACATATAAAAACTTTAAAACTAAACTACTTCTTCTTCTTCTTAGAAGGCCCCGCCTCATCGTCGTCGCGGCGACGCTTCCGGCTCGCCACCTCCTCGTCGGAGGAAGTTGAGTCCTCGTCGTCGTCCTCATCAGCTTCTTCGTCCTCCTCCTCCTGCTCCTCCTCCTGCTCCTGCTCCTCCTCCTCTTCCTCGGCCTCTTCCTCGGCTTTGCTCCACGCCTCTTCGTCCTCCTCCTCGTCGTCCAACTCGTCCTCGGCGGCCGGCGGGGGGGAATCGTCGCCGTCGGGACGATGCGGTGGATCCCACCAATGGCGCCATCCAGGCGGCTTCCCCTCGCTGTCGGTGTCCGATGGCCAAGAGATATCGCTCATGGTTGACGGAGGATGGTGACGAGAGAACAGATGAATGGCGTCGCCCGTCGAAAACCGTATATGTAGGTCTCTCGACGACAGAGAGCGCCGGTTGCTCTTCCCCGGAGTTCGTGCTCCATTACGGCGGTTCTCGCATCGAGGCCACTTCGACCGTTCCCGACGAGTCGTTCCGGCTCTCCAGTCCACTTCGCGACGGTTCAATGCGTCGAGGGAACTCCGACGATTGCCCTTCCCGGTGACTGCGCCGTCGCTATGCACGCGGTGGGTGCGCGTCCATGGGCTCGCGGCTGGGAAAATGGGCCTCCCCAGGCCAAAAACTACATCCATCCGGCGCTAAATTTCGCCGGATTTGGGCGTGGGGAGCCCAAACGAGTGGGGATGCTCTTACGTGCGAGGTAGTGTACAATAAGCTCTAGTCAGCTGGCTACAAGCACTAAAATAATATATTTGTGTCTAGTTGAAGGAGAGAGAAGAGGAGAGGAAATGTAAGAGCAAGTATAATAAAAATGACTCAGCAGGCTACAAGCTTTAAAATATCATTAAAATCTGATGTGGAAGAGATAGAGAAGAGGAGAGAGAGGGAAGCGAGCGCTTCAGCTGTAGCATAGCCACCGAGAAAAAGCACCTTGCGTGCAGCTTAGGCCCAATAGCATGCATGTGTTGAGAATTAATTTTTGATTAGAGCCCACCTAGCAGCCAATCTAATAGCTAGCCTATTATATGGGTGGGCTTTATATTGACTCTATGTGACATGACATTGCTCTATAGCCGGTTAGTGGGCTCTCTTATTGAACACTCTAAGTAGGCTCTTATGCAAGAGCTAGTTCTAGCACGTGCTTTTAGGCAAGTTGTGTCAATGAAAGGTGAACCATACATTAAGAAAGTAGAACATTCTTATAGCCAACTATTGTATTTGTTGGTTACAAGTTGACTATAGATAATATTGTATCTTGTTTATAACAACCGGCTATATTATTGGAGTTGCTCTAGCTAGCTCGGCATTTTCATTTCCTACGGGAGAAGCTACAACGTACACTTGCACAGTCAGTGACCCGTTAAAAGATTATAAATTACTTGTACCAATTGACATACAGTAAAGTTTAGTGTACTACTTTTTCCGTTCACAACTAAGATATTTTAGCTTTTAATAGATTTATTTCTTTCTTCTTAAATTTAGTCATATGTATGTAAGTTAACTCACTATACTGTGTGTCTAGTGAGCGTGACGTTTTGGAGATCGAGCTACATGTAGTTTTTATTTTCAAACTCTCAGAACTTGTATTCAAAGTTTCAAATAAATCTAAAATAAAATTCTAGATGTAGCCAATGTTGTATTCTACAATGATATAGAATCTCAACGCAAACTAATTTGTATTCCAGGCTACACGAAATTAATAAAATCTGACAAATTTATAGCCTTGAAATGCGAACTATTCACTATAAAAATTATCACAATTTGTCATTTTTGTGTAGCCTGGAATAAGAAGTAGTTTGTATTGAGATTTTACACCATTGTAGTATACAACATTAGCTATATCCGGAATTTTGTTTCGGATTTTTTGAAACTTTGAAATATGAATTCTAAGTGTTTGCAAATAAAGGGCTACTGTGTAGCTCGGCTTCCGTTTTAGGTTTTCCATGTCTAGTTCACTTTAAAGTCTCTAAAACATCTTTTTTTTGTGGATGAAGGGAGTATAATATTTGTAAATTAGAGGGCGACTTCCCCACACAAAAAAATTGAACCATCCGGCAACGGAGGCTCGGCCACACTTATGTTTCCAGCTATGTGGAGGCACGAATAAAGTTTGTTCCTTCGTTTTTCCAAAAACAAATAAAACTACTTACACATGAAGACAAATAACATCATCATAATTGAAATGGAGTACTATGAATCAAATGGCTACAAGTATATAACCACTCTAAGAATCAGCAATACAACCAGATGGATAATGGGGATGAAGTCGATGATGGTTGCAATGGTGTTGATGAAGATGATGCCCAAATTAAACCTTCAAGATCCGAACAATGGTGTGATGTTTCGTCTTTGTTGGTGAGTTTGACTCTAAATCCCTTCCGAAGGTGAGAGTTTGTGGTTAACTAGGGAAAATATGAGGAAAAAGGAAATGGTTGGATGCCCTACTTGTTCTTTTTGCGATAATACTGAGACTGCTAAGCATATGTTTTTTTTTCTTTTCTTATAACCTTGCAAAGTCTGTCTGGGGAACATTGGGAGCATGTTTTGGAGCTTACTGTTGTCTAAAAAAATTGTGGCAGAGCCTGACTTGGTTGTATGCTTATCTACCAGGAGATGGGAAGTTTTATACCCTGTTAACTGCTACTATAGTACTATCTGTATTCCATTTTGATAACCCGTAATAAAATAACTTTCGATAAATACGTGCTGAAATCACTCGTGGTAGTTATTTTTACGATGTGTTTGTTTCTTGCTTACTGGGTACTATGACGATGATTATGCTAAAATAAAGGTGAGAACTGGAGCCCGAAGGATTGCGGAGAAAGCTGCTAAGTTAGCAAGGGCTGTACAACAGGCGCCATCCCCTCATGCGGCGATGCTGGTGATCGGAGGTCCTTAGAGATGATCAATCTTATGATGAGTGTTCAAAAAGATGTTGTTCGTTTTGTTGTCAGTTCGCCATGTTGATCTTGAACTTCTGTAGTCAGCTTGAGTGTCTGTAGGTTTTTACCGTGTACTGGGTTCTTGATATCGCGTTCCTGTCAGGGCCAGGCCAGGATATTCCGCAACTAGTTGCGCCCGCACCCCATTTTTGTTGTGACACTTCCAAGTTTCTAAAAAATGCAAACTAAAATTCTAGTCATACATTATGTTGTGTCTTGTGCATCTGTGAAGTTTCATCCAAAAATATGTCAAAATGTGGCCTACACAAAAAGAACAAATGATCTGTAAATAGTACGTGACACTATTTACGTACGTCTTCTCTTTTTTACACAGGTCACATTTCGACATATTTTTGGATGAAACTTCACAGATGCACAAGACACAACACAATGTATGTCTAGAATTTTAGTTTGCATTTTTTGGAAACTTAGAAGTGTCACAACAAAAAATGGGGTGCGGGCGCAACTAGTTGCAAATGAGAGTTTCCCTTCCTGTCAGCGGGTTTTCTACGGATGCAAGGGCAGCCTCTTTCTAGTCCCCTTCTCGTGTGGTTTTCTTTGTAACAATATCTTGAACTTGTATTTCCGTTATCACAAGTAATGCAAAGGGTTAGCCCGTTTTGAAAAAGATAAAGGTGAGGATTTCGTACGTGCTTGATTTGAAAACTCAGCATGAACATAACTGTGACGTTGATCAGTCGTAACTTCGATCGATTTTGCATCATTTGACTGATTATTGTGTGCGGTAGAAAGTCTGAACCGTGCCATGCGATCAGAATCTGCTAGTTCAAAAACAAGATACTCATTCGAAAGGAGTACACAAGATCTTTTCTCTCAAAATTTGGCAACAAGTACAACTTTGTACAATTGCCCCGAATAATCACACCGTGATGATGCTCTTGCACACCGCTCTCCTCATACGCAACCCCAAACAATGAAGACCCAAACCCAAAAACGGAGACCAGTTTCGTCCGTTTAGGTAAAAACGTGTCCCAACACGCAGATCCAAATGCAAAACGGATGGCCATTAAAGTCCGGGGCGACCTAAACCTGACCCAAATCTGAGCAGGCTTTGCGTCTGTCCGGATGGCTCGGGACAGCTCGGGACATCCGTTTTATCCACATGGCCCCACATGTTCTCTCTCCTCTGTCCTCTTTTTCCCATGGAGATGACCGGAATAGCCACCGGATTTTGGCTGGCCTGGCCAACTGCCGCTGTCGCCCACGCCGGCCGCACCCCGTCGCCGACTCCTCACTTTTTTTCATCCATGCCGGAAGTTGCTGCTTCAAAAAAAGCTCCGGCGGCAAAGCTCGGCGACGGTGATGTGCAGGGTGGCGGCCGCTCGCCACGCCGGCGCGAGCCACTGCCACGGTCACCGGCAACTCGCCACACCGGCGCCGCGTGCTGCAGCATCTCTCCCGCGTGCTACCCAGGACGAGCCCCGTCCCGCTTTCATCCGCCACGGGCGAGCCCCGCGCCGCCGCCAATCCACGCCCGCGCCGCTCTTGCCCGAGCCGCGCTGCCCGCCCAGGCCGCCTGCAGAGGCCGCGCCCCGCGCCGCCCTCGCACGCCACGGTCCCGCCCCGCGCCGCCCGCCCAGGCCGGTCCCCGCGCCGCCCTCGCCCGCCACCGCGACCCACGCCGCCCGCCACGCGGGGGCTCACAAGTCGCGCCGTCCTGGCCCGCGGAGTGCCGCGCGGGGCGCCGTCGCAGGGGCTCGCCGCCCGCCACGGCCGTTGTTGTGGGTATACTTCATGGGTGTACCATCGACAATGCTTAGATCCGGCAAGCCCGGGTGGCCCACAGATGGTGATGAGGCATGTGGCCCATCGGGCGGCCCAGTTGTTGTTGATCTTGACGGAAGATGTCCGGCCCAGGAGCAGGGAGCCGGATCCAACCGACATTGAGGAGGAACCCGGATTCCCGGAGGCCCATTAAGGGACCCGGATCCGGTACGACGTAGATGGAAGGGCGGATCCTTGGCGTACACGGCAAGACATTGTACCGTAGTTAGGAAACCTGTATCCGGGTAGGACTCTCCGTGTAAACCCTAGATCCGTGCGCCTTTATAAGCCGGATCCTGGGAGCCCTAGAGGCAGAACCTCAACTCATTGTAACATCGCGAAAGCGCCCAGATAATTCCAGACAAGCAGCAGTAGGCCCTGTCATCGTGCAGGTGTTCCGAAGCTGGGTAAATCGCGTACCACCGTCCCGTGTGCACTCCGCCCTATGGCCCCTACTTCTTCTCCCCCTCGTGAGGATCCCTCCTCCGGGGTACCGTCGATTAGGCAACGACAGTTGGCGCCCACCGTGGGGCCTGCGGCGTCTGGAGGCCGGAACCGGGAGGGTTCCGCCATGGGAAGCTACGACGACACCATCGCTGTGGGGCGCGTCCTCTATGCCGGAAATCTGCCGATCGTCCCTCCGGATGAGTGTTGGATTCCGGCTAGGACAAACCCCGTCAAGCTCTCCATCGTCCCAGTTGGCGGCATACACATCTTCATCGGGGAAACCGTCGATTCCGACGGAAACCCACTGGTAAGTATGATACGTCTCCGACGTATCGATAATTTCTTATGTTCCATGCCACATTATTGATGTTATCTACATGTTTTATGCACACTTTATGTCATATTCGTGCATTTTCTGGAACTAACCTATTAACAAGATGCCGAAGTGCCGATTCTTTGTTTCTGCTGTTTTTGGTTTCAGAAATCCTAGTAAGGAAATATTCTCGGAATTGGACGAAATCAAAGCCCAGGGGCCTATTTTCTCACGAAGCTTCCAGAAGTCCGAAGGAGAGACGAAGAGGGGCCACGGAGGGGCCACACCCTAGGGCGGCGCGGCCCCCCCCCTTGGCCGCGCGGCCCTGTGGTGTGGGGCCCCCGTGCCGCCTCCTTGACCTGCCCTTTCGCCTATAAAAAGTCTCCGTGACGAAACCCCGCATCGAGAACCACGATACGGAAAACCTTCCAGAGACGCCGCCGCCGCCGATCCCATCTCGGGGGATCCAGGAGATCGCCTCCGGCACCCTGCCGGAGAGGGGAATCATCTCCCGGAGGACTCTACGCCGCCATGGTCGCCTCCGGTGTGATGTGTGAGTAGTCTACCCCTGGACTATGGGTCCATAGCAGTAGCTAGATGGTTGTCTTCTCCCCATTGTGCTATCATTGTCGGATCTTGTGAGCTGCCTAACATGATCAAGATCATCTATCTGTAATTCTATATGTTGCGTTTGTTGGGATCCGATGAATAGAGAATACTTGTTATGTTGATTATCAAAGTTATATCTACGTGTTGTTTATGATCTTGCATGCTTTCCGTTACTAGTAGATGCTCTGGCCAAGTAGATGCTTGTAACTCCAAGAGGGAGTACTTATGCTCGATAGTGGGTTCATGCCTGCATTGACACAGGACATGGCGAGAAAGTTCTAAGGTTGTGTTGTGCCGTTGCCACTAGGGATAAAACATTAGTGCGCTGGTCAAGGAAGTAGTCACTATCTACATTACCCGCCATACTTAATGCAATTGTGTTGTTAGCAACTTAATACTTGGAGGGGTTCGGATGATAACCTGAAGGTGGACTTTTTAGGCATAGATGCGGTTGGATGACGGTCTATGTACTTTGTCGTAATGCCCAATTAAATCTCACTGTACTCATCATGATATGTATGTGCATGGTCATGCTCTCTTTATTTGTCAATTGCCCAAGCTGTAATTTGTTCACCCAACATGCTGTTTGTCTTATGGGAGAGACACCTCTAGTGAACTGTGGACCCCGGTCCAATTCTCTTTACTGAAATACAATCTCGCAATACTTGTTCTACTGTTTTTCGCAAACAATCATCTTCCACACAATACGGTTAATCCTTTGTTACAGCAAGCCGGTGAGATTGACAACCTCACTGCTTTCGTTGGGGCAAAGTACTTTGGTTGTGTTGTGCAGGTTCCACGTTGGCGCCGGAATCCCTGGTGTTGCGCCGCACTACATCCCGCCGCCATCAACCTTCAACGTGCTTCTTGGCTCCTCCTGGTTCGATAAACCTTGGTTTCTTTCGAGGGAAAACTTGCTGCCGTGCGCATCATACCTTCCTCTTGGGGTTGCCCAACGAACGTGTGAAATACACGCCATCAAGCATATTTTCTACGGCGCCGTTGTCGGGAGATCAAGACACGCTGCAAGGGGAGTCTCCACTTCTCAATCTCTTTACTTTGTTTTTGTCTTGCTTAGTTTTATTTACTACTTTGTTTGCTGCACTAAATCAAAATACAAAAAAATTAGTTGCTAGTTTTACTTTATTTGCTATCTTGTTTGCTATATCAAAAACACAAAAAAATTAGTTTACTTGCATTTACTTTATCTAGTTTGTTTTATTTACTGTTGCTAAAATGGCCAACGCTGAAAATACTAAGTTGTGTGACTTCACAACCACAAATAATAATGATTTCTTATTCACACCTATTGCTCCACCTGCTACTACGGCAGAATTCTTTGAAATTAAACCTGCTTTCTTGAATCTTGTTATGCGAGAGCAATTTTCTCGGTGTTAGTTACGATGATGCTGCTGCCCATCTTAATAATTTTGTTGAACTATGTGAAATGCAAAAATATAAAGATGTAGATGGTGATATTATTAAACTAAAATTGTTCCCTTTCTCATTAAGAGGAAGAGCTAAAGATTGGTTGCTATCTACGCCTAAGAATAGTATCGATTCATGGACTAAATGCAAGGATGCTTTTATTGGTAGATATTATCCCCTGCTAAAATTATATCTTTGAGGAGTAGCATAATGAATTTTAAACAATTAGATACTGAACATGTTGCTCAAGCTTGGGAAAGAATGAAATCTCTGGTTAAAAATTGCCCAACCCATGGATGACTACTTGGATGATCATCCAAACCTTCTATGCAGGACTAAATTTTTCTTCATGGAATTTATTGGATTCAGCTGCTGGAGGTACCTTTATGTCCATCACTCTTGGTGAAGCAACAAAGCTTCTTGATAATATGATGATCAACTACTCTGAATGGCACACGGAAAGAGCTCCACAAGGTAAGAAGGTAAATTCTGTCGAAGAAACCTCTTCCTTGAGTGATAAGATCGATGCTATTATGTCTATGCTTGTGAATGATAGGACTAAGATTGATCCTAATAATGTTCCATTAGCTTCATTGGTTGCACAAGAAGAACATGTTGATGTAAACTTCATTAAAAATAATAATTTCAACAACAATGCTTACCTAGGAACAATTCTAGTAACAACTATAGGCCATATCCTTATAATAATGGCAACGGCTATGGTAATTCTTATGGGAATTCTTACAACAATAATAGGAGTTCACCCCCTGGACTTGAAGTCATGCTTAAAGAATTTATTAGTACACAAACTGCTTTTAACAAATCTGTTGAAGAAAAGCTTGGGAAAATTGATATACTTGCTTCTAAAGTCGATAGTCTTGCTGCTGATGTTGATCTTTTGAAATCAAAAGTTTTGCCTAATGAGAATCATCATAATAAAATTACTACTACAGCAAATGCCATTCAAGTTAGAATTAATGAGAATATAAGATTAATGGCTGAACTGCGTGCTAGGTGGGATAGAGAAGAAAATGAAAAACTAGCTAAAGAGAAGAATATAGCTAAAGTTTGGACTATTACCACCACTAGTAATGCTAATGCTACACATGTTGCTGCACCTCCTACTCATACTAATAAAAGAATTGGTGTTAGCAATGTTTCCACTTCGAATGCAAAGCGCGAAAAAGCGCACAAGCGCTAAAGCTGCTGAAAGCGCACTGTGATAAAGCTGCTGAAATTTTTTCCAACATTGGGGATGATGATCCCATTGCTTTAGATTATAATGGTTTGAATTTTGATGATTGCCACATCTCTGAAGTTATAAAGTTCTTGCAAAAACTTGCTAAAAGTCCTAATGCTAGTGCTATAAATTTGGCTTTCACGCATCATATTACAAATGCTCTCATAAAAGCTAGAGAAGAGAAACTAGAGCGTGAAGCCTCTATTCCTAAAAAGTTAGAGGATGGTTGGGAGCCCATCATTAAGATGAAGATTAAAGATTTTGATTGTAATGCTTTATGTGATCTTGGTGCAAGTATCTCTGTTATGCCTAAGAAAATTTATAATATGCTTGACTTGCCACCGTGAAAAATTGTTATTTGGATGTTAATCTTGCTGATCATTCTACAAAGAAACCTTTGGGTAAAGTTGATAATGTTCGCATTACCATTAACAATAACCTGGTTCCCGTTGATTTTGTTGTCTTGGATATTGAATACAATGCATCTTGCCCCATTATATTGGGAAGACCTTTTCTTCGAACTGTTGGTCCTATCATTGATATGAAGGAAGGTAATATAAAATATCAATTTCCTCTCAAGAAAGGTATGGAACACTTCCCTAGAAAGAGAATGAAGGTACCTTTTGATTCTATTATGAGAACAAATTATGATGTTGACACTTCATCTCTTGATAATACTTGATACACACTTTCTGCGCCTAGCTGAAAGGCGTTAAAGAAAAGCGCTTATGGGAGACAACCCATGTTTTTACCTACAGTACTTTGTTTTTACTTTGTGTCTTGGAAGTTGTTTACTACTGTAGCAACCTCTCCTTATCTTAGTTTTGTGTTTTGTTGTGCCAAGTTAAGCCGTTGATAGAAAAGTAAGTACTAGATTTGGATTACTGCACAGTTCCAGATTTCTTTGCTGTCACGAATCTGGGTCCACCTCCCTGTAGGTAACTCGGAAAATTAAGCCAATTTACGTGCATGATCCTCAGATATGTACGCAACTTTCATTCAATTTGAGCATTTTCATTTGAGCAAGTCTGGTGCCATTTTAAAATTCGTCAATACGAACTGTTCTGTTTTGACAGATTCTGCCTTTTATTTCGCATTGCCTCTTTCGCTAAGTTGGATGAATTTCTTTGATCCACTAATGTCCAGTAGCATTATGCAATGTCCAGAAGTGTTAAGAATGATTGTGTCACCTCTGAATATGTCAATTTATAATGTGCACTAACCCTCTAATGAGTTGTTTCGAGTTTGGTGTGGAGGAAGTTTTCAAGGATCAAGAGAGGAGTATGATGCAACATGATCAAGGAGAGTGAAAGCTCTAAGCTTGGGGATGCACCCGGTGGTTCACCCCTGCATATATCAAGAAGACTCAAGCGTCTAAGCTTGGGGATGCCCAAGGCATCCCCTTCTTCATCGACAACATTATCAGGTTCCTCCCCTGAAACTATATTTTTATTCCATCACATCTTATGTGCTTTTTCTTGGAGCGTCGGTTTGTTTTTGTTTTTTGTTTTGTTTGAATAAAATGGATCCTAGCATTCATTGTGTGGGAGAGAGACACGCTCCGCTGTAGCATATGGACAAGTATGTCCTTAGGCTTTACTCATAATATTCATGGCAAAGTTTCTTCTTCGTTAAATTGTTGTATGGTTGGAAACGGGAAATGTTGCATGTGGTAGTGTATAATAAAATACTTGTAGAACATTGAGCTTTGATAACTTGATTCTTTGCAAATGTTTTGAGATATTTAGATGGTAAGGCTTGCTGGATAAATGAGTTAAAATTAGTAGTGGATTGTTGTCTTTAAGCTTGTGCCGTACTACAAACTCTATTTAAATAGTTGAAGGCGTAGTTGGACTTGATAGCTTTCCATGTCTGAGAGTTCATCGTAATAACTAAGTTGTGCTGAAGGTCGAGGGAGCTAGCGGGGTACTTGTGCCACCGTGAACGGCCCTCCTTGGAGTAAATTTTAATCATGCTCTTAATGATGAACCTGCTAGTTGTTTGCAATAAGCTTGTGAGTTCTTTTTGACTAATGTTAAGCTACGGTTTTTGGCACTTCCACCATCCAAACTTGCTAGCCTCTTCGGTACTGTGCATTGCCTTTTGCTCACATTGAGAATTGTGCATACTTCGCCGGTACATCCAAACCCGTGGGAGAACTTTCTCTTGTTCTCCTACACATAAGCCCATACATCTCCTCAAAACAACCACCATACCTACCTACCACAAAGCATTTCCATAGCATTTGTTCCGAGGATATATTGCCATGCAACATCCATTTTTACATTACATGCCATGTTGTCATTTATTATTTATATATTGCTTTGCATGATCATATACAGCTGATGTGTGGTTTACCCATGTTACGCTAGATCATTGCACATCCTGCTACACTGGCAGAGGCATACAGTTTCATACATCATGTTTCATTCATTATGAGTTATTTGTACCAAAAAGTGTGTTGTCATATTAGGATGTTGCCCCTAAAAATGGAAAGAGCCGTGGAGGCCATCAAAAAGAAAAGAAAAAGAGAAGAAAGAAAAAAATGAAAAGAAAGAAAAAAAAGAAAAAGAAAAAAAAAGAAAAAGAAAAAAAGAAAAAAAGAGAATAAAGAAAAAGGGGGCAGCATTACTATCTTTTATCCACACTTGTGCTCATGTTTTAGCACCAGCATTATTCATAGTCATCATTTGTGCTCATGTTCAGCACCTACATTCATATGAGAGAGTTTTCATGTTTTACTAGTATAACTATGTGGGGAATTTACACTATAGAACTTGGGTTGTATATTCCAATGATGAGCCTCCTCAAAAGTGCTCTAGGTCTTCGTGAGCAACCAAGTTGGATGCACCCCCACTAGTTCCATTGGAGAGCTTTCATACACATATAGCTCTATGTGCATCCGTTGCATGGCAATCACTACTCCTTGCATAGCTTCGATCATAAGGTTTCCTCTTGTCTAATGGTCATTTACAGCTTTGCAAGCCTTTCTTCCATTTGGCCTTCCAAACCCCCATTAACGTTCTTTATGCCATAACATCCTGGTGCTAATACCAAATGCTTGCGCTCACCGGTTGAGTAGACTTCGAAACAGTTGATTCATGATGTTCATGTTTATGTTTACTTGACTGAATCCTTCTTATGTTGTGAAAATTTACTTGATGCTTGGAATGAAGGATAGAACTTCTATGCTGAATACTTAATACATCTTTAATGAACTTTGTACGGTTGCATGTCTTTAAAGCAATAGTTCATGAAAACTTTTAGCTTGTCTAACTCTTGCATTATCATCTCTTATGTCAATATAGATACTTGCTTTGAATGATTTGATCTCAGCTCATATGCTTTACAAATAGTATGATCAAGATTATGATGGCATGTCACTCCAGAAATTATCGTGTTATCGTTTTACTGCTCGGGACGAGCGTAACTAAGCTTGGGGATGCTGATACGTCTCCGACGTATCGATAATTTCTTATGTTCCATGCCACATTATTGATGTTATCTACATGTTTTATGCACACTTTATGTCATATTCGTGCATTTTACGGAACTAACCTATTAACAAGATGCCGAAGTGCCGATTCTTTGTTTTCTGCTGTTTTTGGTTTCAGAAATCCTAGTAAGGAAATATTCTCGGAATTGGACGAAATCAAAGCCCGGGGGCCTATTTTCTCACGAAGCTTCCAGAAGTCCGAAGGAGAGACGAAGAGGGGCCACGGAGGGGCCACACCCTAGGGCGGCGCGGCCCCCCCCTTGGCCGCGCGGCCCTGTGGTGTGGGGCCCCCGTGCCGCCTCTTGACCTGCCCTTTCGCCTATAAAAAGTCTCCGTGACGAAAACCCCAGCATCGAGAACCACGATACGGAAAACCTTCCCGGAGACGCCGCCGCCGCCGATCCCATCTCGGGGGATCCAGAGATCGCCTCCGGCACCCTGCCGGAGAGGGGAATCATCTCCCGGAGGACTCTACGCCGCCATGGTCGCCTCCCGGTGTGATGTGTGAGTAGTCTACCCCTGGACTATGGGTCCATAGCAGTAGCTAGATGGTTGTCTTCTCCCCATTGTGCTATCATTGTCGGATCTTGTGAGCTGCCTAACATGATCAAGATCATCTATCTGTAATTCTATATGTTGCGTTTGTTGGGATCCGATGAATAGAGAATACTTGTTATGTTGATTATCAAAGTTATATCTACGTGTTGTTTATGATCTTGCATGCTTTCCGTTACTAGTAGATGCTCTGGCCAAGTAGATGCTTGTAACTCCAAGAGGGAGTACTTATGCTCGATAGTGGGTTCATGCCTGCATTGACACCGGGACAAAGGACAGAAAGTTCTAAGGTTGTGTTGTGCTGTTGCCACTAGGGATAAAACATTAGTGCTATGTTCAAGGATGTAGTCACTAGTTACATTACGCGCCATACTTAATGCAATTGTCTGTTGTTAGCAACTTAATACTGGAGGGGGTTCGGATGATAACCTGAAGGTGGACTTTTTAGGCATAGATGCAGTTGGATGACGGTCTATGTACTTTGTCGTAATGCCCAATTAAATCTCACTGTACTCATCATGATATGTATGTGCATGGTCATGCTCTCTTTATTTGTCAATTGCCCAACTGTAATTTGTTCACCCAACATGCTGTTTGTCTTATGGGAGAGACACCTCTAGTGAACTGTGGACCCCGGTCCAATTCTCTTTACTGAAATACAATCCCATCGCAATACTTGTTCTACTGTTTTCTGCAAACAATCATCTTCCACACAATACGGTTAATCCTTTGTTACAGCAAGCCGGTGAGATTGACAACCTCACTGTTTCGTTGGGGCAAAGTACTTTGGTTGTGTTGTGCAGGTTCCACGTTGGCGCCGGAATCCCTGGTGTTGCGCCGCACTACATCCCGCCGCCATCAACCTTCAACGTGCTTCTTGGCTCCTCCTGGTTCGATAAACCTTGGTTTCTTTCTGAGGGAAAACTTGCTGCTGTGCGCATCATACCTTCCTCTTGGGGTTGCCCAACGAACGTGTGAAATACACGCCATCAAAGTAACGCAGGCGTGACCGCCGCAGAGCAGGACGCTGTCGCGAAGATCCGATCTGAGATGCAGGAGCTTCCCAAGGAAGATTCCGCCTCGGATCTGAAAATTTCAAAGCCCACCCAATCCGCCCCTGAGCAGGAAATAACGGTGGAAGACCAATGCAGATCCGCCTGGGTCTCCCAGGTGTTAGAAAAGCAGAGGTGCCACTTCGTACACTTCTTGGCCCATACCGCCGGAACCGCCCCTCAAGAAGACGGAGCTGGTCCTGAGCAGGTAGAGGCACCGGAAAACGACGCTGTTCCGGATCAGGCTGAGCCTGTCGGAGAAAGCGAAACTCCGGCTGAAGAATCGATTTTGGGCAATCTGAGCCCAATTTCCGGAGATACCCCCTCCATGGATACTGACGAGTTCAACCGCAAGCTAGGGGAGTACGGTTTCGGTGATCAGCCTGAAGTTGACTCCGCCCAGCCTAAGCAAGTACTTGCAACCGTAGCGGTGCTGGGAGAACCTGGATCAGAAGGGGCAACCACCCAATCTGACCCTCAGCCATCCCGCCAAGGATCTCCAATGTCACGGGAGCGACCCCGCAGGGATTCTTCCTCGGAGGACCTCCTGTCACCTGAAGAGATGGTTGCACAAGCAGGCATGGATGCAGTTTATCGCTCGGATATTCTTAACAAACCCATTACTCCCGAAGACGTAGAAGCGTTAGAAGCTAAGAGACTGGAGATGCTGGCCACAGCCAAGAAGTTTAAGGACACCGCAGCCGCCATGCTAGAGGAGAGGAAGCACGCCGCAGTTTTTGTGGAAGACTTCATCGAGCGTGAGCAGGAGGTGGACGAAGGACTGGCAAAGGTCAAGGAACTCCGAAAGCATTGGGAGGACAAGATCGTTGAAGCTCATCATGAGGTCGAAAGGGTCCGGCGCGACTTGATAGCTCCCCGCAGGATCACCTTCGCAACTCCAACGGAGCAGCAGCCGTTCGCAACCCCAAAGGACAATATGACGAAGGCAGCAGAGATCTTGAAGAAAAAGAACGAGGAGATCGACATCGACTACGTTCGCACGCTCGTCGCTTCAGCAATGAGGCAGCAGAGCAAGGCAGACACTTCGCGCAGATTGGAATCTAACCCGGAGCACTGCGTCTCCACTGCGCATGACGGTCGCCATCGAGATGACGAATCGCGAACCGGATCTTCGGAACGCAGAAGGAAAGCCAGAGAGCACCCGAATCCAATCCCCGTTCCATCAAGGACGCCTCCATCAGATCCAAGAAAGGGAAAGGATGCAATGTACTCTGGACGGGACAAGTACCGCAACCCCTCTCCTCCGCCTAATGGTTACCCGCGACCCCCTCGCCGCCGTAGTCCAGCCGGAAACACCAGGCCCCCAGGGCATGGTGGGATTGTAATCCGCGACAACGTGCTGCCAAGAAACAGAACCAGGGAGCGCACGCCGGAACCTCGCCGGAACCAGAACAACGATCGTGAGCCCGAGCCCAGAAGGAGTCGGAATGAGGAGCGCGACCCGGAGCCTCGCCGGAGCCGGAACGACCAGGGCAGCCAACGCCATGGCGAAGGCAGCCACAGGAGCCGGAGCCAGCACCGGGAGGGCCGAGGAGAATCTGAAGGCGGAAGCAAGAAGTCGGATCGACCCCCTCACAGGTCTCCCTCACCACCACCTAGCGGTGGCGGCGGAGGTGGATACGGAGGCGGCGGCCGGAGATCTCGCTCCCGCTCACAATCTCCTCGCCAAGGCCCGCGCGACGCGCGGGAACGCCTAAACGAATACAGAACCGACTACATCAGTCCGAAGTGCTTTGGCAGGATGATTCGAGAGGAACCAAAGCCAAGGATGAACCTCAAGCTACCCGGAAACCTGAAGCATTATGATGGCACCGAAAGGCCGGAGACCTGGATTGAGAATTACTATAACGCAGTAACCTTTGCCGGAGGAACCCCTAATATCGCCTGCCGCATGCTCCAGTTGTACCTTGTAGGTCCAGCCCGGATCTGGCTCAGTGACCTTGAGAAGAATTCCATCTTTTGCTGGTTTGACCTGAAGACCGCTTTCGAGAAACACTTCAGAGGCACCTACAAAAGACCTGCCACGGCAAGCGACTTGCAAGCCTGTATCCAGAAGAAGGGAGAATCCTCAAGACACTTCCTCACACGATGGTTGGCATGCAGGAACGAGTGCGAAAATGTCGACCACACCACTGCCATGTACGCCTTCATTGGTGGACTGCAGAGGGGAGGATTGCTGAGGCATACGCTCACTCGTTTGGCTAACTCAAATAAACTAACTTTGGATGAAATGATCTCCATTGCCAGTGATCATATTGCCGCTGATGATGACGCAGGCGGTGATCTCGCAGCTACAGCAATCCCCCTACATCAACAAAAGAAGAACCGTGATAACGGCAACAGCAGCAGCCATAAACGCAAGAACCCTGATGACCAGAAGAGTGGCGGATCCGAGATGGTCGCCATGGCGTTTCAACGCGGAGGTTCAGGAGGCGGAAGAGGACGCGGCCGTGGAGGCGGAGCCGGCAGGGGTCAGCAGCATGGCACTGAGGTCACAGCTGGCGGATCCTGCGCCCCGCAAACATATGAGGAGTACAGAGACATGCCCTGCCTGGCCCACTTGGACCCGGTTACAGGGAAGTCCACTCACACCAACCGCAACTGCAAGTGGGTCAATGATCTAAAGAACGACCCGGAGGCAGGATACAAGCGAGCCCGGAAGCACCGCCCACGCGGCAAGGGAGGCAAGGGCAAGAACAAGGACAAAGAGGAAGACAGTTCCGAGGCGATGGATGAGGATGATAACTCGCCGGATCCCAAGGCAGGGTCCGCAGGTAAATCCAACCCATTCGAGAAAAAGAGCGTGGGGGCTTACCACACTTTCCTCGGAACCCCAACAGTCCGCGCTACCAAGTCAGCTACCCGGATCCTGAACGCATACCTTCCGGTTTGTGCCGCAGTATGTCAGGTGGTCGAAAGTCCCGTGCACATTTGATAGGGAGGATCACCCTACCATTGTGCCAAAAGAATGCTACGCCTTGGTTGTAAGTCCCCGCATAGACGGGTATGACTTCTCCAAGTGCCTCATGGATGGTGGAGCCAGCTTGAACATCATGTACCTGGAGACTCTAGAGCGGATGAACCTCACCAAGGAACAGCTCAAACACAGCAACACTGAGTTTCATGGCGTGGTTCCGGGTAAGAAGGCGAATTCCCTCGGCAGCATCACACTTCCCGTGGCTTTTGGCGATGTTCACAATTTCCGCAAGGAGAAGATCACGTTTGAAGTTGTGCCCTTCAAGAGCTCCTACCACGTCATCTTCGGCAGGCCCACCTACCACAAGTTCCACGCTAGAGCGTGCTACATCTACAACAAACTCAAGATTCCGGGTCCTAAGGGTATGATTACCGTATCCGGAGACTACAAAAAGGCTCATGAGTGCGAGTTAGGCGAAGCCGCCTTCGCAGAGTCTGTGATATCTGGAGAAGAGCTGAAAGGCTACAGAGCCGCGGTGGATCCGACTGAAATGCAGACCACCAAGAAGCAGATCTCCGAGCACAAAAACTCCTTTAAGGCCGCGATAGAGACCAAGAAAGTCAACTTCAAGGAAGACGACGATTCCAAGCAGGTCTCAGTCGGAGCCAACATGGACCCCAAATAGGAAGACGCGCTCGTCGAGTTCCTCCGCGCTAACATGGATATCTTCGCATGGCAGCCTTCTGACATGTCCGGAGTACCAAAGGAACTCGCCGAGCACTACCTCAACATAAACCCGGGGGCTAAACCGGTGAAGCAAGCTATGCGACGCTTTGGAGACAAGAAGCGCCGCGCCATAGGAATGGAGTTAGCAAAGTTACTAGAGGCAGGTTTTGTAATAGAAGTTATCCACACTGATTGGATCGCAAATCCCGTCCTTGTACCCAAAAAGAACACTGAAATACTAAGAATGTGCATCGATTACTCTGGCTTGAACAAACATTGCATGAAAGATCCGTTTCCCCTGCCGCGCATTGACCAAGTCATTGATTCGACGGCAGGGGCGGAACTTCTGTGTTTTCTTGATGCGTATTCCGGGTATCATCAGATCCGGATGAAGGAGTCCGACCAAAAGGCGACCTCATTCATCACCCCGTTCGGCACTTACTGCTATGTTACTATGCCCTTTGGCTTGAAAAACGCAGGTGCCACCTACCAACGTACGATGCAGCGGTGCTTGAAGGACCAAATTGGCTGGAACGTACACGCCTACGTCGACGACATCGCGGTCATGACTCGGAAAGGATCCGACTTGATCAGCGATCTCACAGAAACCTTTGAGAATCTCCGTCGGTACAAGATGATGTTGAATCCGCTAAAGTGCGTCTTTGGCGTACCAGCTGGAAAACTCCTTGGCTTCATTGTCTCTAATAGGGGCATTGAAGTGAACCCGGAAAAAATCAAGGCAATCGTGTGCATAAAAAGGCCAACTTGTCTCAAAGACGTGCAACGGCTTACTGGTTGTGTCGCAGCAATCAGCAGGTTTGTTAGCCGTCTTGGCGAGAAGGCACTACCCTTGTACAAGCTACTGAAGAAAACAGACAAATTTGTCTGGGACGAGGCAGCAGATGCAGCACTTCAAGGGTTGAAGGAAATACTCACCTCCCCACCTATCCTAGCAGCTCCAGGAGAGTCAGAGCCTATGCTCCTTTATCTGGCAGCTACCAACAGGGTCATCAGCCTCGTCATCGTGGTTGAGCGACAGGAAGAAGGTCACGAGTACGGAGTCCAAAGGCCAGTCTACTATATTAGCGAAGTCCTTACGGAGTCCAAACAGCGCTACCCTCACTTTCAGAAGTTAGCCTACGGAGTATTCATAGGCAGCAGGAAGCTGAGATACTACTTCCAGGAGCATCCAGTAACAGTCGTGAGCAAGGCTCCGCTGTCAACGATTCTCAACAACGCGGACGCAACAGGACGCACAGCAAAATGGGGCATTGAGTTATCTGCCTTCGACATCAACTACAAAGCCAGGACCGCGGTCAAATCCCAGGTCTTGGCAGATTTCGTCGCAGATTGGACAGAAGCTCCGGATATGAACCTGGAGCCGGAACCTGAGACATGGGTCATGCACTTCGATGGATCCAAGCAGCATCAAGGCTCGGGAGCCGGAGTCACCCTGAAATCCCCTACCGGAGAAGAACTGCAGATGCGTTCGGATACACTTCGAAGCTACAAACAATATGGCGGAATACGAGGCTCTACTACACGGATTGCGCATCGCCAAGGAGATAGGGATCAAGCACATCATATGTTGCGGAGATTCAGACCTGGTGGCATAGCAAGTAGCCGGAACCTGGAACGCCAGAAACTCCGTCATGGCGGCTTATAGAGACGAAGTTGACGAGATTGCCAAACATTTCCTTGGATACGAAGTCAAGTACGTCAGGCGAGATGACAACACAGCGGCAGATATGCTATCCAAGCTCAGATCCGGCAGGAAGCCAATTCCACCCGGAATTTTCCTGGAGCATCTCCGGATACCCTCGGTGAAGGGCGCTAACCCGGAAAACCCAGAGGTGGCAGTATCTCCGGCTAGGGAAGTGATGGCTATCATTTCGGCTTGGACACAGCCTTTCCTGGACTACCTCATTGATCAGAAGTTGCCAGAGGACGAGGTCCTCGCGCGACAGATCATCAGACGAGCAAGATCCTACACAATTGTTGATGGACAGCTCTACAAACGAAGTGCAACAGGTGTATTTCTCAAATGCGTCTCCAATCAAGACGGCATTGAAATCCTCAGAGAGATCCATGTAGGGGACTGCGGGCATCATGCCGCCCCCAGGTCACTCGTTGCAAAAGCTTTTCTGCTAGGTTTTTACTGGCTCACAGCTAAAGAAGATGCTGACAAAATAGTCAAGACCTGCCGAGGTTGTCAGTACTACGCTACTCAACCAAACGCTCCAGCCCAAGAGCTGAAGACCATACCTATCACCTGGCCGTTTGCGGTCTGGGGGCTCGATATGGTTGGTAAGTTAAAAAGATCATCTCCTGGCGGTTTTGAATACCTTTTGGTCGCTGTTGACAAGTTTAGCAAGTGGATCGAGGCAAAGCCAGTGAGGAAAGCCGACGGTGCTACGGCACTAAAATTTGTCTGCAGCCTCGTGATGAGATTCGGCATCCCACACAGCATAATCACAGACAATGGCACAAATTTCGCACAGGGAGAATTGAAGGATTACTGTGAAACAGTAGGGATTCGACTGGACCTTGCATCTGTGGCTCATCCACAATCAAATGGTCAGGTTGAAAGGGCTAACGGCCTAATATTATCAGGAATTAAGCCGCGCCTTGAAGAACCGCTGCGACGAGCAGCTGGAGCTTGGGCTGACGAATTGGAAGCTGTTTTGTGGAGTTTACGAACTACCCCTAACAGGTCAACAGGGTTTACCCCATTTTTCCTGGTATACGGATCCGAAGCCGTGCTTCCCTCCGACATCATCCACGATTCACCGCGAGTTTCCGCCTACAATGAAGAAACAGCTGACGAGGCCAGACAACTATCTGTGGACCTGATCGAGGAAGCTCGGAACCTAGCTGACCAGCGCTCCGCCATCTACCAGCAGAAGCTTCGGCGCTATCATAGTCGTCGAGTTCGGAATCGCTCCTTCATGGCAGGAGACCTGGTCCTCCGCCTTCGGCAGGTGAAAGACCATAAGCTGCAGTCTCCATGGGAAGGACCCTTCGTCGTTAGCAAAGTGCTTCATAACGGGTCATACTACCTTGTCGATTTCCGCGAGCTGAAGGATAGACCTGCTAATTGGCACCGGAAACGCAAGCGTGAGGATCCGGATGACATCTACGACAAGACAGATCGCCCTTGGAACATCGCACAGCTACGTCCTTTCTACACTTAGCGTATTTTTTCCGAGTTACAAACTCTGTAATAGTTATACATGATCAATGAAATAAAGCTTATGGTTCACTCTCTGAGTCTTTTACCTCCTTTACTTGTTCATTTTTAGATCATGTATGTTTTCCGACTAAAACCGCAGAGCTAGATTTTTCCGCCTAGGCGTGTATAAAAGTTGTGATTTTCAAAAATCGTCCTTTAGGACGTAAGCTTAAGTTTTCTGATTAAATTGTTATCTGTTGCGACCTCGTGGATTCCTAGTAGAGATTTCCGGCACCTATGCTTGGGGGCTTGTTTCCGCGGTTATTGACGGATTGCCATTGGGCTTCGTCGCCGCTGGCGAGTGTTTCCGGCTAAGGTCCTCCGGCTCGCGGAAGGTCAAGCGGGCAAGCCGGAAAACAACAAAATCAGCACTTGCTTTCCGACATAAAACGAAACATGCGCATAATATTAACGGATAGCAGGATAAGTGTTTCCGCCCCATGCATAGTTGTTTCATCCCTAGCTACTTAAGAATTTAAAGTCTTATTACAAACCCACTCTGGGGCCAAAATGATGCAACTTGTTTCATTGTCTAAACAGGAACTCTACTCGGAGTCCTCCTCTTCAGATTCCTGGTAGGCGGAGCCGTTGCCGTCGCTGTCGCCGGATCCGGTTTCAGAGTCATCACCAGAGCCTTCTCCGGAATGCTCGACACTAGACCCGGAGCCTTCCCCATAATACTCCGGCTCGCCCTCTTCCTCTTCTGCATCGGAAAATCCCTTGGTCAGGTCGTATTTGTTATACCAGAACGAGTGATTCACTCGCCTGACAAACAACTGCTCATAGCCTTGAGTTTCCGCAAGAATGGCGCCCATGTCGGAACCCTCTGGAGCTCCGCACCCAACATTCGCAAAATTGAGCGAGGGGAAGTGAGCCTTGCAGGTGGCTAGGACCAGGGAGGCGACTCCGCGCGCGGAAGACTTCTGCCAGTCCTTAATGAAGTCCGGCACTTGTTCCATAAGATTGGTCATCGTATCGATGATTGTAGTTTTGGCCTTCTTCAGAGACAGAGTCTTGGCGATTCCGCGACAGGCTTCAAATAACGCGTCAATGGAAATCCGCGCTTCATCATATGCCTCCGTCCTCTTCAGGTTTGACTCTTTTGACCAGTCGAAGCCAAGGCTCGCTGTGGAAGAAGGTGGTCCAGTTCCGTTAGAGAGAAAAGCATATGAGGTAGTCGGAGCAACAACACGGAAAATGCTTACGGAAGATAAGCTTGTCGATGGCCTCCGCCTCCGCTTCTAGAACTTTGTTCTTGCCTACCAAGGAGGTCACCCGACCCTGGCTCTTCTTCAGTTTTTCATTCAGTTCCGCCAGGTCGCGGGCATGTTTCTCGGAGAGCTCCTTCCTTGCCTCAGTCTCCTTGTTGGAGGATTCTTGGATGAAGGCTTTGAGGGATTCGTTCTCCGCCTCAAGCACTTTGACCTTGGCAGACAGCTCATCAAACGAGGAGTGCTTGGCAGTTTCTTCTATAGGCGGAAAGTTGCACATATCATACATCATGAACAGTTATATCAGTATACGAAGTCAAAACTCGGATCTTGTACCATGGAGGCGGGTCTCAAGAAGCTGGATAGCCTTCTGGCTGTTTTCTGCGTTCTGACGCAGCCCTTCGATCTCCGTGATCTGCTCCAATACATGAACGCGGAGATCTTCGTGCAATTTCCGCGTCGTCTGAGAAGCAGAGAGGAGTTAGCCGGATATTTAAAATCTGGGGGGCTGGCGAGGAATTCAAATTCTTGAAGGAATAAAATTTTAAATTTCCGCCTAAGGTACATCTTGAGAAAGCATCGGCTAACACATGTTACACGAAAATGTCTGACCCAATGCTTGGGGGCTAGTATTACCTGCCGCACTTCTTTGTGCTTGGCGAAAAACTCTTTCAGATCGTTCGCCAGGACAGTGAGCTCTTGCATCTCCTCATCCGACTTCCCCCAGACCTTGTTCAGCATGGCGGAAACTTCCGTGTGGCGCTGGGCGAGGGTAAGCTTTTGCAGGGACTGAGTCGGTCGAGGGTCCACCCGGATCGCGTTGGAGGCTTGAACGAGCTTTACTTTCTCCTCATATTCTTCCTCGGTGGGCTCCGCGAAAGTGGCGCCTGGTTGATCTTGAGGAGGGGCAGACGAGGAGGCACCCTTGGCGGAATCGCCGTGGTCGGCGGGATCTTCCGGAAGGTCTTCAAGGTCAATGACATCCTTGGGATCCGGCTTGGAAGCAGATGAAGCTTTGGGTGGGACTGATGACCCACAAGTATAGGGGGTGTATCGTAGTATTTTCGATAAGTAAGAATGTCGATCCCAACGAGGAGCAGAAGGTGTTGACAAGCAGTTTCGATGAAGGATTCACTGTAAATGCTCACAGACAAGTATTCGGGGGGTTTTGATGTAACAGTTGAATAAAGTACGAGTAAGTAAAGTGCGAGAGTAATAATTGCAGCGAGTGGCCCAATCCTTTTTAGCACAAAGGACAAGCCGGTTTGTTTACTTATAATGACCAAACGTTCTCGAGGACACACGGGATTTTAGTCTAGTGCTTTCGCTACATACGGCTAAATAATCTTCATTGTTATGATAAGTGTTGTGTGGGTGAACCTATGCTAATGTACCGCCCTTCCTAGGACTAATACATACTTGTGATTATACCCCTTGCAAGCATCCGCAACTACAAGAAAGTAATTAAGAATAAATCTAACCACAGCCTTAAACTCTGAGATCCTGCGATCCCTCCTGCATCGATATACCAACGGGGGTTTAGGTTTCTGTCACTCCGGCAACCCCGCAATTAGCAAACGAATACAAGATGCATTCCCCTAGGCCCATAAATGGTGAAGTGTCATGTAGTCGACGTTCACATGACACCACTAGAAGAATAACACCACAACTTAAATATCATACCATTGAATATTACTCAACCATAGTTCACTACTAACATTTAGACTTCACCCATGTCCTCAAGAACTAAACGAACTACTCACGAGACATCATATGGAACATGATCAGAGGTGGTATGATGATGAATAACAATCTGAACATAAACTTGGTTCAATGGTTTCACTCAATAGCATCAACAACAAGTAGAGATCGATACCGGGAGAGTTTCCCCTATCAAACAATCAAGATCAAACCCAAATTGCTACGGCGGTGACGGTGTCCAGCGGTGGAGACGGCGGTGATGATGGTGGAGATGATGATGATGGTGATGGAGATGATGTCCAGCTCGATGACGGTGACGATGGCGTCGATTTCCCCCTCCCGGAGGGAATTTCCCCGGCGGATTCCTGCCCGCCGGAGAGCTCTTTTCTCTCTGGTGTTCTCCGCCCCGCAGAGGCGGCTGTAACTCTTCGCGAGGTACCCTCTGTGGCTTAGGTTTTCGGGACGAAGGATTTCGCGAAGAAAAGGAGGCGAAAGGGGCTGTGGGCCCTCCACACCACATGGCGGCGCGGCCAGGGCATGGGCCGCGCCGCCCTAGGGTGTGGGCCCACCTTGGGTCCTCCTGGCTCCTCCTTCTGGCTTCCTTCGTCATCTTGAAAAATAGGATTTTTGGTATAATTTCCTTCCACAGTTGATCTTCCGAAATATTGCGTTCTGACGGTGCTTTTTCCAGCAGAATCCTGGCTCCGGTGCTTGATCCTCCAATAATGATGAAACATGCAAAATAGATGAAATAACATAAGTATTGTGTCCCAATATGAAATATATCAATGAATAACAGCAAATTATGATATAAAATAGTGATGCAAATTGGACGTATCAACTCCCCCCAAGCTTAGACTTCGCTTGTCCCCAAGCGAAACTAAGCTCGATAAATAGGACCACGTGTTTATGGAGTGAAGAGTCGATAAATAAAATACGGACAAGAAGCATCATATTCATTCACACAAGACATTATAGTAAACAACCTCTTATAACTCAACTTGAAACAAGTATAAGGTAATCACAAATAAAGGTGCATAAGAAATCATAATTGGTGATGGCAAACTTCGTTCTTGGTTAGAGAACAATTAACAGATTATACTTATCTCATTGAGCAGCGCTCTCATGTTAAAGTTTATAAGGCACAACTTGCATACTCAATCATAATGGTCTCTTCATAATCATTAATAACGTGCAAAGCTATATTCATTCAGATAAAACTTGTACTAAACAAGGAAGAATAAAAGACATGATGAAGCAAATCACAATATAATGGTTTGATCACAACTACTCAAATGCTTGCTCGAGATGGAGGGAAATAGGTTTACTGACTCAACATAAAGTAAAAGACATGCCCTTCGCAGAGGGAAGCAGGGATTAAATCATGTGCTAGAGCTTTTTCAGTTTTGCAATCATATAAAGAGAATAAAAGTAACATTTTGAGAGGTGTTTGTTGTTGTCAACGACTGGTAGCGGGTACTCTAACCCCCTTGCCAGACAACCTCCTAAGAGCGGCTCCCATATTATTTTCATTTTGTGTGGCACTCCTTCCAACCTTTCTTTCACAAACCATGGCTAACCGAATCCTCGGGTGCCTGCCAACAATCTCATACCATGAAGGAGTGCCTTTTTATTTTAGTTTTATTATGATGATGACACTCCCCCCAACCTTTGCTTACACAAGCCATGGCTAACCGAATCCTTCGGGTGCCGTCCATCAATCACATACCATGGAGGAGTGTCTATTTAGTTTAATTAGTTTGGGACTGGGAATCCCATTGCCAGCTCTTTTTGCAAAATTATTGGAATAGCGGATGAAGCCACTAGTCCATTGGTGAAAGTTGCCCAACAAGATTGAAAGATAAAACTCCACATACTTCCTCATGAGCTATGAAACATTGACACAAATAAGAGATACTAAGTTTTGAATTGTTTAAAGGTAGCACATGAAGTATTTACTTGGAATGGCAGAAAATACCATGCAGTAGGTAGGTATGGTGGACACAAATGACATAGGTTTGGGTTAAGGTTTGGATGCACGAGAAGTATTCCCTCTCAGTACAGGTCTTTGGCTAGCAAGGTTAATTAGCAAGCATAAGAGTCGAGGGAAACAAACAAATATACATGTAATAGGAACAATCATGCATCTTCCTTGTAAGCACAAACAATTTTAACTTCAGAATAATAAGCTATGAGCTAACAAGAAAGAAAGACAATGAAACAACTACATGTATTTCTCTTTTCTACTTAAACCTCAAAGTGTTGTTGCTATTGACCAATGCTAAGTTTGCCAAAACCAAATAGATTTATTCAATGCTCCCAAAGTGATACCAATACTAACAACAAGGTAAATCATATAATAGAGATTGCAAACTAGAATAAGATGTGCAATATGTAAATGATAAGACTTCTCATTAATATTCCATAACGATAACTCACACCAAGGGATACATAGATAACCAACTAAAGGAGAGATACTTCCAACTGCAACTCATCTTATATGATAACTTCCCTACTCATGATATGACACTACTTGACAATAAAAATAAAAGGTAGTGATGATGTGATACCGCGGCACTCCCCCAAGCTTGGAACAAACCAAGGGGATGCCAATACCGATGATGAATTACTCCTGCGGTGATGGTGGTGATGAACTCCCGTCATCAAACTTCCAAGGAAGAGGCTCTCCATCAAGAAACGACATCTTGGTCTCGGGAATCCAGAAACTGGCGCAAAGACGGCTTATGTATTTAAACCTGTTTTCATACTCACGATTCTGATTACGAACGTCATAGAGTTGTGCTTGGAGCTTGTTGGTGGTGTCGTGAAGTGAGAGGATGTCGCTCCAAAGCTTTGCAGTTTCCTTCTCATGTTCAGCAATGAGTTCGGACACAATCCTGTGGAAGATATCCACCTCACGCTCAGCCATCTTCTTGTATTTGAAAACCTCCTGTTCTAGCTTCTCCATCCTATCTTCCAAGCTCCCTTCTCCTTTAGGACCCTGGACATCCTTGGCCTGCAGTTCTCCTTCAACGAGCAGCAACTCCTTGGGGTGCATCCTCAGCTCCTCCATGTACAAGTTGCCAATATCCTTGCTGGAGCTGTCCTTCGGAGTTTCCGACGAAGACATGATGGCTCTAGATCCAAAACAAATCCTGGCAGAAACAGCTCGAAACAAAACACGTCGAGAAAACGATATACGGACCTCCAGGGGTCCGGGGGATTATATAGCAAAAATTTTCACGACAAACGGAAAGTACCAGATCGAACCAGAGTCGGAAAGGGGCGACGGGGCGGCCAAACCATAGGGCGGCGCGGGCCCAGGCTTGGCCGCGCCGGCCTATGGTGGCACCCCCTCGTGCGTCCTTTCCACTCCGTTTCGAACTCGTAATTTTTCATATTTTCCAAAAACAGAAAAAATATTGTTCGGAAAGTAAATTGCGTACTTTTCATTACCAGTACTGTTACCTATTCAAAGTTGAGTTCTGGCGGACTGTCAATTTGCCCTTTGATGAAGGCCTCCGGTGTTTCCACTTGAATAATATCAACATCAACATTATAAGAATCACCTGAGATATAATGCTTGAGTCTTTGTCCATTCACCACTTGCGTGGCATTGCCTTGGAGAGAGCTAATTTTGATTGCACCTGAACGATACACCTCCTCGACAATATATGGTCCTTCCCATTTCGAGAGTAATTTCCCTGCAAAGAATCTGAGACGAGACCGATACAATAGGACTTTATCCCCAATATTAAATTCTCTTTTGATAATCCTTCTATCATGCCATTTTTTAACTTTCTCTTTAAAGAGTTTAGCATTTTCATAAGCTTCACTTCTCCATTCATCTAGAGAACTTAATTGCAACAACCTCTTATCACCGGCAAGTTTAGGATCCTTATTTAATTCTCTAACAGCCCAATAAGCTTTGTGCTCTAGTTCTAAAGGTAAATGACAAGCTTTCCCATAAACCATTTTATAAGGTGACATTCCCATGGGATTTTTATAAGCAGTTCTATAAGCCCATAATGCATCCTTCAATTTACTAGCCCAATTCTTTCTAGTTTTATTAACGGTATTTCCCAAAATAGATTTAATCTCTCTATTTGATAATTCTACTTGACCACTAGTTTGAGGATGATAAGCGGAAGCAATTCTATGATTAATACCATACTTAGCAAGAGTTTTTCTAAAATCTCCATGAATAAAATGAGAACCTCCATCAGTCATAATATATCTAGGCACTCCAAATCTAGGAAAAATAATATCTAAAAGCATTCTTAAAGAGGTCTCACCATCAGCACTTTTTGTAGGTATAGCTTCCACCCATTTAGTAACATAATCAACAGCAACAAGTATATGAGTGTTACCTTCTGAAGACGGAAAAGGTCCCATGAAGTCAAATCCCCAACAATCAAACGGTTCAATAACAAGAGTATAATTCATAGGCATTTCATTACGTCTGGAGATATTACCAACCCTTTGGCATTCATCACAAGATAAAATAAACTTTCTCGCATCCTTGAAGAGAGTTGGCCAATAAAAACCTGATTGTAGAACCTTTGGCGCGGTTCTTTCTCCGGCGTGATGTCCTCCATAAGCACTACCATGACATTTACTCAATATCTCTTGTTGTTCATATTCGGGAACACATCTTCGCATAATACCATCCACTCCTTCTTTATATAAGTGTGGGTCATCCCAGAAATAATGCCTCAAGTCATAAAAGAATTTCCTCCTTTGCTGAGCTGAAAAGGTTGGAGGCAAGTACTTGGAAACAATAAAGTTAGCATAATCAGCATACCAAGGACTGTCTCGCGAGCTCACCTTTATTACAGCCAATTGTTCATTTGGAAAACTATCATTAACAGGAACAGGATCATAAGCAATATTTTCCAATCTAGACAAATTATCAGCAACAGGATTATCAGCACCTTTCCTATCTACAATATGTAAATCAAATTCTTGCAAAAGAAGTACCCATCTAATAAGCCTCGGCTTAGCATCTTTCTTTGTCATAAGGTATCTAATTGCAGCATGATCAGTATGAATAGTAACTTTTGAATCAACAATATAAGATCTAAATTTATCACAAGCAAAGACTACAGCTAATAATTCTTTTTCAGTTGTAGCATAATTTCTTTGAGCAGCATCAAGAGTTTTACTAGCATAATGAATAACATTCAGTTTTTTATCTACTCGCTGTCCAAGAACAGCGCCTACAGCAAAATCACTAGCATCACACATAATCTCAAAGGGTAAGTTCCAATCAGGAGGTTCAACTATAGGAGCAGTTGTTAAGGCTTTCTTTAGAGTTTCAAAAGCTTCCTTACAATCATCATCAAAAACAAATGGTACATCTTTTTGAAGAAGATTAGTAAGAGGCTTTGAAATCTTGGAGAAATCTTTAATAAATCTCCTATAAAACCCAGCATGACCAAGAACACTACGAATACCTTTAACATCCTCGGATAGGGCATCTTCTCAATTGCTTCAACTTTAGCTCTATCAACTTCAATACCTCTCTCAGAAATTTTATGTCCCAATACAATTCCTTCATTAACCATAAAGTGGCATTTCTCCCAATTAAGAACAAGGTTAGTTTCTTCACATCTCTGCAAAACTTTATCAAGGTTTCGCAAGCAACTATCAAAAGAATTCCCATAGACGGAAAAATCATCCATGAATACCTCTACAATACTCTCACAAAAACCATGAAAAATAGCAGACATGCATCTTTGAAAAGTAGCAGGAGCATTACATAAACCAAAAGGCATACGTCTATAAGCATAAGTTCCATAGGGACAAGTAAAGGTGGTTTTCTCTTGATCTTTAGCTTTAACAGCAATTTGTGAAAACCCAGAATAACCATCAAGAAAACAAAAATGAGTATTTTTAGACAATCTTTCTAGCATTTGATCAATAAATGGTAAAGGGTAATGATCTTTCTTAGTAACTTTATTAACTTTTCGAAAATCAATGCACATTCTATACCCTACAACTACTCTTTGAGGGATGAGCTCATCATTATCATTAGGCACAACAGTCATTCCTCCTTTCTTGGGAACGCAATGCACAGGACTAACCCATCTACTATCAGCAATAGGATATATAATACCAGCTTCAAGAAGTCTTAATACCTCATTCCTTACCACTTCCTTCATCTTCGGAATTAGACGACGCTGATGTTCAACAACAGGCTTTGCATCATCTTCCATATTAATAGCATGTTGGCAAATAGAAGGAGAAATCCCTTTCAAATCATCAAGAGTGTAGCCAATAGCGCCTCGGTGCTTCTTCAATATTTCCAATAACCTTTCTTCTTCAAACTCTGAAAGCTTAGAACTAATAATAACAGGATATATTTTCTTATCATCAATATGAGCATATTTAAGATTATCAGGCAAAGGCTTTAAATCAAAAACAGGATCTTCCTTTGGTGGCGGTGTTGTACCCAAATATTCCACCGGTAAATCGTGCTTCAGAATAGGTTGGCGGAGAAAAATTTCCTCAAGCTCATCTCTTTCTTTCCTAAAAACTTCACTCTCGCTATCCTCCAAATGTTGCTGCAAAGGATTATTAGGAACAAGAACAATAGATGCACATTGCTCCATTTTAAAATCATTACTAGGCAAGTCAGCTTTATAAGGAGTTTTACTAAATTTAGAGAAGTTAAACTCATAAGATTCACCAGCAAATTTAGTCAAAATTTTCTCTTTCTTGCAATCTATAATAGCTCCACAAGTATTTAGAAAAGGTCTACCAAAAATAATAGGACAATAATCACTAGCAGCAGAACCAAGTACCAAAAAGTCAGCAGGATATTTAATCTTACCGCATAATACTTCCACATCTCGAACAATACCAATTGGAGAAATAGTTTCTCTATTAGCCAGCTGAATAACCACATCAATATCTTCAAGTTCACAAGAATCAATTTCGTGCATAATCTCCGTGTAAAGCTCATAAGGAATAGCACTAACACTTGCACCAATATCACATAATCCATAATAGCAATGATCACCAATTCTAACAGATAGCATAGGAACACTAGCTTGTTTGGGTTTATTAGGATGTGAAACAATATTAGAAGCATCTTCACGTAAAAATAATATGACCATCCTCCACATTTTCAGTCACAAGATCTTTAACTATTGCAACAGCAGGTTCAACTTTTATTTGTTCTTCAGTTCTACAGGTTTCTTTTCACTTTTATGAACCGCACTATTTATAACAGTACTCCATCATTTTAGCAGTGGAAAGGAGTTTTTTTCGATATAAGCTTCAGGAATAACATGATCAGCAGCTTTCAACTACAACGCATTTATTAATAGATGAATCAATTTTATCTTTATACGGTTCATGATACTTATCAAAATTCTTCTTAGGCAATTCATAATGAGAGGCAAAAGCTTTATAAAGATTTGCAGCAACTTGAGAATCAAGACCATATGTAGCACTCATATTACGAAATTTATCAGTATCCATAAAAGCTTCAATGCATTTATAATCATAAATTATACCTGATTCTCTATCCTTGTCGTTCTCCCAACCTTCAGTATTTTCTTGGATCCGATCAAGAAGGTCCCTTTTAAACTCTTCTTTGTTGCGTGTAAATTATCCAGAACAAGAAGTATCCAGCAAGGTCTTGTCTTGAAAAGAAAGTCTTGCATAGAAATTATCAATAATAACATTACCAGGAAGCTCATGAATGGGGCATTTGAGCATTAAAGACTTCAATCTCCCCCAAGCTTGGGCAATACTCTCTCCATCATGAGGCCAAAAATTATATATGCGATTCCGATCTTTATGAATTTCACTTGGAGGATAGAACTTAGAATAAAACCGGGGCACAATATCATTCCATTCAAGAGAATCCCCATTATCCAGTAATTTATACCAATGCGCCGCCTTACCAGACAGCGATAGAGAGAATAGTTTCTTCCTCACTTCATCCATAGCGATACCTGCACATTTGAATAACCCGCATAATTCATGCAAAAACAGTAAATGATCACCAGGATGGACAGTTCCATCCCCTTCATAGCGGTTATCCATAACACGTTCAATAATTTTCATAGGTATTTTATATGGTATCACTTCCTCACCTGGCGCCTCATCCACTACCGTTGCGGTAGTAGTAGATTTCCCAATTTAAAATTGAAGAGAAGATCTCTCCATAATGACTTATAGCAGCAAAGAAATAAAATCAGCACAACAAGAAAGGTTTTCCTTACCAATTCCACTTACCAATAGCGCTTCACTCCCCGGCAACGGCGCCGAAAAATAGTATTGATGACACACAAGTATAGGGGTGTATCGTAGTATTTTCGATAAGTAAGAATGTCGATCCCAACGAGGAGCGAAGGTGTTGACAAGCGGTTTCGATGAAGGATTCCTTGTAAATGCTCACGAGACAAGTATTCGTGGGGTTTTGATGTAACAGTTGAATAAAGTACGAGTAAGTAAAGTGCGAGAGTAATAATTGCAGCGAGTGGCCCAATCCTTTTTAGCACAAAGGACAAGCCGGTTTGTTTACTTATAATGACCAAACGTTCTCGAGGACACACGGGATTTTAGTCTAGTGCTTTCGCTACATACGGCTAAATAATCTTTATTGTTATGATAAGTGTTGTGTGGGTGAACCTATGCTAATGTACCGCCCTTCCTAGGACTAATACATACTTGTGATTATACCCCTTGCAAGCATCCGCAACTACAAGAAAGTAATTAAGAATAAATCTAACCACAGCCTTAAACTCGAGATCCCGCGATCCCTCCCCGCATCGATATACCAACGGGGGTTTAGGTTTGTCACTCCGGCAACCCCGCAATTAGCAAACGAATACAAGATGCATTCCCCTAGGCCCATAAATGGTGAAGTGTCATGTAGTCGACGTTCACATGACACCACTAGAAGAATAACACCACAACTTAAATATCATACCATTGAATATTACTCAACCATAGTTCACTACTAACATTTAGACTTCACCCATGTCCTCAAGAACTAAACGAACTACTCACGAGACATCATATGGAACATGATCAGAGGTGATATGATGATGAATAACAATCTGAACATAAACTTGGTTCAATGGTTTCACTCAATAGCATCAACAACAAGTAGAGATCGATACCGGGAGAGTTTCCCCTATCAAACAATCAAGATCAAACCCAAATTGCTACGGCGGTGACGGTGTCCAGCGGTGGAGACAGCGGTGATGATGGTGGAGATGATGATGATGGTGATGGAGATGATGTACAGCTCGATGACGGTGACGATGGCGTCGATTTCCCCCTCCCGGAGGGAATTTCCTCGGCGGATTCCTGCCCGCCGGAGAGCTCTTTTCTCTCTGGTGTTCTCCGCCCCGCAGAGGCGGCTGTAACTCTTCCCGAGGTACCCTCTGTGGCTTAGGTTTTCGGGACGAAGGATTTCGCGAAGAAAAGGAGGCGAAAGGGGCTGTGGGCCCTCCACACCACATGGCGGCGCGGCCAGGGCATGGGCCGCGCCGCCCTAGGGTGTGGGCCCACCCTGGGTCCTCCTGGCTCCTCCTTCTGGCTTCCTTCGTCATCTTGAAAAATAGGATTTTTGGTATAATTTCCTTCCACAGTTGATCTTCCGAAATATTGCGTTCTGACGGTGCTTTTTCCAGCAGAATCCTGGCTCCGGTGCTTGATCCTCCAATAATGATGAAACATGCAAAATAGATGAAATAACATAAGTATTGTGTCCCAATATAAAATATATCAATGAATAACAGCAAATTATGATATAAAATAGTGATGCAAATTGGACGTATCAGGGACCTCCACCTCAGGAGTAACAGGAACTGAAGCCGGAGACGGCTTGACTTTCTTCTTCAAGACCTTTGGGGCCTTGGGGGGCTGGCTGCCGGAGCTTCAGTAAAAAGAAAAAAGCATAACAACTAAGTGAGGGATTGCTCGTGAAGCCAGAACTTGGATCTCAGAAATAGACACTTACCCGGAAGGCTTGAAGAAGTGCTGGATGGCGGGCTGCCCCTTGTTGCTGGTGTTAATCAGCTTGAAGCGTTTCTTTTCCGCCTCCGCCTTCCGAGTTGCCGCAGTGCTAGGCACTTCGCGGGCGCGTTTAGCGGCGGGGCTGGAAGGAGCTGGCCTTTTCCTCTTAGGAGGGCGCGGAGCTTCGTGAGCCTCCGCTTCAGATGCAGCCTCCGGATCCGTGTTGCCTGTAGTGGGAACTCGGAGCAGAGTTCCGAGTTCGCTTTCTTCGAGCGCCTCGAGCTAATGCATAGAGTTAAACACTTAGACAAAAAAAGTTTGAATGCGAAGAAAAGCAATGGACTAAAAAGTCGAGACGACGTACCGTGGTTCCGGAACCATTCGTGTGGATGTCCTTGTTGCACACGTGAACGTGAAGTTCACGCGGAACCTTGATGAGGAGCCGGATCCTCTTGTCGATGGCGTCGGCGGAAAGATTGTCTTTTGTGGCGCGCATTGGGTCGTCGCGCCCTGTGTACTGGAACATCAGCTGGTCCCTGTGTTGGAGCGGCTGGATCCGCTTGGTGAACCAGGAAAGGGTCAAGTCCTTCCCTGTCAGCCCCTCCTCCGTCAGCTTGCAGATCCGCCTGACGGCGCGTGTGAGCTGGGGCGACTCGGAGAGGTGGGGGCAGTGCGTCCATGTCGGAAGCTCGGTGGCGGGGCAGTTCTTGAACGGCGGCAGCTTCCTTGTGCTCGCCGGGTCGGAAACGTCCTTCAAGTAGAAGAAGCCTCCAGACCAGTACCGCGCGGATTCGTGGCGGTCGGTGTGGGGGTAGACGCGGCCCGGGCGGATCATGAAGGTGATGGATCCGCATGTTGCAAGCTCGGTGGAGTTCCGGATCCTCTCCTTCTTGACGGTGAAGTAGTATTGAAACAAGGGGAGCTCGGGAGTTACACGGAGATGGCCCTCGCACAGGGTGACGTGATTGCTGATCGCAAGCACGCTGTTCAGAGAGATGTTATGGGGTTGGAGCCCATAAACCTTCAGGATTTCCAGGAAAAAGTCCGAAGACGGAAATGAAAAACCCCGCTCCACCAGTGCTTTCGTCAGCACCATCTCATTGTCCTCCGGAGCTGGGGCTAAGGCATTAGGAACTGACCTCCAGCTTCCGGGTTGCAGGAAGCCCTCCGCCTCGAGATTCGTCAGCTCCGCCTTGGTGGTGGTGCATGGCCACCATTTTCCCTTGGCTTCAGCATCACGTTGGCGAGCCTTTGATTTTTTGGCGGCGATCTCTTCCGCTTTGTGTTCCGCCTGATCCTCCCCGGAGGCTTTCTCCGGGTTGGCAGAAGTCCCTTCGGTTTCCTTGCCTGAATCCTTCGAAGGACCCAGCTTAACTGGGACGAAAGGTGGAGGGGCGGAGGAGATTGGGGTAGCCATGATCGGTTCAGAGGCTGGAGGCGGAGTCGTTGAAGACATCTGAAGAAAACACGAATGGCGGAAAACGTTCTTTAGTCGGATCCAGCATCGTCTTCCCCAAATTCATCCCTACCAGCTACGGCGCGAGAGCGAAGTTTGAGAACTCACCGTAATGGCTTCTGCGGTGGTCGGAGTCGCCGGCGACGAGGTTTCCGCGCGGTGGCTCGCTGATGTTAAGAACAGGATGAACTCGACGCGGCGGCGAAGCAGCTCCGGCGAAGCTCCGGCGAGATTCCGGCACGGCGGAGAGGGAGCTCGGGGCGGCGCTCGGCAGAGAGGTGAAGAGGGGGGTGAATGAGGGTTAAGGCGTCGACGGCGGATATTTATAGGCCGGCGGGACGAGATTCGTGCTCCGCATCCTGTGGTCGAAACGCAAGCGTCGCACCGTTGGATGCGTGACACGTGTCCTAAACCCTAAACGGTAAAAATGGCTAGAGATAAGTTACCGCGCAAATCACGCGAAAATGGCGCCAGAATTGGCGGAACCGTTTGAGTCTTTTAAGATTCCGGGTAATTGCGTGAAGATAAGTAGGCTCTCGTTCGCAAGCAGGGGAGTAACCCGGAAATGCATTTCGGATCGTCGATGGATGAAGTCCCGCAGGATGGGAGCATTTTCCGGCTATAAGTTGGAAAAAGAAGAAAATGTGAAGTTGGTGCTTCAAGTTTCTCCGCGTTTCCAATGTTGTCGGAGACCATGATGGATTAGCGAGGCGGAAACAGCAGGTGAAACTCGGAGAACTCTGGGGGCTACTGTTGTGGGTATACTTCATGGGTGTACCATCGACAATGCTTAGATCCGGCAAGCCCGGGTGGCCCACAGATGGTGATGAGGCATGTGGCCCATCGGGCGGCCCAGTTGCTGTTGATCTTGACGGAAGATGTCCGGCCCAAGAGCAGGGAGCCGGATCCAACCGACATTGAGGAGGAACCCGGATTCCTGGAGGCCCATTAAGGGACCCGGATCCGGTACGACGTAGATGGAAGGGCGGATCCTTGGCGTACACGGCAAGACATTGTACCGTAGTTAGGAAACCTGTATCCGGGTAGGACTCTCCGTGTAAACCCTAGATCCGTGCGCCTTTATAAGCCGGATCCTGGGAGCCCTAGAGGCAGAACCTCAACTCATTGTAACATCGCGAAAGCGCCCAGATAATTCCTGCATAAGCAGGTAGGCCCTGTCATCGTGCAGGTGTTCCGAAGCTGGGTAAATCGCGTACCACCGTCCCGTGTGCACTCCGCCCTATGGCCACTACTTCTTCTCCCCCTCGTGAGGATCCCTCCTTCGGGGTACCGTCGATTAGGCAACGACAGCCGTGCTCCCATGGCCGCGCCCACCATGGCCGCGTAGGGGCTCGCCGGCCTGGCCACGCCCGCCATGGCCGTGCATCGCGCGAGGGGCTCCTCGCCAAGCTCGTCTCTGCCTGCCCCGCGTGCGTGTTCGCGCGGAGGTCGCCAGGGCGTCGACGGAGGCCGCCGGGGCGGGGCCGGAGCTGGCTGGGTCTGGTAGTACTAGTAGTTGGTGAAGATAAATAGTAATTTGGATATCTCTGCGCGTTGGGAAATAAAAACAGCCACAGACGTACTAATCTATTCCCGTCTTCGGAGGCCGACCCAAACAGCCAAAATCGGACAACCGAATACGTCCGTTTGGGTCGTAGCGTTGGAGATGCCCTAAGCAAAGGCCGGGATCTCGCGCAGATGGCTGAAGACTGAAGAGCAAGTCAAACCCTGCAAAGAATTCCAGCCATGGCAAGGCATTTGGCTACTGAGCTAAACAATTGATCCGGGGCAGCTCAACTGGCTGCACTGCGGCTGATTTCACGCACGTTAGCTCGCGACGGGGACCTCCCTGGACTCCCGGTGACCGCGCCCGAACGCCGTTGCCGACGAGAACTGCCTATGCCTCCGGGCGGCCGCCCTGGCCGCCTGCCTGTCGTCGAGGCGCATCTGGTGGTGGCGGCAGTCCTCGCTGCAGAAGGGGGTGTCCCCTCTGTACATGAAGACGTCGCTGTCGCGCGCCAGCTGCTTGGCGCAGAGCGCGCAGGCGTCCTGCGCGGCATGGCGGGCTCGCCGAGCGGCTCGGCGTCGAAGAAGAAGGAGCACGTGCCATACGGTGGGTGGGTGGCCCGATTGCAGACGTGGCTCCACCGCGGCGAAAACGACAGGCACCATGATGTGATGTCCGAGAGAACTGGAACAACACGGTCCCACCGCCTGACAGAGGCCGCCCCAGAAACGTAACTCTCGATGTACCCAAACCTGTGTGCTAGCGATTGTAGTCTACCAAAAATGCAGCTAGAATCATGTACTGTAGTAAAAAAAAATGCAGCTACAACCCAACATATTGGAGCACTTAATTATTTTTTAATAATAAAATAGTAATATTTTGAAGTTTTCAAAGTTTCTGAAAAAACACGTACATGGATCACACACCTAGATCGGTAGTTTTGCATTCTTCATGTAGAGTGGAAGGCAGTTTAAGAGTGCGAATATTCCGCTACTACTTGCGGGTACATCTCATTTTTTTTTGTGACAGTTCAAAGTTTCTGAAAAATGTAAATTAAAATTGTAGATGTTAGTTATGCTTTATGTTTGAACCTGGTAATTTTTGTTTCAAAATATGATCATGTGTGACCTCCGCAAAAAAATAAAAATAGGTGAATAGTGTCATTTACTATTTACACATCATTTATTCTTTTTGTGTAGATCACATATTCTCATATTTTCGGATAAAACTTCATAGATGCACAAGATACAACACAATGTAGAGCCATAATTTTAATTTGTATTTTTTTAAAATTTAGAAGTTTCACAAAAAATGGATTGCGCCCATAACTAGTGGGGGATTGGAGTTTCCCTGCAGCTTACCTCATGGATCGAGACTTCGCACAAAAAAACTACAAGTCATTGCCTATCCAAGCATTTTCTCAGATAGTACTTCTTTTTTCTTGTAATCTTAACGTATATCTTGGAATTTTCGAAATGAAACACTCATGATCATAGAAGCAAAAGTGGGATTTTAAGGGAAATAGACTTTACTGCAAACAAACTATTTTCTCCTACTTTGATACATTATGAAAGCAAAAGCGGGATTGAGAACTACTGTGACATGTACCACGCTCTGGACGGTCGAATCTGGCTGATCTAACAGCTGTCCACCCACCCGGGGACGAGGGATTTGGTCCCCCGGTGAACGCCCAACACTACACTTTTTGAAATGATATGTAGTTTCAGGAGCCAAAATGAGGCGTGTAGGAGCATTGCGTTAACGTTGGTACCATTGACCGGTTGTAAATACAAAGACATGTACAAACACACATTTAGCCTATACTTTCTCTACTAAATTATTGTTGATGTACTTTTCTGCCTGAAAACGAATATTTTTTTCTCCACGAAAGATCTGAGTAAACACTTGCTCTCGGATAGTAAACTGAAGGAGATATGCCCAAGAGGCAATAATAAAAGTGGTTATTATATATCTTTATGTTTATGATAAATGTTTATATGTCATGCTATAATTGTATTAACCGAAACATTAGTACATGTGTGATATGTAAACAACAAAGAGTCCCTAGTATGCCTCTTAACTAGCTTGTTGATTAATGGATGATTAGTTTCATAATCATGAACATTGGATGTTATTAATAACAAGGTTATATCATTGTATGAATGATGTAATGGACACACCCAATTAAGCGTAGCATAAGATCACGTCATTAAGTTATTTGCTATAAGCTTTCGATACATAGTTACCTAGTCCTTATGACCATGAGATCATGTAAATCACTTATACCGAAAAGGTACTTTGATTACACCAATCGCCACTGCGTAAATGGGTGGTTATAAAGGTGGGATTAAGTATCCGGAAAGTATGAGTTGAGGCATATGGATCAACAGTGGGATTTGTCCATCCCGATGACGGATAGATATACTCTGGGCCCTCTCGGTGGAATGTCGTCTAATGTCTTGCAAGCATATGAATAAGTTCATAAGAGACCACATACCACGGTACGAGTAAAGAGTACTTGTCAGGAGACGAGGTTGAACAAGGTATAGAGTGATACCGATGATCAAACCTCGGACAAGTAAAATATCACGTGACAAAGGGAATTGGTATCGTATGTGAATGGTTCATTCGATCACTAAAGTCATCGTTGAATATGTGGGAGCCATTATGGATCTCCAGATCCCGCTATTGGTTATTGGTCGGAGTGAGTACTCAACCATGTCCGCATAGTTCGCGAACCGTAGGGTGACACACTTAAAGTTGGATGTTGAAATGGTAGAACTTGAATATGGAATGGAGTTCGAATATTTGTTCGGAGTCCCGGATGAGATCCCGGACATCACGAGGAGTTCCGGAATGGTCCGGAGAATAAGATTCATATATAGGAAGTCATTTTATGAGATTTAAAATGATCCGGAAGGTTCTATGGAAGGTTCTAGAAGGTTCTAGAAAAGTCCGGAAGAAACCACTATGGAAGGCGGAGTCCCAAAGGGACTCCACCTCCATGGCCGGCCAACCCTAGAGGGGGAGGAGTCCCAAGTGGACTCCCCCTATGGGGGCCGGCCAACCCCCCACATGGAAGGGGGGAATCCCACCCCAAGTGGGATTCCCACCTTGGGTAGGTTTCCCTATCACATGGAAGGTTTTGGGTTCGGGTCTTATTCGGAGACTTGTAGTCCAACACTTGGGGCTTCCACCTATATAATGAGGGACAAGGGGAGGGGGCCGGCCACCCCAACAACCACCAAGGTGGCCGCACCCCCTAGATGGCCGGCGCCCCCTCTCCCCAAACCCTAGCCGCCCCGCTCCTCCACTTCCCGCACGCTTAGCGAAGTTCCGCCGGATTTCTCCACCACCACCGATACCACGCCATCGTACTGTCGGATTCAAGAGGAGCTACTACTTCCGCTGCCCGCTGGAACGGGGAGGTGGACGTCGTCTTCATCAACAACCGAACGTGTGACCGAGTACGGAGGTGATGCCCGTTCGTGGCGCCGTGATCAAGATCTTCTACGCGCTTTTGCAAGCGGCAAGTGAACGTCTACCGCAGCAACAAGAGCCTCATCTTGTAGGCTTTGGAATCTCTTCATGGGTGAGACTCGATAATCCCCTCGTTGCTACCGTCTTCTAGATTGCATCTTGGCTTGGATTGCGTGTTTGCGGTAGGAAATTTTTTGTTTTCTATGCAACGTTATCCTACAGTGGTATCAGAGCCGTGTCTATGCATAGATGGTTGCACGAGTAGAACACAATGGTTTTGTGGGCGTTGATGCTCTTGTTATCTTTAGTTTGAGTACTTTGCATCTTTGTGGCATAGTGGGATGAAGCGGCTCGGACTAACTTTACATAACCGCGTTCATGAGACTTGTTCCTCGTTCGACATGCAACTTGTATTGCATAAGAGGCTTTGCGGGTGTCTGTCTCTCCTACTATAGTGAAGATTCAATTTACTCTTCTATTGACAACATTAGTATCAACGTTGTGGTTTATGTTCGTAGGTAGATTAGATCTCTATCGAAAACCCTAAACCACGTAAAATATGCAAACCAAATTAGAGACGTCTAACTTGTTTTTGCAGGGTTTGGTGATGTGATATGGCCATAATGTAATGATGAATATGTATGAGATGATCATTATTGTATTGTGGCAACCGGCAGGAGCCTTATGGTTGTCTTTAAATTTCATGTTGAGTAGTATTTCAAAGTAGTTGTAATAGTTGCTACATGGAGGACAATCATGAAGACGGCGCCATTGACCTTGACGCTACACCGACGATGATGGAGATCATGCCCGAAGATGATGGAGATCATGTCCGTGCTTTGGAGATGAAGATCAAAGGCGCAAAGACAAAAGGGCCATATCATATCACATATGAACTGCATGTGATGTTAATCCTTTTATGCATCTTATTTTGCTTAGATCGCGACGGTAGCATTATAAGATGATCCCTCACTAAAATCTCAAGATAATAAAGTGTTCATCCTTAGTAGCACCGTTGCCAAGACTTGTCGTTTCGAAGCATCTCGTGATGATCGGGTGTGATAGAATCAACAAGTGCATACAACGTCTGCAAGACAGTTTTGCACATGCGGATACTAAGGTGGCCTTGACGAGCCTAGCATGTACAGACATGGTCTCGGAACACGTGATACCGAAAGGTAGAGCATGAATCATATGGTTGATATGATGAACACTTTGAGTGTTCGCCATTGAAATCACACCTTGTCTCGTGATGATCGGACTTAGGTGCGGTGGATTTGGTTCGTGTGATCACTAAGACAATGCGAGGGATATTGTTTTGAGTGGGAGTTCACCTAGATTTTTAATTATGTTGAATTAAAATTTGAACTCAATTTGTCATAAACTTAGTCTAAACTTTTGCAAATATATGTTGTAGAGATTGCGTCCCCAATCAATTTTAACCAGTTCCTAGAGAAAGAAAAACTTAAGAGCAACGGTAGCAACTTCACCGACTGGTTCCGTCATGTGAGGATCTTCCTCTCTGGCGGAATTCTGCAATATGTGCTTGATGCACCGCTAGGTGACCCTCCTGCAGAAACTGAAACCGATGAAGTAAAAGCTGTTTACGCGACTCGGAAAGCTCGGTACTCTCAAGTTCAGTGTGCCATCCTGTGCGATGCGGAATCCGATCTTCAAAAACATTTTGAGCACCACGATCCTCATGAGTTGATGAATGAGCTGAAAGCTATTTTTGAGACTCATGCGGCCGTGGAATGCTATGAAGCATCGAAACATTTCTTGGTGTATGATGGAAGAAGGCAGCTCCGTTAGTGAGCACATGCTCGCCATGACCGGGCATGCGAAGAAACTCAGTGACTTGGGAATAGTGATTCCTAATAGACCGGGGATTAATCGTGTCCTTCAATCACTGCCACCAAGTTACAAGAATTTTGTGATGAACTACAATATGCAGAACATGAACAAGGAGTTACCTGAACTCTTTGGCATGCTAAAAGCTGCTGAGATTGAGATCAAGAAAGAGCACCAAGTGTTGATGGTCAACAAGACCACCAGTTTCAAGAAACAGGGCAAGTCTAAGGGAAAATTCAAGAAGGGTGGCAAGAAAGCTGCCACGCCTCCTGTGAAACCTAAGAACGGCCCTAAACCTGATGCTGAGTGCTATTACTGCAAGGAGAAGGGACACTGAAAGCGTAATTGCTCCAAGTATCTGGCTGATCTGAAGAGCGGCCTTGTCAAGAAGAAGAAAGAAGGTATATCTGATATACATGTTATAGATGTTTATCTCATCTTGGTTCTCGTTCTAGTACCTGGGTATTTGATACTGGTTCGGTTGCTCATATTTGTAACTCGAAACAGGAACTAAAGAATAAACGAAGACTACTGAAAGATGAAGTGACGATGCGCGTTGGAAACGGATCCAAAGTCGATGTGATCGCTGTCGGCACACTTCCTCTACATCTACCTTCGGGATTAGTTTTAAGCCTAAATAATTGTTATTTTGTACCCGCGTTGAGCATAAACATTATATCTGGATCTTGTTTAATGCAAGACGGTTATTCATTCAAGTCTGAGAATAATGGTTGTTCTATTTTTATGAATAATATCTTTTATGGTCGAGCACCTGAAAAGAATGGCTTATTTCTGTTAGATCTCGATAGTAGTGATACACATATACATAACATTGATGCTAAGCGAATTAAATTGAATGATAATTCTACTTATATGTGGCAATCGCTGCCTTGGTCATATTGGAGTGAAACGCATGAAGAAACTCCATACTGATGGATTGCTTGAATCACTTGACTTTGAGTCACTTGATAGATGTGAAGCATGTCTAATGGGAAAAATGACTAAGACTCCATTTTCTGGTATGATGGAGCGAGCTACTGACTTATTGGAAATCATACATACCGATGTGTGTGGACCAATGAGTGTAGCATCGCGCGGTGGTTATCGTTATGTTCTAACCTTCACAGATGATCTGAGTAGATATGGGTATATCTATTTCATGAAACATAAATCCGAAACTTTTGAGAAGTTTAAGGAATTCCAAAGTGAAGTAGAAAATCAACGTAACAAGAAGATTAAATTTCTACGATCTGATCGTGGAGGTGAATATCTGAGTTATGAGTTTGGCATGCATTTAAAGAAATGCGGAATACTTTCACAATTGACACCGCCGGGAACACCCCAACGAAACGGTGTGTCCGAACGTCGTAATCGAACTCTCTTAGATATGGTTCGTTCTATGATGTCTCTTACTGATTTGCCTTTATCATTTGGAGTTATGCATTAGAGACAGCCGCATTCACTTTAAATAGAGCACCATCAAAATCCGTAGAAACGACACCGTATGAATTATGATTTAATAAGAAACCTAAGCTGTCGTTCCTTAAAGTTTGGGGTTGCGAAGCCTATGTAAAGAAGTTACAACCGGACAAGGTAGAACCCAAAGCGGAGAAATGCATCTTCATAGGATGCCCTAAGGAAACTATAGGGTACACTTTCTATCACAAATCCGAAGGCAAAATCTTTGTTGCTAAGAACGGAACCTTTCTTGAGAAAGAATTTCTCACTAAAGAAGTGATTGGAAGAAAAGTAGAACTCGATGAGATTGATGAATCTATACTCGTTGATCAGAGTAGCGCAGTACCGGAAACTGTTCCTGTACCGCTTTGCACCTGGCAACAGAGAGGAAGCTAATGATAATGATCATGAAACTTCGAACGAGGAAACTACTGAACCTCGCAGATCGACAAGGGAACGTGCCACTCCTGATTGGTATGATCCTTGTCTAAATGTCATGATTGTGGATAATAATGATGAGGACCCTGCGACGTATGAAGAAGCGATGATGAGCCCAGATTCCAACAAATGGCAAGAAGCCATGAAATCCGAAATGGGATCCATGTATGATAATAAAGTATGGACTTTGGTAGACTTACCTGTTAGCCGAAAGGCTGTCGAAAATAAATGGATCTTCAAGAGAAAAATAGATGCTGATGGTAATATTACTGTCTATAAAGCTCGACTTGTCGCAAAGGGTTTCCGTCAAATTCAAGGAGTTGACTACGATGAGACTTTCTCACCTGTAGCGAAGCTAAAATCTGTGAGGATTTTGTTAGCAATAGCTGCATTTTTCGATTATGAGATTTGGCAGATGGATGTCAAAACGGCGTTCCTTAATGGAGACATTGAGGAAGAGTTGTATATGGTACAACCCAAAGGTTTTGTCGATCCTAAAAATGCTGACAAAATATGCAAACTTCAGTGTTCAATCTATGGACTGAAGCAAGCATCAAGAAGTTGGAACCGATGCTTTGATAAGGTGATCAAAGACTTCGAGTTTATACAGTGTCATGGAGAGGCCTGTATTTACAAGAAAGTGAGTGGGAGCTCTGTAGCATTCCTGATATTATATGTAGATGACATATTATTGATTGGGAATGATATAGAACTATTAAGCAGTGTAAAAGGTTATTTGAATAATAGTTTTTCAATGAAAGACCTTGGTGAAGCATCGTATATATTAGGCATCAAGATTTATAGAGATAGATCAAGACGCCTAATAGGGCTATCACAGAATACATATCTGGACAAGATTCTAAAGAAGTTTAGAATGGACGAAAGTAAGAAAGGGTTCTTACCTATGTTACCAGGCAAGGTCTTGAGTAAGACTCAAGGACCGGCTACGGCAGAAGAAAGAGAAAGGATGAGTAATATCCCCTATGCCTCGGCAGTAGGATCTATCATGTACGCCATGCTATGTACTAGACCGGATATAGCACATGCTGTTAGTTTGACTAGCAGATATGAAAGTGATCCAGGAATGGAACACTGGACAGCGGTCAAGAATATCCTGAAGTACTTGAAAAGAACTAAGGATATGTTTATTTGTTATGGAGGTGACCAAGAGCTCGTTGTAAGTGGTTACACCGATGCAAGTTGGAACACTGATCCTGATGACTCTAAGTCACAGTCTGGGTACGTGTTTATATTGAATGGTGCCGCAAAGAAGTCGGGCAAGCTCGAAGCAGTGCACGGCGGCGAAGTCTTCAACAGAATCAGAGTACATAGCGGCTTCAGAGGCTTCATCAGAAGCGGTATGGATGAAGAGGTTCATTGTAGAGCTCGGTGTGGTTCCTAGTGCATTGGACCCATTAATCATTTACTGTGATAACATGGGTGCCATCGCCAATGCACAAGAACCAAGGTCACAGAAGAGGCTGAAGCATATCAAGCTGCGTTACCACTCGATTCGCGAGTACATCGAAGATGGAGAAGTAAAGATTTGCAAAGTACACACTGATCTGAATGTAGCAGATCCGTTGACTAAAGCTCTCCCTAGGGCAAAGCATGACCAACACCAGAATGCCATGGGTGTTAGGTATATTACAATGTAATCTAGATTATTGACTCTAGTGCAAGTGGGAGACTGAAGGAGATATGCCCAAGAGGCAATAATAAAAGTGGTTATTATATATCTTTATATTCATGATAAATGTTTATATGTCATGCTATAATTGTATTAACCGAAACATTAGTACATGTGTGATATGTAAACAACAAAGAGTCCCTAGTATGCCTCTTAACTAGCTTGTTGATTAATGGATGATTAGTTTCATAATCATGAACATTGGATGTTATTAATAACAAGGTTATATCATTGTATGAATGATGTAATGGACACACCCAATTAAGCGTAGCATAAGATCACGTCATTAAGTTATTTGCTATAAGCTTTCGATACATAGTTACCTAGTCCTTATGACCATGAGATCATGTAAATCACTTATACCGGAAAGGTACTTTGATTACACCAAACGCCACTGCGTAAATGGGTGGTTATAAAGGTGGGATTAAGTATCCGGAAAGTATGAGTTGAGGCATATGGATCAACAGTGGGATTTGTCCATCCCGATGACGGATAGATATACTCCGGGCCCTCTCGGTGGAATGTCGTCTAATGTCTTGCAAGCATATGAATAAGTTCATAAGAGACCACATACCACGGCATTTAGTAAAGAGTACTTGTCGAGACGAGGTTGAACAAGGTATAGAGTGATACCGATGATCAAACCTCGGACAAGTAAAATATCGCGTGACAAAGGGAATTGGTATCGTATGTGAATGGTTCATTCGATCACTAAAGTCATCGTTGAATATGTGGGAGCCATTATGGATCTCCAGATCCCGCTATTGGTTATTGGTCGGAGTGAGTACTCAACCATGTCCGCATAGTTCGCGAACCGTAGGGTGACACACTTAAAGTTGGATGTTGAAATGGTAGAACTTGAATATGGAATGGAGTTCGAATATTTGTTCGGAGTCCCGGATGAGATCCCGGACATCACGTGGAGTTCCGGAAGGGTCCGGAGAATAAGATTCATATATAGGAAGTCATTTTATGAGATTTAAAATGATCCGGAAGGTTCTATGGAAGGTTCTAGAAGGTTCTAGAAAAGTCCGGAAGAAACCACTATGGAAGGCGGAGTCCCAAAGGGACTCCACCTCCATGGCCGGCCAACCCTAGAGGGGGAGGAGTCCCAAGTGGACTCCCCCTATGGGGGCCGGCCAACCCCCCACATGGAAGGGGGAATCCCACCCCAAGTGGGATTCCCACCTTGGGTAGGTTTCCCTATCACATGGAAGGTTTTGGGTTCGGGTCTTATTCGGAGACTTGTAGTCCAACACTTGGGGCTTCCACCTATATAATGAGGGACAAGGGGAGGGGGCCGGCCACCCCAACAACCACCAAGGTGGCCGCACCCCCTAGATGGCCGGCGCCCCCTCTCCCCAAACCCTAGCCGCCCCGCTCCTCCACTTCCCGCACGCTTAGCGAAGCTCCGCCGGATTTCTCCACCACCACCGACACCACGCCATCGTGCTGTCGGATTCAAGAGGAGCTACTACTTCCGCTGCCCGCTGGAACGGGGAGGTGGACGTCGTCTTCATCAACAACCGAACGTGTGACCGAGTACGGAGGTGCTGCCCGTTCGTGGCGCCGTGATCAAGATCTTCTACGCGCTTTTGCAAGCGGCAAGTGAACGTCTACCGCAGCAACAAGAGCCTCATCTTGTAGGCTTTGGAATCTCTTCAAGGGTGAGACTCGATAATCTCCTCGTTGCTACCGTCTTCTAGATTGCATCTTGGCTTGGATTGCGTGTTCGCGGTAGGAAATTTTTTGTTTTCTATGCAACGTTATCCTACATAAACATGATCTAAATTGTTGTCCCTCTAGTTGGAACATGGGCATCAAATCTATGTCGAGCCTTGTTTGGTGCTAGAGTATTAAACGGGTTTAATCTTCACTTTTTTTCTTTCTAAAATCGTAGAATTCTTATTTCAATCCTCAAAACTCTACCTATAACTAGTGGATTGGGGATGAAATTTTGTGAGAATTGGGTGATGATAGGTGTTCACCTAATATTCTAGAGCATTATCCCACTAATTTTCAGAAACATTCTAATACCAAACAAGGGCTTATGAGGCGGATCCGATCAATCTAAACTAACACGATCGTGCTAAGGCCGATAATTATCCCATCAGCCTTTTCGCCAACATTCGGGACAGGTGCCCCATGTGGTTAGGCACTCTAAATAATAGGCCAACAGGGTGCACTTGTTATCACATTCATATGTGATCTTTTGAAAAGATGAAAAAACTTATTCTCTTCGATCTATTGGAAAAAAGAAAGAAAAGAAATCTAGCTGTCCGTTTCATTTTTTCAATCTTATAGACTGGACGGTAAAGGAATTTTCGGAGCATCGAAGAAAAAGGAATTTTCGGAGTAGGTGTAGGAGGCTGGGAGGTGGGCGCGCATGCGTAGGTCTTGTGTACCCGAATCAGACGCATGAACTTGTCCCGCACCACCCCAGCTACGAGCGTTCCACAGCGAGAGCGACTAGCTATTTTTTATGCTCGATCTTTTTTGTTGTTCAACCGGGAGGCTGCCACGTCTCATTACATGCAATTTGTTTACGAGTTACTAGCACTAGAGCAGAGTAGCAGGCTTCTTCCCTGGAGGCAGCTTTGTGGAGACCTGCGCCTGGTTTTGTTTATGTGCGTGGCTTACCAGTGAAGCAGTGTACGTGATCATTGGCGCGTGCCACTAGCTAGCTCGGGATTTTCATTTCCTACGGGTGAACCTGTAAGGGCATCTCCAACCTCGCGACCTAAATCGCGCCCGCGCCTCCGTTTGGGTCGAGTCGGACAAAAACGCGGCCCAGCGCGCGGACCTATCCCTAAAACGGATGGGACGCGGCATTCGGGACGACCCAAACCCGGCCCAAATCTGGGACGAGTTTGCGTGGCCGCGGACGCCGGATGCTGGTCGCTCGCGTCCTCCCCTTGTCCGCCCCTGGCCCGCCTGTCTATCTCCCAAAACACACCCAGTCCACTCCACTCCCAAAACCTAGAGATGGCCGACGAAGCGACTGCCGCCGCCACCGCCACCATCGGAGACGAGGCACAGGTCGCGGCCGTTGCCGGTCCTCCCTTGGCGGAGGCTCCTCAACTGGCCGGGCCGGTGGTCGTGGAGCCCGGGCCGACGACGAAGAAGGCGAAGGCCGACCTCACCACGGAGCAGAGGAAGATCGAGAGCAAGAAGAGGGCCGACCGCCGCAGGGCGCTCGACCAAAGGAAGAGGGATATCGCTGCCGCGGAGGAGCGGCAGCGGGCGGCGGAGCAGCTTCTCCAACTCAAGACGGAGGCCAAGGCGGACGTCTTGCAAGAGCATGCCATGCTCTTTTATGGCCACCAAGCGCTCGCTCAGCACTTGATCCTCCCTGCCGGCGGCACGGCCTCGGGGGGGGGGGGGGGGGGAGCTCGGCCTCGTCCGTGACCCGGCCCCTTCCTCCAAGGTCAACATCCCTGCCGGTAGCCCCGTTTGGGTACACGCCCGGCGCGCACGAATTGGGGGCGCAGTCGGCGCGGTACGCGAACCCGTCACGGGATGGGTCACCGGAGGTGGGCGAGTCGTTCACAGGGCCGTCTCCTTCGTCCATTGACCTGAACCGTGCGCCGGCGAACTCCAAAGGCCCCAAGAACATGGGAGCAACAGCGATGGCCGGCGCACGGAACCTGCTCGACGATTTGTCCACTGTGCAGGCCCCACCGGTGTACACGCAGCCAATGCCGACCACCATGCCCTCTGCTTCGACCGAGCAGGCTCCCCAGCCGCCTGCCGTTGACACACATGAGGACAGCACTGCCTGTCCCGGCAGCATTAACATCGAGGAGGAGCCGTTGTTCGCTCAGGAGTTGACGCAAGCCGCAGCTGCACAAGCTCGAGCTCGCCGCGTAAGCAAACGAACCAGCAACTACACGGAGAAGGAGGACAAGGTGCTGGTCGAAGGATGGTTGACCATCGGGCAAGATGCATTGACGGTGCCGAGCAGAAGGGGACCGCATTCTGGCGCCGGATCTATGAATACTTTCATGAGCATCGCAAATACGGACAGGAGCCATTTGAGAGCGACCGCAGCGAAATATCGCTCCAAAAGAGGTGGGGAGCAATTCAAACGGAATGCAACAAATTCCAGGCGGCGTATGATCACGTGAAGCGGCTACCCGTTAGCGGCATTGGCATCAAGGACTTGGTATGATTCTTAACCTCAACTCCTTCATTCGGTGTTTGCACATATGTTTATCGTTCTTGTCTCGCTTTGCTCTAGGCGTGGCAAGCTTTGGATTGGTACAAATCGGTCAACGGAGAAAAGACCTTTGCCTTCCCTCATTGTTGGAAGATACTCACAGGCACCCCCAAGTTCCAGGAGGGGTATGACGGGTACATGGCGACCTTGACTGGCAACAAGACCGCCAAAGATGCGACGGTCATTGACCTTGATGGTGGCCAGCCTTGCGGTAGCTCCGCTTCTCGTGCAAGTCGTCCTCGCGGCCACAAGGCAACCAAAGCCGACTTGAAGCGTGATGCCTCGTCCATGTTATTGTTTGGCACTTTGAAGGAGTTGCATGCCGATAGAGAGGTGTCCACGGACAAGAGGGATGAGAGAAGGCGCCGGGAGAAAGAGGAGGACAGGAAGAACTACTTCGATGTCCAAAAGAAGAAGCTTGAGATAGAAGAGGTCAAGGCCAAGACCAAAGCTAGAGAAATTGAGCTCAAAGAGAGAGAAATTGAGCTCACCGCACTGGCAAGGGCCCAAGAGGTGGAGTTGAAGGCGAAGGAAGTTGAGCTCAAACGCCAAGCCGAGGACAACCTGATCATGAACGCCGACTTGACCAACATGAGCGAGGCGAAGAGAGCTTGGTTCAAGAAGAGGCATGACATAGGCATCCCAAATGGGCCTGCCGAAGATAGTACCCGGGGTTTACTGAAGGCCCATTACCCGAAGAATAAGAAGATTCGGAAGCCCAAGATATTATTAAGGAAAGCTAGAGTTGTAATAGAAAGTCTTATTTGTAATCTTACGGGATGAGTTAGAAACCTTCCCGGACTTTGTAACTTGTACAAAGATTTAATCCCTCGGCTCCGCCTCCTATATAAGGGGGAGTCGAGGGACGCAGAGATCATCGAATCATTGTTTACAAACCCTAGTTTTCATAATCGTCGAGTACTTTTCGGCTGAAACCTTCGAGATCTACTTGCCCTCTACTTCCAACTAAACCCTAGCCTACAATCCATAGGCATTGACAAGTTGATACCTTGTCAATTGGCGCCGTCTGTGGGAACTAGAGGCGTAAGGATCTGATCTCGATGGCACGTTCAAGATCTTCGACATCATCAACCGCAAGCAACGCAATGGATCGAGGTAAACAGATCGCTGCTGGTTCTGTCGATTTTGTTCCTCACCCACCCTCCCGTTTGGATGCATATGCGTATCTGGCGGAGCCTATGGAGATGACGTTCGGAAGGTTTCATTTTCGCGTCGAGAAGGAAGGATCGTATCGTGTCGAAATTCCGATTTCGTCGGGATCATCGGCGGTCAATTCCGATTTTTCAAGCTATACATCGTCAACCGAATCAGGAGAAGAAGAAACTTCGTCGTCACGCTACATCAGCATCAGGGCAAGAGAGAAACTCGCCAAGATCTTCAGCGACATGTCGTTTGAGTCATCTGCGGACTCATATATAAGCGATGGCTCAAGCAAAGGTTGTCGATAGCTACGACTTCATCGACAAATCTACTATAGTGGGCAAGGTCTTCACCAATCTCAACGATGGTGTCACCAAACCCAACATAGATCTGAATACAAAATATCATCAGATTTATGTCATTGGAGAGTCAAGCAATGACCAAGAGGAAACATCCGAGGCTTTCGACGATCTGGGAAATCCATACGTCGATCCCTCCGATCTGCGACGAGGTTTGGGCAATAAATACGTCGGGCCACAGCCGCGACACAGAGTTCGACTCCCGCAAGCAGCATGGGATAGAGCCGCGAGAGCTATGGACGGCTCAGAACCAATGGCCGCCACAGCCACGCCAGAGGAATTACAAGCATATCAATATAGGCTCGCACGAGCTGCAAGAGAATTGGAAAAATAGGCAGCTGAGTTAAATAGAAGAAAGGAGGCAGCTTCTGCATCCAGCAGGAGAAGGGCAGAGTTGAGTCGACAATCTAGAACTTCGGGTGATAGCCACAGGGAAGCTCGGAACAGAGCAAGATCAAGGTTACAACACATACCCGGCGTAAAGAGAGCACCTGGTCCAAAACCTCGACATGTCCTTTATGTCGATAGATACAAGAGGAAACATCATCCCTAAGACACCAGAGGCTGGGTATATGGCGACACATGCCTTTATCCTCGCATCTAAACCACCTCCACGAGATCCAAGGGAAACACTTTACAACATGGCGATAGCAGGAGTTGGTGCCATGGGGACGGCGTTTGTATCAACACCTCCCGAAGGAACAGCAAGGCAAAATAGTGCACGACCTGCGGCAGCAGCAGCAGCTCCTGAAGGACCAAGTGGAGCAAGAGATACGGCAGCACAAGCAAGGGTCAACAGAGCACGACAAAGCAGAAGAGAACATCGACAGTCCCCAGAGTTAAACGACGAGGATATGTGCGGTTTGCCGTGCTTCACGAGGAGAGTGCGAAAAACTCGAGTACCTTCGGGATTCAAGTTGCCTGATAATTTCAAAAAATTCGACGGCCTTCAAGATCCAGAAGATTGGCTAGTTGATTATCTCGAGACGGTGAAACTCACAGGAGGAACCAGAGCAACAGCTATGCAAAGCATCCAGGTGCATTTGAGTGGAGCCGCACGGTCTTGGATAAAGAAACTCCCTCCAGGATCTATCGACAGTTGGGAAAGCTTCGAGGACGTGTTCGTCAAGAACTTCAGGTCCACGTGCAAAAAACCTGCGTCGTTAGAGGAGTTGAGAGCATGTCGACAGAAGCCAGACGAGCCAATGAGAAAATATATCCAAAGGTGGAACATCATCAAAAACTCGGCAGAAAATATATCTGACGAAAGAGCGATAGATGCGTTTGTCGCAGGAATCAGGCGTGGAGATTTTGTCGAGGACTTGGGAAGGACCAACCCAAAGACAGTATCCGCGTTAATGGAAATAGCAAACAGATGGGCAGATGGAGAAGATGCTGTCCACAACAAACGGCACAGTCGCCGAGGAGGACCGTGGTCGAAATTATCAACCGAGGCGACGATTTCCTCGGCGATGCACGAACTATGATGCTCCAGGACAGATTTCGGCAGGTTTTCGGGCAAACACAGGAGGAAACAACAGAGATGATTATCAAAGAAGCAATGAGCAGCGAGGCGATAATAGAGACGATTCTCGAAACAACAGGCAAAATAGCGGGCCTAGGTTCCCGAGGCCTTTCGTGTCTCCTGAAGAGATGATGAATGGGCCGTGTCAGATGCACTTTTTCCTCGACAAGAACGGAAAAAGACAGTCAGGACATCTGCAGAAAGATTGTCGCAATTTCCAGGCAATGTTAAGGTGGGCAGAACACGCTAACGCTCGGGCAGCACAGAGAAATCCTCGAGAACCCAGGAGCGAGATTCACTTGCCACCTCCTCCCGCGATTACAGAAGATAATCGACATCAGCTCAGAATAGCGGCAGCACCTCCACCACCACCTTACGTTGATCCTAACTCTAATGGAGCGGTGTCGATGATTCAGAAGGGAAGGCCATCCAATAGAGCTCAGAAAGTAATCTCATGACAGGTGTTCATGGCAGAAAAAATGCCTCCACCAACGGTCGAGTATCTTAATTGGTCAGGGCAAGATATTGGCTTCACCATAGCAGATCATCCGCAGCAAGTTCCTCGACCAGGGCAGTCAGCACTTATCTTACCAGCAGTTATTGCGGGATTTGATGTCTCTCGAGTGTTCATAGATGGCGGCAGCAGCTTAAACCTTATTTATGTAGATACATTGAGGAAAATGAACATATCCCTAGCAAACTTGAAGCCAACAGACACGAGGTTCCATGGTATCACACCGGAAAAACCAAGTTATCCATTGGGGAAGATCAATCTCGACGTTCATTTTTGAACCCGAGAAAATTATAGAATCGAGAAGCTAGAGTTTGAAGTTGTGGATTTTCCGTCGCAGTACCACGCTCTGTTGGGACGACCAGCATATGCTAGATTTATGGCGGTACCACACTATACATACCTGTTGTGGAGGATGCCTGGACCGAAGGGACCAATCACAGTCAAAGGAAGCTTCGCCTTAGCCGATAAGTGCGATAAGGATTTTCATCGGATATCAGAAACTTTCGGGATGCAAGCTGAGTATTTGGCGTCAAGGAGTATGACTGACTACGACGTGCTGCCAGACGTTGGAAGGCCAAATAAAGAATCAACTTTCAATACCGAGAAAAATTCTAAAGAGGTGCAGATTCACCCGACAGACCCGAAAAAGACGACGTCCATCGCAAACGACATGGACCTCGCATAGGAAAGCGCGCTCATCGAGTTCCTCCGTGAGAACTGGAAAATCTTCGCATGGTGTCCAGCTGACATGCCAGGAGTACCCAGGGAACTTGCCGAGCACCACCTAAACTTGGATCCACTAGCGAGACCAATCAAACAACCCTTGCGGCGTTTTTCGGAACCAAACCGCAAGGCCATGCTGTCAGAAATCGATCGACTACGAGAAGCTGGTTTTATCAAGGAGTTGCACACAGAAGCCACATGGGTAGCAAATCCTGTGTTGGTGCCGAAGAAAAACACTAAGGTCCTTCGCATGTGCGTCGACTTTACGTGTCTCAATAAACATTGTCCAAAGGATCACTTTCCCCTCCCGAGGATCGATCAAATTATCGACTCCACGGCTGGATGTGAACGTCTTTCCTTCCTGGACGCATATTCTGGTTACAACCAGATCAGATTGAAAGAAGAAGATGAAGTAAAGACAGCGTTCATCACACCTTATGGCGTGTTTTGCTACAGAACAATGCCCTTTAGTCTGAAAAACGCGGGAGCAACATATCAGAGGATGATGCAGAAGTGTTTGGCGACACAGATTGGGAAAAACGTGCAAGTATACATCGACGATGTCGTCATAACGTCAAAAAAGGGGGCAACGCTGATCGAGGATCTCAAGGAAACCTTTGACAACCTCGACAAATTCTGCCTCAAGCTGAACCCGACGAAGTGTTCTTTTGGCGTTCCAGCGGAGAACTTCGGGGTTTCTAGTTTCGCAAGAGGGATTGAAGCAAATCCCGACAAAATACAAAGCTATCGTAACAATGAGGAAGCCAACAAAGTTGAAAGAAATACAGCAGCTAATCGGGCGAGTCGCAGCTTTGAGCAGATTCGTCGCCGGGCTGGGAGAAAAAGCGTTACCATTTTACGCTCGATAAAGCAAGGAGAGAAATTCCGGTGGAACGAAGAGGCCGACAGAGCTTTCGAGGATTTGAAGCGCACAATCTCGACACCACCAATCTTGGTGGCGCCGAAGGAAAAGGAACCTCTCCTACTGTATATTGCAGCCACGCCCCAAGTGGTTAGCACGGTGCTAGTCGTTGAAAGAGAAGAAGAAGGAAAACTCCATGGAGTGTAGAGGCCAGATATTTCATCGGTGAAGTTTTATCGCCTTCCAAACAGCGGTACCCGCAGCACTTAAACTAGCATATGGAGTAATTGCAACGGCAAGGAAGTTGCGCCACTATTTTTCAAGACACCCGATAATAGTAGTCAACGAAGCACCTCTTTCAAATATCTTGAACAATCCGAAGCATACGGGCGTGTCTCCCTTTGGGGAATAGAACTTTCCCTCGGGACATCACGTATGAAAAAAGAAAGGCAATCAAGTCGCAAGTTCTGCCAGATTTCATTGCAGAGTGGATGGAGCTACAAAACACGGGACCCCCAGATTTGTCGAGAACTTGGACCATGAACTTCGATGGGTCCAAGAGAGCAGAAGGAGCTGGCGCAGGAGTAGTACTTATATCACCTGAAGGCGACAAATTGAAATACGTCCTTCGGATGACGTTCCCTAACGCATCCAACAATGAAGCAGAATATGAAGCCCTCATACACGGGATGAAGATGGCGAAAGCTTGCGGTGCAACTCGACTAAAAATCTTTGGCGACTCACAATTGGTGGCTCAGTAAGTTATGAACCAATGTGACGCAGTCAATGATAGCATGATGGCATACAAGGAGGTGTACAATGAGCTTGAGAAGCTGTTTGATGGGTGTGAGGTAAATCACATCAGTAGATTGAGCAATGATGAAGCCGACGTTCTCGCAAACATCGGATCGCAGTGCCTCCCAATCCCGCCAGGAGTATTTTGGGAAGAAATAGCGGAGAGATCCACGAAGCCGAAAAAGGTGCAGAAAAAAGCAAAGGAAGGAAAAACTTCGGCGCCCCTCAAAGAAACTACGGAGGATGAAGAGGACCAAGAACTTGTGATGATGGTAGAAGTTCCTTGGATGCAAGCGTATATATCATATATCCTCGGAAAGAAATACCCGACGATCCAGTTGAGGCCAGGCGAATTATTCGACGATCCAAAGCTTTCACAGTGATCAAGGGGGAGTTATACAAGCGAAGTATTTCAGGCGTTATGCAAAGGTGTGTCACACCCGAGGAAGGAAGAATAATTCTGAAGGATGTACACGAAGGAATATGTGGCCACCACGCAAGTAGTCGAGCTATTGCAGCCAAAGTTTTTCGGGCAGGATTCTATTGGTTGACAACAATCGAGGATACCAAGGAAATAGTAAGAACTTGCGACGCGTGTCAAAGATTTGCCGCAAAACCTCACTCTCCAGCGGCGGAATTAACACCAATACCATTGACGTGGCCCTTTGCCCAATGGGGACTTGATATGGTGGGCAAGTTGCACAAAGCTTCGCCAGGAGGGTATGAGTACTTGCTGGTCGCTGTCGACAAATTCACCAAGTGGGTAGAAGCGAAGCCAATAAATTCACCAGATGCAGTATCGGCAATCAAGTTTGTGAAAGGCCTGGTTTTTCGGTTTGGAGTGCCTCATAGCATTGTCACAGATAATGGTTCAAACTTCACATCCAAGGAATTCAAGGAATACTGTGCAGAAGTAGGCATTAAATTGCACTTTGCGTCAGTTGGGCACCCGCAAACAAACGGACAAGTCGAGAAAGCCAATGGAATCATCTGCAACGGCCTCAAAAAGCGCCTGCTAGGACCGCTTGAAAAAGCTCGACATACTTGGCCAGAGGAATTGCCAAGTATTTTGTGGAGCATTCGAACAACACCAAATACGGCGACACAAGAAACTCCGTTTTTTCTCGTCCACGGAGCCGAAGCAGTACTACCAATTGAAATAGAGCATAATTCTCCAAGAGTAACAGAGTATGACGAAGAAACATCACAAAAAGCTCGGGAGGATGATATGGACGCACTCGACGAAGCTCGAGATGAAGTACTTTCACGAGTCACCAAATACCAGCAAGACCTCAAAAACTACCACAGTCGACGGTTAAGGCCAAGATCTTTTCAAGTTGGGGATTTGGTCTTGCGGTTAAATAAAAAAAGTACTGAGAAGCTCGAATCACCATGGTTGGGGCCTTACGTTATCACGGAAGTCATCGACGGAGGCGCATACAGGATCAAGGACAAGAAGACAGGGGCTCCCGAGAAAAACCCCTGGAACGTGGCGCAACTCAGGCGGTTCTACGCCTAGAGCTGAAATATAGTCCTTCTCTGTAAAAATACAATGTACTGAAACGCCCGCGAGTTTTCAGACGCACTCTTTTCCTTTTCGGGGCACCGAGTGGGGCCGGAAAGGTTTTTAATGAGGCGGGCTCGCGGTGCTGCAATATAATAAAGATAGTGGAGATATATTTCCTATTCTTCGACACGCTCGGGGGCTCAACGCCTTCAAGTCTCAAAATACGTACAATATAGACAAACTAGACTTACCGAAATATTTCGCCTTGGTACACTAATACCTCGCCAAGTATAAAAATCGGAAGCTAACAATTATAAATATAGTGTACACGTCAAAAATCTTATTGCTTTGGTCCAAGAACCTCGCAACAAAATATAGAACTTCGACACTAAGATACTCGAGGGCTTGCAATCCATAAATGAAAAAACAAAGATGTCTTATTACAACAGAAGGAAAAATCTTCGACATGGAAAAAACAGTACAAACTCTAGCCAGAAGACTCGGGGGCTCCAACAATATAGAGCACTTTGCAATATACAACAAATTTCTTCGGAAATAAAAAAGAAATAAAAAAAAAAGATAGAGACACAAGGTTTTGCAATATGGTACAAATCAGTGAAAGCCTAAAATACTATCTATGGACAAGCCTCTGGTTGTTTTATGTTCAGCATAGGACCCCTTGACGAAGAATTCTGAGTCCATCCGAAGAAGCTCATCTATCATCGACTCGGCCACAGGAGTTACCATCTCATTGATTGTGTCAATATCATTTTTTCGCCGCGATTTCTTGGCCAGGCAATCAGCAACAATCTTCGTCAGGTCTAATTTTGGATGACAAATATTTATCATAATCATGGCGAACCTTGCTCCAGCAGTCAATTGAGCTCGCACAAAATTATGAATGCGGGGAGCATCTCTGAATATCTCCAGCAATTCAGGAAGAGTTTTGGGAACCTCATTTCGAGGAAACAAAGTCTTGTAAACAAGGGTTAATGTTGTCGTGCAAAAATTGAGAAATTAGCGCACTTGGCAAGCACGATCTTGGAACCTGACAATTTGCTGGGTTCGTTCAGGGGTGGCCCAGAATAAACAGCCATGGTTAAGGGAAAGATTGACAAGAATATTCGTTCTCTCGTTTACTCTTCGATCTTCGGCGGCAGCATCAAGAACCGAGCCTATTAAGCGACAAGGCAAGAAATTTGAAGGGGGGCACAGCAAAATAAAGAGGAGGCATTGTGAGGTTGGAAAAACATACCTAACATATCTGTGCTAGCTTCCAACATTAGCTCGAGCATGCTATTTTCTCGGGTAGTGGCTCCCTTTGTTTCCAATACAGCAGTATCCTTGGCAGCCATAGCCTCTTTGGCTTGTTGGAGAGCAAGTTTTTCTTGTTCGGACGCTTTCCGAGATTGTTCCATCATTGCCAGAGTTTGTTTCTTCATGGATTGAAGTTGTTGTCGAAGTTCTTGCAAATCTTCCGACAAATGTTTACTTGAAGAACCTTCGAGGGGATTATCATCGACTAGTACTTTCTTCGAGAAGGAAGACGCAGGTGAAGCATCGGCAGAGCAAGGGTTGGTCGAATAATTATCAAATATTAACTGGAAAAGAAAGTCCCAGGATCAATGATAGTACCAAGAGGAATTTCATTGATTTCTAGAAAGTTTACACGGACATTACAAAAGAAGTTCTCCAAAGGGACTAACAGGGTAATTGTTGCCAAGGCTAAAATGGCGACAACGGCAAAAGAAATAGAGAAAGCAAAGGAAAGAAAAAGCAAAGGCATTCAACTAGACCTCCGGCCTTGATGAGCTAGGAGTTGAAGATGGCTTGATCCCGAGATAGGCCAGGATTTTCTTCGTGTTGGGCTTGGCTGCCTTGATCAACGACCTCCATTTTGATTGTTCTATCTCGCTTGTCGCCTACCTTCATCCAAATCAACGGTTTGTTGTTGTCGGCGACCAAGGCAATAGTGTTCTCAACAGCAACCTTCATGTTCTCCTGGCGCATCTTCAGTCCAAGATCCTCTGGCGGATTGAAGTCCTTGGCAAGGGCAAGGAAAGTCTTAGGCTCCTCTTTCTTCGGGAAGAAGTAGGGGAACAACTTCGACAATCCTGCGTCAGCATTTATCACGCCTTCGCGAATTTCTTGGCCATGAAACTCCAGATAAGACAGTGCGTCAAGCAGAGGATCATTGGTGGGATTCTCAAGGTCAAAATCTTGGCTTGTTTGACCTGCCATAGAAATTATATGTTAGTTGACAGCAAGTAAAAACAAAAGAAAGCAAGTCTTAAGAAAAATAGAAGGGATCAACAAAGTTACCGAGGAAGCGACGATTTTGTGTGTTCAAGCGCTTGAGGATTCCCTTTTCATGCGTGTCCTGTGCGGCTTTGTGCTCGTTTAAAGCAGCTTCAGCATCATCAAGTTTCTTCTGCAGTTCTTCGACACTAGCAGCTTTTGCTTTGGCCTCATCAGCTTCTACTTTTGCTTGGCTAGCATCAAGTTCGGCTTTCTTGCGAGCCGTTTCACTTTGCTCCAATTTCTAAGCAAGAGTGTCGGCAAGCCTGTTGGCCTCTGTAAGTTTCTCTGCCAAAATAGAAAAGAACAGTCAAAATTGCGACAAAAATAGGAGCAAGAAGATTAGAAACAACGACAGCAAAAAAGTTGTTACCTTCGATCCCATTGGCATATTCACGGTACCCAATGAATTGGGATCCAATGCGAACAAGCTCTTTGATCATGGGCTGTCAAAGAAGAACAGAGAAAGAAAATATCGGTACGAGAAAAATATGAAGGCACAAAAAGAAGTAAACAGAGGAAATATAGATACTAGCAGGAAAGTCAAAAACTTACATCATCTAAGAGCGAATGAGAAGAGCTACCCAATTGAGGGGCAGGCTCGATGATCGTTTCAACCCTTGTCCTTTTTGGTGAAGGAGCAAGGGGGCTTGAAGGAGGAGTGGTGGTGACGATGTTTTGTTGAGGAGGCGAGGATTCTTCTCCTTCAATTGGCGTCTCCGAAACAAGTAAAGTATGTGACGCGCTCGTCCGAGGAGCCACGTCACGAGTTGGTACTTCTTCCTCATCATCACTGCGATTAAAGATCGACAGCATAAAAAGCAAGATGAGACAAAAAACTTCGACTACAGAAATAAGGGGAAATCAAGGTGACTTACGAGCTGACGAGGGATGCGAGATATGGATCATAAGTTGCCTTCTGACGTGAAGGATCAACTTCTTCGGCTTTGGAAGTGCCGGAATCTTCGACGTCATTCCTCTTCCTTTTGCCTTTCGGAGAAACAGCGGGAGGAGGAGATAGTGCCGACGCAGTGCCTTCGGAAGATCCCGCAGATTTTCGAGAATCCACGGGTTCATTCACAAAAGACGGAGCTTCTTGATTGTCATCAGTGACAATGGCCCTTTCTTCGACTTCTCCACCTTCAGGAAGAGGAGGAAGCGAGACAAGGTCTGGATGATTACGTGCAAAATAAAACAGGGAGAGATGTCGAAAAGAAGTTACAAAAAAGATAGCAAAGCAACAACAAGACAATAGACAAAGATTACCTTGGGAAGTGGATTGGCGGCGCTGAATGGTGTCACACGGCAAGAAGAAGAAGGACAAAGATCTTTTTTGTCGAGAGATGAAATTTTTCGGACAAGTCTTTCTAAATCCTTGACCTCCAAATTCACCGACACTCGATCTACGTCCTTGTCGCGGCATATTTCCGAGAGGATATTTGCGAGCACAGCGGCTGCACTCTAGTCCTAAGAAAGTATGCGATGATTTGGACACCCGATAACTCTTTGCCGCGAGTATTTTGCAACTCGTGGATACGAGCCATCAAGGTTTCGTCGACGCCCTTTCTTCTTCGGTGGCCTCCGCGTCCCGGGAGCGGCGGCGAAAGATTTTCTCGGCGCCATCAAAAGGAGGGATGTTGTCCTCCGCACATCCATGGTTCTCCTCCTGAATGTACAACCACTTCTTGCGCCATCCTTGAACTGAGTCAGGAAGCTTAACGTCGAAGTAGTCAACAGTGGGCCGAACAGAAATTACAACGCCGCCTATAGTATAGGCGACATTGGGTGAGCCATTACGGCGGCAGAAGAAAATGCGCTTCCATAGCGCCCAGTTAGGCTGGACGCCGAGGAAGGCCTCGCAAAGAGTGATGAAAATGGAGATGTGAAGAATGGAGTTTGGCGTGAGGTGGTGGAGTTGCAGACCGTAGATAAAAAGCGGTCCACGGAGAAAAGGATGAATGGGGCGGACGGACCACGGATGAGGTGATCGACAAAACTTACCCAGGTACCCCATTGGAGGGGTTGGGTAGCTCTCCTCCTTTGAGGAAGCACAATGCCTTGGGTTTCTTGTCGATCCCAGCTTCTTGACATGTTGATGTCTTGAGTGGAAATTTTCGATCTTTCCCACTCCGCCGCCCCAAGATCCACGGCGGCCATGGAGGATTCCGGCGTCTTTGTGCCTTGTCAATCGACGCGGTGGCATCAACAATGGCGCAGGGTTTGCAGTTTGGAGGCGAGGAGCTTAGGAGGTTGTCGATCGCAGGAGGAAATTTGCAGATGAGAGAAGGAGGACGGCGCGAGCGGAAGTGCTCAAGGAGGAAGAAGACGATCTTATATAGGGGTGCGGTGAAACGACGAACCGTTGGATAAGGAAAATGTGTGACAGATGATAGCCACGTGGCAACAAGGGTAAAAAAGTAACTCAACGTTGGGGAAGTTACGGTGCGTGCGCGAGAAAAAGCGGAGGACGTGTGTCCCCCACTTGCACGACGTGTCAAGATAGTGAATCAATTGGGCCCGCATGGCGGCGAGAAAAGACTTGTCGCAAATTTCGACTAGCAATCGTGGCTATCGTCGGCAATAACGTCACCTTGGCGAGAAGAAAAAATTCGGGTGAAACGACTTCATAAAAGGCGACACGGAAAAATAATGCGAGCCTTTGATCAAATACAAGTTTTTGATCAAATGCTCTGGGGCTACTTTGGAAAAAAAGGAAAAGATCCCGAGAATGACAAGATAGAAATGGCGTGAGCCTATGACCAAATACAAATATTTGTTCATAGCCTCGGGAGCTACTCCCATCGGGAGGCTGTTCGCGCACCCAAGAAATTATAAAACTTCGGGAGATAAAAGAAGATATAGCGGCATAAGGCGTGGAGCCTACACCCAAGTACAAGTCCTTGGCCGTAGCCTCGGGAGCTACTCCCATCGGGAACGCTGCTCGCGTGCCCGATGAAATTATAAAAAAGAAAGAAAGAAAGAGAAAAAGAAAGATAGAAGAGCAAAAAGTATATTTCGAGTTATAATTAACTCTACATACACTCCCATCGGGAGGGCAATATAAGTCATTTTTGACTCGATAAAATGTGCCATTCCAACAGCCGAAAAAGCACTCGACAATATATTCTCGTAACGCCGAAGTTGCGATCAATTTACGAATGCCGTAAATTTGCGAAGGTAAGACCCCGATCCGTTCTGCTGGGCGTGGCATCGCTAAAGACTGCGCTCTGCTACTTTTATCCGTATCAACAGATACGAAGAAAAATCCTAACGGACGCGTTAGGTACCCGATAAATTTCTTGGGACTCGACGAGAATGGTAAGACCTTAAGCGGCACTGTCGAAGTTTACACCAGTATCCCGAGGTCATGTCCAGGGACGGGATCTTGAAGTAGGTTTTGCGGATTGCCACCGGAGCAGTTAACTAGTACCCGATCCGTCGGATGAACTAGCCCCAACTACCATCATCCTGTACAATATAGATGTTTATGAGAAGAAATATAGAAAAAGTCGAAGTCATCGAATAAAAATAAACAATAGAGATTTTCCTTGACCCTACGATTCAAGCAAAATCTCGGGGCCTCTTGACATAGGCATCCCAAATGGGCCTCGCCGAAGATAGTACCGGGGTTTGCGAAGGCCCATTACCCGAAGAATAAGAAGATTCGGAAGCCCAAGATATTATTAAGGAAAGCTAGAGTTGTAATAGAAAGTCTTATTTGTAATCTTACGGGATGAGTTAGAAACCTTCCCGGACTTTGTAACTTGTACAAACCACGAATCCCCTCCGCCTCCTATATAAGGGGGAGTCGAGGGACGCAGAGATCATCGAATCATTGTTTACAAACCCTAGTTTTCATAATCGTCGAGTACTTTTCGGCTGAAACCTTCGAGATCTACTTGCCCTCTACTTCCAACTAAACCCTAGCCTACAATCCATAGGCATTGACAAGTTGATACCTTGTCAAGGCAGAAGGAGATCCTAGAGCGTCCAAATTGAGTTGACAATCTCAATTTGTAATTTTTATATTTGTTCGAACTATGGCACATTTTATTTCTTCATCATGCAACATTTTATTTGATATTGTTTTATGCTATTTGATATTATTCTATAATTGTTAGATATTATTTCTATATTTGTTACATACTATTTATAAGTATGTGTGGCCAGATGCCTAATTCCAAAAGAAATAGGCCAAATGGCCAAATGGGTGGCCGCTGCGTTGGGCGCAGCGTGCGACCCAAACGGACACGCGGACGCGGGGCGTTGTCCGCGTGTCCGCCGGCCAACGGCCTAAAACGGACGGCCCAGCGCGTCCGTTTGGGTCAGCCAGTTGGAGATGCCCTAACGCACACTTGTTGCGCAGCCAGTGGCCCGTGAAAAACTACAGATTGCTTGTTCTGACATGTAAAGTTGTAAATTATAGGGCGCATCCAGAAAATATTGTTGGAACCATTCGCTCCTGATGCTCGGCCACACAGATGTTGGCCGAAGAGTGAGGACGTACGAATAAAGTGCTGGGTGTTTTCCGGGCGTGGGGCCCGCGACCGCGATATGTGGTGAGTCATGGTATGCCTTGTCGCCATCGGACGCATGGGTTGGCCGGTTGCACGTCCACACCATCCAGCCAAGACGTGACGCGACCCCATCTGGTTTTTTTTGGTTCCTTCCCGTATGTTTTCAGTGGTGACTCGGCTCTGAGTAAGTGAGGCGTGTACACGAAATAATTGAGGGGATTGAATCGATCAACGGATCCGACGTGGGAGGCTTGGAGTTTCGTGACTGAATGATTTGTTTCGTTTTGGACTTTTGTTTACTCACCTCCTCACTCGATGAAAGTATGAACTGTACCATCGGATCAGGAATTCAGGAAGTGCTAGTTGTAAAACATAGAAAGAGTAAACAAGATCTGGTATCGCTGAAAAATTGGCAACCACATAGCACTTTGCACTATTGCCTCGAATAGTTACACAGCCGTCGCAGTGCTCTGGGCAACCCCGCAGGATCTAATCAAAAGAGGGGATCCCGCGCAGATTGATCAGGACAAAATTTAACCCGAGAAGGAGAGAGTCACGTATCTCGCAGGCAGAGCCCTCGCGGATCATGTTGGGTCGAATAAGACCTCTCTTGTTCTCAGCATCGCGCTCTTGCCGGTTAGCCCGCGACGGCATGGAGCACGCCGCGCTGCGGCTGAGCCCACGCAGATCATGTTGGTTGGCTCAAATATAAGCTGGCTTGAGTTCTTCCCCGTGTACGCAGCTTCGCATTCTCGCCGGCTAGCTCGCGACGGGCACCTCCCGGGACTCCCGGTTCCCGCGCCCGGACACCGTACCCGACGAGAACTGCTTCTGCCTCCGGGCGGCTGCCTTGGTCGCCTGCCTGGCGTCGAGCCGCATCTGGTGGTGGCGGCAGTCCTCGCTGCAGAAGGGCGTGTCCCCTCTGTACATGAAGACGTCGCTGTCGCGGGCGAGCTGCTTGGTGCAGAGCGCGCAGGCGTCCTGCGCGGGCATGGCGGGCTCGCCGAGAGGCTCGGCGTCGAAGAAGAAGGAGCAGGCTACGGACGCCGCCATGGAGTTAAGTATGTGCGTAGGTGGTGGCTGCTCGGGCAGCGCGCTTGCTGGTTGAGGTGCGGGAGGAAGAGGGGAGCGAGCGAGTTGCGTGGGAAAGCGAAGGGTGGAGGCTGGGCATATATGGCCGCGCGGCTCAGGCACACCGCACACAGGCTCAGGCTCGGGGAATACCGGGAACCATGGACGACGGAGCGGTTTTTGGGGTATGGCCCGCGGGCCCACGGTGCCATACGGTGGGTGGATGCCCCGCTTGCAGACGGCTACATACGTGGCTCCACCGAAACGAAAACGACAGGCACCATGTAGTCATGTCCGAGAGACATGGACGGGTGTCCCACCGCCAGGGATGGGCGATTTTGACGAAAATAACCCTTTCTGCGAAGAAAGCACGAAATGGCTCTCTGATTAAACTATTTCACCGGACTAACCCTTTTGTGTGGCGCTCTTGCTATCGCCGCCACACTTGTCTGTGTGGCGTCCATGCGAACGACGCCACACATCCAGGCTGACATGGCGCGGTCGACGCTGCGCGCCGTTAACTAGCCGACGTGGCAAGATATGTGGCACCGTTTGCATGGGCGTCACACTTTGAAATTGTGGCGCCGTTTCGAAAGGCCCCACACGTCCACTTATGTGTGGCGCCCGAGCCCACCCCAGTGTGACCCTCTTCTTTTCCTCTCTGGAGCCACGCAACCGCCACCGCCGACCGCCTCTCCTCCGCCCCCACCAAGGTACCGTCAAATAGACAACGACAATACTCCTTCTCCAACGGTGCATCTGGGCAATGTGAGATTGGACAGTGGGAGATTCGGTGGCTTCTTCTTGGCTCATGGGTGGTGGACTCTACCATCAATAGGGGAGGAGCGCTGGTTAAGGTCAAGCTCGACATGAGCATCAACCGTCTTCGTTGCAAAAAAATTCAGAGCCTTGTCTTGTGACTCAGTCACCGTCTTCCTGTAGACGGACCAACGTTGCTCGGAGTTGATACGCATTGTCTTCCAACGGGTGTGCATTCCAAACCCCACATTATGTTTTCCCTCTAGCTCAACACCATCATTCGCTCATTCCAATTCAACTCAATCCTCACTTGTGCTACCACCTCGGTAAAGCTAGGGATACGGTCAAACACCAACTCAACCTCTTCCGGGTTCGCCTCTAGGTTTGCCTTAAAAAAGCATCCTTGTCCACATGATAAACATGAACAAATTCTTTCCATCCCCCTAGCATAATGTGAATAACACATACATAGAACATGTTCATTAGTTAGCCATAATCAACACAAATCAACCTAGGGTTTCTAGCCATACAACCTAGCCCTACCACTTGTCATACTTCAGCAAACCCTAAGATCCAACCAAATCTAGATCCACCCTAAAATCAACTTAGGATTTCACATCTAGGGTTTCACATCTACACTAGTAGGAAAAGCCTCATCAGTGGCGCACGAAAATGGGCTTCTGTGGCGCACGTGTGGTGCGCCACAGAAACGTCGCCACAAAAATAAGGTTTCTGTGGCGCATCTGGCTGTGCGCCACAGAATTAAGGTTTCTGTGGCGCACCGGGTCTGTGCGGCACGTAAATAGGTAGTTACGTGGCGCATGAGATGTAGCTGCGCCACGTAAATAGGTGCGCCACGTAATTATGTTTTGGTGCGCCACGTAACAATCTACATGTGTATACTCGATTTTGTGCTCCCTGGTGTATTATACAGGTTTTATACTGGTTTTATACACCGTATACATGTTATATACTGATATAATATAGACAGATATAATATGGACATATATAATCATCACATCATCATCACATTACTTAGAGCCCGATCGAGTTATACATATAGCTCCATACAACTCATAATCGATGCAAATTAAGAAAGTTCTCATCATCTCAAGATACAAACGAAGTGACACCGGCCGCCGCCTACACTAGGATGAAATAGAGTACCGCCGCGACGATGGTGAGCAAGAGCGAGAGCACAAGGAAGGTCTTCATCTTGCTCTTGTTCGCTTGGTGCGCCCTCCACTTGGCAACCGCCTCGTGTCTAGTCGGGTACCCTTTATAGCAGTTGCCGCTGAACTTGTGCACCTGTTTCTTGCACTCCTCCCACTCCTCGTACACTCCTGGAACCCGTCCCTCGAACACGACGTAGTACGTCATCTCTATGGACACAAGGCATATTAGTATATAACGCAATGGAAAGAGTTAGAGGGCTCACATGCATACATATTCACAAGAATTAAAGCAAGGAAATAATAATAAACCTAAAAGACATATAGCATCTGTATCACATAAGTAATATGGTTCAACGATAACGACTACAATAGTAATTGAAGTCCAACAACGACGACCACCGTTTCGAGCAAATTAAGCAAGTTTAGTTTACAACACTGTACAAATTGTCCATCGATTCAAAGTAATGCTAGGCACACCGGCCTCGGTCAACGAGACGTCTTCTTGAGCGGCTCCGGGAACGGCTTGTACAAGTCCTTCGTCGTCCACGTCCTTCCATCACCCTGCCTATGTAGGCGTTCTTCGATATCCCTCTTAGACAACCCTCTGAGTTGGTGTAAGAGCCCCGATGAGTTGGATACATCTTGTAAGATAATTTCCGAGAGCTTTACTTGGATGCGATGGAAGTCTTCTCTAAGATCATCATCATTGATTTTCCTCGACATTTTAATGGGGTCTCGCTTACTAGGTGGCAAAGACATCATATCTGCATCCTCGACAAACCCTTTAAGGTGATGGAGGACATAGATGAAAGGACACGGATGTCGCCTAGAGGGGGGGGGGGTGAATAGGCGATTTAAAACTTTTACGAGATGGGCTTAACAAATGCGGAATAAAACTAGCGTTTACTTTGTCAAGCCCAAAGCCTATAAACTATGGTTCACCTATGTGCACCAACAACTTATTCTAAGCAATGGTTCACCTATGTGTACCAACAACTTATGCTAAGCAAGACAAGCAACTTATGTGATAGCACGATATATATATAACTTCAAGCACGATGGCTATCACAAAGTAAAGTGCATAAGTAAAGAGCTCGGGTATAGGAATAACCGAAGTGACGCGGAGACAACGATGTAGCCCGAAGTTCACACTCTTGCGAGTGCTACTCTCCGTTGGAGCGGTGTGGAGGACAAGTCACTCCAAATGCACGAGGGCCACCGTATTCTCCTCGAGAATTCCCACCAAAAGGGATGTCCTCGATCCACTATGGGACCTTAGGAAGGTCACCGAACCCGCACAAAGCTTGGGGCTATCTCCACAACTTAATTGGAGGCTCCCAACAAATTGCCACAAAGGCCTTGCCCTTGAAGATTCTCCACAACTTAATTGGAGTCCCCAAGAACACCACAAAGATGCCACAAAGGCCTTGCCCTTGAAGATTCTCCACAACTTAATTGGAGTCCCCAAGAACACCACAAAGATGCCACAAAGGCCTTGCCCTTGAAGATTCTCCACAACTTAATTGGAGTCCCCAAGAACACCACTAAGATGCCACAAAGGCCTAGAATCCGTCTAGGGTTCCAAGAACCCAAGAGTAACAACCTTCTTGCTTTCACTTCCACGAATCACCGTGGAGAACTCCAACCGATGCACCAACTAATGCAATGGCAAGAACACCACAAAGATGCTCAAGTCCTTCTCTCTCAAATTCCAACAAAGCTACAAAAGCTATTGGGGGAATAAGAGAGGAAGAACAAATAGGAGGAGGAACACCAAATTTCTCCAAGATCTAGATCTAGTGGATTCCCCTCACAAAGAGAGGGATTTGATTGGTGAAGATGTAGATCTAGATCTCCTCTATCTTTCTCTCAAATAGATGCAAGATTCATGGGAGGGAGAGGGAGATAGCAAGCTCAAAGAAGGTCAACAATGGAGGCAAAAACGAGCTCAAACGGTTGGGAAACTTTGGGGAAGAAGACCCCCTTAAATAGGGCAAGAGAAATCTGCCCGTTATGCACAAAACTCGTCAAAACCGGAACTTCCGGTCATTTGGGGCGAACTTCCGCCCCCGGAAGTTCCGGCCAACTTCCGGTGAAGTAGGGCGCCCCGGAATGCTCCCGGTATGTTTTCTGCGTGCAGATTCGTCATTTCCGGAAGTTCAGCGGAAGTAGGGCGGAAGTTCCGGCCACCGGAACTTCCGGCCAACTTCCGGCCAAAAAACTGCTTCACGGAAACTTGAATAACTTTTGCATCCAGACTCCGATTTTGATGATCTTGGGCTCGTTTCGAAGCTAGTAACAAGCTCTACAAGATCATGCAGGGAACCATCATAGTCCAGTAAGTTAGGATAGAAACAAATGATGAAAGGTTTGACCTATCTAAAAAAGACATACCGGTAAAACCTCCAATCTTGAAAATGCAACAAGTTGAGTTAGGAAACTCGGATTTGGGTGAAACCAATTTTGTTGTAAAGAAGATGACAAGAGCTACCCCACAAAGAGTGAAGAGCTTAATAACAAGTGGGGTAGGTTTTTCTATGTATTTTAGAGTGAAACCTCTCAATACGAGAAACCGAGAAAAACTCCAATATCGAAAACGCAACAAGTGATTCATGCGGAATCCGTTTTCGATGAACTAGAACTTGTCATGAGAATAAGCACAAGCTCTAAAACACCATATGGATAAGATACAAATAACAACCAAGAAAGATGATGCAAGGATGCAAAGGTTTGAGCTCTCCGAAGGATACGATCGAGTTACTCACTCGAGAGCCCTCTTGATAGTACGGCAACTAAACTATAAACCGGTCTCCAACTACACTATGAGACCGGTGAGAGAGAAACCCTATCAAGAGAAAACCTTATACTTGCGCATTCCACTTGAGCTCGATGATGACGATCTTGACCGCAACAAGATGGAACGCCTTTCTTGCTTGTGCTTGCTTGACGAAGTCTTGTAGATTGCTCCCCCATAAACCACCATGGGAGAGCCTCTTCTTCGGCGCAACTTCACATATCCATGATCACCATATGGATGGCAAGATTCAATCAAAGGATCTCTTCAAGATGGCTCATCTTGAACTTGCACTTCATTTCTTCATACTTCATCATGTTGATGTCTTGAAGTAACTTGAGGGCTCACTTCATCTTCATCTTCAAGACATACTTGACACTTGATATCCTTCATCAATTTCTTCTTATTGCAACCTTGAAGCCAACATATGGTTCAAGAATTGCCTATGGACAACTCCTACAAATATAACTCAATGCAAACATTAGTCCATAGGGATTGTCATTAATTACCAAAACCACACATGGGGGCTCCATGCACTTTCAATCTCCCCCATTTTGGTAATTGATGACAATCTCTTTGAGAGGGTTTATATAAGGAATTGATGTAACAAACAAGTTGAATATATAGAGCAAACTCCCCCATAATATATGCATGTGTGAATGATCTTGACTTTCATTGCATATATTGGCATTCAAAGCCTAGTGGAGTTTCCTCTAACTATTCAACTATGCAAAGCAACAAGATGCAATGCAATAAAGGCACATGCTTAAGCACAAAGCAAAGACATAACCAAATTCCCTTAAACCCTCCAAACTTCTCCCCCATTGGCACCAATTGCCGAAATGGGTGAAAAATTTAGAAGACCAATATAGTGAGAGTTCCTCCATAGCGTGTGCATTTCTCATAATTTGAGTGGAATCAAATGCACATATCCAATTACGAATATTCGGAAGGAATCACACCATAGATAGGATCAAAGATTGCAAAAAGATAACAAAGTCAAGAAGCTTCAACAAATGAAGCAAGCAACCAAATGAACCACAAAGAAGATACCAAAAGAAAGATAGATATTATGATAAGATCAAGAAGATTGCTCTAAATAATATGAGGAAGCTCCCCAAGGTTTGTGCACAAAACAAGACAATTTGCATTGGAGTATAAAGTGCACAAACATGGAATCATCACTCCCATAATATCATTCAAAAACAAAATATACCAAGTGAATCAAACTCTAATGATCACCAAAAGATAGTGCTCTAAATTAAATGAGGAAGCTCCCCAAGGTACATGCATAAATTAAAATGTTGTATTTGAATACAACATGCATAACATGGAATCCTCACTCCCTCATTACCATTTAAAACACAAACATTTGGAATAGATCATAGATAGAGAAATAAGCTTAACACTTGCAACAAACAAATAGTTGAGCAACAAGTACACTACAAGAAAAGTTCTGATAGACAACGTCTCAAAATCGTCCGCTAAGGGGTATTTTTCGTCTCCTATGGGCCTAACCCGACGATATGGGTTCTGTTGTGGAAACTGCGTCAGGCAAAGTCCTACGACGATTTTTTCGGTCCGTCGCGCTTGGGCGCCCTTCCGCCACGGAAAATCGGACCGTTGCCCAAGTGTTTCCGGGAGCCCGTTGATCGCCGACGTCATGCAAAGCGACACGTGGCGACGCCGTTAATCGCAGCGATTAACGGCGTTAACCGGCTGAAACCCCGTGGTAGATGGTAGGCCCACACGAGGCCTGCCACGTCTTAAGCGGGCCGGCCCATTAAGTTTGCGGGCCGGGCCAGCTGACTTAGTTTGACCGGTCAACTATATAGCTGGGCTGGTCAATTAGTTACGTGGGCCGGGCCTAACCTCTAAGGTTGACTGGTCAAAACTTTAATGGGCCGGCCCACTAAGTATGTGGGCCGGGCCGAATGCACTCATTTGACCGGTCAACAGGCAAAAGGGCCGGTCCACAAGACATGTGGGACCCACTTTCCTGGTATCGGGCCGACCCATTTACAAAGTGGGGTCCACATTAAAGCAACTGGGCCGGCCCAAGAAGTTATTGGGCCGGCCCAATAAGCATGTGGGTCCCACTTTCCTGCTATCGGGCCGGCCCATTTAGTACGTGGGGTCCACATTTGATCAAATGGGCTGGCCCAACAAGCCGATGGGCGGGCCAAAAGCACCGGTGGGTCCCACTTTCTGTTAAAGGGCCACCCATTTAGTATGTGGGGTCCACCATATAGCAAGTGGGCCGGCCCAACAAGATAGTGGGCCGCCCAACAAGACAAGGGCGGGCCAAAAACACAGTGGGTCCCACTTTCCAGTTAAAGAGGTGGCCCATTTAGTATGTGGGGTCCACCATATAGCAAGTGGTGACCCAACAAGATAGTGGGCGGGCCAAAACAACTGGTGGGTCCCACTTTCTGTTAAAGGGCCGGCCCATTTAGTATGTGGGGTCCACCATATAGCAAGTGGGCCGGCCCAACACGCTAGTGGTGGGCCAAAAACACAGTGGGTCCCACTTTCCGGTTAAAGGGTCGGCCCATTTAGTATGTGGGGTCCACAATTTATCAAGTGGGCCGGCCCAACAAGATAGTGGGCCGGGCCAAAAACACAGGTGGGTCCCACTTTCCTGTTAAAGGGCCGGCCCATTTAGTATGTGGGGGCCACCACAAAAGCAATTGGGCTGGCCCAACTAGTTAGTGGGCCGGCCCAGTAGTGGGTGGGGTCCACCTTAAAGCAAGTGGGCTGGCCCAATAAAAGTGTGGGGTCCGCAGTAAATCAAGTGGGCTGGCCCAATAAGTAAGTGGGCCAGCCCGTTTAGTTCTTGTTTATATGCGGCGTAATAGGCGCTTTAGGATTTTGCGGGCCGGCACATATGTGATTTCGCTTAATTGGGCCGTTTAAGGGATGGGAATTCGTGATTTAGATATTGAGAATATTTACGCAGCATTGATTTCTGTCGGATAGCCTCACTTATCACAAGCACCAAAGAAAAAATGCGCGAAAGAACTATAAAAACTAACTAAATATTACATCACTGCAAGGCATTGAAAAAATATTACGTAACCCAGAGAAATTGAATGGTAATTAAACCTAGCAATACAATGAAGGGATCGGCAATCTTTTAAGTTGTCCATGCGGCACCTATATCCGAAACAAAGACATTACAAGTTAAGACAAAGCAACAATGGAAAGGCAAAGACACTACAATATTGTTTGCCAAAGAATTTGGAACTCATCATTTCGTCGTTATAACAAGATCATTGTAATGCGCACAATAAGCAAACAAAGAGTGCATGCCGCATACCAACAGCCAATATAACAGAGCATGTTAGAATGAAACAATGAGACTTACTAACGCCGAGTCCCATGCAAACCAACATGTTCGGGAGTACAAAATTGGCATGAACAACATAGTAGCAGGCTATAAATTTTGTAACAACGACCGAGCAAGATGAAGTTATGATGGCTACATCTACGAGAGCGGGGAATGTAAACCAAAAATAGAAATTACGATGGCAAAAGCTAAAGAGGAGGGAATGTGAACCAACATGTGCCAAGTGCAATTACTTCATTTTGGCCGTGAACTAAATAATACTCTGAACTTATAGTGAAGGGGATGCAAATCAAGATGTTTCGGGATATAAACTTGTAATGAGCAACACATAGAGGATAGTTAATGCTGGAGCTTAGGATGGACCAGATACGAGAATATAGTGGGATCACTGTGAACTTGTATAAGAGGGAATGCAAACCAATATGTTCAGCTTTCCATATGTGAGCGTCATGCCAAGTCGAGAGAAACAAGTCAATAATGCAGCTTTTGAAGAACAAGATGGCACGCAAAATTATTATCTAGTAGTATGACAAGTTTATTTGTACTACAGGCTAGATAGCAGAGTGATAGCATGCCAAACTAGTCCTTACTTTGTTAGCTTACAATGAACTAGATACAAAAAATGGCATCACCTGTAGTACAGGGAATGCAAGCCAACATGTTCATGGAGTAAAAAATTGGCACAAACAACATAGTAGCAGGCCATAATTTTTGTAACAACGGCGAGCAAGATAAAGTTATGATGGCTAGATCTACAGAGCAGGGAATGTAAACCAAATATAGAAGTTACGATGCCAAAAGCTATAGAGCGGGGAATGCGAACCAACATGTGCAATTACTTAAAATTGGCCATGAACTAAATAATAGCAGGATGTTACTATAATACCTATAATTTTTGTAACAACGATCGAGCAAGATAGAAGTTATGATGGCTACATCTACAGAGCAGGGAATGCAAACCAAAATGTTCAATCGCTTAAAGTTAGCAATGAAGTAGAAAATAGCAACGTGTTACGGTCATAGCTAGGAATGAACTAAAAGAGCTTCAGACAAACAAGCATCTGAACCCCGAGAACATGGCGCTAAAACAAGGGACTTACATTAGGAGAAGCACTGTGGGAGTCACAGCAGATCTTCCTGGGGTTGATAGATCCGGTGATGAAGTACGCTACATGTGCTACTTGGGGTTGGAGAGACGGCCATTACACTTCATGGTTACTCATCTCATCTGCAAAAACGTAACGGCGCGTCGTTAGCACAAACAGGTTCCCCCAAGATTAAGAGTTTAGATCATGCACGGCGCCGGTGAAGCAGATCCGGTTCATGCACAGTGGTGTCGGTGAGCAAGATACGATGCGGTGGACGACGGATCCGGCGAAGCGGCTCCGGTGGGGTGGACGATACCGCAGCTGAAGCGACTGCGGTAGACTGCTGGATGAGCATATGGTTTCGAGGTTCGACGGGGATGATCCGGTCCGGTTGATGACGGCGTCGATGAAGCGGCTCCGGCAGCGTGATCGGATGACGAGGATCGCGAGGGCTCGGGTAGGCCAGGGAAGTCCGGCGGGGATGTTCGGTGCGGTGGTCGTGGAGGTGGGAGAGAGGGACTTGGGAAGTTCCGGTGGGTGGTCCGAAGGAAATGTATTTTTTGGGAGGGTTTCCTGGGCTAGGGAGGTGGTGATCCAAAAAATGACGAGCGGACCCCCACCAACCGACTTTGCTGCCATCTCCACAGGGGTAGAATAGGAATTTGGAAGCGTGTGAAATTTTTGTATTTTGTGGGCGGCAAGTTTTGCCGCTATGAGATTTTGAATTTGGCCACCGTCCAAGTATAATGATAAAAAATTGTGACACCGTACTAGTACCTCTGTTCAAGGCCGAGTGCAAAATCAAATCATCATCACGTTGAATATAGGTCACTACCATGATCATGATCTATCTTCTGGACAGAGTTCCAGTGCCCCCACGTTCACAGGGCACAACGTGACCTGAGGCTTCCCATCCACCATTCGTTTCAATCCAACGGCAAGGAAAGCAACAGCGTGACCCGATTAATTTCTGCTGAGCTGAAGAGCTGCTGTGTTCTCTCGAACCTGAAGAAATAGAGAAGGGAACAGAAGATGATTTCGGTTCCGAGTGCATCTGTCCGGGCCAAAAATGTATCTGGTACAAACTCCAGCGGGACGACGCATAGTGACTGGGCCGTTCGCAGCGACGCAAACATGCCCAAATATGTGTCTCGGATCCGTCACGGACGCTGCGTGGACGCGTAAAGTGTCCGCTCGCGTCTGGAGAACGTTTCGTCGGGCCCGCTTGGCAGTGACCAAGCGTCGATGCGTCTTCTCAGCGGCGCCGCTTCGGTAGTCTGCGGTCGCGTAAAATGGCGATGCCTCGGGTGGCACGCGTCGTCACCTACCTCTGCGAATGGCGATGCCACGCGTGCAGCGGCCGTCGCGTGCCTCCGACCTATATAAATAGGAGCGTACGCATATCATCTCCTCCCACACTAAACCCTAGCCGCTGCCGCTCAACCTCCTACTGGGTTTTGTATAGAACTAGAACGCATAATTTAATCTCAAGTTTGATGTGCCCTGTGAACGTGGGGGCACTGGATCTATGTCCCTATCTTCTTAATCCCAATCAAAAATGCGTTTGAAATATTTCAGGATTGGTGGGAGATTTTACCGCCCGACTAAGATTAAATTAAACCACGCGTTCGACAATTCAAACTTGAGACCAAGGCTATGATACCATTTAAGTTCGAACTGATTGAAAAAGGCTATGCAATTAATTTATATAACATCCACAGGAACAACTACCAAGTTGATCCCAACCGCAGATAAATGCATCCACCAACAATAGTAGGAACGGTGCCTTATTCTAAGGAAACATTTCACAAGACCAATGTACTCACTATGTAGTGTTCATCTCCAATTATCTATGGCATTTTCTAAGTCTTTGGAAGATTATAACGAACTTGATTGGCCTCGTGCAATAGGGCATCACATGCTTCTAATCTCGATCTCAACATGTTAACTTTTGTTCTTAGCATAGCTGTTGCAACTCGTTCTACTTGGAGTTGTTCCTCCAAAACTTGAGCAGAGAAAGACTTGGACTTGGGCTTCAAAACCCAGCATTTCGCAGGAAAGAGATATCTTTATCTTTCCCATGTTTTACCATCTCGAATTTCATATTAGCATGACAAGTTTTGAGTTGTGTAAAAAGAAAAGTTATTACAAAGAAAAATGCAGATGGTAGATTTAATGTGTACGAACTACTTTTAATCATACAAGTTGGCATGCACGACTATAATAAGGACCGTCTATCTTGCTAGCGGGCATAATTATTAAGGTATTATTAATGGGCTACCATGTTCATAGTCTTCGAAGAAACAGCCTTTATTGCATTACGAGCAGAAAACGGTTCACACGTGCGCTCAGTATTCAAATTTTCAGCATGCAGCCGATTTATGGTTTAATTGAAGTACACATCATTATATTATTTCACACAAAATACAGCAGCCACATGGAACATATCTAATTTTAGTACAACAACAAAATTTGCAATTATTACAGACCAGGAAATTTTGAACGAAATTTTGAGCAAGAATTAATTACGACATTGGCATCGACAGTCCACTTGGTGAACAATGTAATCAAAGTTTATTTAGACACCTTCAATTCCCAGACACATCACAACCGGCTTACCATGACAAGTGCATAGGAGATTCTTTAGAACATTTTCTCAAAGTTTGCCTATTTTTCAATTCATGTATCTCTTGGCGTGTGTTGGCAATTATTTCATCAAGATCTTTGTTTTCCCGCCCAAATATATCAATCGCCTCTTGGAGTGCATCCCCAAATCTCTTTGTGCCGGATTAAGTTGAGCAATAGATACCATGGGCCTATGCGAGCAATATGCACTCTCACTGCTGCTTTGTGAAACATCAATACTTGAGGCATTGGCCCTTGCTTCTGGCTTTGTAGCTTTATTTGAAGCCTGAAATTTAGATAAAACAAGTTACAACATCATATGATGCAATAAAAGACCTCCAATTTCAAGAGCATCATTGAGCTGATATAATATAGCAAGCAATCCAAAATAGAGCCTCGTACATCTATTTCTTCTGGAACGGTTGGTGTACTGGACTCAGTGGACCAATGAGAGCACGTGCCACTATCACTGTTGCTCTGTGAAATGACCGCAACACTTGATAAATGGGTTGTCCCTACTGACATTACAGCTTTGTTTGCAGGCTGAAACTAAGACAAAACAAGTTAAAATGCAATACAATACACGGCAAACAAACAAAGCCTTTGTTGACATAATTTTGAAAGAACCATGGGCAGATATAACAAAGAAACCAGTTAAGCCACATGCCTCCTAGAACAAACCAAACTAGATCATGGCGATGATGTATACAATGAACCAAGCAACTAGACATCATGTGCCCAATAACGAAGCCAGGTCACTGCACAGAAGAAATCTAGCAAATAGCCAAATACAGTCAAAACATGTGCATGTTGGATTGGATACAATTAGGAAAATAATGTATGATTGATTTAAGCATGCTCAGATAGTGCCTTCGACAACGTAGAAGGTCAATGCAACAATTAATTGTATGGCTTGTATGAAGTGCCATGATGGCGTGTAACTCACATGTTCGTTGGGAACCCCAAGAGGAAGGTATGATGCGCACAGCAGCAAGTTTTCCCTCAGAAAGAAACCAAGGTTTATCGAACCAGGAGGAGCCAAGAAGCACGTTGAAGGTTGATGGCGGCGGGATGTAGTGCGGCGCAACACCAGGGATTCCGGCGCCAACGTGGAACCTGCACAACACAACCAAAGTACTTTGCCCCAACGAAACAGTGAGGTTGTCAATCTCACCGGCTTGCTGTAACAAAGGATTAACCGTATTGTGTGGAAGATGATTGTTTGCAGAAAACAGTAGAACAGTATTGCAGTAGATTGTATTTCAGTATAGAGAATTGGACCGGGGTCCACAGTTCACTAGAGGTGTCTCTCCCATAAGATAAACAGCATGTTGGGTGAACAAATTACAGTTGGGCAATTGACAAATAAAGAGGGCATGACCATTGATGGCGTGTAACTCACACGTTCGTTGGGAACCCCAAGAGGAAGGTATGATGCGCACAGCAGCAAGTTTTCCCTCAGAAAGAAACCAAGGTTTATCGAACCAGGAGGAGCCAAGAAGCACGTTGAAGGTTGATGGCGGCGGGATGTAGTGCGGCGCAACACCAGGGATTCCGGCGCCAACGTGGAACCTGCACAACACAACCAAAGTACTTTGCCCCAACGAAACAGTGAGGTTGTCAATCTCACCGGCTTGCTGTAACAAAGGATTAACCGTATTGTGTGGAAGATGATTGTTTGCAGAAAACAGTAGAACAATATTGCAGTAGATTGTATTTTAGTAAAGAGAATTGGACCGGGGTCCACAGTTCACTAGAGGTGTCTCTCCCATAAGATAAACAGCATGTTGGGTGAACAAATTACAGTTGGGCAATTGACAAATAAAGAGGGCATGACCATGCACATACATATCATGATGAGTATAGTGAGATTTAATTGGGCATTACGACAAAGTACATAGACCGCCATCCAACTGCATCTATGCCTAAAAAGTCCACCTTCAGGTTATCATCCGAACCCCCTCCAGTATTAAGTTGCAAAGCAACAGACAATTGCATTAAGTATGGTGCGTAATGTAATCAACAACTACATCCTTAGACATAGCATCAATGTTTTATCCCTAGTGGCAACAAGACAACACAACCTTAGAACTTTCATCACTTGTCCCGGTGTCAATGCAGGCATGAACCCACTATCGAGCATAAATACTCCCTCTTGGAGTTACAAGCATCTACTTGGCCAGAGCATCTACTAGTAACGGAGAGCATGCAAGATCATAAACAACACATAGATATAACTTTGATAATCAACATAACAAGTATTCTCTATTCATCGGATCCCAACAAACGCAACATATAGAATTACAGATAGATGATCTTGATCATGTTAGGCAGCTCACAAGATCCGACAATGATAGCACAATGGGGAGAAGACAACCATCTAGCTACCGCTATGGACCCATAGTCCGGGGTAGACTACTCACACATCACACCGGAGGCGACCATGGCGGCGTAGAGTCCTCCGGAGATGATTCCCCTCTCCGGCAGGGTGCCGGAGGCGATCTCTGGATCCCCCGAGATGGGATCGGCGGCGGCGGCGTCTGGAAGGTTTTCCGTATCGTGGCTCTCGCACCGGGGGTTTCGTCACGGAGGCTTTAAGTAGGCGGAAGGGCAAGTCAGGAGGGGGCACGAGGGCCCCACACCACAGGCCGGCGCGGCCAAGGGGGGGGCCGCGCCGCCCTAGGGTTTGGGCACCCCGTGGCCCCACTTCGTTTCGTCTTCGGACTTCTGGAAGCTTCGTGGCAAAATAGGCCCCTGGGCGTTGATTTCGTCCAATTCCGAGAATATTTCGTTACTAGGATTTCTGAAACCAAAAACAGCAGTAAAACAAAGAATCGGCACTTCGGCATCTTGTTAATAGGTTAGTTCCGAGAAAATGCACGAATATGACATAAAGTGTGCATAAAACATGTAGATAACATCAATAATGTGGCATGGAATATAAGAAATTATCGATACGTCGGAGACGTATCAGCATCCCTGCTTAGTTCTGCTCGTCCCGAGCAGGTAAAACGATAACACAGATAATTTCTGGAGTGACATGCCATCATAATCTTGATCATACTATTTGTAAAGCATATGTAGTGAATGCAGCGATCAAAACAATGTATATGACATGAGTAAACAAGTGAATCATAAAGCAAAGACTTTTCATGAATAGCACTTCAAGACAAGCATCAATTAAGTCTTGCATAAGAGTTAACTCATAAAGCAATAATTCAAAGTAAAAACATTGAAGCAACACAAAGGAAGATTAAGTTTCAGCGGTTGCTTTCAACTTATAACATGTATATCTCATGGATATTGTCAACATAGAGTAATATAATAAGTGCAATAAGCAAATATGTAGGAATCAATGCACAGTTCACACAAGTGTTTGCTTCTTGAGGTGGAGAGAAATAGGTGAACTGACTCAACATTGAAAGTAAAGGAATGGTCCTCCATAGAGGAAAAGCATCGATTGCTATATTTGTGCTAGAGCTTTGATTTTGAAAACATGAAACAATTTTGTCAACGGTAGTAATAAAGCATATGTATCATGTAAATTATATCTTACAAGTTGCAAGCCTCATGCATAGTATACTAATAGTGCCCGTACCTTGTCCTAATTAGCTTGGACTACCGGATCATCACAATGCATATGTTTTTACCAAGTGTCACAAAGGGGTACCTCTATGCCGCCTGTACAAAGGTCTAAGGAGAAAGCTCGCATTGGATTTCTCGCTATTGATTATTCTTCAACTTAGACATCCATACCGGGACAACATAGACAACAGATAATGGACTCCTCTTTTATGCATAAGCATGTAACAACAATTAATAATTTTCTCATTTGAGATTGAGGATATATGTCCAAAACTGAAACTTCCACCATGGATCATGGCTTTAGTTAGCGGCCCAATGTTCTTCTCTAACAATATGCATGCTTAACCATAAGGTGGTAGATCTCTCTTACTTCAGACAAGACGGACATGCATAGCAACTCACATGAAATTCAACAAAGAGTAGTTGATGGCGTCCCCAGTGAACATGGTTATCGCACAACAAGCAACTTAATAAGAGATAAAGTGCATAATTACATATTCAATACCACAATAGTTTTTAAGCTATTTGTCCCATGAGCTATATATTGCAAAGGTGAATGATGGAATTTTAAAGGTAGCACTCAAGCAATTTACTTTGGAATGGCGGAAAATACCATGTAGTAGGTAGGTATGGTGGACACAAATGGCATAGTGGTTGGCTCAAGTATTTTGGATGCATGAGAAGTATTCCCTCTCGATACAAGGTTTAGGCTAGCAAGGCTTATTTGAAACAAACACAAGGATGAACCGGTGCAGCAAAACTCACATAAAAGACATATTGAAAACATTATAAGACTCTACACCGTCTTCCTTGTTGTTCAAACTCAATACTAGAAATTATCTAGACCTTAGAGAAACCAAATATGCAAACCAAATTATAGCATGCTCTATGTATTTCTTCATTAATAGGTGCAAAGCATATGATGCAAGAGCTTAATCATGAGCACAACAATTGCCAAGTATCACATTACCCAAGACATTAATAGCAATTACTACATGTATCATTTTCCAATTCCAACCATATAACAATTTAACGAAGGAGAAACTTCGCCATCAATACTATGAGTAGAAACCAAGGACATACTTGTCCATATGCTACAGCGGAGCGTGTCTCTCTCCCATAAAGTGAATGCTAGGATCCATTTTATTCAAACAAAACAAAAACAAAAACAAACCGACGCTCCAAGCAAAGCACATAAGATGTGATGGAATAAAAATATAGTTTCAGGGGAGGAACCTGATAATGTTGTCGATGAAGAAGGGGATGCCTTGGGCATCCCCAAGCTTAGACGCTTGAGTCTTCTTAGAATATGCAGGGGTGAACCACCGGGGCATCCCCAAGCTTAGAGCTTTCACTCTCCTTGATCATGTTGCATCATACTCCTCTCTTGATCCTTGAAAACTTCCTCCAGACCAAACTCGAAACAACTCATTAGAGGGTTAGTGCACAATAAAATTAACATATTCAGAGGTGACACAATCATTCTTAACACTTCTGGACATTGCATAAAGCTACTGGACATTAATGGAACAAAGAAATTCATCCAACATAGCAAAAGAGGCAATGCGAAATAAAAGGCAGAATCTGTCAAAACAGAACAGTTCGTATTGAAGAATTTTAAAATGGCACCAGACTTGCTCAAATGAAAATTCCCAAATTGAATGAAAGTTGCGTACATATCTGAGGATCATGCACGTAAATTGGCTTAATTTTCTGAGCTACCTACAGGGAGGTAGACCCAGATTCGTGACAGCAAAGAAATCTGGAACTGCGCAGTAATCCAAATCTAGTACTTACTTTTCTATCAAAGACTTTACTTGGCACAATAAAACACTAAACTAAGATAAGGAGAGGTTGCTACAGTAGTAAACAACTTCCAAGACACAAAATAAAAACAAAGTACTGTAGGTAAAAACATGGGTTGTCTCCCATAAGCGCTTTTCTTTAACGCCTTTCAGCTAGGCGCAGAAAGTGTATATCAAGTATTATCGGAGGGTGGTGTATCGTTATTATGAGCTCCCCATCCGCAGTGGTACTAAGGGCTTTGTCAATTTTAGGCCTATAGTAATACTTCTTTGGTTTAGGCACTTTAGAGACATACATAAACTTTTGCTCCTTACCCACATAAGCTTTCTCCTTATATTTAAGAGAAGAAAATGTTGAACCCAAGGTTCCCATAGCTTTTTCAAGTTCATCAATCCTATTGATTTGATCATCATGGTCAACACAAGTTCCTAGGACACTAATTCTTTCATCAATTCCTCCTAAGGATTTATCAAGTTCATCAGTTTTATCAAGTAACATTTCCAATTTAGCTTCAATACTTGGAAAATTTTTCTCTATGGTTTCCAATTTTTTCATAACATCTTCAAGAGAGATTTCAGTTTTAACTTTATCAACAGGGGGTATTCCAAATAGACTCTCAATAATGCAACTAGCTTCTAATGCCGGAGTACTTAGGAAGTCACCTTTTGCGAGACTATCAAGAACATATCTATTCCAGCTAGAGATACCAACATAAAAATTCCTGAGTAAAATAATGGTGGAGTGTTTCTTAGTGCACCTATTATGGGCATCACTAATTCTATACCAAGCATCTCTTAAACATTCTCCCCCTCGTTGCTTAAACGTACGAACTTCAACTTCAGGATTACTCATTTTAGTAGTAGCAAACTAGATAAAGTAAATGCAAGTAACTAATTTTTTTGTGTTTTTGATATAGCAAACAAGATAGTAAATAAAGTAAAACTAGCAACTAATTTTTTTGTGTTTTGATTTAGTGCAGCAAACAAAGTAATAACTAAAACTAAGCAAGACAAAAACAAAGTAAAGAGATTGAGAAGTGGAGACTCCCCTTGCAGCGTGTCTTGATCTCCCCGGCAACGGCGCCAGAAAAAGAGCTTGATGGCGTGTAACTCACACGTTCGTTGGGAACCCCAAGAGGAAGGTATGATGCGCACAGCAGCAAGTTTTCCTCGAAAGAAACCAAGGTTTATCGAACCAGGAGGAGCCAAGAAGCACGTTGAAGGTTGATGGCGGCGGGATGTAGTGCGGCGCAACACCAGGGATTCCGGCGCCAACGTGGAACCTGCACAACACAACCAAAGTACTTTGCCCCAACGAAACAGTGAGGTTGTCAATCTCACCGGCTTGCTGTAACAAAGGATTAACCATATTGTGTGGAAGATGATTGTTTGCAGAAAACAGTAGAACAATATTGCAGTAGATTGTATTTCAGTAAAGAGAATTGGACCGGGGTCCACAGTTCACTAGAGGTGTCTCTCCCATAAGATAAACAGCATGTTGGGTGAACAAATTACAGTTGGGCAATTGACAAATAAAGAGGGCATGACCATGCACATACATATCATGATGAGTATAGTGAGATTTAATTGGGCATTACGACAAAGTACATAGACCGCCATCCAACTGCATCTATGCCTAAAAAGTCCACCTTCAGGTTATCATCCGAACCCCCTCCAGTATTAAGTTGCAAAGCAACAGACAATTGCATTAAGTATGGTGCGTAATGTAATCAACAACTACATCCTTAGACATAGCATCAATGTTTTATCCCTAGTGGCAACAACACAACACAACCTTAGAACTTTCTGTCACTGTCCCCGGGGTCAATGCAGCATGAACCCACTATCGAGCATAAATACTCCCTCTTGGAGTTACAAGCATCTACTTGGCCAGAGCATCTACTAGTAACGGAGAGCATGCAAGATCATAAACAACACATAGATATAACTTTGATAATCAACATAACAAGTATTCTCTATTCATCGGATCCCAACAAACGCAACATATAGAATTACAGATAGATGATCTTGATCATGTTAGGCAGCTCACAAGATCCGACAATGATAGCACAATGGGGAGAAGACAACCATCTAGCTACTGCTATGGACCCATAGTCCAGGGGTAGACTACTCACACATCACACCGGAGGCGACCATGGCGGCGTAGAGTCCTCCGGGAGATGATTCCCCTCTCCGGCAGGGTGCCGGAGGCGATCTCCTGGATCCCCCGAGATGGGATCGGCGGCGGCGGCGTCTCTGGAAGGTTTTCCGTATCGTGGCTCTCGGTACTGGGGGTTTCGTCACTGAGGCTTTAAGTAGGCGGAAGGGCAAGTCAGGAGGGGGCACGAGGGCCCCACACCACAGGCCGACGCGGCCAAGGGGGGGGGGGGGGGGCGCCGCCCTAGGGTTTGGGCACCCCGTGGCCCCACTTCGTTTCGTCTTCGGACTTCTGGAAGCTTCGTGGCAAAATAGGACCCTGGGCGTTGATTTCGTCCAATTCCGAGAATATTTCGTTACTAGGATTTCTGAAACCAAAAACAGCAGAAAACAAAGAATCGGCACTTCGGCATCTTGTTAATAGGTTAGTTCCAGAAAATGCACGAATATGACATAAAGTGTGCATAAAACATGTAGATAACATCAATAATGTGGCATGGAACATAAGAAATTATCGATACGTCGGAGACGTATCAACCATGCACATACATATCATGATGAGTATAGTAAGATTTAATTGGGCATTACGACAAAGTACATAGACCGCCATCCAACTGCATCTATGCCTAAAAAGTCCACCTTCAGGTTATCATCCGAACCCCCTCCAGTATTAAGTTGCAAAGCAACAGACAATTGCATTAAGTATGGTGCGTAATGTAATCAACAACTACATCCTTAGACATAGCATCAATGTTTTATCCCTAGTGGCAACAGCACAACACAACCTTAGAACTTTCATCCTTGTCCCGGTGTCAATGTAGGCATGAACCCACTATCGAGCATAAATACTCCCTCTTGGAGTTACAAGCATCTACTTGGCCAGAGCATCTACTAGTAACGGAGAGGATGCAAGATCATAAACAACACATAGATATAACTTTGATAATCAACATAACAAGTATTCTCTATTCATCGGATCCCAACAAACGCAACATATAGAATTACAGATAGATGATCTTGATCATGTTAGGCAGCTCACAAGATCCGACAATGATAGCACAATGGGGAGAAGACAACCATCTAGCTACTGCTATGGACCCATAGTCCAGGGGTAGACTACTCACACATCACTCCGGAGGCGACCATGGCGGCGTAGAGTCCTCCGGGAGATGAATCCCCTCTCCGGCAGGGTGCCGGAGGCGATCTCCTGGATCCCCCGAGATGGGATCGGCGGCGGCGGCGTCTCTGGAAGGTTTACCGTATCGTGGCTCTCGGTACTGGGGGTTTCGCAACGGAGGCTTTAAGTAGGCGGAAGGGCAGGTCAGGAGGCGGCACGAGGGCCCCACACCACAGGGCCGCGCGGCCAAGGGGGGGCCGCGCCGCCCTAGGGTGTGGCCCCGTCGTGGCCCCACTTCGTCTCCTCTTCGGACTTCTGGAAGCTTCGTGGCAAAATAGGCCCCTGGGAGTTGATTTCGTCCAATTCCGAGAATATTTCGTTACTAGGATTTCTGAAACCAAAAACAGCAGACTTGACAAAGAATCGGCACTTCGGCATCTTGTTAATAGGTTAGTTCCAGAAAATGCGCGAATATGACATAAAGTGTGCATAAAACATGTAGATAACATCAATAATGTGGCATGGAACATAAGAAATTATCGATACGTCGGAGACGTATCAGCATCCCCAAGCTTAGTTCTGCTCGTCCCGAGCAGGTAAAACGATAACACAGATAATTTCTGGAGTGACATGCCATCATAACCTTGATCATACTATTTGTAAAGCATATGTAGTGAATGCAGCGATCAAAACAATGTATATGACATGAGTAAACAAGTGAATCATAAAGCAAAGACTTTTCATGAATAGCACTTCAAGACAAGCATCAATAAGTCTTGCATAAGAGTTAACTCATAAAGCAATAATTCAAAGTAAAGGCATTGAAGCAACACAAAGGAAGATTAAGTTTCAGCGGTTGCTTTCAACTTGTAACATGTATATCTCATGGATATTGTCAACATGGAGTAATATAATAAGTGCAATAAGCAAATATGTAGGAATCAATGCACAGTTCACACAAGTGTTTGCTTCTTGAGGTGGAGAGAAATAGGTGAACTGACTCAACATTGAAAGTAAAAGAATGGTCCTCCATAGAGGAAAAGCATCGATTGCTATATTTGTGCTAGAGCTTTGATTTTGAAAACATGAAACAATTTTGTCAACGGTAGTAATAAAGCATATGTATCATGTAAATTATATCTTACAAGTTGCAAGCCTCATGCATAGTGTACTAATAGTGCCCGCACCTTGTCCTAATTAGCTTGGACTACCGGATCATCGCAATGCACATGTTTTAACCAAGTGTCACAAGGGGGTACCTCTATGCCGCCTGTACAAAGGTCTAAGGAGAAAGCTCGCATTGGATTTCTCGCTATTGATTATTCTCAACTTAGACATCCATACCGGGACAACATAGACAACAGATAATGGACTCCACTTTTATGCATAAGCATGTAACAACAATTAATAATTTTCTCATATGAGATTGAGGATATTTGTCCAAAACTGAAACTTCCACCATGGATCATGGCTTTAGTTAGCGGCTCAATGTTCTTCTCTAACAATATGCATGCTTAACCCTAAGGTGGTAGATCTCTCTTACTTCAGACAAGACGAACATGCATAGCAACTCACATGAAATTCAGCAAAGAATAGTTGATGGCGTCCCCAGTGAACATGGTTATCGCACAACAAGCAACTTAATAAGAGATAAAGTGCATAATTACATATTCAATACCACAATAGTTTTTAAGCTATTTGTCCCATGAGCTATATATTGCAAAGGTGAATGATGGAATTTTAAAGGTAGCACTCAAGCAATTTACTTTGGAATGGCGGAAAATACCATGTAGTAGGTAGGTATGGTGGACACAAATGGCATAGTGGTTGGCTCAAGTATTTTGGATGCATGAGAAGTATTCCCTCTCGATACAAGGTTTAGGCTAGCAAGGCTTATTTGAAACAAACACAAGGATGAACCGGTGCAGCAAAACTCACATAAAAGACATATTGAAAACATTATAAGACTCTACACCGTCTTCCTTGTTGTTCAATCTCAATACTAGAAATTATCTAGACCTTAGAGAAGCCAAATATGCGAACCAAATTTTAGCATGCTCTATGTATTTCTTCATTAATGGGTGCAAAGCATATGATGCAAGAGCTTAAACATGAGCACAACAATTGCCAAGTATCACATTACCCAAGACATTAATAGCAATTACTACATGTATCATTTTCCAATTCCAACCATATAACAATTTAACAAAGAAGAAACTTCGCCATGAATACTATGAGTAGAAACTAAGGACATACTTGTCCATATGCTACAGCGGAGCGTGTCTCTCTCCCATAAAGTGAATGCTAGGATCCATTTTATTCAAACAAAACAAAAAACAAAAACAAACCGACGCTCCAAGCAAAGCACATAAGATGTGATGGAATAAAAATATAGTTTCAGGGGAGGAACCTGATAATGTTGTCGATGAAGAAGGGGATGCCTTGGGCATCCCCAAGCTTAGACGCTTGAGTCTTCTTGATATATGCAGGGGTGAACCACCGGGGCATCCCCAAGCTTAGAGCTTTCACTCTCCTTGATCATGTTGCATCATACTCCTCTCTTGATCCTTGAAAACTTCCTCCACACCAAACTTAGAACAACTCATTAGAGGGTTAGTGACAATAAAAATTAACATATTCAGAGGTGACACAATCATTCTTAACACTTCTGGACATTGCATAAAGCTACTGGACATTAGTGGATCAAAGAAATTCATCCAACATAGCAAAAGAGGCAATGCGAAATAAAAGGCAGAATCTGTCAAAACAGAACTATTCGTATTAACGAATTTTATTAGGCCACCAGACTTGCTCAAATGAAAATGCTCAAATTGAATGAAAGTTGCGTACATATCTGAGGATCATGCACGTAAATTGGCTTAATTTTATGAGCTACCTACAGGGAGGTAGACCCAGATTCGTGACAGAAAAGAAATCTGGAACTGCGCAGTAATCCAAATCTAGTACTTACTTTTCTATCAACGACTTTACTTGGCACAACAAAACACTAAACTAAGATAAGGAGAGGTTGCTACAGTAGTAAACAACTTCCAAGACACAAAATAAGAACAAAGTACTGTAGGTAAAAACATGGGTTGTCTCCCATAAGCGCTTTTATTTAACGCCTTTCAGCTAGGCGCAGAAAGTGTGTATCAAGTATTATCAAAGGGTGGTGCATTCTCAGCGGGGTGTGGAGTTTTCTCAACCAGGCATAGTATATTAGATACATAAGTTTTAGCATCTCCTTTTTCATTAGTCTTAGGCGTGCTACTCTCATCAAACAAATTTTCAGGAACAAGCCAAGCATAGTTATTTTCTAGTGCATCATTCATAGCTAAGAGTTTACATGGTATTGATGCTTTGATCTCCCCTCCATCATTAATATTATTAGTGTACTTTATTCTATCCATATCCATCTTTTCAAAGAGACTAACAAAATTGGTGTAAGAACCAAGCATATTAAATTTAGCAAAGACCTTTCTAGCCTCTCTCGCTATACCACCAAATTCTCTAAGAAGGGTTTCTAAAACAAAATCTTTCTTTTCCCCTTCTTCCATATCACCAAGTGTGAGAAACATGTGTTGGATTATAGGATTGAGATTAACAAATTTAGTTTCCAACATGCGAACTAAAGCAGCAGCAGCAATTTCATAGGTAGGGGCAAGGTCTACCAAGTGTCTATCCTCAAAATCGTCAAGTCTAATCTTGACATGGTTGAAAAATTCCTCTATATTATTTCTCCCAATTATAGACCCACGTCCTACCGGTATATCTTTCATGGTAAAATTAAAAGGAAACATGATGAATCAAGTAAAGTAAATGCAAGTAACTAATTTTTTTGTGTTTTTGATATAGCAAACAAGATAGCAAATAAAGTAAAACTAGCAACTAATTTTTTTGTATTTTGATTTAGTGCAGCAAACAAAGTAGTAAATAAAACTAAGCAAGACAAAAACAAAGTAAAGAGGTTGAGAAGTGGAGACTCCCCTTGCAGCGTGTCTTGATCTCCCAAACAACGGCGCCGAAAAAGAGCTTGATGGCGTGTAACTCACACGTTCGTTGGGAACCCCAAGAGGAAGGTATGATGCGCACAGCAGCAAGTTTTCCCTCAGAAAGAAACCAAGGTTTATCGAACCAGGAGGAGCCAAGAAGCACGTTGAAGGTTGATGGCGGCGGGATGTAGTGCGGCGCAACACCAGGGATTCCGGCGCCAACGTGGAACCTGCACAACACAACCAAAGTACTTTGCCCCAACGAAACAGTGAGGTTGTCAATCTCACCGGCTTGCTGTAACAAAGGATTAACCGTATTGTGTGGAAGATGATTGTTTGCAAAAAACGAGTAGAACAAGTATTGCGATGGGATTGTATTTCGGTATAGAGAATTGGACCGGGGTCCACAGTTCACTAGAGGTGTCTCTCCCATAAGATAAACAGCATGTTGGGTGAACAAATTACAGTTGGGCAATTGACAAATAAAGAGGGCATGACCATGCACATACATATCATGATGAGTATAGTGAGATTTAATTGGGCATTACGACAAAGTACATAGACCGCCATCCAACCGCATCTATGCCTAAAAAGTCCACCTTCAGGTTATCATCCGAACCCCCTCCAGTATTAAGTTGCAAAGCAACAGACAATTGCATTAAGTATGGTGCGTAATGTAATCAACAACTACATCCTTAGACATAGCATCAATGTTTTATCCCTAGTGGCAACAAAGACAACACAACCTTAGAACTTTCTCACATCCTTGTCCCGGTGTCAATGCAGGCATGAACCCACTATCGAGCATAAATACTCCCTCTTGGAGTTACAAGCATCTACTTGGCCAGAGCATCTACTAGTAACGGAGAGCATGCAAGATCATAAACAACACATAGATATAACTTTGATAATCAACATAACAAGTATTCTCTATTCATCGGATCCCAACAAACGCAACATATAGAATTACAGATAGATGATCTTGATCATGTTAGGCAGCTCACAAGATCCGACAATGATAGCACAATGGGGAGAAGACAACCATCTAGCTACTGCTATGGACCCATAGTCCAGGGGTAGACTACTCACACATCACTCCGGAGGCGACCATGGCGGCGTAGAGTCCTCCGGGAGATGAATCCCCTCTCCGGCAGGGTGCCGGAGGCGATCTCCTGGATCCCCCGAGATGGGATCGGCGGCGGCGGCGTCTCTGGAAGGTTTTTCGTATCATGGCTCTCGGTACTGGGGGTTTCGCAACGGAGGCTTTAAGTAGGCGAAAGGGCAGGTCAGGAGGCGGCACGAGGGCCCCACACCACAGGGCCGCGCGGCCAAGGGGGGGCCGCGCCGCCCTAGGGTGTGGCCCCCTCGTGGCCCCACTTCGTCTCCTCTTCGGACTTCTGGAAGCTTCGTGGCAAAATAGGCCCCTGGGCGTTGATTTCGTCCAATTCCGAGAATATTTCGTTACTAGGATTTCTGAAACCAAAAACAGCAGAAAACAAAGAATCGGCACTTCGGCATCTTGTTAATAGGTTAGTTCCAGAAAATGCACGAATATGACATAAAGTGTGCATAAAACATGTAGATAACATCAATAATGTGGCATGGAACATAAGAAATTATCGATACGTCGGAGACGTATCATGCCATAACATTTAAATTAAGCATAACGAGGCATTGCTTAATCTGAGAACTGAGTGCTAGCTCAGTGGCAAGGCTTGCGAGTGCACAGCCAGCCCACCCGGGTTCGAGTACCAACGGGACCGAATTAAACAAGAATGAAGCGAGATGTCAGTACAAGTAGTGGCAATAGAAATGCAAAATCCATAACAGGGCCAATGACAACATTCACTTGCCAACAAAATCTAAGGATTTAGGTCTGTTTGTTTGGGCTGCAGCTTTTGAGAAGCATTTGTAGCTGGTGGGCTGTGAAAAAGCATTTGTGAGAAGCATTGTTAGCAGAGATTTGATGTACGGTTGAAGTGCTTTTTATGGCTGCTTCTTTGTTGGTTTAGGAGTGAAATGTCTGAAATGCCACGAGTCTTGAAGATGTTGAATATATGCAGATTTGAAACGAATTTGCTATTTATAATAGTTTCATTACATAATTATCATGTTTAATAACCCCAAAATACTTCAATTTATCTTTCTTTTTTGCTAAAATAATTTTGAACACTTTTTGTATCGGAATATTTTGGAGTGTTGTTTAGAATTAAATATAGCTTTTGGCTTCTAAGTTAAAGTTTTTACGGCTTTAAAAAAAGTGTAAACAATATCACAAGACATCTCACTAACCGTTAATTGATCGATCACCTTAATTTTAGGAATTAATCAGTCGATTGTTAATCAGCGAGGTTGCTTTAAATGGGCAGGCTCTAAGCTCTAAAATATGCTACGGGAGATGGAAAAGTAACATTGGCACACTAGCGCACAAAAGGATTTTTGCGAAGTATTGCCTTGATTGCTTGAAGTAAACGATGACATCCAAAATAAAATATATATGAATAGGATTGTCAAATCCTTCTCATCTTCACCGTCATGTGAAGCTGGTAGCTACCATATACGATCTGAGAGGAAAATAAAATTGCATCGCATGAACACCGTGCTCTGTACCAAACTACCAATTACTACGTACATCAATACTTCAATACGTGGATTGGACGGAACCGTGGAGGAAGAATTTCTGCAGCGACGAGCGGGTAGTGAAGAGCCTCGCGCCGGAGTGAAGATGGACCAACCGATGGAAGAGCAGCTCTGGCGGTCTGCTGAATGAGAAATTGCGACCCCGCGACGCCTCGAGCACCTCCTGTCGCCGGCGGCCGTGCTCGGATTCCTCCTCCTAGGTCGCGCCTCCTGCTCGGCGTCCTCCTCCTAGGCCGCGCTTCCGTGCTTGTCCGCCTACGCGCGAGAGGAGGCGGTCGACCTGGCCCTCGGCCTCGAGGCTGACCATGGGGCCACGCATGCTATCGCGGCGGAGGCGCGCCCTGCTGCAGAGCTCCTACACCATGCTCTCTGGCGTTCCCGACGAGCTTGCAAGTGGGGACGGACTACTGGGACGGCGGCGGCGGATACTGGCGACGATGCCGGCCGGAACAACGACGGCGGCCGGGCAGGAAACCCTAACCCTATCCTTTCATTGAACGGGACAGGAAGAAGGGGAAAATGGGCACTGGGCTCTCTGGCGGGGAACGATTGGAAGGGCGGGCCGAGTTGTACGTGAGGGCAGTTTTTCGTTGTTAGCGGCAAGTGTTAGGGGCATTTTGGTCCACCGCCGCTCGGGAGCGAGAAGAAGCTCGGGAAGCAGGTCTCGCCCAACTTCCGGATTGCTAGTTCATTTAGGCACGGCGCTTCTTCAAAGCGCTTTTCTAATTGTTGGTGTTTGTTTGGGCTGCTACTTTTGGACCTCAAAAGCTCTAAAAGCGTATGAAGCCCAAACAAACAGGGCCTTAGCTTTCATATACCCTCAAAATTTAAAATAGTGTAATCCCAGAAAGGGTATCATGGTATCATTTAATCTCAGCTATCTCACCCTAATACCAAACATGTATCATTTAATCTCAGCTGTTCTTTTGTTTTACTCAAGAAAACATTTTTATTTTGGGAGTTTATAGAAGCACAAGCCATCGTCTACATTGGCACTGTGTTATGAAAAATATCATCTTCATCGTACATGGTTATGTGAAGATATTGATATACAATTCTGTGCTAGGAAAACAAATAGCAATTACTATGTTACAAGAACCATCTTCAAGCTCGAAGATACGAAGTTCATTGGTCCACCAACCAAGGCTGATAAAATATTATATATATTAATTTAGTACTAATATTTCGTATTTACTCATATTAAGGTCTAACTTTTTTCCCATGACAACCCGGTTTGATATAAAATCTAACGGTGGCCATGTGTGGGTCACATAAAAAGTATTGAGGTAGTAAATTTATACATAGATATTGGATAATGTATTTTAAATTTCAAAAAATATGGTAGAAATATATAAATTAGATAGTCTTGTCGTGCAATATGCATGCCGCAAAAGGTAAGATAGATCCTTAAAAATTCTCGACTCTAATCACAAAAATATACATAATCCTAATGGGGTGTCCATGAAAAAGTTTTGTCACTTTCGTATTAGGGTATACTTCTATTTCATACTGACTAAAAAACTTAATTGTAATGAACTCACATATTACTCCTTCCATTACTTCTTTTAGGGTGTATTAGTTTTTCAAAAGCCAAACTTTAGGCTTTGTGACTAATTTTAGCAAAAAATAATAATTATCAACATCCAATAAAATATGGAAATATATTTTAAAATTATATATGTCATGACGTGCAAAGCACGTGCTACTTACTAGTAGATTACTAGAAAATGAATGAAGCAACTGAACATGGAGCGTATTATATAAACAGCCAGATCATTTGAATATGGATATACCACATCATGTCAATGGGACTCAGAAAAACAAAGCTAGACATTTAAACAAGTAATATAACTATTTTTTCACAATGTTTCAAGTAGAATAGGAAGCTAGGTTAGGAATAAAGCAATCATGTTTCAAGTAGAATAGGAAGCTAGGTTAGGAATAAAGCAATCATGTTTCAAGCAGAATAGGAAGCTAGGTTAGGAATAAAGCAATCATGTTTCAAGTAGAATAGGAAGCTAGGTTAGGAATAAAGCAATAAAAAAACACGAAGTGCATCATTTCAGCTAGGATCATTTCTATCAAACTTCATGCACTAGCCATGGAACAACAGGCAAACTCAATGAAGCAACAGGCAAAAAATTAACATAATAGAATTTTAGGACTTGTTTAACATAGCCAAATCAGGTAACTTATACCCAGGCATGCCGGATGCCAGATGGGTCAAAGGCAGTGTGCAATGTTCCATATGGTCATTGTTTATATTTTATTAGATTCCATTAGGCAACTTAGGTAGTGCAACATACAGAAAATGATGCAATTGAACTACGCACAGGAGGTAAATTAACATTCCAAAAAAAAAAACAGGGAACTTACGTGAGCTTTTTTTTGAGTCACACGGACCTCATCAGGTACTTGGGCAGAAGAACCTGGTGCCACACTGTTTCTCCTCTGCATGAAGGAGAGGCCAATTGTAAACAGAAACAGGATCCAAGATATAGAAGTTTGCATTAAGCAATATACAAAAACAGCAGGTACTTACATGATTATAGGCGAGCTTTACTCTACGTTTACGAGTGTAAGATGTGCCTGCTTGCACGTGTAATAACAACAAACGATTCTGAGTCAAGGATTTGCTATAATTAAATTGACACCAAACAGTAGTAGAAACATTATGACGTGCATAAACATGTAATACAGGATCACAGAAAGATATCAAACATGATGTAACTAGAGCAGTAGCCTACGGCCAAATAGTGAGAAATTGTAATCGTGTCAATGGTGGACTTGTATAGCCTACCCCAACTTGTTTGGGAATAAAGCTTTGTTGTTGGTGGTGTTGTTGTTGTTGTCAATCGTTGACATGTAGAGCATTCAACGGCTCATGATTGGTGGCTCATATTTTGTAGAGTTTCAGCGAATGGGTGGGTTAGGTCACTCAGACCACGACACTCTGTATTTATATCATCTGAGTTAGGGTTACAATACTACTGGACATGGGCCTCTATGGGCCTCACACTGGATACAATATTACTACAGCGCTACTACTAAACTCACTCATGGTCCAACACACCCCCTCAAGATGATCATGGGTAAACAACCATGGCCATCTTGCAACAACATGACACATATGACAACTACGAGTAATGAACTTTCAGCATAACTCCTAGGATACATGACAGCATTGCACTTTCCATCATCTTGTCATCTCGATTCATCTCTTCATCAGCAGCGAAGACATCCGGCTTCAACCATACGGGATACGCACAACTCCTAACCATACACATCCTCAACAACCCCGGCTGCCTCACCACACAAGTTCTGCAGAACCATCCACACTCGCCTCAATGTCCTCAGCCTCTCTTCTCCACTCTGCCCGGCCACTGACCTCTTCCGTCTCTCCCACAAACCCCCAGCCAACTCCTGCCTCAACCATCCACTCCTCAAGCACCCATGCCTATCCCCGGTCAGGCCTCAACCGATCTCACCTCGAGCACGCATGCCTTTCCCCTGGACATATCCACAACCATCACCATCACCACTAAACTGCAGCCTCATCAACTCCATCACGACTCAATCGCAGCCTCATCAACTCCATCACAACATATCCTCACAGCCTCACATCTCCATTTTCTCCTCACTTCCACTCGGATGGCGCCTCGTCTGCGCGCCCTGGCCAACCTGGCAGACCGCACCTGGCCACATCGACCGGCTCGCGCTGGTCAACGTCCAGCACCAACCTCCGGCTCCGCCCTGCGCTCAAAGGCTCGGCCCACTCCGCACGCCTCCAACATCTCCCCCTCGCACGGATCCAGATCTCTACGCCACGGATTCACTTCCTCTTCTCTCCTTTCTAAACCAAAACGATCTTGACCCTCTTCTTTGTCCCCGCGCGAGCAGCCGCCGATCTCACACAACTCGCATCGGCTGTGTGTGATAGCCGCAACCCACGCAGAGCACTGATGCGGCCTCCCGCCGCCTGGATTTGTACATCTCAACGGTGGTTTTTGTGGTCAAAGGAAGAACTTGTATGGTACTGTTTGGGGCGGCTAGCACTAGCAGGAAGGAAACCTAGGCTCTGATACCATGTAGAGTTTCAGCAAATGGGTGGGTTAGGTCACGGAAAAAAAAATACTTATGCGTCGTGTTTAAATCTAAAGGATGAGGTGGTTACAAACGAAAGCACTTGTAAGTTAAAAATATACTAGCACGAATTCAGAAATACAGTCAGCTGCAATACTCCTAACAGAACAAAACGCGCAGGGATGTCTGGTTACCTATTTCTGGGCGGCGTTTAGACGTGTTCCGCGTTCTTACGGGTGACGTGGAGGTCGGCGAGGGGACTGCTGTTGCGGTGGGTGCCGGGAAGCAGATCTTGGGGGTCGAGAGAAGGACATCTTGGGCGGTCGATGAAGTGTTCAGCGCGCCGGCCGAAGTAGAAGGTCGGTGAAGCAGATGATGTGCAGTGCACGGGGACGTCGGTGTCGGCGAAGCTGGTCAGGTGCGGTGGTCGATAGAGTCGGCGAACGAGATACGGTGCGGTGGACGCCGGAGTAGGTGCAGATCAAGCGGATAGGGCAGCCTCGAGGTTTGAAGCCGTGGCAGCTTGAACGGCGAAGTGCGGCGGTGATTTTCCGGTGCGGCGGCCGTGAAGGTGGGAGGTAGGTAAGAGGAGCGGTTTCTCTGAGGGCTTGCGGGCGAAACTAGGGCGAAGCTGGGCGATAGAGGAGAAGAAGGGAATTTCGCAGTCCTTCTTTTGAGGGAAAGAAATATTCGCAGATCTGAAACTTTGCGGCGCGAGATATTTGGGCGTTGGCGGGGAATTTTACCGCTCGATGAGATTAAATTTTGCCTGCAGTAGGTAATAATAATAATAAATAGTAGGCCCTACTAGTAGTGCGTAAGTCCGTTCGGTAATCCAAGGGGGTCGAGGTAGAGGAATCCATTATGTGAATCCACATTTCAAAGTGTCCAAAAATTCTAAACTGAAATTTTACATGTATATCTAGACATTTTATGTTGGTACATAAGTTTTTTAAAAAAATATGTGGCTCCTGTAAAAAAAGACAAATTTTGATGCTGTAACACGACTACGTACATTTTTTGCCTTTTTTGTACACACCACACAAAATGTTGTTTTTCCACGAAAACTTATGAACGAACATAGGATGTCACAATGTATACCAAAAAATTTATATCAGATTTTTTTAACATTTATATAATTGTTTTTTTTATTATTTCCAATAATCGGTGCATATGCACGTGTGTGCCAAAACGCCACCTCCAGGGGCTAGGAGTTTCTAAAATTCTTATGGCACATCAAATAAAATGTTGTTCAATCAATAATAATAATGTGCTTACGATTGTTACTCCCTTCCACCATTAATAAAGTCCACATCGGTCTCGTGTCAAACTTTGACTCGAGATTTAGGTACCCACATGATAGTGCTAGTATCATAGCTAGTATCATACACATTGGTCCCACAAAACTGCTGATGTGGCAGCTAATTAAGTAGGAGAGAGGAGATTAGTGTAACATAGGTAGATATTGTATCATAGCGCAAACAACGAGATACATGCTTAGGGTTAGGGTTAGATACATGATTTTTCTGGTTTGAATATGTCTAGACCTTATTTATCAACTTAATTGAATGCTTACTATATAACATAAGAAGACCTTGTTTTTTTATTTTGTTTTTTAATTTTTATACGGATTTGAATCTTGGTCAAATCCTAGGTTTCACCAAGATTTGAATAAGTTTAAAACATGAATATGAAAAAGTAAGCATGCATGTATGCTTCATAATTAATCACTTCAAAATGAAGCTCTTGGGAGGGTTTTTGAAATTTCCATGTTTGAAACCAAAAACCACATATCATCATGCTTGACTTCATGAGACAGAGTTTAGGTTAGGGGGTAGATACATGATTTCTCGGGTTTGAATATGTCTAGACCTTGTTTATCAACTTAATTGAATGCTTACAATATAACATAAGAAGACTATGTGCCTTGGTTTTTCATTTTTTGTTTTTTTTTAAATTATGCCCATTTGAATCTTGGTCAAATCCTAGGTTTGACCATGATTTAAACAAGTTTAAAACATGAATATGAAAAAGTAAGCATGTATCCTTCGTAGTCACTCCAAAATGAAGCTCGATCTTGAGAGGGTTTTTGAAATTTCCATGTTTGAAACCAAAAAACCACATACTTATCTTCATGCTTGACTTCATAAGACAGAGTTAATTAGGGGTAGCTTGATACATGATTTTTCTGGTTTGAATATGTCTAGACCTTATTTATCAACTTAATTGAATGCTTACTATATGACATAAGAAGACCTTGGTTTTCATTTTTTATACCCATTTGAATCTTGGTCAAATCATAGGTTTGACCAAGATTTGAACAAGTTAAAAACATGAATATGAAAAAGTAAGCACGTACGTATGCTTCTTAGTCACTCCAAAATGAAGCTCTTGGGAGGGTTTTTGAAATTTCCATGCTTGAAACCAAAAACCACTTCTCTTCATGCATGCTTGACTTCATAAGACAGAGTTTAGGGTTAGGGGTAGATACATGATTTCTCTCGTTTGAATATGTCTAGACCTTGTTTATCAACTTAATTGAATGCTTACTATATGACATAAGAAGACTATGTGCCTTGATTTTTTTTTAAATTTTGCCCATTTGAATCTTGGCCAAATCCTAGGTTTGACCATGATTTAAACAAGTTTAAAACATGAATATGAAAAATTAAGCATGTATCATTCGTAGTCACTCCAAAATGGAAGCTCTTGAGAGGGTTTTTGAAATTTCCATGTTTGAAACCAAAAAACCGCGTACTTCTCTTCATGCTTGACTTCATAAGACAAAGTTTAGGGTTAGGGGTAGATACATGATTTTTATGGTTTGAATATGTCTAGACCTTATTTATCAACTTAATTGAATGCTTACTATATAACATAAGAAGACCTTGTTTTTTTATTTTGTTTTTTAATTTTTATACGGATTTGAATCTTGGTCAAATCCTAGGTTTCACCAAGATTTGAATAAGTTTAAAACATGAATATGAAAAAGTAAGCATGCATGTATGCTTCATAATTAATCTCTTCAAAATGAAGCTCTTGGGAGGGTTTTTGAAATTTCCATGTTTGAAACTAAAAAACCACATATCATCATGCTTGACTTCATGAGACAGAGTTTAGGTTAGGGGGTAGATACATGATTTCTCTGGTTTGAATATGTCTAGACCTTGTTTATCAACTTAATTGAATGCTTACAATATAACATAAGAAGACTATGTGCCTTGGTTTTTCATTTTTTGTTTTTTTTAAATTATGCCCATTTGAATCTTGGTCAAATCCTAGGTTTGACCATGATTTAAACAAGTTTAAAACATGAATATGAAAAAGTAAGCATGTATCCTTCGTAGTCACTCCAAAATGAAGCTCGATCTTGAGAGGGTTTTTGAAATTTCCATGTTTGAAACCAAAAAACCACATACTTATCTTCATGCTTGACTTCATAAGACAGAGTTAATTAGGGGTAGCTTGATACATGATTTTTCTGGTTTGAATATGTCTAGACCTTATTTATCAACTTAATTGAATGCTTACTATATGACATAAGAAGACCTTGGTTTTCATTTTTTATACCCATTTGAATCTTGGTCAAATCATAGGTTTGACCAAGATTTGAACAAGTTAAAAACATGAATATGAAAAAGTAAGCACGTACGTATGCTTCTTAGTCACTCCAAAATGAAGCTCTTGGGAGGATTTTTGAAATTTCCATGCTTGAAACCAAAAACCACTTCTCTTCATGCATGCTTGACTTCATAAGACAGAGTTTAGGGTTAGGGGGTAGATACATGATTTCTCTCGTTTGAATATGTCTAGACCTTGTTTATCAACTTAATTGAATGCTTACTATATGACATAAGAAGACTATGTGCCTTGATTTTTTTTTTAAATTTTGCCCATTTGAATCTTGGCCAAATCCTAGGTTTGACCATGATTTAAACAAGTTTAAAACATGAATATGAAAAATTAAGCATGTATCCTTCGTAGTCACTCCAAAATGGAAGCTCTTGAGAGGGTTTTTGAAATTTCCATGTTTGAAACCAAAAACCGCGTACTTCTCTTCATGCTTGACTTCATAAGACAAAGTTTAGGGTTAGGGGTAGATACATGATTTTTCTGGTTTGAATATGTCTAGACCTTATTTATCAACTTAATTGAATGCTTACTATATAACATAAGAAGACCTTGTTTTTTTTATTTTGTTTTTTAATTTTTATACGGATTTGAATCTTGGTCAAATCCTAGGTTTCACCAAGATTTGAATAAGTTTAAAACATGAATATGAAAAAGTAAGCATGCATGTATGCTTCATAATTAATCTCTTCAAAATGAAGCTCTTGGGAGGGTTTTTGAAATTTCCATGTTTGAAACTAAAAAACCACATATCATCATGCTTGACTTCATGAGACAGAGTTTAGGTTAGGGGGTAGATACATGATTTCTCTGGTTTGAATATGTCTAGACCTTGTTTATCAACTTAATTGAATGCTTACAATATAACATAAGAAGACTATGTGCCTTGGTTTTTCATTTTTTGTTTTTTTTAAATTATGCCCATTTGAATCTTTGTCAAATCCTAGGTTTGACCATGATTTAAACAAGTTTAAAACATGAATATGAAAAAGTAAGCATGTATCCTTCGTAGTCACTCCAAAATGAAGCTCGATCTTGAGAGGGTTTTTGAAATTTCCATGTTTGAAACCAAAAAACCACATACTTATCTTCATGCTTGACTTCATAAGACAGAGTTAACTAGGGGTTAGGGGTAGCTTGATACATGATTTTTCTGGTTTGAATATGTCTAGACCTTATTTATCAACTTAATTGAATGCTTACTATATGACATAAGAAGACCTTGGTTTTCATTTTTTATACCCATTTGAATCTTGGTCAAATCATAGGTTTGACCAAGATTTGAACAAGTTTAAAACATGAATATGAAAAAGTAAGCACGTACGTATGCTTCTTAGTCACTCCAAAATGAAGCTCTTGGGAGGGTTTTTGAAATTTCCATGCTTGAAACCAAAAACCACTTCTCTTCATGCATGCTTGACTTCATAAGGCAGAGTTTAGGGTTAGGGGGTAGATACATAATTTCCTGGTTTGAATATGTGTAGACCTTGTTTATCAAAATAATTGAATGCTTACTATATAACAAAAGAAGACCTTGTTTTTTTTTTGAATTTTTATACCCATTTGAATCTTGGTCAAATCCTTGGTTCCACCAAGATTTGAATAAGTTAAAAACATGAATATGAAAAAGTAAGCATGTATGCTTCTTAGTCACTTCAAAATGAAGCTCTTGGGAGGGTTTTTGAATTTCCATGTTCGAAACTAAAAACCACATATCTTCATGCTTGACTTCATGAAACAGAGTTTAGGGTTAGGGGTAGATACATGCATGATTTTTCTTGTTTGAATATGTCTAGACCTTGTTTATCAACTTAATTGAATGCCTACTATATAACATAAGAAGACCTTTTTTGTTTTTTTTAAATTTTTATACCCATTTGAATCTTGGTCAAATCCTAGGTTTCACCAAGATTTCAATAAGTTTAAAACATGAATATGAAAAAGTAAGCATGCATGTATGCTTCTTAATTAATCGCTTCGAAATGAAGCTCTTGAGAGGGTTTTTGAAATTTCCATGTTTGAAACCAAAAAAACCACGTACTTCTCTTCATGCTTGACTTCATAAGACAGAGTTTGGGGATAGGGGTAGCTTGATACATGAATTTTCTGGTTTGAATATGTCTAGACCTTGTTTATCAACTTAATTGAATGCTTACTAGATGACATAAGATGACTATGTGCATTGGTTTTTCATTTTATTGTTTTTTTTTGAATTTTTATGCCCATTTGAATCTTGGTCAAATCCTAGGTTTGACCATGATTTAAACAAGTTTAAAACATGAATATGAAAAATTAAGCATGTATCCTTCGTAGTCACTCCAAAATGAAGCTCGATCTTGAGAGGGTTTTTGAAATTTCCATGTTTGAAACCAAAAAACCACGTACTTCTCTTCATGCTAGACTTCATAAGACAAAGTTTGGGGTTAGGGGTAGCTTGATACATAAACTTTCTGGTTTGAATATGTCTAGACATTATTTGTCAACTTAATTGATGAATGCTTACTAGATGACATAAGATTTTTTGAAATTTCCATGCTTGAAAACCAAAAACCACTTCTCTTCATGCATGCTTGACTTCATAAGATAGAGTTTGGGTTAGGGGGTAGATACATGATTTTCCAGCTAGTTTGAATATGTCTAGACCTTGTTTATCAATTTAATTGAATGCTCACTATATGACATGAGCAGACCTTGGTTTTAATTTTTTTATACACATTTGATTCTTCGTCAAATCCTAGGTTTGTTGACCAAGATTTGAACAAGTTTAAAACATTAATATGAAAAGGTAAGCATGTACGCTTCTTAATTAGTCACTCCAAAATGAAGCTCTTGGGAGGGTTTTTGAAATTTCCATGATTGAAACCAAAAACCACTTCTCTTCGTGCTTGAATTCATAAGTCAGGGTTTAGGGATATATAGGGGGTAGATACATGATTTTTCTGGTTTGAATATGTCTAGAGCTTGTTTTTCAACTTGAATGCTTACTATATGACATACGAAGACTATTTGCTAACAGAGGGAGTAAGCACTCTAGCTATGAAAAGTACCAAACGATGCATACCAAAATGATTTTTTAGAGGAATACTAGTTCGGATTATATAATTTTATATTAGCAGGCCAAAATCGAACCCCGTAGTTGGATTTTCAGAAATTGATCCGTAGTACTGGGCAAAACCCTAGTTTAGCTTATTTAATAATAGATTCGTAGGTCGATTTTTTTACGTTATTATTATTATTACTAGGCAGCACATGTGTTTGCCCGTCCAGTGAAACTCTTTCATTTCATTTTTCTTTTCCGCAAGGTCGGGAGTCGGAGGAAGAGGGATCACACGGGAGGAGACGAAGGGAGAGCGATCACGGGGCCCCACTTATTTATGGTGTCTATCCTTTTTCTGGTGATGTTGACTGTTGTGCAGGGTTGTCAGTGCGCAGGGGGGTGCGAGCGAGCGAGAAAGGCCGAGAATGAGAGAGATGTGTTTTTTTAGAGGGACAACCGAACGATCCTGAAGGACCCAGATTTCCAATACGCATCAGAGCGGAGTTTACAGCATGACACAAAATAAACAGGAAATTACGTCTAAATCCCTAAGATTTACATGGTAGACCCCATGCTGAAAGCAAGAAATGCGATCGGGTCCTTAATAGGCACCGTCCGGATTGATCCTCGTCGGAGCCGGGGACGAACCACTTGGCGCGACCAAATCGCCATGGCTCTGAGCCCGCACATCATGGCCTACGAGCTGAGCTAGAAACGACCTGCCAAAACCGGCAGCCAACGGAGGTGGATAATTGGAGAGAGAGAGAGAGAGAGAGAGAGAGTGTTGATGCCTCTCTCTTGACAAAGAAGATGGCCGGGAGTTTGCCTACCTAGCGTACGTGACTTGTGCTCACTGAAGTGTGGGACCTCACGCATGGGAACCACACGTAAGTGACAGACTTGTTGCTCTAATAACTCGGGTGATCATTATACTGTATTAGTACATAGTTTCCTATGGATCCTTCTTAGTCACTCCAAAATGAAGCTCTTTGGGAGGGTTTTTGAAATTTCCATGTTTGAAACCAAAAATAAGAAGACTATGTGCCTTGATTTTTCATTTTTTAAAATTTTGCCCATTTGAATCTTGGTTAAATCCTAGGTTTGACCATGATTTAAACAAGTCTAAAACATGAATATGAAAAATTAAGCATCTATCCTTCTTAGTCACTCCAATATGTAGCTCTTGGGAGGGTTTTTGAAATTTCCATGCTTGAAACCAAAAACCACTTCTCTTCATGCATGCTTGACTTCTTCATAAGACAGAGTTTAGGGTTAGGGGTAGATACATGATTTTCCTGGTTTGAATATGTGTAGACCTTGTTTATCAAATTAATTGAATGCTTACTATATAACATATAAGAAGACCTTGTTTTTTTTTGAACTTTTATACCCATTTGAATCTTGGTCAAATCCTTGGTTCCACCAAGATTTGAATAAGTTAAAAACATGAATATGAAAAAGTAAGCATGTATGCTTCTTAGTCACTTCAAAATGAAGCTCTTGGGAGGGTTTTTGAATTTCCATGTTCGAAACTAAAAACCACATATCTTCATGCTTGACTTCATGAAACATAGTTTAGGGTTAGGGGTAGATACATGCATGATTTTTCTTCTTTGAATATGTCTAGACCTTGTTTATCAACTTAATTGAATGCCTACTATATAACATAAGAAGACCTTGTTTTTTTATTTTATTTTTAAATTTTTTATACGGATTTGAATCTTGGTCAAATCCTAGGTTTCACCAAGATTTGAATAAGTTTAAAACATGAATATGAAAAAGTAAGCATGCATGTATGCTTCTTAATTAATCTCCTCGAAATGAAGCTCTTGGGAGGGTTTTTGAAATTTCCATGTTTGAAACCAAAAACCACATATCTTCATGCATGCGCTTGACTTCATGAGACAGAGTTTAGTGTTAGGGGGTAGATACATGATTTCTCTCGTTTGAATATGTCTAGACCTTGTTTATCAACTTAATTGAATGCTTACTATATGACATAAGAAGACTATGTGCCTTGATTTTTCATTTTTTAAAATTTTGCCCATTTGAATCTTGGCCAAATCCTAGGTTTGACCATGATTTAAACAAGTTTAAAACATGAATATGAAAAATTAAGTATGTATCCTTCGTAGTCACTCCAAAATGAAGCTCTTGAGAGGGGTTTTGAAATTTCCATGTTTGAAACCAAAAAACCGCGTACTTCTCTTCATGCTTGACTTCATATATAAGACAGAGTTTGGGGATAGGGGTAGCTTGATACATGAATTTTCTTGTTTGAATATGTCTAGACCTTGTTTATCAACTTAATTGAATGCTTACTAGATGACATAAGATGACTATGTGCATTGGTTTTTCAAATTTTTGTATTTTTATGCCCATTTGAATCTTGGTCAAATCCTAGGTTTGACCATGATTTAATCAAGTTTAAAACATGAATATGAAAAATTAAGCATCTATCCTTCTTAGTCACTCCAATATGTAGCTCTTGGGAGGGTTTTTGAAATTTCCATGCTTGAAAACCAAAAACCACTTTTCTTCATGCATGCTTGACTTCATAAGACATAGTTTAGGGTTAGGGGGTAGATACATGATTTTCCTACTAGTTTGAATATGTCTAGACCTTGTTTATCAATTTAATTGAATGCTTACTATATGACATGAGCAGACCTTGGTTTTAATTTTTTTATACCCATTTGAATCTTCGTCAAATCGTAGCTAGGTTTGTTGACCAAGATTTGAACAAGTTTAAAACATGAATATGAAAAAGTAAGCATGTATGCGTCTTAACTAGTCACTCCAAAATGAAGCTCTTGGGAGGGTTTTTGAAATTTCCATGTTTGAAACCAAAAACCACTTCTTCTCTTCATGCTTGACTTCATAAGTCAGGGTTTAGGGATATATAGGGGTAGATACATGATTTTTCTGGTTTGATATGTCTAGACCTTGTTTATCAACTTAATTGAATGCTTACTATATGACATAAGAAGACTACGTGACTTGTGCTCACTGAAGTGTGGGACCTCACGCATGGGAACCACACGTAAGTGACAGACTTGTTGCTCTAATAACTCGGGTGATCATTATACTGTATTAGTACATAGTTTCCTATGGATCCTTCTTAGTCACTCCAAAATGAAGCTCTTTGAGAGGGTTTTTGAAATTTCCATGTTTGAAACCCAAAACAACTTCTCTTCATGCTTGACTTCATAAGACAGAGTTTAGGGTTAGGGGTAGATACATGATTTGTCTGGTTTGAATACGTCTAGACCTTGTTTATCAACTTTAATGCTTACTATATGACATAAGAAGACTATGTGCTTTGGTTTTTCATTTTTCTGATTTTTTTTATTTTTGATGCCCATTTGAATCTTGGTCAGATCCTAGGTTTTACCAAGATTTAAACAAGTTTAAACATGAAAATGAAAAGGGAAGCATTTATCCTTCTTAGTCACTCTAAATGAAGGTTTTGGGAGGTTTTTGAATTTTCCATGTTTGAAACCCAAAACCACTTCTCTTCATGCTTGACTTCATAAGACATAGTTTAGGGTTAGGGGTACATACATGATTTGTATGTTTTGAATATGTCTATACCTTGTTTATCAACTTGAATGCTTACTATATGACATAAGAAAACTACGTATTTGCTTTGGTTTTTCATTTTTCTGTTTTTTTTTTTGAATTTTCCGCCCATTTGAATCTCTGTCAAATCCTAGGTTTGACCAAGATTTAAACAAGTTTAACACGTGAAAATGAAAAGGTAAGCATGGATCCTTCTTAGTCACTCCAAAATGTACCAATTGATAGATGTGTTAACTTTGCTTCATGGAAAAAATAATGTCATGTAAATGAGTTAACTTGGATTTCCTACCCTTGAATCCATAGGAAACTTTGTTCTAATGCACTATAATAATCAACCGAGTTTTTACACCAACAGGTCTGTCACTTACGTGTGGTGCCCATGCGTGAGGTCCCACACTTCAGTGAGCACAAGTCACGTGCAATAGGTACGCAAACTCCCAGCCATTTTCTTTGTCAAGAGAAGATGCATCAGGATGCGTATTGGAAGTCTATGGGTCCTTCAGGATCCTTCGGTTGTCCCTCTCACAAAAAAAACAAATCTCTCTCATTCTCGGCCTCGCTCGACTCGCTCGCTCGCTCGCTCGCTCGCACCTCCTGCTCACTGACAAACCCTGCACAACAGTCAACATCATCACCCGAAAAAGGGGAGACACCATAATGCTCTCCCTCCTTCTTCTCTCCTTCCGAGTGATCCCTCTTCCTCCGAGTTTCACTCGACGGGCAAACACATATGTGCTGCATAGTAGAGTAATACTAATAAAAAGGAACGTAGAAAAATCGACCTACGAATCTATAATTAAATAGGTTAAACTAGGGTTTTGCCCAGTACTACAGATCAAGGTTCAAAAATCCAACCTACGGGGTTCGAACAACCCCATTTCTAATCAAAGAATTTTTTCGACGTCATCCAAATGGCCTCAAACTATAGCATGGGCGGATCCAGACTATAGCATGGGCGGACCAAGATAATTTAAACAAGTTTAAAACATGAAAATGAAAAGGGAAGCTTGTATCCTTCTTAGTCACTCTAAAATGAAGTTTGGGGAGGTTTTTAAAATTTCCATGCTTGAAACCAAAAACCACTTCTCTTCATGCTTGGCTTCATAAGACAAAGTTTAGGGTTAGGGGTAGATACATGATTTTTCTGGTTTGAATATGTCTAGACCTTATTTATCAACTTAATTGAATGCTTACTATATAACATAAGAAGACCTTGTTTTTTTTATTTTGTTTTTTAATTTTTATACGGATTTGAATCTTGGTCAAATCCTAGGTTTCACCAAGATTTGAATAAGTTTAAAACATGAATATGAAAAAGTAAGCATGCATGTATGCTTCATAATTAATCACTTCAAAATGAAGCTCTTGGGAGGGTTTTTGAAATTTCCATGTTTGAAACCAAAAAACCACATATCATCATGCTTGACTTCATGAGACAGAGTTTAGGTTAGGGGTAGATACATGATTTCTCTTGTTTGAATATGTCTAGACCTTGTTTATCAACTTAATTGAATGCTTACAATATAACATAAGAAGACTATGTGCCTTGGTTTTTCATTTTTTTTTATTTAAATTATGCCCATTTGAATCTTTGTCAAATCCTAGGTTTGACCATGATTTAAACAAGTTTAAAACATGAATATGAAAAAGTAAGCATGTATCCTTCGTAGTCACTCCAAAATGAAGCTCGATCTTGAGAGGGTTTTTGAAATTTCCATGTTTGAAACCAAAAAACCACATACTTATCTTCATGCTTGACTTCATAAGACAGAGTTAACTAGGGGTTAGGGGTAGCTTGATACATGATTTTTCTGGTTTGAATATGTCTAGACCTTATTTATCAACTTAATTGAATGCTTACTATATGACATAAGAAGACCTTGGTTTTCATTTTTTATACCCATTTGAATCTTGGTCAAATCATAGGTTTGACCAAGATTTGAACAAGTTTAAAACATGAATATGAAAAAGTAAGCACGTACGTATGCTTCTTAGTCACTCCAAAATGAAGCTCTTGGGAGGGTTTTTGAAATTTCCATGCTTGAAACCAAAAACCACTTCTCTTCATGCATGCTTGACTTCATAAGACAGAGTTTAGGGTTAGGGGGTAGATACATAATTTCCTGGTTTGAATATGTGTAGACCTTGTTTATGAAAATAATTGAATGCTTAATATATAACATAAGAAGACCTTGTTTTTTTTTTGAATTTTTATACCCATTTGAATCTTGGTCAAATCCTTGGTTCCACCAAGATTTGAATAAGTTAAAAACATGAATATGAAAAAGTAAGCATGTATGCTTCTTAGTCACTTCAAAATGAAGCTCTTGGGAGGGTTTTTGAATTTCCATGTTCGAAACCAAAAACCACATATCTTCATGCTTGACTTCATGAAACAGAGTTTAGGGTTAGGGGTTGATACATGCATGATTTTTCTGGTTTGAATATGTCTAGACCTTGTTTATCAACTTAATTGAATGCCTACTATATAACATAAGAAGACCTTTTTTGTTTTTTTTAATTTTATACCCATTTGAATCTTGGTCAAATCCTAGGTTTCACCAAGATTTCAATAAGTTTAAAACATGAATATGAAAAAGTAAGCATGCATGTATGCTTCTTAATTAATCGCTTCGAAATGAAGCTCTTGAGAGGGTTTTTGAAATTTCCATGTTTGAAACCAAAAAAACCATGTACTTCTCTTCATGCTTGACTTCATAAGACAGAGTTTGGGGATAGGGGTAGCTTGATACATGAATTTTCTGGTTTGAATATGTCTAGACCTTGTTTATCAACTTAATTGAATGCTTACTAGATGACATAAGATGACTATGTGCATTGGTTTTTCATTTTATTGTTTTTTTTTGAATTTTTATGCCCATTTGAATCTTGGTCAAATCCTAGGTTTGACCATGATTTAAACAAGTTTAAAACATGAATATGAAAAATTAAGCATGTATCCTTCGTAGTCACTCCAAAATGAAGCTCGATCTTGAGAGGGTTTTTGAAATTTCCATGTTTGAAACCAAAACCACGTACTTCTCTTCATGCTAGACTTCATAAGACAAAGTTTGGGGTTAGGGGTAGCTTGATACATAAACTTTCTGGTTTGAATATGTCTAGACATTATTTATCAACTTAATTGATGAATGCTTACTAGATGACATAAGAGTTTTTGAAATTTCCATGCTTGAAAACCAAAAACCACTTCTCTTCATGCATGCTTGACTTCATAAGATAGAGTTTGGGTTAGGGGGTAGATACATGATTTTCCTGCTAGTTTGAATATGTCTAGACCTTGTTTATCAATTTAATTGAATGCTCACTATATGACATGAGCAGACCTTGGTTTTAATTTTTTTATACACATTTGATTCTTCGTCAAATCCTAGGTTTGTTGACCAAGATTTGAACAAGTTTAAAACATTAATATGAAAAGGTAAGCATGTATGGTTCTTAATTAGTCACTCCAAAATGAAGCTCTTGGGAGGGTTTTTGAAATTTCCATGATTGAAACCAAAAACCACTTCTCTTCATGCTTGAATTCATAAGTCAGGGTTTAGGGATATATAGGGGGTAGATACATGATTTTTCTGGTTTGAATATGTCTAGAGCTTGTTTTTCAACTTGAATGCTTACTATATGACATACGAAGACTATTTGCTAACGGAGGGAGTAAGCACTCTAGCTATGAAAAGTACCAAACGATGCATACCAAAATGATTTTTTAGAGGAATACTAGTTCGGATTATATAATTTTATATTAGCAGGCCAAAATCGAACCCCGTAGTTGGATTTTCAGAAATTGATCCGTAATCTCGGGCAAAACCCTAGTTTAGCTTATTTAATAATAGATTCGTAGGTCGATTTTTTTACGTTATTATTATTATTACTAGGCAGCACATGTGTTTGCCCGTCCAGTGAAACTCTTTCATTTCATTTTTCTTTTCCGCAAGGTCGGGAGTCGGAGGAAGAGGGATCACACGGGAGGAGACGAAGGGAGAGCAGTCATGGGGCCCCACTTATTTATGGTGTCTATCCTTTTTCTGGTGATGTTGACTGTTGTGCAGGGTTGTCAGTGCGCAGGGGGGTGCGAGCGAGCGAGAAAGGCCGAGAATGAGAGAGATGTTTTTTTTAGAGGGACAACCGAACGATCCTGAAGGACCCAGATTTCCAATACGCATCAGAGCGGAGTTTACAGCAGGACACAAAATAAACAGGAAATTACGTCTAAATCCCTAAGATTTACATGGTAGACCCCATGCTGAAAGCAAGAAATGCGATCGGGTCCTTAATAGGCACCGTCCGGATTGATCCTCATCGGAGCCGGGGACGAACCACTTGGCGCGACCAAATCGCCATGGCTACAGAGCCTGCACACCATGGCCTACGAGCTGAGCTAGAAACGACCTGCCAAAACCGGCAGCCAACGGAGGTGGATAATTGGAGAGAGAGAGAGAGAGAGAGTGTGTGTTGATGCCTCTCTCTTGACAAAGAAGATGGCCGGGAGTTTGCCTACCTAGCGTACGTGACTTGTGCTCACTGAAGTGTGGGACCTCACGCATGGGAACCACACGTAAGTGACAGACTTGTTGCTCTAATAACTCGGGTGATCATTATACTGTATTAGTACATAGTTTCCTATGGATCCTTCTTAGTCACTCCAAAATGAAGCTCTTTGGGAGGGTTTTTGAAATTTCCATGTTTGAAACCAAAAATAAGAAGACTATGTGCCTTGATTTTTCATTTTTTAAAATTTTGCCCATTTGAATCTTGGTTAAATCCTAGGTTTGACCATGATTTAAACAAGTTTAAAACATGAATATGAAAAATTAAGCATCTATCCTTCTTAGTCACTCCAATATGTAGCTCTTGGGAGGGTTTTTGAAATTTCCATGCTTGAAACCAAAAACCACTTCTCTTCATGCATGCTTGACTTCTTCATAAGACAGAGTTTAGGGTTAGGGGGTAGATACATGATTTTCCTGGTTTGAATATGTGTAGACCTTGTTTATCAAATTAATTGAATGCTTACTATATAACATATAAGAAGACCTTGTTTTTTTTTGAACTTTTATACCTATTTGAATCTTGGTCAAATCCTTGGTTCCACCAAGATTTGAATAAGTTAAAAACATGAATATGAAAAAGTAAGCATGTATGCTTCTTAGTCACTTCAAAATGAAGCTCTTGGGAGGGTTTTTGAATTTCCATGTTCGAAACTAAAAAACCACATATCTTCATGCTTGACTTCATGAAACATAGTTTAGGGTTAGGGGTAGATACATGCATGATTTTTCTTCTTTGAATATGTCTAGACCTTGTTTATCAACTTAATTTAATGCCTACTATATAACATAAGAAGACCTTGTTTTTTTATTTTATTTTTAAATTTTTATACGGATTTGAATCTTGGTCAAATCCTAGGTTTCACCAAGATTTGAATAAGTTTAAAACATGAATATGAAAAAGTAAGCATGCATGTATGCTTCTTAATTAATCTGCTCGAAATGAAGCTCTTGGGAGGGTTTTTGAAATTTCCATGTTTGAAACCAAAAACCACATATCTTCATGCATGCGCTTGACTTCATGAGACAGAGTTTAGTGTTAGGGGGTAGATACATGATTTCTCTCGTTTGAATATGTCTAGACCTTGTTTATCAACTTAATTGAATGCTTACTATATGACATAAGAAGACTATGTGCCTTGATTTTTCATTTTTTTAAAATTTTGCCCATTTGAATCTTGGCCAAATCCTAGGTTTGACCATGATTTAAACAAGTTTAAAACATGAATATGAAAAATTAAGTATGTATCCTTCGTAGTCACTCCAAAATGAAGCTCTTGAGAGGGGTTTTGAAATTTCCATGTTTGAAACCAAAAAACCGCGTACTTCTCTTCATGCTTGACTTCATATATAAGACAGAGTTTGGGGATAGGGGTAGCTTGATACATGAATTTTCTTGTTTGAATATGTCTAGACCTTGTTTATCAACTTAATTGAATGCTTACTAGATGACATAAGTTGACTATGTGAATTGGTTTTTCATTTTTTTGAATTTTTATGCCCATTTGAATCTTGGTCAAATCCTAGGTTTGACCATGATTTAATCAAGTTTAAAACATGAATATGAAAAATTAAGCATCTATCCTTCTTAGTCACTCCAATATGTAGCTCTTGGGAGGGTTTTTGAAATTTCCATGCTTGAAAACCAAAAACCACTTTTCTTCATGCATGCTTGACTTCATAAGACATAGTTTAGGGTTAGGGGGTAGATACATGATTTTCCTACTAGTTTGAATATGTCTAGACCTTGTTTATCAATTTAATTGAATGCTTACTATATGACATGAAATGAGACCTTGGTTTTAATTTTTTTATACCCATTTGAATCTTCGTCAAATCGTAGCTAGGTTTGTTGACCAAGATTTGAACAAGTTTAAAACATGAATATGAAAAAGTAAGCATGTATGCGTCTTAACTAGTCACTCCAAAATGAAGCTCTTGGGAGGGTTTTTGAAATTTCCATGTTTGAAACCAAAAACCACTTCTTCTCTTCATGCTTGACTTCATAAGTCATGGTTTAGGGATATATAGGGGTAGATACATGATTTTTCTGGTTTGATATGTCTAGACCTTGTTTATCAACTTAATTGAATGCTTACTATATGACATAAGAAGACTACGTGACTTGTGCTCACTGAAGTGTGGGACCTCACGCATGGGAACCACACGTAAGTGACAGACTTGTTGCTCTAATAACTCGGGTGATCATTATACTGTATTAGTACATAGTTTCCTATGGATCCTTCTTAGTCACTCCAAAATGAAGCTCTTTGAGAGGGTTTTTGAAATTTCCATGTTTGAAACCCAAAACAACTTCTCTTCATGCTTGACTTCATAAGACAGAGTTTAGGGTTAGGGGTAGATACATGATTTGTCTGGTTTGAATACGTCTAGACCTTGTTTATCAACTTTAATGCTTACTATATGACATAAGAAGACTATGTGCTTTGGTTTTTCATTTTTCTGATTTTTTTTATTTTTGATGCCCATTTGAATCTTGGTCAGATCCTAGGTTTTACCAAGATTTAAACAAGTTTAAACATGAAAATGAAAAGGGAAGCATTTATCCTTCTTAGTCACTCTAAATGAAGGTTTTGGGAGGTTTTTGAATTTTCCATGTTTGAAACCCAAAACCACTTCTCTTCATGCTTGACTTCATAAGACATAGTTTAGGGTTAGGGTTAAATACATTATTTTTATTTTTTGAATATGTCTAGACCTTGTTTATCAACTTGAATGCTTACTATATGACATAAGAAAACTACGTATTTGCTTTGGTTTTTCATTTTTCTGTTTTTTTTTTGAATTTTCCGCCCATTTGAATCTCTGTCAAATCCTAGGTTTGACCAAGATTTAAACAAGTTTAACACGTGAAAATGAAAAGGTAAGCATGGATCCTTCTTAGTCACTCCAAAATGTACCAATTGATAGATGTGTTAACTTTGCTTCATGGAAAAAATAATGTCATGTAAATGAGTTAACTTGGATTTCCTACCCTTGAATCCATAGGAAACTTTGTTCTAATGCACTATAATAATCAACCGAGTTTTTACACCAACAGGTCTGTCACTTACGTGTGGTGCCCATGCGTGAGGTCCCACACTTCAGTGAGCACAAGTCACGTGCAATAGGTACGCAAACTCCCAGCCATTTTCTTTGTCAAGAGAAGACGCATCAGGATGCGTATTGGAAGTCTCTGGGTCCTTCAGGATCCTTCGGTTGTCCCTCTCACAAAAAAAAAACAAATCTCTCTCATTCTCGGCCTCACTCGACTCGCTCGCTCGCTCGCTCGCTCGCACCTCCTGCTCACTGACAAACCCTGCACAACTGTCAACATCATCACCCGAAAAAGGGGAGACACCATAATGCTCTCCCTCCTTCTTCTCTCCTTCCGAGTGATCCCTCTTCCTCCGAGTTTCACTCGACGGGCAAACACATATGTGCTGCATAGTAGAGTAATACTAATAAAAAGGAACGTAGAAAAATCGACCTACGAATCTATAATTAAATAGGTTAAACTAGGGTTTTGCCCAAGATTACAGATCAAGGTTCAAAAATCCAACTACGGGGTTCGAACAACCCCATTTCTAATCAAAGAATTTTTTCGACGTCATCCAAATGGCCTCAAACTATAGCATGGGCGGATCCAGACTGTAGCATGGGCGGACCAAGATAATTTAAACAAGTTTAAAACATGAAAATGAAAAGGGAAGCTTGTATCCTTCTTAGTCACTCTAAAATGAAGTTTGGGGAGGTTTTTGAAATTTCCATGCTTGAAACCAAAAACCACTTCTCTTCATGCTTGACTTCATAAGACAAAGTTTAGGGTTAGGGGTAGATACATGATTTTTCTGGTTTGAATATGTCTAGACCTTATTTATCAACTTAATTGAATGCTTACTATATAACATAAGAAGACCTTGTTTTTTTATTTTGTTTTTTAATTTTTATACGGATTTGAATCTTGGTCAAATCCTAGGTTTCACCAAGATTTGAATAAGTTTAAAACATGAATATGAAAAAGTAAGCATGCATGTATGCTTCATAATTAATCACTTCAAAATGAAGCTCTTGGGAGGGTTTTTGAAATTTCCATGTTTGAAACCAAAAAACCACATATCATCATGCTTGACTTCATGAGACAGAGTTTAGGTTAGGGGGTAGATACATGATTTCTCTGGTTTGAATATGTCTAGACCTTGTTTATCAACTTAATTGAATGCTTAAAATATAACATAAGAAGACTATGTGCCTTGGTTTTTCATTTTTTGTTTTTTTTTAAATTATGCCCATTTGAATCTTTGTCAAATCCTAGGTTTGACCATGATTTAAACAAGTTTAAAACATGAATATGAAAAAGTAAGCATGTATCCTTCGTAGTCACTCCAAAATGAAGCTCGATCTTGAGAGGGTTTTTGAAATTTCCATGTTTGAAACCAAAAAACCACATACTTATCTTCATGCTTGACTTCATAAGACAGAGTTAACTAGGGGTTAGGGGTAGCTTGATACATGATTTTTCTGGTTTGAATATGTCTAGACCTTATTTATCAACTTAATTGAATGCTTACTATATGACATAAGAAAAACTTGGTTTTCATTTTTTATACCCATTTGAATCTTGGTCAAATCATAGGTTTGACCAAGATTTGAACAAGTTTAAAACATGAATATGAAAAAGTAAGCACGTACGTATGCTTCTTAGTCACTCCAAAATGAAGCTCTTGGGAGGGTTTTTGAAATTTCCATGCTTGAAACCAAAAACCACTTCTCTTCATGCATGCTTGACTTCATAAGACAGAGTTTAGGGTTAGGGGGTAGATACATAATTTCCTGGTTTGAATATGTGTAGACCTTGTTTATCAAAATAATTGAATGCTTACTATATAACAAAAGAAGACCTTGTTTTTTTTTTGAATTTTTATACCCATTTGAATCTTGGTCAAATCCTTGGTTCCACCAAGATTTGAATAAGTTAAAAACATGAATATGAAAAAGTAAGCATGTATGCTTCTTAGTCACTTCAAAATGAAGCTCTTGGGAGGGTTTTTGAATTTCCATGTTCGAAACCAAAAACCACATATCTTCATGCTTGACTTCATGAAACAGAGTTTAGGGTTAGGGGTAGATACATGCATGATTTTTCTGGTTTGAATATGTCTAGACCTTGTTTATCAACTTAATTGAATGCCTACTATATAACATAAGAAGACCTTTTTTGTTTTTTTATTAATTTTATACCCATTTGAATCTTGGTCAAATCCTAGGTTTCACCAAGATTTCAATAAGTTTAAAACATGAATATGAAAAAGTAAGCATGCATGTATGCTTCTTAATTAATCGCTTCGAAATGAAGCTCTTGAGAGGGTTTTTGAAATTTCCATGTTTGAAACCAAAAAAACCACGTACTTCTCTTCATGCTTGACTTCATAAGACAGAGTTTGGGGATAGGGGTAGCTTGATACATGAATTTTCTGGTTTGAATATGTCTAGACCTTGTTTATCAACTTAATTGAATGCTTACTAGATGACATAAGATGACTATGTGCATTGGTTTTTCATTTTATTGTTTTTTTTTGAATTTTTATGCCCATTTGAATCTTGGTCAAATCCTAGGTTTGACCATGATTTAAACAAGTTTAAAACATGAATATGAAAAATTAAGCATGTATCCTTCGTAGTCACTCCAAAATGAAGCTCGATCTTGAGAGGGTTTTTGAAATTTCCATGTTTGAAACCAAAAAACCACGTACTTCTCTTCATGCTAGACTTCATAAGACAAAGTTTGGGGTTAGGGGTAGCTTGATACATAAACTTTCTGGTTTGAATATGTCTAGACATTATTTATCAACTTAATTGATGAATGCTTACTAGATGACATAAGAGTTTTTGAAATTTCCATGCTTGAAAACCAAAAACCACTTCTCTTCATGCATGCTTGACTTCATAAGATAGAGTTTGGGTTCGGGGGTAGATACATGATTTTCCTGCTAGTTTGAATATGTCTAGACCTTGTTTATCAATTTAATTGAATGCTCACTATATGACATGAGCAGACCTTGGTTTTAATTTTTTTATACACATTTGATTCTTCGTCAAATCCTAGGTTTGTTGACCAAGATTTGAACAAGTTTAAAACATTAATATGAAAAGGTAAGCATGTAAGCTTCTTAATTAGTCACTCCAAAATGAAGCTCTTGGGAGGGTTTTTGAAATTTCCATGATTGAAACCAAAAACCACTTCTCTTCATGCTTGAATTCATAAGTCAGGGTTTAGGGATATATAGGGGGTAGATACATGATTTTTCTGGTTTGAATATGTCTAGAGCTTGTTTTTCAACTTGAATGCTTACTATATGACATACGAAGACTATTTGCTAACGGAGGGAGTAAGCACTCTAGCTATGAAAAGTACCAAACGATGCATACCAAAATGATTTTTTAGAGGAATACTAGTTCGGATTATATAATTTTATATTAGCAGGCCAAAATCGAACCCCGTAGTTGGATTTTCAGAGATTGATCCGTAGTACTGGGCAAAACCCTAGTTTAGCTTATTTAATAATAGATTCGTAGGTCGATTTTTTTACGTTATTATTATTATTACTAGGCAGCACATGTGTTTGCCCGTCCAGTGAAACTCTTTCATTTCATTTTTCTTTTCCGCAAGGTCGGGAGTCGGAGGAAGAGGGATCACACGGGAGGAGACGAAGGGAGAGCAGTCACGGGGCCCCACTTATTTATGGTGTCTATCCTTTTTCTGGTGATGTTGGTGTTGTGCAGTGTGGTTGTCGGCGCAGGGGGTGCGAGCGAGCGAGAAAGGCCGAGAATGAGCGAGATGTTGTGTTTCGAGCGCCAACCGAACGATCCGGAAGGACCCAGATTTCCAATACGCATCAGAGCGGAGTTTACAGCAGGACACAAAATAAACAGGAAATTACGTCTAAATCCCTAAGATTTACATGGTAGACCCCATGCTGAAAGCAAGAAATGCGATCGGGTCCTTAATAGGCACCGTCCGGATTGATCCTCGTCGGAGCCGGGGACGAACCACTTGGCGCGACCAAATCGCCATGGCTACATAGCCTGCACACCATGGCCTACGAGCTGAGCTAGAAACGACCTGCCAAAACCGGCAGCCAACGGAGGTGGATAATTGGAGAGAGAGAGAGAGAGAGTGTTGATGCCTCTCTCTTGACAAAGAAGATGGCCGGGAGTTTGCCTACCTAGCGTACGTGACTTGTGCTCACTGAAGTGTGGGACCTCACGCATGGGAACCACACGTAAGTGACAGACTTGTTGCTCTAATAACTCGGGTGATCATTATACTGTATTAGTACATAGTTTCCTATGGATCCTTCTTAGTCACTCCAAAATGAAGCTCTTTGGGAGGGTTTTTGAAATTTCCATGTTTGAAACCAAAAATAAGAAGACTATGTGCCTTGATTTTTCATTTTTTAAAATTTTGCCCATTTGAATCTTGGTTAAATCCTAGGTTTGACCATGATTTAAACAAGTTTAAAACATGAATATGAAAAATTAAGCATCTATCCTTCTTAGTCACTCCAATATGTAGCTCTTGGGAGGGTTTTTGAAATTTCCATGCTTGAAACCAAAAATAACTTCTCTTCATGCATGCTTGACTTCTTCATAAGACAGAGTTTAGGGTTAGGGGGTAGATACATGATTTTCCTGGTTTGAATATGTGTAGACCTTGTTTATCAAATTAATTGAATGCTTACTATATAACATATAAGAAGACCTTGTTTTTTTTTGAACTTTTATACCCATTTGAATCTTGGTCAAATCCTTGGTTCCACCAAGATTTGAATAAGTTAAAAACATGAATATGAAAAAGTAAGCATGTATGCTTCTTAGTCACTTCAAAATGAAGCTCTTGGGAGGGTTTTTGAATTTCCATGTTCGAAACTAAAAACCACATATCTTCATGCTTGACTTCATGAAACATAGTTTAGGGTTAGGGGTAGATACATGCATGATTTTTCTTCTTTGAATATGTCGAGACCTTGTTTATCAACTTAATTGAATGCCTACTATATAACATAAGAAGACCTTGTTTTTTTATTTTATTTTTAAATTTTTATACGGATTTGAATCTTGGTCAAATCCTAGGTTTCACCAAGATTTGAATAAGTTTAAAACATGAATATGAAAAAGTAAGCATGCATGTATGCTTCTTAATTAATCTCCTCGAAATGAAGCTCTTGGGAGGGTTTTTGAAATTTCCATGTTTGAAACCAAAAACCACATATCTGCATGCATGCGCTTGACTTCATGAGACAGAGTTTAGTGTTAGGGGGTAGATACATGATTTCTCTCGTTTGAATATGTCTAGACCTTGTTTATCAACTTAATTGAATGCTTACTATATGACATAAGAAGACTATGTGCCTTGATTTTTCATTTTTTTTAAAATTTTGCCCATTTGAATCTTCGTCAAATCGTAGCTAGGTTTGTTGACCAAGATTTGAACAAGTTTAAAACATGAATATGAAAAAGTAAGCATGTATGTGTCTTAACTAGTCACTCCAAAATGAAGCTCTTGGGAGGGTTTTTGAAATTTCCATGTTTGAAACCAAAAACCACTTCTTCTCTTCATGCTTGACTTCATAAGTCAGGGTTTAGGGATATATAGGGGTAGATACATGATTTTTCTGGTTTGATATGTCTAGACCTTGTTTATCAACTTAATTGAATGCTTACTATATGACATAAGAAGACTACGTGACTTGTGCTCACTGAAGTGTGGGACCTCACGCATGGGAACCACACGTAAGTGACAGACTTGTTGCTCTAATAACTCAGGTGATCATTATACTGTATTAGTACATAGTTTCCTATGGATCCTTCTTAGTCACTCCAAAATGAAGCTCTTTGGGAGGGTTTTTGAAATTTCCATGTTTGAAACCAAAAATAAGAAGACTATGTGCCTTGATTTTTCATTTTTTAAAATTTTGCCCATTTGAATCTTGGTTAAATCCTAGGTTTGACCATGATTTAAACAAGTTTAAAACATGAATATGAAAAATTAAACATCTATCCTTCTTAGTCACTCCAATATGTAGCTCTTGGGAGGGTTTTTGAAATTTCCATGCTTGAAACCAAAAACCACTTCTCTTCATGCATGCTTGACTTCTTCATAAGACAGAGTTTAGGGTTAGGGGGTAGATACATGATTTTCCTGGTTTGAATATGTGTAGACCTTGTTTATCAAATTAATTGAATGCTTACTATATAACATATAAGAAGACCTTGTTTTTTTTGAACTTTTATACCCATTTGAATCTTGGTCAAATCCTTGGTTCCACCAAGATTTGAATAAGTTAAAAACATTAATATGAAAAAGTAAGCATGTATGCTTCTTAGTCACTTCAAAATGAAGCTCTTGGGAGGGTTTTTGAATTTCCATGTTCGAAACTAAAAACCACATATCTTCATGCTTGACTTCATGAAACATAGTTTAGGGTTAGGGGTAGATACATGCATGATTTTTCTTCTTTGAATATGTCTAGACCTTGTTTATCAACTTAATTGAATGCCTACTATATAACATAAGAAGACCTTGTTTTTTTATTTTATTTTTAAATTTTTATACGGATTTGAATCTTGGTCAAATCCTAGGTTTCACCAAGATTTGAATAAGTTTAAAACATGAATATGAAAAAGTAAGCATGCATGTATGCTTCTTAATTAATCTCCTCGAAATGAAGCTCTTGGGAGGGTTTTTGAAATTTCCATGTTTGAAACCAAAAACCACATATCTTCATGCATGCGCTTGACTTCATGAGACAGAGTTTAGTGTTAGGGGGTAGATACATGATTTCTCTCGTTTGAATATGTCTAGACCTTGTTTATCAACTTAATTGAATGCTTACTATATGACATAAGAAGACTATGTGCCTTGATTTTTCATTTTTTTAAAATTTTGCCCATTTGAATCTTGGCCAAATCCTAGGTTTGACCATGATTTAAACAAGTTTAAAACATGAATATGAAAAATTAAGTATGTATCCTTCGTAGTCACTCCAAAATGAAGCTCTTGAGAGGGGTTTTGAAATTTCCATGTTTGAAACCAAAAACCACTTCTTCTCTTCATGCTTGACTTCATATATAAGACAGAGTTTGGGGATAGGGGTAGCTTGATACATGAATTTTCTTGTTTGAATATGTCTAGACCTTGTTTATCAACTTAATTGAATGCTTACTAGATGACATAAGATGACTATGTGCATTGGTTTTTCATTTTTTTGAATTTTTATGCCCATTTGAATCTTGGTCAAATCCTAGGTTTGACCATGATTTAATCAAGTTTAAAACATGAATATGAAAAATTAAGCATCTATCCTTCTTAGTCACTCCAATATGTAGCTCTTGGGAGGGTTTTGAAATTTCCATGCTTGAAAACCAAAAACCACTTTTCTTCATGCATGCTTGACTTCATAAGACATAGTTTAGGGTTAGGGGGTAGATACATGATTTTCCTACTAGTTTGAATATGTCTAGACCTTGTTTATCAATTTGATTGAATACTTACTATATGACATGAGCAGACCTTGGTTTTAATTTTTTTATACCCATTTGAATCTTCGTCAAATCGTAGCTAGGTTTGTTGACCAAGATTTGAACAAGTTTAAAACATGAATATGAAAAAGTAAGCATGTATGCGTCTTAACTAGTCACTCCAAAATGAAGCTCTTGGGAGGGTTTTTGAAATTTCCATGTTTGAAACCAAAAACCACTTCTTCTCTTCATGCTTGACTTCATAAGTCAGGGTTTAGGGATATATAGGGGTAGATACATGATTTTTCTGGTTTGATATGTCTAGACCTTGTTTATCAACTTAATTGAACGCTTACTATATGACATAAGAAGACTACGTGACTTGTGCTCACTGAAGTGTGGGACCTCACGCATGGGAACCACACGTAAGTGACAGACTTGTTGCTCTAATAACTCGGGTGATCATTATACTGTATTAGTACATAGTTTCCTATGGATCCTTCTTAGTCACTCCAAAATGAAGCTCTTTGGGAGGGTTTTTGAAATTTCCATGTTTGAAACCAAAAATAAGAAGACTATGTGCCTTGATTTTTCATTTTTTAAAATTTTGCCCATTTGAATCTTGGTTAAATCCTAGGTTTGACCATGATTTAAACAAGTTTAAAACATGAATATGAAAAATTAAGCATCTATCCTTCTTAGTCACTCCAATATGTAGCTCTTGGGAGGGTTTTTGAAATTTCCATGCTTGAAACCAAAAACCACTTCTCTTCATGCATGCTTGACTTCTTCATAAGACAGAGTTTAGGGTTAGGGGGTAGATACATGATTTTCCTGGTTTGAATATGTGTAGACCTTGTTTATCAAATTAATTGAATGCTTACTATATAACATATAAGAAGACCTTGTTTTTTTTTGAACTTTTATACCTATTTGAATCTTGGTCAAATCCTTGGTTCCACCAAGATTTGAATAAGTTAAAAACATGAATATGAAAAAGTAAGCATGTATGCTTCTTAGTCACTTCAAAATGAAGCTCTTGGGAGGGTTTTTGAATTTCCATGTTCGAAACTAAAAACCACATATCTTCATGCTTGACTTCATGAAACATAGTTTAGGGTTAGGGGTAGATACATGCATGATTTTTCTTCTTTGAATATGTCTAGACCTTGTTTATCAACTTAATTTAATGCCTACTATATAACATAAGAAGACCTTGTTTTTTTATTTTATTTTTAAATTTTTATACGGATTTGAATCTTGGTCAAATCCTAGGTTTCACCAAGATTTGAATAAGTTTAAAACATGAATATGAAAAAGTAAGCATGCATGTATGCTTCTTAATTAAGCTCCTCGAAATGAAGCTCTTGGGAGGGTTTTTGAAATTTCCATGTTTGAAACCAAAAACCACATATCTTCATGCATGCGCTTGACTTCATGAGACAGAGTTTAGTGTTAGGGGGTAGATACATGATTTCTCTCGTTTGAATATGTCTAGACCTTGTTTATCAACTTAATTGAATGCTTACTATATGACATAAGAAGACTATGTGCCTTGATTTTTCATTTTTTTAAAATTTTGCCCATTTGAATCTTGGCCAAATCCTAGGTTTGACCATGATTTAAACAAGTTTAAAACATGAATATGAAAAATTAAGTATGTATCCTTCGTAGTCACTCCAAAATGAAGCTCTTGAGAGGGGTTTTGAAATTTCCATGTTTGAAACCAAAAAACCGCGTACTTCTCTTCATGCTTGACTTCATATATAAGACAGAGTTTGGGGATAGGGGTAGCTTGATACATGAATTTTCTTGTTTGAATATGTCTAGACCTTGTTTATTAACTTAATTGAATGCTTACTAGATGACATAAGATGACTATGTGCATTGGTTTTTCATTTTTGAATATTTATGCCCATTTGAATCTTGGTCAAATCCTAGGTTTGACCATGATTTAATCAAGTTTAAAACATGAATATGAAAAATTAAGCATCTATCCTTCTTAGTCACTCCAATATGTAGCTCTTGGGAGGGTTTTTGAAATTTCCATGCTTGAAAACCGAAAACCACTTTTCTTCATGCATGCTTGACTTCATAAGACATAGTTTAGGGTTAGGGGGTAGATACATGATTTTCCTACTAGTTTGAATATGTCTAGACCTTGTTTATCAATTTAATTGAATGCTTACTATATGACATGAGCAGACCTTGGTTTTAATTTTTTATACCCATTTGAATCTTTGTCAAATCGTAGCTAGGTTTGTTGACCAAGATTTGAACAAGTTTAAAACATGAATATGAAAAAGTAAGCATGTATGCGTCTTAACTAGTCACTCCAAAATGAAGCTCTTGGGAGGGTTTTTGAAATTTCCATGTTTGAAACCAAAAACCACTTCTTCTCTTCATGCTTGACTTCATAAGTCAGGGTTTAGGGATATATAGGGGTAGATACATGATTTTTCTGGTTTGATATGTCTAGACCTTGTTTATCAACTTAATTGAATGCTTACTATATGACATAAGAAGACTATGTGACTTGTGCTCACTGAAGTGTGGGACCTCACGCATGGGAACCACACGTAAGTGACAGACTTGTTGCTCTAATAACTCGGGTGATCATTATACTGTATTAGTACATAGTTTCCTATGGATCCTTCTTAGTCACTCCAAAATGAAGCTCTTTGAGAGGGTTTTTGAAATTTCCATGTTTGAAACCCAAAACAACTTCTCTTCATGCTTGACTTCATAAGACAGAGTTTAGGGTTAGGGGTAGATACATGATTTGTCTGGTTTGAATACGTCTAGACCTTGTTTATCAACTTTAATGCTTACTATATGACATAAGAAGACTATGTGCTTTGGTTTTTCATTTTTCTGATTTTTTTTATTTTTGATGCCCATTTGAATCTTGGTCAGATCCTAGGTTTTACCAAGATTTAAACAAGTTTAAACATGAAAATGAAAATGGAAGCATTTATCCTTCTTAGTCACTCTAAATGAAGTTTTTGGGAGGTTTTTGAATTTTCCATGTTTGAAACCCAAAACCACTTCTCTTCATGCTTGACTTCATAAGACATAGTTTAGGGTTAGGGGTACATACATGATTTGTATGTTTTGAATATGTCTAGACCTTGTTTATCAACTTGAATGCTTACTATATGACATAAGAAAACTACGTATGTGCTTTGGTTTTTCATTTTTCTGTTTTTTTTTTTTTGAATTTTCCGCCCATTTGAATCTCTGTCAAATCCTAGGTTTGACCAAGATTTAAACAAGTTTAACACGTGAAAACGAAAAGGTAAGCGTGGATCCTTCTTAGTCACTCCAAAATGTACCAATTGATAGATGTGTTAACTTTGCTTCATGGAAAAAATAATGTCATGTAAATGAGTTAACTTGGATTTCCTACCCTTGAATCCATAGGAAACTTTGTTCTAATGCACTATAATAATCAACCAAGTTTTTACACCAACAGGTCTGTCACTTACGTGTGGTGCCCATGCGTGAGGTCCCACACTTCAGTGAGCACAAGTCACGTGCAATAGGTACGCAAACTCCCAGCCATTTTCTTTGTCAAGAGAAGACGCATCAGGATGCGTATTGGAAGTCTCTGGGTCCTTCAGGATCCTTCGGTTGTCCCTCTCACAAAAAAAACAAATCTCTCTCATTCTCGGCCTCGCTCGACTCGCTCGCTCGCTCGCACCTCCTGCTCACTGACAAACCCTGCACAACAGTCAACATCATCACCCGAAAAAGGGGAGACACCATAATGCTCTCCCTCCTTCTTCTCTCCTTCCGAGTGATCCCTCTTCCTCCAAGTTTCACTCGACGGGCAAACACATATGTGCTGCATAGTAGAGTAATAATAAAAAGGTACGTAGAAAAATCGACCTACGAATCTATAATTAAATAGGTTAAACTAGGGTTTTGCCCAGTACTACAGATCAAGGTTCAAAAAATCCAACTACGGGGTTCGAACAACCCCATTTCTAATCAAAGAATTTTTCGACGTCATCCAAATGGCCTCAAACTATAGCATGGGCGGATCCAGGACTATAGCATGGGCGGACCAAGATAATTTAAACAAGTTTAAAACATGAAAATGAAAAGGGAAGCTTGTATCCTTCTTAGTCACTCTAAAATGAAGTTTGGGGAGGTTTTTGAAATTTCCATGCTTGAAACCAAAAACCACTTCTCTTCATGCTTGACTTCATAAGACAAAGTTTAGGGTTAGGGGGTAGATACATGATTTTTCTGGTTTGAATATGTCTAGACCTTGTTATCAACTTAATTGAATGCTTACTATATATATGACATAAGAAGATCGACTATGTGCATTGGTTTTTCATTTTATTGTTTTTTTTTAATTTATGCCCATTTGAATCTTGGTCAAATCCTAAGTTTGACCATGATTTAAACAAGTTGAAAACATGAATATGAAAAATTAAGCATATGTCCTTCTTAGTCACTCCAAAATGAAGCTCTTGGGAGGGTTTTTGAAATTTCCATGTTTGAAACCAAAAACCATGACTTCACTTCATGCATGCTTGACTTCATAAGACAGAGTTTAGGGCTAGGGGTAGCTAGATACATGATGTTTCTGGTTTGAATATGTCTAGACCTTGTTTATCAACTTAATTGAATGCTTACTATATGACATAAGAAGACTACGTGCCTTGGTTTTTCATTTATTTTCATTTATTTTGAATTTTTATGTCCATTTGAATCTTGGTCAAATCCTAGGTTTGACCATGATTTAAACTAGTTTAAAACATAAATATGAAAAATTAAGCATCTATCCTTCTTAGCCACTCCAAAATGAAGCTCTTGGGAGGGTTTTTGAAATTTCCATGATTGAAACCAAAAACCACTTCTCTTCATGCTTGACTTCATAAGTCGGGGTTTAGGGATATATAGGGGGTAGATACATGATTTTTCTGGTTTGAATATGTCTAGAACTTGTTTTCCAACTTGAGCTTGTCTAGAGCTTGTTTTTAATTTTTTTATACCCATTTGATTCTTCGTCAAATCCTAGGTTTGTTGACCTAGATTTGAACAAGTTTAAAACATGAATATGAAAAGGTAATCATGTATGCTTCTTAATTAGTCACTCCAAAATGAAGCTCTTGGGAGGGTTTTTGAAATTTCCATGATTGAAACCAAAAACCACTTCTCTTCATGCTTGACTTCATAAGTCAGGGTTTAGGGATATATAGGGGGTAGATACATCATGATTTTTCTGGTTTGAATATGTCTAGAGCTTGTTTATCAACTTAATTGAATGCTTACTATATGACATAAGAAGACTATGTGCCTAGATTTTTCATTTTTTTAAATTATGCCCATTTGAATCTTGGTCAAATCCTAGGTTTGACCAAGATTTAAACAAGATTAAAACATGAAAATGAAAAATTAAGCCTTGATCCTTCTTATTCACTCCAAAATGAAGCTTTTGGGAGGTTTTTTGAAATATCCAGGTTTGAAACCCAAAACCACTTCTCTTCATGCATAGTTTAGGGTTAGGGGTAGATATATGAATTTTTGGTTTATAGTAAGCATTCAAGTTGATAAACAAGGTATAGACATATTCAAACTAGAAAATCATGTATATACCCCTAAGGCTAAACTCATCATATATATGAAGTCAAGCATACAAGAGGAATGGTTTTGGGTTTCAAACATGGAAAATTCAAAAACCCTCCCAAAAGCTTCATTTTTTGAGTGAATAAGAAGGATCCATGCTTACTTTTTCATTTTCATGTTATCGACTTGTTTAATTCTTGGTCAAACCTAGGATTTGACCAAGATTCAAATGGGCATAAAAATTCAATAAAGAATTCAAAAAATGAAAAACCAAAGCACATAAGCTTCTTAAGTTATAGTAAGCATTCATGTTGATCAACGGAGTCTAGACATATTTAAACATTAAAAATCATGTATATACCCCAAACCCTAAACTCTGTCTAATGAAGTCAAGCACGAAGAGAAGTGGTTTTCGGTTTAATTTTTTTTAATTGTTATGCCCATTTGAATCTTGGTCAAATCCTAGCAGGTTTGACCAATATTTAAACAAGTTAAAAACATGAAAATGAAAACTAAGATTGGATCCTTCTTATTATTCACTCCAAAATGAAGCTTTTGGGAGGTTTTTTTAATTTTCCATGTTCGAAACCCAAAATGATATCTCTCCGTGCTTTACTTCATAAGACAAAGTTTAGGGGTAGGGGGTAGATACATGATTTTTCTGGTTTGAATATGTCTAGACCTTGTTTATCAACTTGAATGCTTATTATGTGACATCAAAAGACTATGTGTTGGGTTTTTTTTGAATTTGTTATGCCCATTTGAATCTTGGTCAAATCCTAGGTTTGACAAAGATTTAAACCAGTTTAAAACATGAAAATGAAAAGTAAGCCTGGATTCTTCTTAGTCACTCCAAAATGAAGCTTTTGGGAGGTTTTTTAAATTTCCATGTTTGAAACCCAAAACCACTTCTCTTAATGCTTGACTTCATAAGACAGAGTTTAGGGTTAGGGACCAAGTATATACATGATTTTTCTTGTTTAAATATGTCTAGACTTTGTTTATCAACTTGAATGCTTACTATATGACATCAAAAGACTATGTGTTTGGTTTTGATTTTTTTGAATTTGTTATGTCCATTTGAATCTTGGTCAAATCCTAGGTTTGACCAAGATTTAAACCAGTTTAAAACATGAAAATGAAAATGTAAGCCTAGATTCTTCTTAGTCACTCCAAAATGAAGCTTTTGGGAGTTTTTTCAATTTCCAATGTTTGAAACCCAATACCACTTTTCTTCATGCTTGACTTCATAAGACAGAGTTTAGGGTTAGGGGGTATATACATGATTTTTCTGGTTTGAATATGTCTAGACTCGTTGATCAACTGTAATGCTTACTATATGACATAAGAAGCTTATGTGCTTTGGTTTTTTTTTATATTTCTTTTTTGAATTTTTATGCCCATTTGAATCCTAGTCAAATCCTTTGTTTGACCAAGATTTAAACAAGTTAAAACATGAAAATGAAAAAGTAAGCCTGGCTCCTTCTTAGTCATGAAAATGAGTTAACTTGGCTTTCCAACCCTTGAATCCATAGGAAACTTTGTACTAATGCAGTATAATAATCACCCGAGTTTTTACACCAACAGGTCCTGCCACTTACGTGTGGTGCCCATGCGTGAGGTCCCAAACTTCGGTGAGCACAAGTCACATGCGGTAGGCGGGCAAAATACCCGATCAACCCGGGCGGTGGTCGTTAAGGACCCGATCGCATTTCTTGCTTTCGCACCGGGGTCTACCATGTAAAAGTTTGTTCCTTTTGGATGCATCACTCGTATTTTCAAGTTTTTTGGGGGTCCCGCAAATTCAGGGTAGCATCATGCCCCCCTTCCCACGCCAACACAAACAGAGTTCAACACAACCTAATTAAGCAAGGTTCAACACAGACATAGTTCAACAACCCCTAATTAAGCTAATAGGTTCACCACAAACGCCGCGAGCAAAAACATAAACAGAGTTCAACAAAAGATGCCGCTTTTGAAGCGAGGAGAGACAAACATGCACAACAGTTATGGAGTATATTTACCATCTTCTTCCTGTCGCCTCCTCCCGGTCCCGCTTCTTCTGCTTCTTGCTGCCCATACCTTTAATCTTTGGTGGCTTGGGGTTGGGAGGAGGCACACGACCGGTCTCGATAGCTTGGTTCAATTTCTTCCTTAGGAATAGCCCATAGGCCATGTGGTTGGCTATGAAGCAGGATCGGTTAACAGTTTCCCCAACTTTGAGACAGCCGGACCCACCGGCTTCGGCATGCTGCGGGGACGCTTCGAAAGTCAACCTTTATGCTCTTTGTGCGTAAGGGGCAGCTGTTCCCGGCACCAATCCGTGGTTCACTCCAATACTTGTCGAACTTCCCCGCCTTAAGCTTGTTGAGAGTGGCCCTGGCCTTCCTATGACGCGACTCGACATCGTTGTCAACCTCATCGCAGCAACCCGATACATGCCAAATAAACAGGTGAAGCAAATATGTAGCAGTTGCAACTAATAATGAATATGAATCTAAAAAGATTCCCGACGCTAATTCAAAACCCTATAGCGCAAAAAAAGAGGGAGAGACCATAGAGCAAATCGATACGGGGCTATGTTGAATAAGGGAGAGAGGTGAATCGGATGTGAAGCAAATATGTAGCGATTTGCAACTAATACCGAATATGAATCTAAAAAGATTCTCGACGCTAATTCAAAACGCTATAGCGCAAAAAAAAGAGGGAGAGACCATAGCGCAAATCGATACAGGGATATGTTGAATAAGGGAGAGAGGTGAATCGGAACATACTTCCTCCCCCTCGTCGACGATATTCTCGTCGAAGGTCGGCGGCGGCGGTTCAAAGATGAGTTCAACCTCGTCCTCGTCATCTAGGGGATGCTTCCCAACAGAGTGGACCCATCTACCAACAAGCATCAGATGCCGATGAGCGACCGATGGCCCGACCTTCGGCAATGGCCTCCGCTTCGTCTTTGGCATCCGCTGCGGCGATGATCGCCGCCGTTGCGGCCATGCATGCTGCGGTCGCGGCTCTGAACGCCTCCTCTGCGGCTAAGGCCAGCCGCGCGGCTTTCGCTTTCGCTGCGTTGACGGCGTCGGTTGGGCTCTCCATCGGTGGAATGGGAAGGGGAAGTGAAGAGAGGGTTTTTTCCTAGTCCGTGGAGAGAGGGAGAAGTGTGGACGTGAAATGGATAACTGACGATATTTCAAGATTTGGGAGACATAGCACGAACGGGCACATGACAGCACGTGGGTGCATTACCTCATACTGCCTCTGTCCTAGAAAGAGCGTACGTGTGGGTTTTCAAGGCATATTAAGGATTTTATTATTACCTACACACATTTATTTTGTACTTCTCTACAGTGTTGACCGTGCTACTACTATTTGTGTTAGTGCGCCAAAAACAAAATGTTATTTTCTAAGTGCCAAATTAATCTAGGGCGTTGGTTGTGAACCGGTGAACAAAAAAGAGATAGCCCAAAAGAGGAACACACCAAGGTACAAAAACTAGCATATATGCATGTTTCTATGTACATATATATGACCCTGGGTTTGTAGATAAAAAACATTCATATATGCGCTTACTATTAATATACATAAGTTTATGCTGATTCTCTTGGTTTAGGTATCTATATGGTTAGGCATCACTACTAATTCAGAAAAAACAAAAATGTAACCCTTCAAGTGAAGTCATTTTAAGTGACCTAACAACTAAAATTCATATATAGGATTTGTATAGGAATTATGTAGGATTTAGATCAAATGTGAATTTTCCCCACACTAGTTGTTTGATTCATAGGAACATACCCTATAGGAATCTTGCAGTGCAAATCCTATAAGAATAAAACATTAGGTCATACCTCATGGAAAATTTCCTTTGGCACAATCAAACACAACTCATCTTCCTATATGATTCAACTAGCCATTAAATCTCAATCCTATGTTTTTCATATTTCTATGGTTTTCCCATCCTATGAATCAAAGGAGCCTTAGGGCTTATACCTTTTTTTAGAAAGGCAAACTATGTTAAGATTGGCCAAGTTTTACGAAAAACCTTTAACATGCAAAATACAAAGTTGAGTCATTTCGTTTGAATCGGAGGGAGTACATTTGACGTTATGGTACTATTTGACAAATGCTTGGCAATCGTATTTTTTCAACCAAACTTCCCCCTTCATGAAGCTTTTATTTTAGCTTCGTGACTTGATACATCCATATATCTAGACAAAGTTGAGTCAATTCATTTGAATCGGAGGGAGTACATTTGACTATATGGGTATTGTTTGACAACCGCTTGGCAATCGTCTTCTTTTTCGAACCAAACTGCCCCCTTCACGAAGCTTTTATTTTGGGATAGAGCTTCTTGACTTGATACTTCCAAGTCTCACAGTGACTTGGTGCCACCATCCACCATCCATCTCAGATCCAATGTATGCGATCGACTTAGAATTTAAACTAAATAATTATTATAATTGCTCGAAATATTTCAAGAACTTCCAGTTTATCGTGCATATTTCGATTTATATTTTGGTGAAGTTTCATTCGATTTGAATCAAAGGTTTGTGAGCAAATATATACTCCCTCCGGTTCATATTAATTGACTCTAATATGGATGTACTAGACACATTTTAGTTCTAGATACATCCATATTGAAGTCAATTAATATGAATCGAGGGAGTATTTAGTTTAAACTAGTGCTCGTATACGTAAAAAGCTCTTTAATCACAAACTAATAGTCCGAGTGGGATGAAATATTCACAGATTTTAGAACAAGGCATCTACATTTTAATCGGATTTTTTTCATAATTTTTGTTTTTAGGTTCGAAATAAGAGATAGTTTGGAACGTTGGATCTCAAATGGTTGGTAGATGGTGGCACCAAGTCACAATGAGATTTGGAGACTTCAAGTCACCGCAGCTCTCCGTCCTTTTATTTTGACAAACCGCAGAGTCGCCGGTGCATCTATGGTTGCGTACGGCCGACGCTCGTTTCTTAGCAAGGAAGTTCTTCCTATAAGTAGTAGTATCCATACTCCACTCCAAGGCATGTATAAAAAAGAACCCATCCCATTCTCGTTTTCCCGATCACTCTTCTCTCGAAGATAGAGGAGGCCCTCTTGTTGTGCCCTCTGCCTGCTGCCCTTCAAACCCCCATATCCAAGGTCGCTCCCTTCCGATTTCATTCTTAGGTTCACCCGTGAGAAATGTCAATGACAACCGATGCCACGTACGTTGTTCCGTGCAAGGCAAGGGCGGTCATATGGGCTGTCGGCGCTGCGTCGGCGAGCTTGCGCCGAACCCGTGCAAGAAGTGCGAGCAGCCGGCGAGGTTGCCGCCGTCGAATCGATCTGGGCAAGATTGCCGCCGTCGAATCGATCTGGGGCAATGGTCAAGTGCGTCGGCTGCCGAGCTTGGTCGCCTCCACGGAGTCCTACAAGCACTATATCGCGTGCCCGCATGGTCCGTGCGGCTGCACAGAGGCCATCAATACCGCTGCAGCCTTCACCGGCCCGCCGCGGGAGCTCCCGGTACACCTCCAAGCATCCCACTCCATCCCGGTGTTTACGTTCCAAGATGGCATACCCGCACAGTGCATAGTTCGTGTTCGGTACAACCGCGGGGACACTGTTCATCGGCAGTGGGGAAGAAGACGGTAGCGTGTTCGCCATCACCGTTGGCGCGCTCGGCCCGACCACCATTGTGTCCTGTGTGTGCATCGTGTCGGCCGCGTGCTTGTTTCCGATGTACAAGGCGCAGCCTGCTGGTGATTGGTCCGCCGGCGCCGGCGACGGGCTGGCACCGATGACCTCTCGACGGACACTTTGATGGCGGTAATCGAGCCGACGAGCTCCCCGACGCCTAGCTCGATCATGTTGCAAAGCTCACTTCTTTCTGGCGGTGCCGCCCGTTACACGGCGAATGGAGGGCAGCGTGTGTTGCCTATCTGCGTTTGCATCAACAAGAAGGTTATACAATAATCTTCGTTTAGTCATACTGCAATGTAGTTACTCGAAGATCGGAGGGAGTAGTTTAGTTCGAAGTAGGGTTCGTTCGGATGTATTTTGGACTTGTATAGTAGTACTACTACTCCAGAACTATTAGCTAGCTAGTTGGAGTGCTAGAATGCAGCTCGGAGTATTATAGTATTTTGGCAGTACTACTAGTATATGTATGTGACTGCAAATTCAAACTAAAATGGAGTATTTCTTGCTAATGTTGTTCTTTTGGAGTCATCATTTTTTCTGAACGTGTTAACTATGCTATTGTCTAAGGATTCGTTTAGATTTCTTTGGTTGAATTCATATTTCATCTCTTCCTAATTTGGCAAAACTGCACTGTCATGGGCATTCTTACAAGGTCGCTGAAGTTTCGAAGTTTCTTAATGTATATTGCGTAGGGTGTACCCCCTTAACATGGATCTGTTGCATTTTTGGGTTGTATTTTTTGGCAATTTTCAGGACCATAAAATAGCACGCCTTCAGTTGAAATTTGAATTAGTGGCCGATACTAGCATGGAGTAGCCACGGAGTCGTAGTTGATGGCGAGAAGGTTGATGCCTTGCTAGGTTGGTGTACGTTGCAAAAAGAACAAGGTTGGTGTGTATTTGTTTTATTTGTTCACCATAATACTGACATGGCCATCGATTTGATTAGACAACACAAGCCTGGGATGTTTCACTTATTTATTGTAGGAAGCACGATTAATGTTACGTAATGATGGGGCTACTCCTATAGTCCGTCTGCTCCTACTCGGGTGTCGGGTCACGGTCACACTCTCCTCTTTTTTGAACACATTCACACTCTCCTCGAAACTGCGCAGGCAGGAGTAGCGTCTCGGTTCACCTCCGTCGTCTATCCCCACTCCGCCCAGCTTCCATAGCACGCGCTGCGTCTCCGCCATGGCGCTTTCGCATCCTATCCAAGCGGTGCCCGGTTTGAGAGCCTCTCGTTCTCCAACTCAAACCCCCACTGCCGCCATTGATCGCCATCTCTCTCCCAAAGTTCGAATCAATAGATCTCCCAAGAAAATACCAACCCCATTGTACCACCCGCCTCATTGCGATGGCGAAATCGAGCAGTGGTCTCGTGGATCTGGGCTGTTTCACAAGGTGTTTACCAAGGCCCCCTTGAAGTGCTCATCAGCCGGTGCGACGCCATCACCGCCGCGTCCCTAGTCGGTTCCTCCAAAAGTATTCTTCGCCGCCAAATACGGTGCCACTCTGCCTGCTTCTCAGCCGTTTGGCCTTCCGTGTGTTCTCTGTTGTGACCCGGCGGATAAACCATGGGTGTTCAAGGAGGATTTGCTTGGGTGCACAAAGAAAGTGCAAACTACGCCGCTGGACAGGTTCTCCTATGATGGCCTAATGCCACACGGTAAGGATGAGGAGCGGGCAGGCGCCAATGGAGATTGGATCGCCATGGTTGGCCCCGAAGGCAAGTGGAACCTCCTCAATGTCTACACTCATCGCAAGATTAAGCTTCCATCTTTGAGGAAGAAGTTGGAAACCACACGCAATCCACTTATATTCGAGTATCAGCATTCTGCTATTCAACTGCAGAAGATAGCTATTTGCCAAGTTCCTACAACTGCTAGGGGGTATAAAGATTTCTCCCTTGTCGCAATCTTCGACTTTGCAATTGCCTACCTCCATGGCAAATATCCTCGTACATGGATATTTCTTGAAAACCAGTTTCAAGATTACGGCGCCATATCTTTGCGATGCAATTATACATAACGGACTTGTGTTCGCCGTTACTGAGCTTGGAAATGTTTATGCATGGGATCCTAATCAATTTGGTAACATTTCCTCCCTATCTTTTTTATATACGTAACTTATATCACCTCTTATTTGTTGAACTATCTTGGCATCTTTTGGCTTAAAGGAATTCCATAGGCGCACACCATAACCCTCTTGTGGTATGGACATATTTAGAATTTAACATCTATAGGAATTTTAGTATGGTCTAATGTGCATGTTGTTCCTTAGGAAAAAGGCCCCCTAGTAATTAAGTTTCTTTATTATTACTCCCTAGAAAATTTAAGGTAGAGTAGAAATAGAATCAATAAAGCTGCCATGCAATATTGATAAAGACTTTCATTTGTTTATATTCCCCCGGTTCTAGAGAATAAGGAGTACTATATTCAAACCATCTAAAATTTGGACCAATATTTTGGAGAACATGTTTTTAATCCATATGAAGTTTTACCAAGATGTTCGAAATATATTTCAAACCATCTTATGTTCGACCATTATTTTTTAAAGTACTAGTATTGGCATCCCAATATCAAATCAATATCACTAGTAGATAAATCATGAAATATATTTTCATGTGACGTGTTCTTTCCTTTTTCAAGGTCCTATAGTGCTCCCTGCTCCATTCATTCCGTGGACGGCTGGATTTGATATCGATGATGATTTTGACTTTAATAGTCGTACGTGGTGGTCGGCAAGATCTCAAGATCGTTCTAGACTTCTTCTCGGTCTATGCACGTGGCGCAATGGATTTTGACGCCGACGGTGCTCCAACTTATTATGATAGTATCCCTTCTGTCCATTGCGGTCGCATTGTTCACTATTCGGGGTATACCCGCATGGTATTCTCGAATGACACTAGTCGGTTACTTCCAGCCAACCCGTGGGAAAGCGTTACTAATCTTGGAGACTATTCTATGTTCCTTGGGTTGAACTATCCGATTTTCATGCCGAGTGGGTGGTGCAACATTTCCAGGATATTTGACAAGAAGAAACCGCATCTACACCACGCCTCGGACCATTGGCTCTCGCTTTGACACATCACATCAAGAAATTTTCCGTCGGTCTAAATGGCGAAGACCACCAAAGCATCTCTTTCTCAAGCAGCGGTCCAGGCCAAGCGGCATACGGGGTTTTGGTTCATCCCAAGCTACACCAACGCTACTGGACTGGAACAAAGACAATCGTAGTTAGGGATATTTATGTAATAGTAGGATCATACTACTAGCTAGCTCAGTTGGTCTTGACTCCTATTTAACTATTTATAGCTAATGGACTTAGGTGATTAACTGATGCTATTTGCATGAACCGAGGTGCTTCTTTTAATTTGATCAAATACGGTCTATGCACATGCATGGTTGTTTGGCTGTTTCGGTGTCCCTAGAGGCATACATATATACTTGTTATTTAGCAATCTTTATTACGGTACAAAGGTCTTAACCTCATGGTTCACGTAAAATATAAACGTAGATCAACCATCTAAACATAGAAGACATTCTACCGTATGATTCTTACATATACACATCAACATCCTATCAGAAAATCTTAATGTGAATTGTACTGGCTGTACAAACCCGTGCATCATTCTCTAGCCGGTTGCACCCAAAACCAAATCGTGGTACTTCATAGTTGACTATATGTAGGACAATATACAGATCCAATGCGAAGCCATGGGTATCACCTGCATGACAGAACCATATTTCACATGGTTGGAGGTACTCCATATGGCACTTAAAATCATTCCTTGTCCTTCATATGGCCCTAAAAATAGTACAGTTGGATTTGTGGGTTTTAATTTTTTATTAACACACTCAATTGATTGCCCAAATATTGATTAATAATATTATTAAGGGGTGTGATGTTGAAAGCCATAAGAACAATGTGCCAAACAATCTTTGCTAGCGGACGGTAAATGTATACCCATCGAAATAATCAGCAGACGTGCATGTTTCTTTGGTCGTAATAACTGCTGCACCATCTTAAAAGTAAATGGCATGACCATTTATTTGATTTGATAGCGTGCAGCTAGATGGCGTACATTACTATCTCTACTTCCTTGGGTCGCCCAAATCTGGAGTACTAAAAGCAAATCCTGGTGATTCATTTGACAAGACAACACAGATGCGTCCAAATTTCTCCGCCCATATTATTATAGTAATATACGAAATCTGGAGTGCGTTGCCTCGTTGCCTTCCAAGAGAAGCTGCATTCCTTGCCAAAAAGAGAGAGAGGCTGTATTTATAACTACCTCACCGGCCGCCACTAGTACAAACCATCACTCCCTCTCCACCTCCACCTCCATCTCTTCCCTAGTAGCTCCACCTCCATATCGGCGACGGACCACAATCGCGCGGCTTCGACTTCCTCTTCGACGGCGGCGGCGACAGAGGCGTGAGGCACCTTCTCCGCGGTGCATCACTCATCCTCGTCCCGCGGCAACAATGGCTGTATGTGAAATCACCATACCCTTGTGTATGGTAGAGATGATGATGTGCGGATAAAATTTTATTGGCGGTTGCTCATCCTTGTTTGAATATTTGGTGTAGATTCACATCTAGGGCAGGGTGTCAAGCGGGGTGGGTAGCGGGCTAGCTAGTTTCAGTGCGAGTGCTTTAAATCTGCTCTAATCTCAACCACTATTTGCTCTAATTTTCTGCTTTGCGGGACGATTCGCGGACGCCGCTTGCAACCCTAATCTAGGGTATTGATCCTAGTTTAGTAGACTACTAGGATTTACATGCCAATTTGTTTTTAGACTAGATCCGGATATTTGTCAATACTACTACGTACTTCTTCCGTTCGTATTTAATTGACTCTAGTTGAAAGCATCGACAGTTCATTTTCTTCTCTCCCTCGCGTCGACTAATTAAAACCGAACAGAGGGAGTATTAGGAATCCATGTGCATCCGTACTACCAAGAAGGTATTGCGTTGTTGCAGAGGCTCGGTGTAATCAATATCTTTCGATATTAATATACTCACTTTATCGAGAAAATAAATTAGTAATCCATGTTAAAACTTGCTAGTTTGATCGACGTTTGATGATGATTTGTGAGGCCATGTATGGGCCTAGTTTGTTTTGCCTGGTGGTCGGTAGGCTGATGATTTATTTTTTGCTTGGTTGATCCGTGGTCGTTCCATGGCCACTCGCTGATTAAGCATTACTAGAATCAACAATTTTTTGCTTGTCTGGTGATTGGAAGTGTATGCGCTAGCACCATCGCACGATGATTAGTCTTAATGGAGATGCAGATGTCGATCAAGAGGGAGAAACATATCTTGATCATGCATTTCTCACGAGATTACTTGGTGATTCAAGTAGAATCCACAATTTGTTGTGCAAACTTCTCAACATATGCATATATTCAATGAATTGGCTTTATGTGATCAATAGTACTTCTTATTGCAGATGGATGGAGGGGAAAGAGCGAAAAACCGATACTTAGTGAGATGACTTATCATTCTCGTGACTTCGATATCCCAGAGATAACAAGGTAAATATATAGAACGACGATTCGTAGGTGATAAAAGCAGAATCCACAATTTGCCGTGCAAACTTCTCAACATATGCATATATTTGATTAATTAGTTTTATGTGATCAATAGTATTACTTATTCCAGATGGACGTAGGGGAAGGAACGAAAAAGCGGATGCTATGTGAAATGACTTCTAAATCTGTGTGTTACGATATCCCGTATGACAAGGTAAACATATGGACCGACGCTTGTTTTTCCGCTGCCCCCGTTAGATGGCTAGATGCTCGGTCTAATTTCTCGTTCATGTGCTTATTATTGCAGAAACATAGAGTTGAAGAAAACTCTATATTGTCCGATGACAAAGGTGAAATGGCATGCCAGTCTTTTAAACCTCCGACGCCACCTTGTTTACCGTCTATGGAGACCGATGCACTGGACCTGGTACCGATGAGCCTATACAGCATCATCGTGCCACATGAAGAAGGTTGTGGATTGGGTTTACCCCCTGCTGTAGAAATCGGTGGTGCAGCTGGAGCTGCTAGTGTAGAGCCTCTAGTGAACGGTGTCGCGCCACGGGAATTCTCTCGAATCTGGAGCAAAACGGTTTACCTATTGTCAAGACCGATTTAACCGGTGCCGATGCCGGAGTTGCTACCGATGATCCCGCACCCGAAGGAGGTTTTGTATTGGTAGAACCCGTCATGACTATGCCCACGATCTTGACCGGGTGGTGGACCCGGAGCTGGTAGGGTAGAGCCTCTAGCGAAAGGTGTCGTGCCACGAGAATCCTCTGAAGTGGATATTGGTGGTTTACCCTCTGTAGAGACTAGTGGTCTACTCCGGAGAATTTGGTATTGTAGAGATTTCAGCAAACGGTGTTGTCCCACCCGACTCCTATGAACTGGAGCATGTACCGATGTGCCTTCGTAGAACCCGACGCACCTGTAAGTAGTGGTGATGATTCCGCTGAATCTGATCAAGAAGGATCTGCATCTATAGGACAAGATGTCATTGTCATTCACTGAACTCGAGTGAAGTCGCAACGGTAGCTTATATAGCACAGACTGTCCTTCAAGCTCTAAAGATCCAGTTGGGTGGTTCACGGGACCAGCTACTCCAAGCCATTGTCACTACAAAAGACCAGCCATCATGCTTCGTCATCTCCTCGCATCTTGTTTGACAAGTCAAGCACCGCAATCGGCGCATTGTTCAATCCCATCGGCATGGAGAGAGGAGCTATGTTTATGTCAAGATGATTCATGCTGATTTGGTAAGGTTCCATGATAAGATGTATGGGTGGGGTGAGGCAAGAGCCACATTTTGCAAAGCATTCACACAGTCTTCGCTCTTGAGCCGGACCCCATGGATGCTTACCCAGTGGTGCAGCTGTCCCGACTTGATATATGTTTTATGATCGGTATGTCATTGTCGTGGAACCGTGATGTGGAGCTACCTTTCTTATGGTTTCTAGGCTTTTTGTTTCAACATGTATTAAGGAGCTTACCTTAGGACTTTCGCATGCGTTTGGCTGTTGACCTGTAATGTTTGTGGTTGGTTGTCTAATCTACTTGGCACAATCACATTGCAAAGGCAAATGTTCCTTTTCTCTTTAATTGTTATTATGACTTATGTGTTATAACCAGGCAAGAATATGCAATCTTGGTTCTCTCGACCGATATATATGTACACACAACTTTTATTCACATAATAACACTTACACGGGAAAAGAGTAGCTTTCTCTGTTGGACAAACACCAAACCACAAAAGGGTAACAACACAATATCCAAACTAGGTACGGCACTGTTGAGCATACATGACTTTTGGCGTAAAATCACGTTAACCAACACTAGCATCATCTTGTTCTTTGCAAGGTGCTATGCTTATCAGTCTAATCCCAATACACCACCTACTTCAGGTGGCACGATGATGTCAAGTGCAGGCTCACCAAGCACCAACTCTCTTGCATCGTCTCCATTGAATGTACGCCATCTGCTGTGAGAGACACCATTAGCAATGCAAGCTGAAGGTGTTCTTATCCTCATATCAGGATCACATAATACAGGTGTCAAGCTTCATGCACTAGCCAACACAATAAAAAGTCCGAACTAGGATAGCTAGGAAAAAAACATGAAGATCTTTTTTCGAATCCCACGCCGAACATCTTTTTTAACTAATTAGGTAAGCTCCTGTTTGACAAACATATTACAGCAACTCCAGAAGTGGCTCTATATTTTGGCGCCGTGGGCTGAATGGCTGATGCGTGCATGGAGCCGGCAATAGCTTCACCGGAAGCTGCAAACCGTGGCGGCCAAATGCAGTGGCTGAAACGAGCGTATTTTCAGAGGCGCTATAAATGCAGCGCCAAAAACAGAATATAATGAAAAATAGAGTGCGGTAAAGCAGAAGATCAAACAAAGACTAGAAATAGACATAAAATAGGATAAAATTAGCTTGATAGATACTCCGTAGTTCATATTTTTACAAAGTAGTGCGATAAAACTAAACTAAAACTCGACATCCGATGAGTCCGGTGTCGTGCCCGACACCGGATCCGACGAGAAGAGGTCAATCCAACGGGGGTCGTCCTCGCCAATGGTGGTCGGCCCGGCGAGCTGCGCTCGATGAAGGCCCGCCGTCGCCTTCTCCGCCCTCCGTCGTGCGCGGTCCTCCTTCTTCGCTGCCCGCCTCGTCGCCTTCTCCGCCCTCCGTCTCGCGGAAGTGCTCGTTCTCGGCGGCAACGTCCTCGGGGAAGCGGGCCGCCCACTCGCGCGCCGCGCGCTCGTCCCGCTCGGCGATGCGCAAACGGCGCTCCGTCTCGCGGCGGCGGTGCTGTTCCTCCTGTCTAACGATGTACGGCGGCGGCGCGAGATCCTCGGCTTTCTGGGCGCGTCCACACGTCATGGAAATTCATCGACGATCGCGGGCGCCCGAGCCGCCACGCCACGGCGTCGTACGTGCGCGCGGCCTCATGCGCGGTCTCGTAGGTGCCGAGGCCGATGCGCTCGCCGCCGTCACGTATCTCCGCGTAATACGTACCTTTGGGGCGCGCGCGGACGCCGCGTGCACCCGTGCCCGAGACGCGGCAAGATCGCGAGCTCGACGCGAGACGAGGCATGGCGGCGGCGGCGGAAGCGGAGCTGCGGCGGCGATATTAGGCGCAGATGGGCAAATTTCAGCAACCCGTGTCCATCTTTTTTTTTGGCAGGATTACGCCATGTACCACCTTCCAATTAGTAAATACTACTGTTCACCTTCCCCCCGTTGGGCCCAATATTTCACTTTGGGTTGCCAACGGCCATCTACATGGTAATTGCTCTCGACCTACTTGCTCCGGCTGTCGAAGCCCAATAACTACAAATGGGCCTTTCTGCTCATGCAATTTTGGCCCTTTTCTAATGAAACACAGATCCTATGAATGGCAAAAGAAAAAAAACGCGGAGATTCTACATAAAAGTTGTTTTTATTTATTTTGAATTATTAGGTTCCAATTTTTGAAACTGCTCATGCCCAATATGAAAATCCTTGTTCGCTCCATACCCACATGGATAACGGTATTTTTAATAATTCATAAAGTGGATTTGAAATTTAAAACATATCCAAATAATTCCATGATTTAATCTATCAACTTGCAAGATCTTGGAGAGAAAAAGCTTGTATTAGTCTGCAGAATCCTCACCGTTTCAAAGGCGGCAGTGGATCAAAAGAAAAAAGGAAGTAGCCAGAAATTAGGGGTCAAAAATAATTCCAAGAAATGTAACTTTTATTGTTCGTAGAGGATGACATGCGGGACCCATGAGCCAAAGAGCTTACTCAACGTTTCAAAGGCGGCATGAGATCGGAAGAAAAAGGCAAGTGACCAAATATCAGGAGCCAGAAATAATCCAAGAAATGAAACTTATTGTACATAGAGGATGACATGCGGGTCCCATTTTGCAGCAGCGGTTTCAGCGTTTCAAATGCGGTTTGAGATCAAAAGAAAAAGAAAGTAGCCAGAAATTAGGGGGTAAAAAAACTCCAAAAAAAGAAAGTTGATTGTACATAGAGGTTGACATGCCGTTCCCATGAGTCTGCTGATTACTCAACGTTTAGAAGGCGGCAGGGGATAAAAAGAAAAATGAAAGAGACAAAAATCTGAGGTGAAAAAAAAACCAAGAAAAGAAATTTTATAGTACATAGAGGATGACATGCGGGTCCCATGAGCCAGCAGGTTCCTCAACGTTTTCAAAGGCCGGTGGGGATCAAAAGAAAAAGGCAAATAGCCAGAAATTAGGGGTAAACAATAAATCCAACAAAGGAAAGGTTTATTGTTCATAGATGCTGACATGTGGGACCCATGAGCCAGCAGCGTCAAGGCAAGTGACCAAAAATCAGGGGTAAAAAAAATCCAAGAAAAGGAACTTTATTGTACATAGAGGATGACATGTGGGTCCCATGAGCCAGCACCTTACTCAACGTTTCAGAGGAGGCTTGAGATCGAAAGAAAAAGGAAAGTGACCGAATATCAGGAGCTAAAAATAATCCAAGAAAGGAAACTTTTATTGTACATAGAGGTTGACATATGGGTCCCACTAATACAAGCTCTTTCGCTCGAAGATCTTGCAAGTTGATTGTACATAGAGGATGACATGCGGGACCCATGTGTCGCAGCTTACTCAATGTTTCCAAGGCGGCGGTGGATCAAAAGAAAAAGGAAATAGCCAAAATCGGAGGGTGAAAAATAAATCCAACAAAGGAGAGGTTTATTGTCCATGGAGGTCGACATCTGGGACCCACGAGCCAGCCGTCCTCTACGTTTAGAAGGCGATCGGGGATCGAAAGAAAAAGGCAAATAGCCAGAAATTAGGGGTACAAAATAAATCCAACAAAGGAATTGTTTATTGTTCATAGAGGATGACATGTGGGATCCATGAGCCAGCAAAGTCTTCAACGTTTCAAAGGCGGCAGGGATCAAAAGAAAAAGGCAAATAGCCAGAAATTAGGGGTACAAAATAACTCCAAGAAAGGAAGTGTTTATTGTTCATAGAGGATGACATGCGGGACACATTTAGCGGCGGTCTCAACGTTTCCAAGGCGGCACGGGATCAAAAGAAAAAGGAAGTAGCCAGAAATTAGGGTTCAAAAATAACTCCAAGAAAGGAAACTTTTATTGTTCGTAGAGGATGACATGCGGGACCCATGAGCCACAGGCCTTACTCAACGTTTCAAAGGCGGCATGAGATCGAAAGAAAAAGGCAAGTGACAAAATATCGGAGACAAAGATAATTCAAGAAAAGAAAACTTTATTGTACATAGAGGATGACATGCGGGTCCCATTTAGCGACGAAGCGGTCTCAACGTTTCAAATGCGGCTTGAGATCAAAAGAAAAAGAAAGTAGCCAGAAATTAGGGGGTAAAAAAACTCCAAGAAAGGAAAGTTTTATCGATGAGCCAGCAGAGTCCTCAACGTTTCAAAGGCGGCAGGGGATCAAAAGAAAAAGGAAATAGCCGAAAATCAGAGGGTGAAAAAAAAAACCAAGAAAATGAACTTTTATAGTACATAGAGGATGACATGCGGGTCCCATGAGCCAGCAGGTTTTTCAACGTTTCAAACGTGGCATGAGATCGAAAGAAAAAGGCAAGTGACCAAATATCAGGAGCCAAAAATAATTCAAGAAAAGAAACTTGATTGTACATAGAGTATGACATGCGGGTCCCATTTAGCGACGGTATCTCCGTTTGAGAGGCTGCACGGGATCGAAAGAAAAAGGCAAGTGACCAAATATCAGGAGCCAAAAATAATCTAAGAAAAGAAATTTTACTGTACATAGAGGATGACATGCGGGTCCCATTTTGCAGCAGCGGTCTCAACGTTTCCAAGGCGGCACAGGACCAAAAGAAAAATGAAGTAGCCGTAAATCGGGGGTGAAAAAATTCCAAAAAAAGAACGATTTCAATTGGGCTGCATGTGGACATCTGGGCATTCGAACTATCCTGCTGGGCCTTTTGACTCGTACAATTTCAGCCCACTCCAAAACAGGATAGTTCAGATTTTTTTAAAAAAACAGGAAAGTCCTATGCTTCGCAAAAACAAAAACAAGGAGATTCAGCATATAAATTTGTTTATGTAAAAATAAATATTTAATTTATCTGTTGAAATAGCTCAGAGCACAATACACTGTTTATTGTCTGCAAAATAATCAAGATATCACATGTTTCTTGTACGGGGAGGCTGACATCGGGGACCCATGAGCCAGCAGCGTCGTTTTAAAGGCGGTAGGGGATGGAAAGAAAAAATAAACCAAAAATCTGTTGGTAAAAAATCCAAGAAAAGAAACATTTTCGTTCTGAAAGGATGACATGCGGGACCCATGAGGCAGCAACATCCTCAGCGTTTATTGTTCATAGAGGCTGACATGTGGGACCCGTGAGCCAGCAGCGTCCTCAACGTTTTAAAGGCGGCAGGATATCGAAAGAAAAAATAAGCCAAAAATCATTTGGTAAACAATATCCAAGAAAAGAAACATTTACCGTTCTGAGAGGATGACATGCGGGACCCATGAGGCAGCAGCATCCTCAACGATTCCAAGGCGGCAGGGGATCAAAGAAAAAAAAGGAAATATCCAGAAATTAATTAGGGGTTCAAAAAAAATCCATCAAAGGAAACTTTTATTGTTCATAGAGGATGACTTGTGGGACCGACCTGCCAACAGCGTCCTCATCGTTTCAAAGGGGCAGGAGATCAAAAGAAAAAGGCAAATAGCCAGAAATTAGGGGTCAAAAATAACTCCAAGAAAGGAAACTTTTATTGTTCGTAGAGGATGACATGCGGGACCCATGAGCGCCAGACTTACTCAACGTTTCAAAGGCGGATGAGATCGAAAGAAAAAGGCAAGTGACAAAATATCGGGAGCAAAAGATAATCCAAGAAAAGAAACTTTATTGTACATAGAGGATGACATGTGGGTCCCATTTAGCAAGGCGGTATCACCGTTTGAGAGGCGGCGGGGGTTCAAAAGAAAAAAGAAATTGCCAAAAATCAGAGGGTGAAAAAACCAAGAAAATGAACTTTTATAGTACATAGAGGATGACATGCGGGTCCCATGAGCCAGCAGGTTCCTCAACGTTTCAAACGTGGCATGAGATCGAAAGAAAAAGGCAAGTGCCCAAATATGAGGTGCCAAAAAAAACTCCAAGAAAAGAAAGTTGATTGCTCATAGAGGATGACATGCGGGTCCCATTTAGCTGCAGCGGTCTCACCGTTTGAGAGGCGGCAGGGGATCGAAAGAAAAAGGCAAGTGAACGAATATGAGGTGCCAAAAATAATCCAAGAAAAGAAAGTTTTATAGTACATAGAGGATGACATGCGGGTCCCATTTAGCGGCGGTATCACCGTTTGAGAGGCGGCGGGGATCAAAAGAAAAAAGAAATTGCCAAAAATCGAGAGGGTGAAAAAAAACCAAGAAAATGAACTTTTATAGTACATAGAGGATGACATGCGGGTCCCATGAGCTGCAGGTTCCTCAACGTTTCCAAACGTGGCATGAGATCGAAAGAAAAAGGCAAGTGAAAAAATATCGAGCCAAAAATAATTCAAGAAAATAAAGTTTTATAGTACATAGAGGATGACATGCGGGTCCCATTTAGCAAGCGGTATCACCGTTTGAGAGGCGGCAGGGGATCGAAAGAAAAAGGCAAGTGAAAAAATATGAGGAGCCAAAAATAATTCAAGAAAAGAAAGTTTTATAGTACATAGAGGATGACATGCGGGTCCCATTTAGCAGCAGCGGTATCACCGTTTGAGAGGCGGCAGGGGATCGAAAGAAAAAGGTAAGTGACCAAATATGAGGTGCCAAAAATAATTCAAGAAAAGAAAGTTTTATAGTACATAGAGGATGACATGCGGGTCCCAGTTAGCAGCAGCGGTATCACCGTTTGAGAGGCGGCAGGGGATCGGAAGAAAAAGGTAAGTGACCAAATATGAGGTGCCAAAAATAATTCAAGAAAAGAAAGTTTTATAGTACATAGAGGATGACATGCGGGTCCCAGTTAGCAGCAGCGGTATCATCGTTTGAGAGGCGGCAGGGGATCGAAAGAAAAAGGTAAGTGACCAAATATGAGGTTCCAAAAATAATTCAAGAAAAGAAAGTTTTATAGTACATAGAGGATGACATGCGGGTCCCAGTTAGCAGCAGCGGTATCACCGTTTGAGAGGCGGCAGGGGATCGAAAGAAAAAGGCAAGTGACCAAATATGAGGTGCCAAAAAAATCCAAGAAAAGAAAGTTTTATAGTACATAGAGGATGACATGCGGGTCCCATTTAGCAGCAGCGGTATCACCGTTTGAGAGGCGGCAGGGGATCGAAAGAAAAAGGCAAGTGACCAAATATGAGGTGCCAAAAAAAATCCAAGAAAAGAAAGTTTTATAGTACATAGAGGATGACATGCGGGTCCCATTTAGCAGCAGCGGTATCACCGTTTGAGAGGCGGCAGGGGATCGAAAAAAAAGGCAAGTGACCAAATATGAGGTGCCAAAAAAAACTCCAAGAAAAGAAAGTTGATTGCACATAGAGGATGACATGCGGGTCCCATTTAGCAGCAGCGGTCTCAACGTTTCCAAGGCGGCAAGGGATCAAAAGAAAAAGGAAGTAGCCAGAAATCAGGGGGTCAAAAAAAATCCAAGAATAGAAAGAATTTTGGTTCATAGAGGATGACATGCGGGGCCGATGATCCTGCATCGTAAACGGCTCGATCGGAGAACGTTGAACGAGATGGCGCGATCGAGAAAAAAAACAATGCCAGAGAGGCTGCCATCTGGGCCCTACATCCCTCGGCGGTGCGGATTTGCGTTGACTCGGCCGGCGAACCCGAGATTTCGAGATGCACCACGTCCCGGGCCACCATACGCGACGTTTTGGCCGCTTTCGTCGGGCTAGGTGGCCTCAAAAACGAGAAAAAAAAAAGTTTTGACATGCACCACGGAGGGACCAAAAATCGTCGGCCATGGTACACCAGCAACCACGGCGCGACTTCAACTTCGTCGGCCATGGCAACTTTTTTTGTAGTGGTAAGAGGCACCATAATAAAAAGGCTCAACCAAGAGGATATGTGAAAGGAATGATAAAGCATATTATAAGACTATTACAAGGATGAGCAAAAAGCATCATCATAGTCTTCAATGAATTATATTGCTTAGCATGACCAATCAACATGCAATAAATAAATAAGATATCAAAAGGAGATGTATCATCTCTTATGTGTATAAGTTTCTCTAAGTGGGCAATATCACAAAGATATTTATCCACAAAGAAACATGCACACATAAAATAGATACGCAAGAAAAATAGTATGATATCCAAGACGAAGTCATGCAATATACCAATAAGAATTTTTGCTTAATAGCATGGCCAAAGGCTCAATTTTATCTTATTGTACATTCATGAACTTCAACCACAAACAACTAAAATACATCACAAATATCAACAAGGGATAGAAGATAGTTGGGATGAATTTGAGAAAGGTAACAAGTATCACAAATGGGGATACCAAAAGAAGTAACTAAATTTGCACTTTCATCTATATTGCACATGTGAGAGCCTTGAGGAATTGATATGCAACAAAATTGCTAGATAGGCATAGTTGGGATGGATGAATCATGAGCATGATTTAAAATACTTCCCAACAAATGCACTCATCTCAAATTACTCACATTCACAATAAAGAGGTTTCATTAAGACTTTTGCAAGAAGCACAACATTTGCAAATCAAGAGATTCATGCCAAGATGCAACCATAAGGTTGGATACAAGAAAAGTATGCATGAGAAGATACTTGTTACCAAGATAGCATTGGTGTGGATGTAGTAGATATGTGTTCGTTGATCATCCTAGCTTGCCTCACGTTACCATTGAGTCACCACTTCTTTCCAAGAGTGAGACAAGCATTCAATGCATATCCATTGTACCTAACACAAAGGTAAGTACAAAATGGTCCCCAAACTAATTGGGTCCGAAGTAGTTCGACACACTACAACATATAGGACAAACTCCACAATTCTATGTGCATATAGATATGAAATTGAATTTCATGCACATCTTAGTCAAATTAGGATTTGATGGAGTTTACCCTATATATTGGATCAAAGAAAGTGACACATGCCATAAGATATACATATATTAAATATGCATGCACAATACTTTCAAGAACCAAAGGAAGATACAATTTGGACAAAACACCAAATAAACCAAGAGACAATGGTTGTCCAAATTATATCAAAGAATCAAATCAACACAAGATTGACTCCAAAGACTTATCTCATTATAAGAAGCTAATTAAACCTAAGCACAAAGGAATGAGATAACCAACTCCCAAGAGAGCAAGGTTCCAACAAATAAACCAAACCCTCGACACTTTTTATGATGGTACAAAGTACCAAAAAGAAAATTTATGACTCCCAAAACCAAATTTTTGATAAAGATCAAGAGATGTTAAGCATTCTAACAAATATAGGAGAGCTCCCCCAAGATTAGTGCATTATCTAGGATTTTGCATATGAATACTAAATGCACACAACTAGGATCATCACGCTACCTAAATCTACTAAAATGCTAAGAAAGTTTGAATAGACAAATTAGATCCATAAGATGCAAGGAAGACACATGGGAGTCAAAGCACAACACATTCATGGCAATAAATAAGACAATTTAAACACAAGAGCCAATGTAAATATGATCAATAAATTTCTACCTCATAATAGATTGCCAATTGTCCTAGGACACAAGGTATTAGGAAATATTTCCCGGTGGTAGTTTGTAAGTATATGTAAGATCATTTTTACACCAAATAAAGCATATGGTAAAAGATAAGAGTTAACCATCATGCAAAGAGAGTTTCTTGATAGCTTCAATTAGTCATACCAACATGCAAAGCAATTAATAGTATTCATACCAACATGCAAAGCAATTAATAGTATTCATACCAACATGCAAAGCAATTAATAGCATTCATACCAACATGCAAAGCAATTAATAGTATGACTTGAAGCACATGGTTTTCCAAAAATGTATTGAGGGACACATTGTGAAAAACCATGCCAAGAAAAACTTTCACAAATAAGATCCACAAAGATATTAGCAATGAAGCCATTTAAGCAAATTGGAACTTGTTTGAGAAAACATGTCACATATGAGAGACAATTTACAATATCAATTCTATGTGACACAACCTCAAATGTTCACATTTCCTAGGTTTGTAATATGCACAAAGCTTATTACTCCCCCATAATGTGATAAGGAATTTATTTTCACAAGAGGCAAATAAGATCCAACTAGAGGTATTAATGGACATTAGAATTTGAATTTCTCATGAAGATGACATACCACATAGAGACTAGATAATCTTGCAATATCAATTCTAAGTGATATTCCTCATGTACACACATTGTTAGGATTGTGAAATTCCTAAAGGCATATCACTCCCCCAAAATGTTATAGTCCATTAATCTCTCATAAGAGCCATATGAGATACAACAAGATGCAAAGAGGCTCCAACACAAGCACAAATACATGGTGTGCAACCTAACATACATAGACTTGATTTCTCAAGAAAAACAAGTAGGATGCACAACATATACAAACACATGTTAGGAACAAAACTAACACATGCAAAGGGGCGAGTAACTTTCAATATAAATGAGTTGAGCACATGTTACCGCAAGGAGGAACATTGGGTGTATGATAGAAGTAAGATAACCAAAAGACTTGGCTTGAGATAATATAAATGATGAAGGTCCCTTAATTCTTCATGATGTAGCCAAGTCTCCAATGCCCTCCAACAAGCACCTATTGATCAAGTTTTGGATTGTTGGTCCCCAACTAAGTTGGGTCCAAAGAGGTTAGTCACAATAGGCTTGGCAACCCAAATGGTTCTTTTCTTGACACCACTTTGAGCACCAACAAATTTGGCAAACACATTGCCATCCTCATCCTTACGAAGAGAATAAACATCATCAACGGTGATAGAGTTGGATGAGGTACCAATAGTGCAAAAGGAGGAGATGTGGCCCTTCTCGCGGCATATGTAGCATGTTCTTTTCTTCTCCTTCTTCTCACTAGATTTCTCCACAATGGGAGCATTGGCTTGATTCTTCTTGGGAAGTGACATTTCTTCAACTTGAGGTTGAATATGAGTTTGAGCTTGAGGCCGCTTCCCTTTTTGCTTCTTGTTCAAAGGGCAAGATCTAACATGGTGCCCTTCAATTTTGCACTTGAAGCAAACAATCTTGGCCGGGTCTTTGACTTGTACTTGGCCCTTGTTGTTGTTGTTGTTGTTGGACTTTTTCTTGTTGTTGGATTTGAATCCAAGTCCACTCTTGTCATTGGGGGATTGTTGCACACTTAACATCGTGTCAAGTTTGCATTTCCCTTCATGACTCTTTACCAAGTCGGTCTTCAAAGAAGTGACTTGGGCCTTGAGCTCTTTGATTTCCTCTACATGGTTAGTAACAACACAAGTACTAGAGGAGGTAGAACCTTCATTGTTAGAGCAACAAGGCAAGGAGGATAATTCATCACAAGATTTAGCAATATTATGAGTGGATGAATTACTAGGACTAGCACATGGAAATATAGCATTTTGGGTAGTAGTGCTAGTATCCACATGAGGCTCACAAGGTGTTGCCTTTGATATGATAGCCTCATGAGCTAACTTTAGCCTATCATGAGAAGCTAGAAAATCCTCATGGGAGCTAGAAAGCTTTCCATGATTTTCTTCCAATTTCCCATAATTTCTAGTTAGCAATTCAAGTTGAGCCCTTAGCTCAACATTCTCCTTCAAGATAAATGCTTCACAAGAAGTAGAGTTAGTAGCACAAGCATCATTATCAATAGCAATAGGAGAAGGCAAGTTGGCATGCTCTTTTAGATAAGAAGCTTTAAGTTGCTCATGCGACTCGGTGAGTTTGGTGAGCGCACTCTCAATGACCCTTGAGCCCTTTTTGAGTTGCTCAAAATCCTCAAGGAGTTTAGCATTAACAAACACAAGCTTATCATTTTTTAGCTTTAGTTCATTTGCCATCTCAAGAGCTCTATCATGGTTTTCCTTTTCTCTAGACAATTCTAGAGCAAAGGTCTCCTCAAGAGCTTCCTTGATGGTTTGTTCTTCTTCAAGTTCATTCTTTAAGGATGCTACATCATTGGCATACTCTCGTTCAAGAGCACCCTTTTTATCAATGGTGTTCTCATGCATCCAAATAAGTTTTTGGCTCTCAATAGCGGTGGTCAAGATTTCAAAGAAGTGAGTGCTAGCAATTTTATTTTTTGCAAATAACCTTGAATACGCTCTCACCCTTATCGCGTAGAGAGACAACCCAATCCTCTTCTTCATATTCATCCTCATCCTTATCACCACGAGACATATTAGGTTCCATGGTAGGAGGTACCGTGGAACCCTTGGCCATAAGGCATATATGAGGACCGTGAGATAAAGATGAGGAGTTACTTGAGGCTCCTTTCAAGATCTTGTCTTGACTAATAGAATCCTTGGTTTCCTCTACATTGTTAGACACACAACAACTAGAGGAAATAGAATCATTTTTATCATGGCCACAAGACAAATCAAGCATATCATTATGAGATTTATTCAAGCAACTTACACATGATATGCAAGGACTATCAACACAAGCATGTAAATCATTTCTAGTGCTAGATGTGTTTAAGTCCAAAGATGAAGCATTGCAATGAGATAGAGATGAAGAATCATCAATAGTAAGCTCAATATCAACATTGCAATTTTCATCACCACTCACCATATCATTACCTTGTGTCTTACCACACTTTGGTGAAGTGGATGAAGATGAGAACTCATCACGGCCGGAAGTGGAAGCAATACAATCATCCTCAATAATATTGGACACATCATATTTATCTTGAATCTTTGTCCATAACTCATGAGCGCTCCAAAAAGGCAAGTATGGAAAAAGACCTACATCTCTCAAAGCATTCATAAGAACATAAGAAGCTTGAGAATTGAGATATAAATTTTTCTCATCCTCTAACGATAGATTTTGTGAATCCATAGGAGGAGAAAAACCTATATCTACAATTTTCTCCATATGAGGGTCAATGTCCCGAAAATGACTAAGCATGCAAATTTTCCAAACATCATAATTTGTGCCATCTAATATAAGAGTGTTATCGTGCACTAATCCTCTAGCCGACATCTTTACTCTCAAGGCGGTGAAGCCTAAGAATGAGAGACCTTGCTCTGATACCAATTGAAAGGACACGGATGTCTCCTAGAGGGGGGGGGTGAATAGGCGATTTAAAACTTTTACGAGATGGGCTTAACAAATGCGGAATAAAACTAGCGTTTACTTTGTCAAGCCCAAAGCCTATAAACTATGGTTCACCTATGTGCACCAACAACTTATTCTAAGCAATGGTTCACCTATGTGTACCAACAACTTATGCTAAGCAAGACAAGCAACTTATGTGATAGCACGATATATATATAACTTCAAGCACGATGGCTATCACAAAGTAAAGTGCATAAGTAAAGAGCTCGGGTATAGGAATAACCGAAGTGACACGGAGACAACGATGTAGCCCGAAGTTCACACTCTTGCGAGTGCTACTCTCCGTTGGAGAGGTGTGGAGGACAAGTCACTCCAAATGCACGAGGGCCACCGTATTCTCCTCGAGAATTCCCACCAAAAGGGATGTCCTCGATCCACTATGGGACCTTAGGAAGGTCACCGAACCCGCACAAAGCTTGGGGCTATCTCCACAACTTAATTGGAGGCTCCCAACAAATTGCCACAAAGGCCTTGCCCTTGAAGATTCTCCACAACTTAATTGGAGTCCCCAAGAACACCACAAAGATGCCACAAAGGCCTTGCCCTTGAAGATTCTCCACAACTTAATTGGAGTCCCCAAGAACACCACAAAGATGCCACAAAGGCCTTGCCCTTGAAGATTCTCCACAACTTAATTGGAGTCCCCAAGAACACCACTAAGATGCCACAAAGGCCTAGAATCCGTCTAGGGTTCCAAGAACCCAAGAGTAACAACCTTCTTGCTTTCACTTCCACGAATCACCGTGGAGAACTCCAACCGATGCACCAACTAATGCAATGGCAAGAACACCACAAAGATGCTCAAGTCCTTCTCTCTCAAATTCCAACAAAGCTACAAAAGCTATTGGGGGAATAAGAGAGGAAGAACAAATAGGAGGAGGAACACCAAATTTCTCCAAGATCTAGATCTAGTGGATTCCCCTCACAAAGAGAGGGATTTGATTGGTGAAGATGTAGATCTAGATCTCCTCTATCTTTCTCTCAAATAGATGCAAGATTCATGGGAGGGAGAGGGAGATAGCAAGCTCAAAGAAGGTAAACAATGGAGGCAAAAACGAGCTCAAACGGTTGGGAAACTTTGGGGAAGAAGACCCCCTTAAATAGGGCAAGAGAAATCTGCCCGTTATGCACAAAACTCGTCAAAACCGGAACTTCCGGTCATTTGGGGCGGAACTTCCGCCCCCCGGAAGTTCCGGCCAACTTCCGGGTGAAGTAGGGCGCCCCCGGAATGCTCCCGGTATGTTTTCTGCGTGCAGATTCGTCATTTCCGGAAGTTCAGTGGAAGTAGGGCGGAAGTTCCGGCCACCGGAACTTCCGGCCAACTTCCGGCCAAAAAACTGCTTCACGGAAACTTGAATAACTTTTGCATCCGGACTCCGATTTTGATGATCTTGGGCTCGTTTCGAAGCTAGTAACAAGCTCTACAAGATCATGCAGGGAACCATCATAGTCCAGTAAGTTAGGATAGAAACAAATGATGAAAGGTTTGACCTATCTAAAAAAGACATACCGGTAAAACCTCCAATCTTGAAAATGCAACAAGTTGAGTTAGGAAACTCGGATTTGGGTGAAACCAATTTTGTTGTAAAGAAGATGACAAGAGCTACCCCACAAAGAGTGAAGAGCTTAAGAACAAGTGGGGTAGGTTTTTCTATGTATTTTAGAGTGAAACCTCTCAATACGAGAAACCGAGAAAAACTCCAATATCGAAAACGCAACAAGTGATTCATGCGGAATCCATTTTCGATGAACTAGAACTTGTCATGAGAATAAGCACAAGCTCTAAAACACCATATGGATAAGATACAAATAACAACCAAGAAAGATGATGCAAGGATGCAAAGGTTTGAGCTCTCCGAAGGATACGATCGAGTTACTCACTCGAGAGCCCTCTTGATAGTACGGCAACTAAACTATAAACCGGTCTCCAACTACACTATGAGACCGGTGAGAGAGAAACCCTATCAAGAGAAAACCTTATACTTGCGCATTCCACTTGAGCTCGATGATGACGATCTTGACCGCAACAAGATGGAACGCCTTTCTTGCTTGTGCTTGCTTGACGAAGTCTTGTAGATTGCTCCCCCATAAACCACCATGGGAGAGCCTCTTCTTCGGCGCAACTTCACATATCCATGATCACCATATGGATGGCAAGATTCAATCAAAGGATCTCTTCAAGATGGCTCATCTTGAACTTGCACTTCATTTCTTCATACTTCATCATGTTGATGTCTTGAAGTAACTTGAGGGCTCACTTCATCTTCATCTTCAAGACATACTTGACACTTGATATCCTTCATCAATTTCTTCTTATTGCAACCTTGAAGCCAACATATGGTTCAAGAATTGCCTATGGACAACTCCTACAAATATAACTCAATGCAAACATTAGTCCATAGGGATTGTCATTAATTACCAAAACCACACATGGGGGCTCCATGCACTTTCAATAGAAGGCCTCCTTAATGCTGCCAGCTGGCTGCTTGACACAAGGGAAGTCGATCACGTGCTTGAACCCGGGCTTTTTAGTGTCCGGCCTGATATGTTGCCCATTTTTGTCGAAGGTGCCTCCATTTTTGGAGTAGCCAAGGATAGCCTCATCGAGAACACCCCTTATTCTCTTGTAGTCTTTCCTCGTCGTCGTACTCGACGAGTCGAAATACTGGGCTAGTGACCACTTCGGATCTAGGATGATGAGTGTGCAGTATTTGTCCCTGCTCAACACATGCAATTGAAATGGAATGTTGGAAATGATCGGCAATGGAAGAAATATATAAGAAAGCATAAGTTACGACGGCCGTGAGCGGATGTGTACTTACTCGGGAAAGACAGGCAGAAGAATGGTGTTGCTCTCTTTGTACATGAGCATGAAGTTCTGGAGGTATCGCACCGCCTTGGTCCGTGTCCTTGAGCCGTCCTGGAGCTTGCTATCGCGCATGTAGTAGGGATCCGCTACCGCGATGTGGCGGGGTCTCTCTCTGTTGATCTTCATCTGAAGATTGATCGCGTATAGGCGGACCAAGTTATAGTCGAGCCGTTTCGAGTGAAATAGGTTGAAGACGTCCTCGAACGCTATGAAGAAGATATCCGCGGGGTCTTCATTGACGAAGTTCTGGTCGGACGGCACCTTGACCGTGAACACCGGGTAATTTGGATCCTTTTCTTTAAGAAGCACGCTCTCTAGATAAATAATAGTGTTCTGCAAAGGGAGCATTGGTCCACTTGCGAGGTGTTCCATGTCCGGAGGCAGTATCAGTTTACCAGCTTCATGACACCGGGGCAAGCAATCCGGTGTAGGTGGTACCATGTCGTCGGCCCGGATCCTCTTAGGAGCAGGCTGATACGTCCAAAACGTATCTACTTTCCCGAACACTTTTGCTATTGTTTTGCCTCTAATTTGTGTATTTTGGATGCAACTAACACGGACTAACGCTGTTTTCAGCAGAACTACTCTGGTGTCTCGTTTTTGTGCAGAAATCCAACTTTCAGGAAAATCCTCGGAATTTATGCAGAAGGCCCTATTTTCCCAGAATACTGACGGAGCCAGAAGGACAAATAAGGTGGAGGCCCGAGGGCCCCACACCATAGGGCGACGCGGCCCAGGGGGGCCCGCGCGGCCATGTGGTGTGGCCCCCTCGGCCGGCCTCCGACGCCCTCCTTCGGACTATATATTGCCTTCGACCTAAAAACGCACGGGGAGAAGTCGAAGTCGCCAGAAAGCCTCCAGAACGCCGCCACATCGCGAAACTCCGTCTCGGGAGCCAGAAGTCTCCGTTCTGGCACTCCGCCGGGACGGGGAATTGGAGGAGATCATCGCCATCACCACCACCGACGCCTCTCCATCAACCAGCCATGCTTCCCCCATCTATGTGTGAGTAATTCCCCCGCTGTAGGCCGAAGGGGATGGTAGGGATTGGATGAGATTGGTCATGTAATAGCATAAGATTGTTAGGGCATAGTGCCTAGTGTCCGTAATTGGTACTTTGATGATATTGTTGCAACTTGTTATGCTTAATGCTTATCACTAGGGCCCGAGTGCCATGATCTCAGATCTGAACATGTTATTATTTCATCATGATATTCATTGTTTATTGATCTTACCTGCAAGTTGTATACACATGTCGCTGTCCGGAACCAATGGCCCCGAAGTGACAAAAATCGGGACAACCGGAGGGGATGGTAGTGATGTGAGGATCACATGTGTTCACGGAGTGTTAATGCTTTGCTCCGGTGCTCTATTAAAAGGAGTACCTTAATATCCAGTAGATTCCCTTGAGGCCCGGCTGCCACCGGCTGGTAGGACAAAAGATGTTGTGCAAGTTTCTCATTGCGAGCACGTATGACTATAATTGGAACACATGCCTATTGATTGCTTTGTACTCGGACACCGTTTTATTATTATCTGCAAATGCCCTGCTATGATTGTTACATGAGTTTCTCTCATCCATGCAACGCCCGTCATCCGTCCCCGTGCCTACAGTATTTTAATCCTGCTGTTTACTATAATCACTACTGCTGTCTCTGTTACTCTCTGCTTGTTATTTCACTATGCTCTTGCTATAAAACTGTTACTACTGATAAACTCTTGCGAGCAAGTCTGTTTCCAGGTGCAGCTGAATTGACAACTCCGCTGTTAAGGCTTCCAAGTGTTCTTTGTCTCCCCTTGTGTCGAATCAATAAATTGGGATTTACTTCCCGCGAAGACTGCTGCGATCCCTTATACTTGTGGGTCATCAAGACTGTTTTCTGGCGCCGTTGCCGGGGAACATAGCTTTATTTAGAAGTTCACTTGGATTGATATTGTTCGCTGCAAATTCTCCATCATGGGTAAAGCTCGCGATTCTAAAGTCGCCATATTACCATCCACTACAAGAAAAAGTACAACTCTGAGTACCTCTGCTACACTTGATTCACCATCTGTGATAAGTCAACTTGTTTCACCGCCACAAGCTTCGCTTGGTGGTACGTCTGCTGAATCTGAAAACTCTCATAATATTGATAATGTTTCTGCTGTGCTTGATGATAGTGGTTCATTGAGATCCTTTCTAGATGCTACAATTGCTAGGTCTAGACAAATTGAAAATGCTGAAACTCCTGATGAAAATGCCACTACACCTGTTAATTCACCTGAACTTGATTATTCTAGTGATGATCCTGATGAAGATTATGTGGAACTTAATGATGATCTTATTAATAGATGCAATGCTACTGCTGATGCAAGAAACATTAAAAAGTTTCTTACACAATATACTGTTAAACATAAGCTATCTCCTGATCCTAAATTTGCCACATCTCCTATATGCATTAAGGATAAAGATTATGATTTTTCTCTTGATCTATCTCATATAGCTATTGTAGAGAAAGCACCCTTTTGTGGTACTGAAAAAGAAAGTGTTGTAGAACACATGAATGAACTTTCTTCTATGAGTAGCTTGTTTTCTGATGATGTCAAGATGCGTACTTACTTTGTCATTAAGATTTTTCCTTTCTCATTAAAGGATGATGCTAAAACTTGGTATAATAATTTGCCTCCTGGTTCTATTAAAAGTCCATCTGACTTGCGTGATGTTTTCTTTCGAAAATACTTTCCTGCTAGTGCTCAACATGCTGCTTTACAGAGAATTTACAGATTTGATCAGGGAGATGAAGAGAAATTGCCTGCGGCATGGGCAAGATTTTGTTCTCTTATCAGAGCTCGACCTGGACATGATTTAGAAAAGAATGATCTACTTGATATATTTTATAGTGGACTAACCATTGAATCTAGAGCATATTTGGATAGTTGTGCTGGTTGTGTTTTCAGGAAAAGAACTCCAGATGAAGCTGAAGAATTATTGGCTAGAATAAGCCAGAATTATGATGATTGGAATACACCTGAACCAACTCCAACGCCAATATTGAAGAAGAGGGGTTTAATTGAATTGAATGATGAAGATATGAGGGAAGCTAAGAAGTCTCTCAAGGAGAAAGGTATTAAATCCGAAGATGTGAAGAATCTACCTCCTATAGAAGATATATGTGAGATAATTCCCCCTTCACCCATGATTGAGGTAAACTCCCTTCAACGCTTTACTAGGGAAGATATTCCGTATTCAAAACCTCCTGCTCAATGCTTAGATGAGTTTGATAATTATATTGTTAAGCAAGAAAATTTTAATATGAGAGTAGAGAATCATCTAATAGAAAATTCTCAAGCTATTAGCAATTTGCATGATATTGTGGAGAGAACCTCCAATGATGTTAAGATGCTTGTTAAACATTTTCAAATGATTCAAACTCAAATTGATCAACTCACTAAAGTGCAAAATGACTTGCTAAATAATAATTCTAAAGAGAAACATGCTTATGAAGTAACAACTAGAGGTGGTGTCTCTACCCAGGATCCTCTATATCCTGAAGGGCATCCCAAAAGAATTGAACAATATTCTCAACGCATTGAAACTAGTGCTCCTTCTAAGAAGAAAAAGAAGAAGAAACATAAAAATGTTGTAGAATCCTCTGAACCTGCTAATGATCCTAATAGTATTTCTATTTCCGATGCTGAAACTGAAAGTGGAAATGAACATGATAATGATAATGATAATAATAATAATGATGCTTCTGATAAAGAAGAAGTTGAAGATGAACCTGAAAAGCATGATAAAAATAAAAAGTATACTAAAGAAGACTTTATTGCTAAGAAACATGGTAATGAAAGAGAACCTTGGGTGCAAAAGCAAATGCCTTTTCCTGCTAAGAAACTAAAATCAAAGGAAGAAGAACACTATAATAAATTTTGTGATTGGATGAAACCTTTATTCTTGCAAATTCCTTTGACTGATGCTATTAAATTGCCTCCTTATTCAAAGTATATGAAAGATATTGTTACTAACAAAAGGAAAATCCCCAATGAGGAGATTTCCACTATGCTTGCTAATTACTCTTTCAATGGCAAAGTGCCAAAGAAGTTGGGCGACCCAGGTATACCTACTATTCCTTGTTCTATCAAGAATAATTATGTTAAAACTGCTCTATGTGACTTGGGAGCCGGTGTTAGTGTTATGCCTTTTTCTCTTTATAAGAGACTTTATCTAGATAAGTTGATACCTACTGATATATCTTTGCAAATGGCTGATAAATCTACTGCTATTCCTGTTGGTATATGTGAGGATGTTCCTGTTCAAGTTACTACTAACTGCTTGATATTAACTGATTTTGTTGTGTTGGAAATGCCTGAAGATGATAATATGTCTATTATTCTTGGGAGACCTTTTCTTAACACCGCAGGAGCTGTTATTGATTGCAATAAAGGAAAGGTTACTTTCAATGTTGATGATAAGGAGCATACTGTCTATTTCCCCAAGAGGATTGATAAAGTATGTGGAGTCAATACTATTTCTAATGTGAGAACTATCAAAATTGGAACTATCGATTGTCCTATATATGAGCCTAAAGAAGGTTATCAAAATCTTATGATTGGATCCATATCAATACAATTCAAGGTAACATGATTGATTTGAGGTTTATTTCTTCATATGCTATGTAAAAATTATTCGGTGGCAAGACTTGATCAACCTTGTTAACGAATACCTTTTATATGCATAGAGGAGGTAAACAACATCTCTTTCTTCCTCCACTTGTTTTATTTGCTGTAGCACTTTTGATTTGCAAAGTTCCTTAGTTAATTAGAGTTTTCAAAAAATTTCCTGGCCAGTAATAATAAAATTAATACCCAGAAATGTGCATTTTTCAAAGTTTTCAAAAATTCACGAAAATTATACCGTTGGTCCTATTTTTCGAAGAGGCACCTGGGAGCACCAGAGGATGACCTGTGGGGCACCCCAGGGTGCCACACCACCAGCCGGCGCGGCCAAGGAGGGGGGCGCGCCACCCTGTGGTGTGGGCCCCTCCTTGCCCCACTACTTCATCTCTTTCTCCCAGAATCTTCTCTCTCCCAAAAAAACTCGAACCAGCTTTCTCTCACTCGCGTTTTTGCTCAAGAGCTCAGGATTTTTCGATCTCTTTGCTCAGCCCAGATTTCTGTCTGAAATTTGGCACATTTGCTCTCCGGTATGTGACTCCTCCGCCTATCCAAGTAGAATTTTGTTTGGTTGAGTATATCTTGAATATTTTGCTGCAGTAGGTAACATGTTTAATGAGCTTGCATGCTTGTTCTAAGTTGTATAAACTAGTTTTGATGCATGATTAGTACTCTAGCAAGTTCCTATAGTAGTTCCCCTTGATTATATGTCACCAAATCAAATTTTATATCACTTGTTGAAAAATTTCAGAAAAGAAAGATGAAGAAGTTCAACTTTGGAGAATTGTTCAAGAGAGGAACAACCAGCACCGGGAGGCCTTCTAGGACCGCCACCCGACTTAGGCGATCGTACAATGAGGATATCATCGCGCCTAGCTTCGCGCCCGAAGAGGACAATGGGGCTCCTAATGCTTCATCCTTCCCATGTTATGATTTTCTGACAAATGCAGGGATATTGGATGATTTCTTCACCCTTCTCAACAGGGCGGGTTTAGCCACTTATGTGGGAGATGAAAGGGAGCAATACTACATGCTCACCAAAATTTTCGTCGAGAGCTTCAAGTTCCACAACAAGCAATATGAGCCGACAGTTGCATTCAAGATCTATGGTAATCCTGTTACTATGGAATTGGAAGATTTTTGTCGTGCATTGGATATTGCCCCTGTAGGTACAGCAAGGAGGATTGATGACAACCCCCGGGACCTGTTGGAGCTCTATCGAGGGATCACCGATGATGATTGTCGCACCATTCAGCGTGGCAAGATAAGGAACATTCAACTCCCCGCCATTAAATATTTTGCATATTACATTGCTACTAGCATTCTTGGTAGGGAGAACACTAGCAATATTTCTAGCTATCATCTTGCTTTCTTGAATGTTGCACTTACTGGACGAACACCTTATCATCTTGGTTCTCTTATTGCTCGCCGTCTGTCTAACAGGGGGCCTATTTTTGGAGGAATTATTGCATTGCGCGTTTTAACACATTTAAGACTTCCTCTCGATCCTAATGATGTGCCATTAACCCCTAGGAAGCTTGATATTGCTGCTATGAAAAGCCATCATTTTGTTACCACTGACTCCACTTTAGATAACATGGTCTATAGAATGTTGTTTGCTGACGGTGATGAGAAGGAAATCCCTCTTCCTCAGCCGGGTTTGTTCAGTATTGATAGGGAACCATGGTCGCGCACTAAGGAGGAGGTGGATGAACATATGAAGATACAAGACTTCCACCAGCAACATGACTCCGAGGACGCCGAGCCCTCCTACGACTACACCGTCACGTATCCGGGTGCTTCTTCTAGCACATACCCGGAATATGATCCATCTTCGTCGTACTACGGAGATACTACCTCATGGCCTCGATGGGATTGAACTCCACTTAGGCCAAAAGCCTAAGCTTGGGGGGAGGTATACCGGCATCACTCATTCTTTGCATATTATGGTTGCTGGATACGTGTATATACTTGTTTTGTTCGTTTGAGTGGTTTTCTAATGAGAGGGAGATGATATTTGGGGAAGTGCTGCCTGAAAACAGATTCTGGACTGTTACCGTAAACAATCTCAAAAATAGCCAGGACAGTATTTTGCGAAGCCAATTTTTGTGCATGTTCCCCAGGTTGTTATCTAACTTTCATTAGTTGAACACTTTTCGATTTGAGCAGTGGAAGAATTTATTAAAAATCGAGTACTGTACTGCTGTCAAGTTTGACGAATTTCTGCTGCTTTGTGTTTATGTGAGTCTTCTAGTTTGCCATTTCTTGTTTTTGCCTTGTTTCTTTCCCAAAACACAAAAATACCAAAAATATTTCTGTTGTTTCTCTTCATAATTTGTTTGCTTTGGTTTCTTGCATTTATTTCGCTTTATTTGCTATCGCTAGTTTGCTACAAGAAAACCCAAAAAGATTTTGCTTTGTTCGCTTGTTTCCTTTTGTTCTTGTTTCTAATTCGAAAACACCAAAAATATTTGTTGTTCTTCTTTGGTTTGTAAAGTTCATCTTGAGTTCAATGGTCTTCGGTGGCTGGAGCGTGGTTTTCATTTCATATTATCCAAGCTACACAAGTGAAAGGCAATAATGACGATCTACGACAATTGGATTGTGGTGAGAGGCTGGTATGAACTCTATTTGTTTTCATTTTTGTACATATACTCATCCATGTGAGCATGCTTAGTTGGTTCATGTGAGGTATATGTCATTTGAGAAAGTCTAGTAGTTCATGATCTCTCATGTTTAGCTTCAATTTATTAATATGAGTAGCATGTCATGGATGTTTGCTTGCATTGTTTTATTCATAAGTAGGTATGGCATTGTGGTATCCTCCTCTGAATAATTCATTTATATCGACTTGGCACATGCTCACGCATGCATATGACTGAACCAAAGTCAATTAAGCCTTGATGATTTACATTGCTTCAGAGTTCTTGTATCACTTTTATGCCTCCGTTAATTTATTTTGCCGCAAGCATGATTATGACAGTTACTGCTCTCTTGATTTGTCGCTCCCTAGTCTTTTGCTAGCCTTCACTTGTACTGAGCAGGAACGCTGCTCGTGCTTCCAAACACCTGAAAACCAAGTTGTTCCAAAGTGTCCACCATAAATACCTATGCATGGCATTTCAAACCATTCCAAGTAAATTCTCATGCGCTACCTTTAAAACCTTCAAAATATTTCTCAATTTGTGTTTATGTTTCATAGCTCATGAGGAAGTATGTGGTGTTTAACTTTCAACCTTGTCATTTACTTTTGACGGACTTTCATATGGACTAGTGGCACATCCGCTTATCCGATAATTTTGCAAAAAGAGCTGGCAATGGGATTCCCAGTCCCGAATTAATTAACTTAAATAGACACTCCTCCATGGTATGTGATTGTTGGACGGCACCCGAAGGATTCGGTTAGCCATGGCTTGTGTAAGCAAAGGTTGGGGGGAGTGTCATCGTAATAAAACTAAAATAAAAAGGCACTCCTTCATGGTATGAGATTGTTGGCAGGCACCCGAGGATTCGGTTAGCCATGGTTTGTGTAAGAAAGGTTGGAAGGAGTGCCACATAAACATGCAAATAATTCATGGGAGCCGCTCTTGGGAGTCCGGTTGGCGAGGTAGTTAGTGTACCCATTACCATTCGTTGACAACAACAAACACCTCTCAAAATAATTTTACTCCCGTTTTAGAAATGAAAAGCTCTAGCGCATGTTAATCCCTGCTTTCCTCTGCGAAGGGTCAATCTTTTACTTTTATGTTGTGTCTCCATTCTTTCTTTGAGCACTATCTTGAGAGCACAACTGTCATTCTTAGTATAATATGCTTGTCTCAAAATATGATTGTTTGTGGTATAACTTTGATGCTTTTATCTTTGACAATCACTACTTCTAGTCTTTCTATGAACTCCAGAGGTGCCTGGGCATTTATGTTTTGCCGATCAAATACGGGCAAGCGAGATACCACTTTATCATACTCTCTTATGAACATTGCAATCCTGCTTATATACATGATTCATGATGCTTATTATTAATTGTTGGTACCTCTCCATGATTGACATAGCTGCTAGATGATCTTATTTGCATGTATCTCATTATGAACTGCCTAAGTATTAGCCATAGCATGAGAATATATACATCATATGAGCAAATGTGTTCGTGAAAGTTCTTTTAACGCTCAGTTGTTAACTGAATTGCTTGAGGACAAGCAATAAGCTAAGCTTGGGGGAGTTGATACGTCCAAAACGTATCTACTTTCCCGAACACTTTTGCTATTGTTTTGCCTCTAATTTGTGTATTTTGGATGCAACTAGCACGGACTAACGCTGTTTTCAGCAGAACTGCTCTGGTGTCTCGTTTTTGTGCAGAAATCCAACTTTCAGGAAAATCCTCGGAATTTATGCAGAAGGCCCTATTTTCCCAGAATACTAACGGAGCCAGAAGGACAAATAAGGTGGAGGCCCGAGGGCCCCACACCATAGGGCGGCGCGGCCCAGGGGGGCCCGCGCGGCCATGTGGTGTGGCCCCCTCGGCCGGCCTCCGACGCCCTCCTTCGGACTATATATTGCCTTCGACCTAAAAACGCATGGAGAGAAGTCGAAGTCGCCAGAAAGCCTCCAGAACGCCGCCACATCGCGAAACTCCATCTCGGGAGCCAGAAGTCTCCGTTCTGGCACTCCGCCGGGACGGGGAATTGGAGGAGATCATCGCCATCATCACCACCGACGCCTCTCCATCAACCAGCCATGCTTCCCCCATCCATGTGTGAGTAATTCCCCCGCTGTAGGCCGAAGGGGATGGTAGGGATTGGATGAGATTGGTCATGTAATAGCATAAGATTGTTAGGGCATAGTGCCTAGTGTCCGTAATTGGTACTTTGATGATATTGTTGCAACTTGTTATGCTTAATGCTTGTCACTAGGGCCCGAGTGCCAAGATCTCAGATCTGAACATGTTATTATTTCATCATGATATTCATTGTTTATTGATCTTACCTGCAAGTTGTATACACATGTCGCTGTCCGGAACCAATGGCCCCGAAGTGACAGAAATCGGGACAACCGGAGGGGATGGTAGTGATGTGAGGATCACATGTGTTCACGGAGTGTTAATGCTTTGCTCCGGTGCTCTATTAAAAGGAGTACCTTAATATCCAGTAGATTCCCTTGAGGCCCGGCTGCCACCGGCTGGTAGGACAAAAGATGTTGTGCAAGTTTCTCATTGCGAGCACGTACGACTATAATTGGAACACATGCCTATTGATTGCTTTGTACTCGGACACCATTTTTTTATTATCTGCAAATGCCCTGCTATGATTGTTACATGAGTTTCTCTCATCCATGCAACGCCCGTCATCCGTCCCCGTGCCTACAGTATTTTAATCCTGTTGTTTACTATAATCACTACTGCTGTCTCTGTTACTCTGCTGCTGTTATTTCACTATTGCTACTGCTATAAAACTGTTACTACTGATAAACTCTTGCGAGCAAGTCTGTTTCCAGGTGCAGCTGAATTGACAACTCCGCTGTTAAGGCTTCCAAGTGTTCTTTGTCTTCCCTTGTGTCGAATCAATAAATTGGGATTTACTTCCCGCGAAGACTGCTGCGATCCCCTATACTTGTGGGTCATCACAGGCTGGCTCGAAGATGCGCCCTTCTTGGCTCCTCTCTTCCTTTCCTTCTTCACCTGACCTACTGGGGGTGCTGGTGGTGCAGATGGTGGTGCTTCGGGTGCTGGTGGTGCTTCGGGTGCTGGTGGTGCTTCTGAGGTCGCTGGGGTTGATTTGGGTGGCTCCCCGATGATCGTCTTACGCAGCGTGTTAGGGCTGAAAACGGTAGCAGGCTTGACTTGAGCTGGATTGCCAGCCTCCGGAGGAGTGTCTTGAGAAAGACCCGTGAAGACCAGGCGCTGCTTCATCACTGTAGGGGGACGACCAAGTTGATCGCCGTGTGTGCGAAAGGCTTGTTCATCCATAGGAGGCATGTACATATCTTGGCTGCAGGTGCCAGTGTTGATGTAGGCATCGATGTCATCATCATCATCTGCATCGTTGCCATCAAGTGGTGCCATGTCCTGGACCTTAGGTGGTGGCAGTTGCGATGCCGCCGCTTGGCGTACCGTGCGTCTAGTTGACGGTCGTTGCGGTAGCGCTCCCAACAACTGTTTGTGGCGTGTGGTGGTGGCGGCGATCGTCGGTTCCTTCCGGGTGGCGGCGGCGACCGCCGGTTCCTTCAGGGTAGTGGGGGCGGCGACCGCCGGTTCCTTAAGGGTGTCGTCGGCGCTGGCGATCTTGGGCCGGATGATAGGGGAGGTGGCGCCGGTGCTTTTCTTAGCACTCGGAAGACCCCCCCCCAGACGAATCTGGTTCTTCGGCCATTTCATAACCCATGAGGTGCAATCCCCAAGGGGCAAAACATCGCCTTCGTCTGTGCCCGGAGGTTGAAAGGGGGGCATGGCGTAGCGGTACTCCGGCACTACCATTACCAACTTGACCTTCACCACGTCTTCCGCCAATCTAGCGCCGTGCATAATGCGGGAAGCCATGACATGGCCGCTAGCAACTTCCACCAACTTGCCGCCGGGCTCCACCGCTTGCAGAAATATGCATGGTTCATCCTGAGTCAGGGGCGCCATGTTGGGCATCGTGAGATGGCAGTCACGAAAGGCATATATAGTTAAAGAAGATGACGCGAAGGAGTAACTAATGAGTTTACCTCCTTGATGGCGTCGATCTCGGCTACTGTCGATACAAGGGCGGCGGTTGGGGGCGTCGATGCGACCAGTTGGAGCTGCGGCGGCGGTTGGAGCTGCGGCGTCTGGTGGAGCCCCGATGCCGGCGTCGGGTGGAGCGGCACCGTCGGCGACACGTGGAAGCTTGAGTTGCTACCGCTGATGCTGGGCACATGTATCGGCCCCACTTGACCTCCCGCATTCCAAGCAGCTAACCCCTCCATCAACCCAGGGGGGATGATCTGTCGGATCTTCTCGTCCAATAACTTATTCGTCATCTTCGTGTTCTCCATAGGCTTTTCGGCCACCAGCTTCTCTAGTGTCTCCACCTTCTTCTTCAGCTCCTGAACCTCGGATTTATCCTTAGACGACGACCTCCTCTCCAGCTTTCTCGTCTTGGCATCCGATCCGTAGTACTCGGATAGCTTCATACTTGTGCCAAAGCCGGACACACGGCCACCCGACGTCGGTGGCTTGTCCAGCTCCCTCTCCTTGTATTTGTTCATCGCCCTATTGAAAGGCGTGTCCCACGGTTCCGTCGACCCATGGGACGACGGGCCAGCCTTCGTCAACTCTTCATCCTTCAGACAAAGGAACTTAAGGTTAGCCCATTTGGCTTCATTGCCTGATAAGATGAGCGAAATAATATAGAACTATCCTTACCAGGTACTTCTCGAAATCCCTCACGTCTTCGTGATCCGTAATAAATTCCCCCATCTTCCAGTCTAAGTAGTAGCGGGATCGGACAAAGTTCCTAGCCTGTTCATCCTGGATTTTGTGCCAGGGGTTTTCTTTCCCCAGACGTACCATCTCGGCATCCTCCTTGTCCCAAGTGGGCTGTTTTCCTCGGTAACCGCCGCTTCCGCAATGGTGGGTCCCTAAGTTCAACTCCCGCATTTTCTTCCCCCAGGCGGTCCATTTTTTAACAGTGTCACTCTCTAAGTAAGACTTGAATGCATTAAAGTCTTCTAAGGAGAGCGACGGTTCTTTGGTACTTATCCTCTCCCAGCTTGCACCGGCATCGATCTTTTTCTTCAGCCGGTTCTTCCAGCTGCTCAAGGCGGTGCTCATCTTCGTGAGAGCTAAAGAGTCCACCTTCTTATTGAACGGCTCCGGGAACGTGTATCGTTGGTGAAGCTTCTGGAGGAGGGATTGGGCGAGAGCCTCGTTCTCCTTGCTTCTGAGGTCCTGAGTTAGGATCGGCACGGTTTCACGGACGATGCACCCTAGTTGCATGCCGTACCCTTTGGCAACCCATGAAGGCTCCAAGGGTAGGCCACTTTTGGAGACTACCGTGAAATGATCGGTGACGTTGGCGAGCACTTGCGGCCTCCGATCCCTCCTTGGCCTCCTCGCCGTCCTCTTCTTCTTACCCTCCTGAGGGTTGCCGCCGCTATCACCTTCCGTGCGGTTGGCCGCGTTCTCTTCACCGGTCGTCTCTTCACCAGTCTCGGCGGCGGCGTCCCAGTTATCGTCATCGTCGCCGGTGTCGGCGGCGCCCCCCCGGCCCTCTCCCTCGGAGGCGGCGTCCCGGCCCTCGTCGGTGTCGTCGGCGGCCTCCTGGCCCTCTCCCTCGGAGGCGGCGTCCCGGCCCTCTTCCTCATCGCCGGGCGACTCGGCGGCGGCCTTCCGGGGCTGCTCGTAGCCCTCCCAGAAGTCCTTGTTGGCCTCTCTCGCTTCTTTGTTCTGGCTCCTGGGCTTAGAAGTGCTGCCCGACATGTTTATTTGCACTTCATTAAAAAGAGGCAACAAGTTAGTACAAAAGTCAACAAAAAAATTCGGCATGACTTTTGCTAATTTTTCTACGTAGGAGTGCCCATTTCTCAACCGAAACGGAAGTTAATCAACGCTTCGGGAGAAATGGGCAACTCAATGAAATCCCTGCAAAAATATCCACCATATACACCATATATCCAACATATCCACCATATATCGACCATACAAAGTTGCATCAACACAGAGATAATAGGGTTTGCAAGGAGCACAACCTGGAGCACTACAACCTGGAGCACAACTTCATATATATTGTATCAAATGGAACCTGGAGCACTACAACCTGGAGCACTACAAAAACGGAGCACTATATTGTATCAAATGGAACACGGAGCACAACTTCACCACAACCTGGAGCACTACAACCTGGAGCACTACAAAAATCCTAAAGCACTACAACCTGGAGCACTACAACCTGGAGCAGTACTACCTGCTTCATATCAGCTTCATATCAGCTTCATATCAGCACAAATAAATGCAATATCAGCACAACCTGGAGCAGTACTACAACCTGGAGCAGTACTACCTGCTACAACCTGGAGCACTACATTTCCATTAATAGATAACATTTTCTATCTGCTTCATATCAGCACAAATAAATGCAATATCTGCTTCTATCAAATGGAGCTTCATATTTTCTATCTAGCATATTCACTTCATATATATTGTATAAACAAGCATAAATGAATTCAAACAAGCATATACAAGATAATGAGCATGACCATGAGCATGATCATTTCATAAATGAATTCAAACAGTAGCATTTCATGAACAGTAGCATTCTTATCTTGAAACCAATAGCTAATCAAATTTTAAATGAATTCAAACAGTAGAATTTCATGAACTAGTACTATAGGATTTTTTCCCCATAACCATCCTAGACAGAGATTATTTCCTACCATCTGCATAGAAGCATTACATAAACCTTACATTACATACATTATTTCCTACCATCTGCATAGAAGCATTACATAAACCCTTTTATTCATCATTGCATGGAAGCATTACATCAACCCTTACATTACATAATTATTCAGACAACCTAGGACACACACTAAAACTAGATGGCTGAAACTACAACTAACTACAACAAACTAGGATAACAAATCTTTGATTTTTTCATGCCCTTCCTCAAAAGACAAGATAACTCCATCTTTAACCTTTTCTTCAAGATTTGGTTCTACATAGTAGGGAAACACCTCTGTGGGTCCTCCTTCCCTCAACTGATGCTTATACTTTTTCAGTTTGATCATGCCCTTAGGTCTGGATTTTGGAACTGGGAGAACTTGTGTAGTGTATGTGAACACACCTAGCTGGTTCAAGCCATCTGTCGCTTCTTCTTCCCTGAACCTGGCAGCAGAAGCTTCCCTCTCTTGCACACTTCTCCTACGATACACTAGCAACTCCTTGTCTGCCCTACCCATAGAAAAAGTCTTGGAAAGAGTGGCATCCCTAGAGCCAGAGGCACCAAGGGAGCTAGTGCTCCTCCTCTTTGCACTCCAGGACAGGTTGTCCATGTTTGGTGTGGTTTTCAGGTTCACTACACTAGGCATTTATATAGGATGGAGGGCATGCACAAAGGGTATGAGAACACAAGCTGAACAGTTGTGTTACATAGGACAATGCCATCAGTTTCTTTTTTTGAATTGTGATGTCAATCCACAAGAGGGAGAATATTCTCCAAAATGGGTCAGAGACAAGCCATTGGGAATATTCCCCAAAATGGGTCAGGAGAGCCTGTCCATTCTTGCTAGGCAGAGGCATTTTTGGTTCAGAGGAATATTCTTGCTAGGGCAGAGGTGGCCAGAGGTGAATTAACCCAAGCATTTTCATTTTCTAAACCTAGGCAGTAGCATTTCATTTTATTAACAAATCCTAGGCAGTAGCATTTCATTTTATTAACCCAAGCATTTTCATTTTCTAAACCTAAATTTTCTACTGCCAACAAAATAGCAAGAACTTTATTAGCTCTAGTGCAAGCAATGAATTAAAAAAACAGCAACCAATGAATTAAAAAAAATAGCAAGCAATAAATTAAATAGCATTTGACTGCATCATTTGCATTTACATTTAAACCAGTAGCATCATTTGCATGAACCAGAGAACCTAAATCAATTTCTAGTTTGTACATTTCATCATTTCATCATAGCATCATAGCATCATTTCATCATTTCCATTTAAACCAGTAGCATCATTAGCTTTCACCAAGAATTGCTAACAAATCCTAGCAATAACATATACATACTACACTACAGCATGCCACCAAAGTAGATATAGGTCATTTGTTTCTACATCTAGCTATGGAGCCCCTGACCAAGAACATATACATACTACACTCTGACATGCCACCAAAGTAGATATAGGTCATTTGTTTCTACATCTAGCTATGGAGCCCCTGACCAAGAACATATACATACTACACTACATCACATAGAAAGAATATAATGCCATAACCAAGAAATTAGCTACTGCTAGATGTTGGTCACTCATGTTTCTCTGAACTCTCGTTTCTCTCTACCTCTGAACTCTTGTTTCTCTCTTCTCACTTTGCCTCTCATGGACACACACGTAAACACACCTCCAAGGAAGAAGAACAGGGCTTTGCCTACACTCTCTCCCTTTGCACCACCGTGGCTACATCTCTATCTCTTTTCATTGACTAAAGCAAGATGCTTACAATGCCTTATATAGACAGACAGACGCAGCTAACAACTCCACATATGCAAACTAACTACTCAGTCATGCACCTAATCACTAGCATGCAACATGATGGCAAGATTAATTTCCTAACACCAGGATCATGGCAATTCTTTGATGGCTTGGATGGCTTGGATCATGGCAATGCAAACAACATATTGTACAAGGGGCAGCTTGCACCAATGTTGACCTTCTTCTCCGAAATTCGGGCACAAGACAGTGGGGAGGGGGACAAGGGAGTGGGGAGGGGGAGAGGGACTCTCACCGAACGGCGGCGGTGGCAGGGCGCGGTGGTGATGGCGTTGTCCTCCTCCTCTGCGGCGGCGACTCGGGCTGCGCGTCCTCCTCCTCGATCTGCGGCGGCGGCTCGGCCTTGGGCGTCCTGCTCGGCGGCGGCGTGGCGGTCCTCCTCCTCCTCCTCTGCGGCGACGGCTCAGACTCGCGCTCGCGCTCGCGCGTCCTCCTCCTCGATCTGCGGCGGCGGCTTGGCCTTGGGCGTCCTGCTTGGCGGTGGCGTGGCGGTCCTCCTCCTCCTCCTCCTCCTCGGCGGCAGCGGCGCTAGGTGGCGGCAGCGGCGGTGGTGGTGGTTGCGAGAGAGCAGTGGCGCTCTAGGGTTGTGAGTTGGGGAAGAAACTGCTGTTGAGTGGGGAAGAAAGGGTCGATGGAGTTATTTCACCAAGTGTCTAAATTCTGTGGCGCACACATCTAAGTGCGCCACAGAATTAAGCTTTCTATGGCGCATCAGCACTGACATGCGCCACAGAATTCTTCCTTAATTCTGTGGCGCACCTAAAGAGGCGTGCGCCACAGAATTTAGACACTTAGCAAAACAAAATGGTTTACTGTTGTGTACTGACAGTTACTTAGCACTAGCCCAGTGGTTAAGGTCAATGTTAGCCCATTAGTAGCATGGTTCGAATCCTGGCTGCCACACAATTTTTCTTCCTTTTTTCATATTTTAGTTACATTTCAATAAATAAGACAACATTATTTAGTAATTAGTAGAGTATTATAAATTACTTGTCTCATACAAACATGTACGTTTTTGTTTCTCTCACACACACATGCATGTACTTGTCTAACACACACACTCACACACATGTGATAGACCAAAAAAAGATCTTCTTCGTCCCGGCTCCGAGCTCTAGCGTCTCTTCGCAATCTTCTTGCCCTTTCGGTTGTTGGCGGTTGAATACTTTATGCCGGCCACCTTGAGATTTCTTCGCGTGAACGGACAACCTTTAGAGGGTAGGGAGGTCTTCCTTCTTACTTTACTAGTAGTAGGCATGTCGAAGTGCCTGTCGAATTCCTCCTCCATCTTCGGGTCACCGTTCTTGTCCAAGTCTTCCTCGTTGGCATCTCCTTGCATTCCTATGATGCTCCTCTTGCCCCTCCTCACGACAACACGGCTAGGCCTCGACGGATCGGTGATGAAGAAGCATTGGTCAACTTGGCTACCGAGTACCCATGGCTCATTTTTCGCGGATGCGTTCTTCGATTTTGCATCGGGTATAACCATGGTTGTGAAATATCGGCCTTCTTTTTCGACCTTCTTGGCCCATCTCACACAAAACATTGGCACCGTCTCTCCACAGTAATTGAGCTCCCATATCTCCTCGATCCTTCCAAAAAATCTTTCCTTGACATTAGTCTCGTCATCGGCGTATGACAACATAGTTACTCCTGAGTTTTGATTTTCACTATTTCTGTCATTTTCCTCGATGTAGAATCTGTAACCGTTGATGTCGTACCCCTGATAGGTCCTTACGTTATGCGCGGGTACCTGTGATAAGGTGTATATGAGTTTTTCATCTTCGGTAGAAGGCCTTTTTCTCTGTGCTTCAACCAGTTGAGTTTGCTTGAACCAACGCGTGAAGCTGGAGTTGTGCTTTTTGGTTACGTCTCCCATCTTCCTCGGCCGGCCCATATCGATGTAATTCTGCTCGACAATGCTTTTGTGCTCTTGCACGAAAGGTTCGATCAGTTTTAAGTGTTGTAGCGCGACCCGGTGAGCCCTCTCAAAGTCGTCGCGTCGATTTTCAATGCCGACATGGACTGAGCGGTAGCCCTCGCGGTGACCGACTCCAGCGAGCCTCCCGAGGTGCGTCCTGGGGGGTAGACCAACATGATCCTCGTCGTCCTCGGTGCTTAGATAATTCGCGAAGGAGATGCACTCGTAGGTTAGAAACCCCTTGGCCATGCTTGCGTCTGGACGGGCCCTATTGCGAACGTATCCTTTCATGACACCGTTCTGCCTTTCGAAAGGCATCATGTTGTGGAGGAACGTTGGGCCGAGCTGCTTGATGTCTTCAACGACATGGAGAAGGAGATGGACGCATATATCACAGAATGCAGGCGGGAAGTAAATCTCGAGCTCACATAGTATCACCACGATCTCATCCTGTAGCATCTTGAGCTGCCTCACGCCGATCGACTTCCTGGTGATAACGTCAAAAAAGTTGCAAAGGCCAAACAGCGTATCACGGACGTGCTCGTCCATTATGCCTCGGATCGCAACGGGAAGTATCTGCGTCATTAGCACGTGGCAATCGTGAGACTTCATCCCGGTGAACCTCTTCTTCGCTACGTCCAGATATCTGCTTATATTCCCCGGGTAACCGTGAGGAACTTTCACTCCTAGGAGGCACCTGAAAAACTGCTCGAGCTCCTCCGGACTCGTTGTGAAGCAGGCAGCGGGAAGCTGCATCGCGTTCTTCTTAGCCCTTTTGCGGAGACGTTGAGTCCCTTCCGTCTGATCATCATCATCATCATCGTCGTCGTCGTCGGTATCGGGGGCTTGAAGATCTTTCCTGATGCCAAAATGTTTAAGATCGTATCTTGCTTTCGGTCCATCCTTGGACTTTTCTGAGTTGCAAAGAGTGCCAAGCAGACTCTCGGTAACGTTCTTCGTAATGTGCATGACATCGAGGCTGTGGGGCGTGTGGAGGACCTTCCAGTACTCCAAGTCGTGGAAAACAGACCTCGCTTTCCATACACCGAGCAGCGGCTCTGGCTACGGTCGCTTCTTTCCCGGCGCTGGGCACTCCTTCCAATTTTTCAGAAGATCATTGATTTCTGCGCCGCTCCTCGGGCGTGGGGGTCCATCGGGCTCATCTTTACCATTGAACAGATCACCGCGTTTTCTCCATGGGTGATCCAAGCGAAGCCACCTTCGAGCACCTGGGTAGACGGTTTTCGAGGACCCGGGATCCCTTGGTAGTTGTAGATGCGGGGTATCGTCCATGCACTTCACACAGCCGTTGAATCCGTGGCCGACCCGGGGCGGATACATATGCGTAACCAGGATAGTCCGTGACCGTCGTGATCAACGCGGCTCTCATATCGAAATAAGTTCTAGTGTAGGCGTCCCACGTACGGGGTGGCGTCTTCCACAACGTGTCTAACTCCTCTTTCAGCAGCCCGAGATACAAATGCATGTCGACACCTGGTTGTTTTGGCCCCTGAATGAGAATACTCAGGTGTATGTACCTTTGCTTGGTGCACAACCACGGGGGTAGGTTGTAAGGCCATACAAACACAGGCCAGGTGCTATGCGTGCTACTCTGGTTGCCGAACGGATTGAGTCCATCGGTGCTCATACCCAGCCTGATGTTCCTTGCGTCGCCCCCGAACCTAGGGAAGGCGATGTCCAATGCTTGCCACTGTCCAGCGTCTGAAGGGTGTGTCAGCATATAGCCCATCTCCGGACCTTCTTCGGGCTTCTGCCTTTCCGCGTGCCATTGCATGAGCTTTGCTTCCTTAGGGTCCACGAAATACCGTTGCAGACGGGGAGTGATAGGAAAGTACCATACCACTTTTCGAGGTACCTTCTTGTTCCCAACCTTGTACCGTCCGTGGCCACACACCGGACATGTGGTTCTGTCCTTGTACTCGCACCTATAAATCACACAATCATTAATGCAGGCGTGGTATTTTTCGTGCGGTAGGTCAAGGGGATACACGACTTTTTTGGCCTCCTCGGTACTACTTGGCAATGTGTTCCCTTCCGGGAGACGATCGTGCCAGAATTTTAAGTTCTTGCTGAAGCTGGAATCGGTCCACTTGTTCTGCGTCTTCATCTGCAGGTAATCAAGCGTTACATGCAAGCGCGTATCCTGCGGACGACACCCAGGAAAGATCGGAGTCATCCCGTCTTTCTCCATTTGCGACAGCTTGGCTCTCTCTCTAGCTGCAATTCTATCGTTGCTCGTCTCCTGGAGGAGAAGATCTTGAACATGAGAGTCCCGCAAGGCCAAAATTAGCGGGGTCGCGCCGGAATCTTCTTCTTCATCATGATGATGTTCTCCGCCGGCATCTTCTTCTTCATGATGATCTTCTCCGCCGACTTCTTCTTCATGATGATAGTCCCCGTCGGCATGATGATAGTCTTCTTCATGATGATAGTCATCTCGCTCGACATGGTCTTCATGCACACCATTTGATGGGGCCGGCCGCGCCTGGTTGTCTTGCATGAAACCGCGCCTCAGCAGGTGCTCCTCCAGTTGTCCGGAATCAGGGTTGATCCAGCGCTCGAGTTTGCATGATCGACACGGACATCTTATCTGGCGCCTATTGTTCCGAATCATGTCCTCCTTCGCGTGTATCTTGTATCTAGAGATTCGAGCGGAACTCATCGAGAGGACCATGCTTGCCTGCAAATGGTATACATAGAACATGAAATTAGAACCGCACCAAATGCACACACATGCATGGGCCGTACCTCTCCTCAAGGTATTACATGGAGCGGAAAAATTCGGCATGACCTCTCCTCAAAGTAGGACATATGGGTAGTGCAAAATTTGCCGAAACGGAAATGAATCAACATTTCGGCAAACATCCATGCACCACACCGGCACACACACAAGCGCTTCACCTGCAACAAGCATCCATACACACGACGGCCACACAAGATCTACAAGCATATGCATGTCTCCTCCAAGCATATGTATGTCTCATCCAACTACTCACCTTCTAGATTCGATACCGAGACGAGACCGCGATCGATGAGTTCGAGAGGAGGAGAGAGTATGGAGAGCCTTCTCCTCAACTCCAATTAAGTATCAACCAAAGTAAGTGCAAGAAATACCCAAGCAAGTGAAAAGTAGAGTCAAAATGGTATGAGAGAGAAGGGGGGACGAGCTAGATGGAGGAAGAAGAATGGCTTGTGTAGTGTGGTAGGTGGGAGGTTGGCTCACTTTTGTAGATCTGCGTCGCTAATTCTGTGGCGCACCGAGAACAATGCGCCACAGAATACATTATTTCTGTGGAGCACCAGGAAAACTGCGCCACAGAATAGCTTATTTTTGTGGCGCACCGTGTCCGTGCGCTATAGAATATCTTATTTTTGTGGCGCACCGTGGCCGTGCGCCACAGAATATCTTATTTTTGTGGCGCACTGTGGTACGTGCGCCATAGAAATAGTAAAACCAATGATTGGGGGTGACAGGTTGTGGGGCCCACCAAGTTTTTGTGGCGCACTGTTCGCCAGTGCGCCACAAAATTAAGCTATTTCTGTGGCGCACCTTTCCTGGTGCGCCACAAAATAAATTTCCGTGGCGCATTTTTCGTGGTGCGCCACAGAACTAAGCTCCGCCTATAAGGGTTTTCCTACTAGTGCTAGATCCAACCAAATCCATCAATTCATTGGATGAAAAGAAGGGGAACAGACGAGATTACCTCCAGGAACGGGTTTGGAACGATCTACACGGACAGATCCAACGAAATCCACCAAGATTTGAGAGTGATTTGGGTGGGGGAGAGAGGTGGGGTGGCTGGTCGAAGGAGGAGGAATAAGAGCTGAGCAGGAAATGAGGAGGGGTCGGGCTGGGGAGACTCGGGCCACCACACATAAGTGGATGTGTGGCGCCCTTCGAAACGGCGCCACACTTTCAAAGTGCAGCGCCCATGCGAACGGCGCAACACATCCTGCCACGTCGGCTAGTCAATGGCGGGCAGCGTCGACCGCGCCACATCGGCTTGGATGTGTGGCGCCATTCGCATGGATGCCACACCGACAAATGTGACGCCGTTTGGAAGGGTGATACGTCTCCGACGTATCGATAATTTCTTATGTTCCATGCCACATTATTGATGATATCTACATGTTTTATGCATACTTTATGTCATATTTATGCATTTTCCGGCACTAACCTATTAACGAGATGCCGAAGAGCGATTCTTTGTTTTCTGCTGTTTTTGGTTTCAGAAATCCTAGTAAGGAAATATTCTCGGAATTGGACGAAATCAACGCCCAGGGGCCTATTTTCACACGAAGCTTCCAGAAGACCGAAGATGATACGAAGTGGGGCCACGAGGTGGCCAGACACCAGGGCGGCGCGGCCTGGGCCTTGGCCGCGCCGACCTAGCGTGTGGGGCCCTCGTGTGGCCCCCTGACCTATCTCCTCCGCCTACTTATAGCCTTCGTCGCGAAACCCCCAGTACCAAGAGCCACGATACGGAAAACCTTCCAGAGACGCCGCTGCCGCCAATCCCATCTCGGGGGATTCAGGAGATCGCCTCCGGCACCCTGCCGGAGAGGGGAATCATCTCCCGGAGGACTCTTCACCGCCATGGTCGCCTCCGGAGTGATGAGTGAGTAGTTCACCCCTGGACTATGGGTCCATAGCAGTAGCTAGATGGTCGTCTTCTCCTAATTGTGCTTCATTGTCGGATCTTGTGAGCTGCCTAACATGATCAAGATCATCTATCTGTAATGCTATATGTTGTGTTTGTTGGGATCCGATGGATAGAGAATACTATGCTATGTTGATTATCAATCTATTACCTATGTGTTGTTTATGACCTTGCATGCTCTCCGTTATTAGTAGAGGCTCTGGCCAAGTTTTTACTCTTAACTCCAAGAGGGAGTATTTATGCTCGATAGTGGGTTCATGCCTCCATTAAATCTGGGACAGTGACAAAAAGTTCTAAGGTTGTGGATGTGCTGTTGCCACTAGGGATAAAACATTAATGCTATGTCCGAGGATGTAGTTATTGATTACATTACGCACCATACTTAATGCAATTGTCTGTTGTTTGCAACTTAATACTGGAAGGGGTTCGGATGATAACCTGAAGGTGGACTTTTTAGGCATAGATGCATGCTGGATAGCGGTCTATGTACTTTGTCGTAATGCCCAATTAAATCTCACAATACTCATCATATCATGTATGTGCATGGTCATGCCCTCTCTATTTGTCAATTGCCCAACTGTAATTTGTTCACCCAACATGCTATTTATCTTATGGGAGAGACACCTCTAGTGAACTGTGGATCCCGGTCCATTCTTTTAATCGAATACAATCTACTGCAATACTTGTTCTACTGTTTTCTGCAAACAATCATCATCCACACTATACATCTAATCCTTTGTTACAGCAAGCCGGTGAGATTGACAATCTCACTGTTTCGTTGGGGCAAAGTACTTTGGTTGTGTTGTGCAGGTTCCACGTTGGCGCCGGAATCCCTGGTGTTGCGCCGCACTATATCTCGCCGCCATCAACCTTCAACGTGCTTCTTGGCTCCTACTGATTCGATAAACCTTGGTTTCTTACTGAGGAAAAACTTACCGTTGTACGCATCACACATTCCTCTTGGGGTTCCCAACGGACGCGTGCTGTACGCGTATGAAAGGGCGCCACACAAAAGGATTAGTCCAGTGAAATACTTTGGCCTGAGGATCATTTCGTTCTTTCCTTCGTCAAAAAGGTTATTTTTGTCAAAATCGCCCAAGGATGGAGAGAGGCCACTCCAGAAAGGTCGCTCTCCAATGTACCTCAAACCTGTGTGCCAGGAAATAGAATTCTACGAAAAATACATCTGGAGCCCTTTATTAAAAAATTAAATAAATATTTTGAACTAATAAAAAATTCTGAAATAAACAAGTAGATTAGAGCTAACCATGTTCTCGTAGTATAGTTCCAGACACCTACATCGATAGTTTTGCCCTCTTCGTGTAGAGTGCAATGCAACGTACCTCGGATCAAGAGTTCGCACAGTAAAACTATTATCCATGCATGATTTTTTTCGGACAATGTTATTTTAAAATACATCTTAAAATTTTCAAAATGAAATGTAGTTTTAGGAGCCAAATTGAGGCGTCTCGGTGTAGTGCGTTACTGTTGGTACCCTCTACCAATAGTAAACTAGTTGAATGCCCGTGCGTTGCTACGGGTTCTCTTATTATTTTTCTTTACGCGATAAATCACAAAATGTATAAGGTTGCATCATTCACCCTTCTTTCATGACAACCTCTTGGCTTTAGATTTTTCACCAATGTGCTTCCTAGTCACCAGCCTACCAACATCTCACTCTCGACAACAGTAATAGTGGTGGTTTTCAATCCGAGTTATAAATATCCAACAATTTTATATAATATTTTCACAAGATTCAAAATCCCCGGATGAGACTATTATTATCATCTCAATTTGTTCACTCATCTTATTTATGAAAGGCAACCATTTATTAAACAAATAAAAGAACTTGCTATTAGAGAGGACTTATGGAAATACATAATCATAACATGAATGAGAGGATTCATTCAGTAAGTAGTTCACATGAGTTTGTTCCTTGCCCAAACTTTACGGCTTCTTAATTCCTCAATTATAGTTATATATTTTTTCAATTATGAACTCGCACAACTCATGATTGAAAATAATAGCATTGTTCATACTAAAAATTTATAGCTAGGGGCTCACAATGTGGACATTAAAACGCATGGCTTGTTAGAAAACATTGTTTTGTGTCTTATACAAACAAGTAGGGACATGCAAGTTAGTGGAATCTAGAGGCGACACTTGAAACCCCAGACCAAGAATTCCCGCGTGAGAGAAAAAGTAAACTTGGAATACTCATTTCTCAGCACTTTTGTTCCATCAGATTCAGAATACATCTCAATTGCCTATATATTTGTCAAAAGCTCATTCTAATGTGAATAAATCTTATTTTTCTAGGGTTAACTAAATATATGCTAATTCAGTAACGGAACAAAACATACATCTTGTAGACGAAGAAAAAAGGATTCAGTTAATCCAAATAAACATTGCACTGTGAGGTACTGTTCATCCACGATAAGTATTAACTACACATGGCTGAACAAAACATGTAACCAACGTAAAAATTTGTATCTTGGAAAATGGATGGTGGGAATTATTGTGGTTGTATGAACAATGTGTATGATGCAATCCAGCTCATGCTCTTCCTGTCGACGTCGCACTATTTTAGCTTTCATCATGGGAATCAGAATGTCGTCCTAATTTTCTTCTCTATATAGAAAATCTGCCATCTAGCTTGTTTTATCTATGAGGAACTGGAACATTTTTAATCATGGCACCATTAATCTGGTCTACTTTTCATAGCCCTAATTACTGAAGACATGGAGGAGTTTTCTCGGGTAATGCATGATTAACACATCCATTTGCAAAACTGCACAATAAAAATCAAGATTTCCAATTGTACCTTGGAATTATTGTAATGCTTCTCACATTAGACTGTATAGACCAGTATCTTCCTCGTCGTAAATTCTGGCACTCAAGGGAGGAGGCGCACGGTAGGCCCGCGAGCGCTCGGCCCAAACAGAAGAAGAGTGATGGACGTTGTCTCGCTGGATATGCGGTACATGTAATCATCTGCATATGTATAACATCGGTTAATCGATGACCTCACAGAAGTCATTTTACAAGATGATAATTCAATAAGAAAACCTATAAGCATGTGCCATGTAAATGAAAAATACATGGAAGGTGGTATAACGAACAAACCAAATGCTCATGTTCCAAACAGATCCTGAAAAAAATATATACATCATTGGCAAGTGCACTTCTACTACTCTAGGATATACCGGTCTCTTTCAATCTGATGTTCTCATGATCTACCTTTTTAATAGTTTATTGCTAAGCTCAAGCAAGATTTTTGGGGGGAACTACAAACGCTCTGAATAGCTCAGAGGTGTACAAATGCACATCAAAGAGTGATTTTCTCATCTTAAAAGTGTTACTACATAATAATAACTTTAAAAACAGATAAATAGATGTAGTGTAAATTGTATTGCCTGCTTGAAGTGCCAAGTAGGAAAAGTAGATGATACTGGAAATAAATCTCTATATTAATTCTCCATGAACATCATATTCACAAACTTTACACCAGTAAATTGTATCTGCATCCACCTAATGATGTACTGTATATAAACATGCTAACTTATAGCTATACAGCTGAAAGAACACTTTACCTTAACGTCTAAGCCATATCTCAAACATAGGTAGAAGGAGTGACAATATCACTCAATTTACCTCAGGAGACATGGCAAATAGAAGGAGTGACAATTTTATTCAACTTACTTCGCCAGCCACCTAATGTTGTACTGCATATAAACATGCTAACTTGCAGCTGCACAGTAAATGAAAGAGTGATGCACCTTAACATATAAACCATATCTCAATGGTAGGTAGACGGAGTGACAAAATCAGTCAATTTTCCTCAGCAGATTTGGCAGATAGAAGGAGCGACATTTTAATCAACTTACTCAGTAGACACGGTAACCGCATCAAACCAGTGATCACATTTTAAGGCCTGTAGAAGTGTTTGTTGACATGTATCAAAATCGGAGAGAAGGTCAGTTTAACACCGGCCTTCCTTAAAGGTTGAAATACATGTTTAACTTTAGGATCACAGAGCTTCCATAAGCATAAGTTCTTACTGGGTCTATCAGGGAAAGAAATTTTAATTGACTTGGTATAGTTCCTCAAAGTACTTTAAGCCTGAATCATATTTTAGTTTTCATGGTTGTACATACTTAATAAGAAATGTACCTGTAGAGTACATTCGGAGCATCATGAATTTTGTGTAATGTATATTGATATCTTAGACATGTAAAAGGTGTTGCTTCCCATGTAGGCCAAAATGGCTGCTCTGTAAATATTGTAACTACCTATTTTCTTCAATCCATGAAGCAGCAGGAGGCTTCTGCAGTGAATATTTGAAAAAGAGATGCACCTACTGTTCCTGTTTTTAAATCACCCACATACATGGAGTACTATTTTACATGACATGCGTACATATGTTCCTCAACACGCCAGTATCTTGACTTACACATGATGCAAAATCTCTGCAGTTTTTAAGTTTACCAGAAATTAAAGATAATAGTATCACTCCCTCCTCACGGTTAGTGCTGACTGTTGAGTGGTATCCAATTCATATCAATCTAAAATCTTGCAATTGAAAGAAACTCAAAATTTTGACCCCTAAATGAACTCACTCATTTGGCGTAATCGACATCTATACCACAACCTTCATACAATCACTCAGGCTTAGTCCTGATCCTCCTTTATCCATGGCATCTAGCTTTCCGTGTTTTTCGAAACTAAACACACATGTTTGACTATACCAATATGTTCTCATAAATGTAAACAAATATCATATGAGAATAATCTCAAAAGAGAACCTCACCTTTTCTTCACTGTTGTTATTTCCAATTGAAGCATATTCCAGTGATAAAGACCGTGACTTTGGTGTCTAGTGAGATGTTTCACCAGAAAATTGGCCTGGAAGGTTTGAACCTTTAGATCCCACTGAAACAGTTCGCAAGATAAGCTATCTCTTGGGCAACAACCTAAAGCACAGAAGAAATATTAATGTAATCTCTACATATTAATAGTGTTGAAGTATATATACGATTATTGACTTGCTAGGATATATAGCTATAGGTGAATTCACATAAATGGGTCCCTTGTTAAGACGTGCAACATTTGTCGACAGATTTCTGATTGTTGGAAAAAGACCTTTACCACTGAACTTGGTAGGATATGCCAATAATACCTCACCCATGTTAGGAACAAGAGAAGAACCCTTCATTAAACTTTATCCAACCTTCAATTGGTGGTAGCAATCCATAAATTCAACTATTTATCTCTATTTAACACGGGCAAATGCAGTTGTGCATTAAGTTTTTCATGAAAAAAGTAGGAACTAAGGAGGAGTCGTGCATTAAGTTTTTCAAGAAAAATACATGTCCGAGTTGCAGACAAAAACGAAGCATTGGATGGAATAAATCATGTTGTTCTGTACTGACCTTGTGAAGTAGAATGTGCAACTGGCAGGCCATGCGTAGTTTAACTCCAGTGAGGAAAGACATATTTGTAGATGCAAAAATTGCATACTGATGGAAATAGATAATAATATGAATCAAATTGCTAGTAAGAACATTATTTTTTACCTTCAGGCATAATTGCAGAAGTAATAATAGCTCACTACCAGATATATGGTTTAAGAGAACAATCGTATAATTTTAGCATATAGTGCCCTTATAGTAGTAAAATCAGTTCAGTCCCAATTATGTTGAAGCTTATATATACTGAAATTGAAGTCAAAATAACCTTCAGAATAGAAAACTTCTTAATTCTTATCTTTTGTTGGCGGACTTCGATCAGGAATTCAGGATGCACAATCATGTATGTAGCTGCATACGGCACTGTACCCGCCTTAATTCACTTTTGCCTTGTAAAGGTTGTGTTAGTCCATGACTACTTGCACGTCCATACAACGTCAAAATTCAGAGCACATGTCGCACCACCAAATCCAGCCCTGTTGCAAGCAAGGCCAAATCAACGCCCAAAAATGAAGAACAAACACAGTTACAGAAGAAGAAACAACTCACAGTCGACGGGAGGGTGGAGGCTAAGGCCAAGGTCGAACTCCTGTAGGGCAGCTAGTGCTCACGGAGTTGGAGTCGAGGGCCGAGCGCGTCACAATCTTCGACATGGGGGCGTCGGGTCTGTCCTTCCAGCGCAGCCCCGCCCTATCCACCGGAGGGCGCCACGCGAGCCTTCTGCCCAGAACCAAGAGGGAAGAGAGGCCGAGCTCTCCGGTCGGTTCTCGTCTGTCGGCCCACGAGTCTTCGTGCAGCACCGTCGTCCTTCCACGCGCACAGGCTCAGCACATGTTGCACCTCACCCCACCGAGGTTCCCTATGCCCCGTCGCTGCGGTGCAGAAACGGCAGGAGCGAGAGGAGAATTAAGGAGGGATCCGCTGTCATTACTGTGAGCGCAGAGTGCAAGGAATGTAACTTTAACCTAATTGATTATGTTTCCGCTATCATTGCAAGGAATTTTTTCTAATTAATTAATTGTTATCGTGATTGAAGATACCATAATTGTTTCGTGAGGTTTAACTTGTTGTCAAATAGATCGGACGAACCGGAGCCTGTAAATTGAATTGAATGGTCTGGATGCTTCCAATCTCCTTCACCAAACGCGTTGTACGACGTACGACCAACTTCAATGTAATAGTAAAGATACAAGGACCTTGTGCAAATACACGACCTAGCCTATAGTTTTTTTTGAATTCACTCTCGCTAAAGTTTTCCCCGTGAAAATGAATTCTCTTAGAGTACTTTTTCTCCATGAAAGATTTGTGTAAATATTCGCTATAGATGTTAAACGTGGTCCAAATCATCGTACCTACAGTCGGTACGGTGGGCATGGAATCTACATCATGAGGGGGATTCGATCGGTTTAAACAAACACGATCGTGTTAAGGCCGATGATCAGGACGCCAACGTTTTGGCCAACATTCGGGACAGGTGCCCCACATGGTTAGGCGAGCTAATAATAGGCAGTTCGTACTTTTTATTTGAGGGGCCAACAGTTCGCACTTTATCATACTGCATACTATGTGATCTTTTGAGGAGAAAAAAAGAATTTATAATTCTCTTTCTTTTGGAAAAAGAAAAACAAGTAGGTGCTCCATTCATTTATCAATTTTATAGAGTGGTCCGTAAAGTTTCACACCCAAGAAACGTAGGCGAGAGGCACTACCAGTTTTGTATACGCAACTTTGTGCTGTTCGACGGAGAGGCTGCCAGGTTTCATCGCGTCGATTTGTTTAGGCGAGGTTATTGTACGAGCAGGCTTCATCCCGGGAGACAAGCTTTGTGGAGATCTGCGCCCGGCTTTGTTTATGTGCGCGGCTTAGCAGTGAAGCAGTGTGCGTGATCATTGGCGCCTGCCACTAGCTAGGCTAGCTCGGTGTTTTAATTTTTTTCAATAATGGTTGAAGCTGCAACGCACACTTGTTGCACAGCCAGTGGTCCGTGAAAACCTACAAATTACTTGTAGTACTTTTTTTTTGAGATGACAAATTACTTGTACTGAATGACATGTACAGCGCCTTCCTCGCACAAAAAATATTGTTGGAACCATTCGCTCCGGAGGCTCGGCCACGCAGATGTTCTGTGCGGATTGGGGGCAGCACGAATAAAGCGTTTGACACCGAGAGGCCGGTGAAAAACAACAAATAACCATGTACACTGACAGGCAATTTGGGTCTTTCGGCGAAGAATAGTTGCTGTACGAAAATTACAGGGCGCCCCAGAAAAACAATATTGGCACCATTCGCTGTCAAGCTCGGCCGCACAGATGTTGGCCGAGCAGTGGGGACGCGCGTACGCAAAAAGTTGCAGAAGTGGGCCCCGCTGAGTCACAGTCACGGTCTCCGCCTCGTATCGATGGGCGGTTGCACGTCCACGCCATCCAGCCATGACGTGACGCGACACCTCTTGGTTTTTTTGGTTACTTCCCGTATGTTTCAGTGGTGACTCGGCGCTGAGTAAGTGAGGCGTGTAGAGGAAATAATTGAGGGATGGGATTGAGTCGTTCAACGGATCCGACGTGGGAGGCTTTGGAGTTTCGTGACTGAATGATTTGCTCCGTTTTGGACTTTAGTTTACTCACCTCTACACTCCGATGGAGATATCGTTGGTTTTTGTGAGATCCGGTGAAAATCTCGTTGCGCTTGTAATTCTTCAGAGCTCTTACTCGAATCTAACTGGAAAACAGTCGAGGTGCAGTACACGAGGGTCCAGGTTCGGGATTCTTCAGAGACTATCTAGTACTAGTATGTACACACTGAGGAGCAGTTGGTTCACGCGAAGAACATGAAGACAAATAGTTGAACTAAACTGAGCTGCGAGGTCGATGGGATGGATCTTGCATTTCTCTGACTGCGCCATCAGATCGGGATCTGCCAGCCCACCACGAAATACTCGGTAGTACAGAAAAGACGAACGAAGATGATTAAATCCCTGTCAAAATTTCGGCAAATATACTTTGAACTTTGTACGATTGCCTCGAAATAATTACACACCCATGGTGCTCTTGCACACAGGCTCTCTCCTCATCATACCCAACTCCCACCCCAAAGGGATGTAATCAAAAGCAGGGGATTCCGCTCATACGGCCGAACTGAAATTTGACCCCGCTGTGATCCTGTTGAGTTCACAGCCGGACCAAAATCATGGCCGTCCAAGAACCCCCCGCGCATCTCCTCCAATCTCTCGTCTCCAACCCCAAAGGCAATTAAGGCACTTGATTGCTACAGCTACTAGGCTACTACAGGAACGATCCGGCGCGGCGGCTGAATCAGCTAGCTCGCGACGGACACGTTGGCCTTCGTCGACACGGCGGCGGCGGAAACCGGCGCCGGGGCCGGGGCCTCTCGCCCGCTCCGCTGCGCCTGGGCCTGGGCTTGCTGCTGCTGCTTCCGGCGTGCGCTTGCCTGCTGCCGGGCGAGCGCGGCGTCGTGGTTGATCTGCTCGTCGCGGCAGTCGTCGCTGCAGAATGGTGTGTCGCCCATGTACATGAAGATGTCGCTGTTCCGGGCCAGCGGCTTGGCGCAGAGCGCGCAGGCGCGGAGGTCGAGCGGCGGCGCGTGGCGCTGGCCGGGCTCCACGCCGACCGTGTCCGCCTCGAAGAAGAAGGAGCAGGCCATCGGGGCAGAGCTCGAGCGGATGGAGGGAGAGGGAGAGTGCGGGTGGTTTGGTTGAGCGTAGGTTGTGGGAGGCGGCCGGAGGTCCGGTGATATAGATGAGCAGGCGAGGTAGGCGACAAGCGGGTTCGAGGCGCTGACGTGGTGCTTGGGCGGAAAGCGGAGGGAAAACTGTGGGTGGTTCTGGAACCCACCCACAGGGTAGGCGGCCCACCGGTCAGAATGGTTTTAGTCATCATTACTTTATTGTTCTGTGGCCGTGGCCCGCGGTGCAGCTGGCGGTGGTGGTCGGAGCCATGCTGCTGAAAACGACGAGATGGGGCTGGATGGTACCGTGCACGGTGCACTCATCTTGACGTGGCCAACAGCTGGGCGGATTCTGCTCTCACGTCTGGGAATACAGCTTTTGGGCACTTTCTTTCACGAACAAAGCAAAGCGTGCTATGGTGTTTGCACGGTGAGTGACGCATCGGACTTGAGTCGAATCGAGCTACACGCGAGCGCATGAGCGTGGTAGTGGGCACAGTGCTGCTCCTTTTTACTCTACTTCCATCGATCTCGTCGCAGAAAAGGCACTGTGCTTTTGCGCGAACGTTCGCCCGGTGATTCCGAGTGGCAGGCCTCATGTCAATTGTCAAACGTCTCTTCGTTGCCCCGCAGCAGCCCACACCTGGTGGATGATAGCGAGTTTCCTCGGTGGCCCAGCAAAGGCCCAATTCTCAGGCCCGACTGTGCTATTGTCTGTTCTGCAGCTACTTGTATCTACTTACATGGGCAGTTCTCATCTCTCAAAAAAATAGAGGGAAAACGCTTGTGATCACCCGGGGGATCACACGTTTCCATCGTCCGGGTCTTTCCACCCCAGGCGCGACGGTTCGGCGCACGCACATAGTGGGCCCCAATTCAACCTACAGCTAGTCCTTATCTTCTTCCTTTACTTCCGTTCCACCTCTGCTTACTCTCGCCCGCGCCGCCAACCTGAGCGCTCGCGCCACGCGCTTCGCGCGGCGCCGTCTACCTACGCGACCGCGCCGCCGCCAACCTCCGCGCACGCGCCGCACACTTCCTCCTCCCGATGCTCACCCGCCTCGCCGCCCGCTCCCCATCCGGAGCTCTCCTGTTCGCAAGTCGCAACCCAGTGCTAGCGCGGAGCTGACGAGTGGCGCAGACGAAGGAGACCAGTGCCTCTCCTCCGCGGCTGCGTGCTCCATCCTTAGACTCACTACCTGTCCCCACGCACGGCTCGTGGAGCCTCCGCGCCGTTGTTACTTGCCGCCGCCGCGGCGTTGTCGCTTTCAGTGCGGTCTTGCGAGCCACCGACGCCGTTGCTATTTTCCGCCATCGCGATCGCTGCCGGCGCCGACATTGCCGCTTGCCGCCGCCGCGGGTCGCAGCCGCGGGCGCCGTTGCTACTTTCCTCCACCGCGACTGCTCCTTTGATGCCGCCTGCGTTACTGCTTGCCGCTGCTGCGGGTGCTGCGAGCCGCCGGCGTCGTTGCTACTTTCCGCAAGCGCGAGTGCTGCTCTGCCCCCGCCGGCGTTGCCGCTGTCGCCGGCGATGTTTGTCGGCTTGTCGCGAGCCGCCGCACCGTTGTTGCTTGCCACCGTCGAGGTTGCCGCCGTCGGCGTTGCTACTTGCCGCCGCCGCCGTTCGCCGCTTCTTGCTTGTCGCAAGTCGCTAGTGCCGTTGTCGCTTCTCACGCCGTTGGTCCGCTTGCCGCCGCCGCGTTCTGCGAGGCACCGCCGCCATTGATGCTGCGAGCGGGCGGCGCCGGTGCTACGATCGGCGGAACTGCAGCCTGCAGGCGGAGGCGGCTGTGCTTCTGGGGCTGGCGGCGTTGTTGCCTGGGCATGCGGGGATGGCTCGTGTAGTCGTGGGTGAGCTCGTGGGGTTATTTTTTTTCCTTTTTTTTTTTTCGTTTTCACTGGAAGAGCTGACCGCGGCTGGATGACCTTGATTGCACATCGTACGGCCGGCGACCCGGGGGATCGGGGATTTCGATCCCCCGGGGGACGCTCAGCAGGCCCCAAAATAGAGGGGCTGTTCGGACAGATATTTCGTGCACATGGCACCAGTGATTCTAATTCTTTCTATAAAAAAGCAGTGATCCTAATTTTAAAAATAATTAAAAATTATATTTCTAAGTTTCAGAAAAATATGAAAATAAATTATGACGTAGCCAGTATTGTATTCCACAAATGTGTAAATTTCAGCTGAAAATAATTTGTATTTTGGGCTACACAAAAATAACAAATGTGTGGATCCGAGTATAGTTATTCTAATCTTTAAAAAAAAAATCAGACTTTGTCATCTTTATGTAGCTTGGAAAACAAAACATTTGTAATTGAGATTATGTATGTTAGTGGGATACATCCTTTTAGAATTTTGTTCCACAATTTTTTTTGAACATATAAATCTAATTTTTCGATTTTTTTAGTACGACGAGACCACTCGCGCCCCTCATCTAAAATGACTTTTCGGGGTTGTTCTCACTACAAAGAAAATACTATTGTTATCAGCTACGGGGATCAGTAAGTTTTTCTGTGTGCTCTCAGCTGACCCTACAAATCTAATTTTCTTTCCACCAAAACACTAGCCAACTATGTCTACGACCAGCCTGTCAAAACTAGGGATGACAAATGTTATCCTTTCCACTGAGAATGTCTTCTCATGCCAATCCCAATTTATTAATCTGGGTGACTTTTTTCATATCCCCATCCCCATCCCAACTGGGGTTAGCGCGGGGATCGGGATCCCCGTTTAAAAGGTAAATTCAAATGATCTTCTCAAAAGAAAATTTTATCTTACATGTTTTGTACATAAAAACAAGCAACCTTGTAACGTACATGATAAAGTAACTATGAATTAACGGAGTAAGAGGATGGAGAGACATTTTAATCACCATCCCCATTTTAGATAGTGGGGATCAAATTTCTCCATACCCATTCCCTAATAGACGAATTCCCATGGATTTGCGGAGAATAGGACCCCATTGCATCCCTAGTCAAAACCCGTAATAAAAACACAGGAGAGGCGACAACGACAACGGCACATGGAGGCAAAAGAACAATGGCGAGTTGGCGACACTCCGAGGAATAGAGAAGCGAGAGTGGTGGAGCTCGAAAGGGAGGCGCACAGGAGCCATGAGGGTACGGCGTGCGGCGACACGAGATCTTAGCGGTGGGTCAGGCCAACCTAGACCATGGAGGAGGAGCTAGAGGTGACGCGATGGGTCGGTCAACGTTGCGTCCTAAACTGGTGAGGAGGCCACGGAGTTGCCAAACGGGAGGCTCTGAAGGTGGTTGTGTGGGCCATATCTGGTCCTATTCCAGACCAATCTGGGTCATAGGGCCATGGTCGATCGATGGACCGTTCGACTAGAGCGGGGTGGAACCACTGGTATGAGTTGCCCTTGACCATGCATGAGGTGGAATATGGTCCACTATGGCCCAACAAGGCCCAATTGCTAGGCTAGAATATGATGCCTTTCTTTTCCGCTGCTACATTTAGTCTAGTGCTAAATTTTACTTACAGTTATCTAAGATTAACTCGTCCTTTGTGATCCTACCTAGATTAGCTTGGACGCATATGCCTAGCTAAATTTTCATATAATAATATTTGCATTAACATAAAGTAGTGGGAACTTAGTTTTAGACCAATCATATGTAGGTATGTGTTATGTATTCCATATAAAATTGTACATACTATACAAGAGAAATTGCACAACATATATTATCATACCCTCCTATTTTACCATGGCCACTACAAGTGTATAGCCTTTTCAAGACATCTAGATCAATGCATTAGCATTTAATGAATACATAATCATCGAGACAGACTGGTCAAACTTAGTCATAGCTGCTACCGGGAAGTCACAAGACCGCTCGGTGCTGGTGCATTTTATTTCAGAGATTAGATTTTTGAGTAGTAGTAGATAAATATCCTTTGTAAAAGCGCACACTATGGTGTGGTTTGGTTTGGGGACAGAGATCAGGTGCCTTGACGTTCACAAGGCACAGCTTGCCTTGTGGCCTCTCATCCACCATTCATACAGATCCAACGGCAGCAACTAGATCAAGAGTAAATCAACCAGTTGACCAGACGAGTCACCACCTGACCGAGCTTCGTCCTCGTCGCGGGAAGGGGAAAAATCGCGCGGGCTTCCTGTACAGAGCTCTGCCGCGCCGCCGTGGGAGAGGGAGGGGAGAGATCTCGGGCGGCTGGAGCCGGACAATACGGCGCCGGCGGGGCACTCTGCGCCCACTACGACGGGCTCCTGGCTCCTGCGCCCCGCCCCGCCCCAACGCCGACGACGCCCTGTGCCCTGCTCCGACGAAGTCCTCTACAGCCGTCGAATCCTCTTGCCGGTAGACGCCGCCAGCACACATTTGCTCGTGTTGCCGATTGACTCCTGTAGGTAGCCATGTAGCTATTATTGATTTTCTGTGATGTCTTATGCAATTGAATGATGTGTTGTGAATTTAATCTGTTGCTGATTGCGTTCATGTGCTGTGCAATTTGACAGGATACAATGTGCTATCCAATTGTTAGTGTTGTGCATTTGCAAATATTGTGCAATGGGAGATATTGACAGGATACAATATTGTGCTATCCAATGGGCCGTCATTGGTGGGAGGCAGAGGAAGACGTCGGAGGGCCATAGGAACGGGCGGAAGCAGCCGGAGGTGGGCGCCGGAGTTCACCATGGAGGAGCAGCTGGACTGGCTCCTCGGGCCTTCCGGCGGCGCGGTCGGCACGGCGACGGGAGATGCAGCGGCGCGGTCGGCGCGGCGACGGGAGCTGCAGCGGCGCGGTCGGCGCAGTGATAGGAGTTGCGTCGCGCGCGTGAGGATGAAGTAGCGAAGCGGACGTCCCTGTGAAGCTGGGTTTGGTAGTCAACCTGGTTGATTTAGTCTTGATCTATTTTCTGCCGTTGGATCTGTATGGACGGTGGATGAGAGGCCACAAGGCAAGCTGTGCCTTGTGAACGTCAAGGCACCCGATCTCTGTCCTTGGTTTGGGTCCTGATTGTGTTGTTCAGGACCGTTGACCTCAATATAACCCCTACTGTTTAGGCTGGTCATAGTGGGGAGTAACTTAAACTAGTAACATATGTCATGTTACTAGTCTAGGTTACTACCTTCATACTACCTCCATTTCGAGGAATAAGACGTCCTCTTTTTACGTGCTTTTTGTTTGACCAAAAATACTTTAAATATATAAAAATTGTTTGTATGAAATTAGCATCATTAGAAAGTGCTTTTCGGTACGAATCCAACGGTGCTAATTACATATAATAAAATTAAAACTTTATTGCTCAATTTTTATGATCAAAGCTCGTCTTGAAATACGTGTGCGCCTTATTCCTTGAAATAGAGGTAGTAGTGGGTAATAACTTATATGTGGTATCCTGCATTGTGTCATTTATTATGTTGTAGACTCATTTTGCTTTGAGTGTGTGATGTTATGATAACATAGCTAGTTAGCACCTCACACATTTTCTTCATTTGTTGGCATACCATGTCACCAAAATATCTTGGGATGTGTGATGTTACTAGCTACTACCTTCATTTTAAGGAATAAGGCGTCCTCTTTTTACGTGTTTTTTGTTTGATCAAAAAATACTTTAAATATATAAAGATTGTTTATATGAAATAAGCATCATTAGAAAGTGCTTTTCAGTACGAATTCAACGGTGCTAATTACATATAATAAAATTAAAATTTTGTTGCTCAATTTTTATGGTCAAAGTTCATCTTTAAATACGCGTGCGCCATATTTCTTGAAACGGAGGTAGTATGTTAAACAGTCTTAATATATCCTCTTTTGCCAAAAAAAAACTTAAACTTCTCAAATTAAAACATGATTTGCTTGTTGTCTCCATGTTGCTTGTCAAATTTGAGTAAGATATCTAAAGGTATAATTGATGCCCCCCATAGGGGGTCTCACAGCGATCCTCACTTCTGGATCGTCGGATCTTTCCATCAGCTGCATCTGAACCGTTTATTTTGGGCATAAAGCGAGTGTTCCGATTGGCCCTCCCGCTAGCTAACCCTATGAAACGGCCATGTGTTACCCGCCAGCGACTGCATTAGGGTCCCACTTCCGTCCGGGCCCGCACGTCGGTCACTGTGGGTGAATTTCGTTCGGTCAGGCTCATCGTCCGGGCGTGGAAAAGATCTCCACCCGCAGGTGTAGATTCGGTATTTCCTCACGTGGTGATCGGATGAGACAAAACTTCAGCCCGTGGTCCAGAACACTACCCATTCGTGCGCTCGCTCGCTCCCCCAATCCCCTCTCGTTTACTCCTCCCCCAATCTCCTTGTTCTTCTGCCGCCGCCTCCCACCTCCTGCTCCACGCCGTCATCGGCCTCCTCTCCGGCGAACCGCTGTCGCTCGCGTCCTCCCACTCTGGGTCATGAAGACCAAGGACGAGCGGTGAGCCAGCCAAGAAAGAGCGGCTCTGGCTCGCATGGCCGGCCGCGCTCGCCTCGTCTTCCTCGCCTCCGGCGAGGCAGGGCCATGGGTGTCGGTCGCGGTCTTCCTCCGCGGAGCGCTGGCCGTACCTCGCCGCCTCTTGTCTTTTCCCCTCGCCCCCACAGACGCATCTCTCCTTGTCGCCCCAACCTAGGTCGGGTAAGAGACTGTGCTGTAGGCTTGCGGCATGACTCACTCGTGGTGGATCTTAGGGAGTAGGATGAGGTAGGCCACGGCTGTGGAGGGAGGAGGACGAGGTGTGGTGTTGCTCCATGGCGATGTTGTGCGGTGGATTTGGTTGAGGTCAGCTTCCCGGGCCTCCTTTCCCCTTCCCCTGATTCTTCTCTGCAAGCCGACCTCGAATTTTCTGGGCTGCTTGTTTGGTTGCTTCTCTCGCACATGGATCCATGTTTCTTTTGGTCGTTTTGGTCAGCCGCGGTGTATTTGGTTGGAGTCAGCTTCCCGGGCCGCCTTTCCCCTCCCTTTGATTCTTCTCTGCCTGGTGGCCTCGTGCCGTGTGTTCTCGCACACGACCCCGTCGGATATTTTCTTTCCTTTTCCCATCTTGTTCTTCCGCCTAGATTTGCCTACCTCTTCTTCATCTTGTTCTCAAAGCCTACCCCTGCCCTGTTTTCTTTTGGATTCATTTGCAGGTCGTCGCGCTACTGGGATTGCCGCGTCGGGTGACCGCGGCTATTTTCGTCGCCGGCTGTTTTCGTCGGCCTGCTGTTCGGTTCCAACCTTGGTGTATGCGTGGTAGAGCCAGGAAAAAGTCAGCTTGTGCCTTTGGTACGATCTGGAAAAAAACACAGATTTCAAGATCCACCGTAGTAATTCTAATAATTGGTCCACTGGATATTCAAATTAATCTACTAAATATTCTAATTAGTACGTTGAATACTATGTATTTCTTCCCCTAATCAGAAAGCAGATTACCCATCTCTTAGTTTCCATCAGGCTGTGCAGAGCATGGATAGAGGTGTAGGAAGAGAGGGAGAGAGGAAGAGGGTGCAATTTTTTGTTTCCAGCATGTAATTTCTATTTGTGCTTCTCTTGTTCGGTTGTATCTCTGATGCTGCCACTGTCAGGTGGGGAAGCTAGAGCCTGTTTCCCTTCCTTATCTGTGTGAAGGAGTGGTAGAACCTGTTTTCTTTCCTTATTGGTGTGTAGGATTCAGTACTGGTAGCTTCGTCGTTGTCTACTAGGACATGTGAGTTAATTTTAGCTAGCTACATGGATCCTAATAGATTGCACAGATGCTCTAAAAAGATTAAGAACCTAGACTTCGTTGCCTCCATGTAGTTCACATAAGTTAAATTATGTCCACAACTAAGAACTTAAATGTCGACATGACCTACCGCGCAGGCTCTTGATTTAAGTTGCCCATATAAAAAGGAGCATTAGCATAAGTACGCAACATGAAGTATTTAGCGGTACAGAGTTAAACATCATTACCATGTATATATATACAGTTTACGACATAGGGTGGATTATAAAAATAATGGTTGGAATGTTACTGAACCACATCTGGGAGAGATATATATCAGGCAAGAGGCGTGTGTGTGCGTGCCTGAACTTGAACCACCGCCGTGAACAATTCATTAAGCCGGGCTTGCCTTTAATTCAGGCTGAGTAGTTGAGGTACAGATCCAGAGCCTTGGTCATGTAAAATAGTCTGCTGGAAGCAGCTGTGCGGTTTTGGGTGACACTGGATTGGCCTCGCGGTGTAGCCATGTTTCTTGAATTTGTTAATCTAATGGTGCTTTTCTTACCTCTGCGTTTGGTCTTGCCTATATAGATGAAATTTCCCTGCTGTCTAGATAGGCGACCTTGGTTTTCTCTTGTCTTGCTTTAGCTCAGTTTAGTTTCTTCTCGTTTCGCTGTACTCTTGCAGACGATGCGTATTAGTCTTTCATGTGCCTGCTTTTCTTACCATGTGTTGGTTCTCGGTCCTAATATTTTGTTCGTCATTGTTGTGTGCTCTAGATTATTTGCTGTTGTGGGTTGTTGCTGGAGTGTCCGTGACGTTCTGCTTGGACTCCTTGTTTGTCAGGTACCCATCTTTGTCTATTTGGTATCAGCACATGCTTATCTCTTGTGCTTACGTGCATTTCATTCTTGTTACTGAATAATGTGTCTATGTTCCTGATAAAAGTGCCTCCTATGGGTTCTACCCTTGCTTTGGTGTGTGTCTTCTTTCGTGCATTTATTTTCTTTGTGCCACAGGATGCTCGTCCTCTCATATTCTCCTCTGCATTTGTTGGAGTTGGTTGCTTCCCATTATCGCTTGTTGTACCATGCCTACCTGCGTGAGGTGGGCGGCAATGATTCCGTCCTTGGAGGCGTGGACCTTGAGACCGCTGGTATCCAGGAGCTTGAGACCGCTCGTACCATGCCTACCTACGTGAGGTGGGCGACGATTTGTTGGAGTTTTTTTGGTCAGCCATGTCGTGTACTTCGCAATGCCCATTCGAGGAATCGGCCTTGCAAGCCGTTTGCTTCCTACAACGTCTGTATGGGTTTGTGATCGTGACTTCAACTACGAGGGAATGCGAGCTTATAGGGACCTCACCCGTTCTGCTATTGTTCTTGCAGTTTCGGTACTTCGGTTAGGTGGTGTTGTGTCTCCTATTGGTGCTGGTGGTTTTGTAGATACTCTTAGTGAGTCAGTGTGGTGTCAACTGATATGTAATCATCTTATTTCTTCTGTTTGTAACATGTAGCATACTTTTTTAGCTGGATTTATTGTTCTAGGAATTACCCGTTTGTTGATTATGTGTCAAAGAATACTCTACTGCCCCTCTCTTATCTCTATGATAATGAACCTGCACTCTTTCTCTTCTGTTTTGGTTATTCCAAGTTCCCCTCTTCAGGGCTACCATTTTGCTATTGATAATCAACTTGTACTGCCGTCGTGTTGACAATAGTGGACTATCCTGGATGTGTGTATGTTTCAATTCTAATGTGCGGTTTGGCATTCTTGTCTGTTTCAGATTGACTGCTGCTGCGAGGTGTTGCTGAGACTGAGCTGCTGCCGGTACTTCCTTGTTTGCCAGGTAGTGATCTCTGCCCATTTTGTATTAGCACATGTTGTTAGCTTGCTCACATGTATATTATCTTTCTTCATGACTGTGAATGTAATGGTCTTGATAAAAGTGTGCCCTCTCAGCATTCCTGTCCTTTGGTGTTTGTCACCTTCGCTTGTTCATATATTTGGAACACTTGCTTGATAATTAGTATTTATCTGCGGCCGGTGAATTAGTGTGCCCTGTAAGAAGAGCAGAACCACATTTATTTTTTAAGACTATCCTTAGTATAAGGTTTATGGTTACTTATTAGCAACATACATAATAAATGTGTTATTCTATACCTAAGATATTAAATCTGGAAACAGGGAATGTAAATGATTGTAGCTTGACAAAATATTTTGCTTGTGTTGTCATAATGGCTAGCGGTGGATAGATAAAAGAGATGCCATATGCATGCAATCAGCAAAGGTGTAACAATATCATGACAGAAGAATTCTCAAATAATATTTTACTACAAATATGTTTTTCAAACAAATCCAAAAAACACCCGTTCATGGTTAGATAGAGACCTAATGGTTTTGGCACATTATTATATTGGCAGTTAATTTTTTATCGCTGTTATATAAAATGAACATTGGCAATAATTTCACGGGATCGTACGCCAAGGCGCACATCTAAATTTGTATATGATAGTTCTTTGTTTCGGGCATATTTTTATGTAAGATAGTTGCCGGTATGATTGTGTGTATTTCTTTGCAGAGGAAAATTGTTCGGTAACACCATAAAGATCATGCCAGTTTTAAAGTACCATCAGGGTCTTCTTGTTTGTTCCATGCGCACTATCCTGTGAGGCTGTGTAGTTGTAGCTGCATTAGTTGATATATAGCAATTCCTAGATATCCTGAAGACAGGCATGTTTCATCTTCTAATGTACTTTCTATGTCAAGTATTTTTCCTACTGACTTCTTTTTGAGTCTTCCTGTTGTAGTTGTAGCACTTCATGAAGACATGCTTGTTTCATGTCCTAATGCACTTTCTATGCCAAGTATTTTACCTGCTGAATTATTTTTGAGTCTTTCTGTTGTAATTGTACCACTTCATGATGTGCATGACACTACTGTAGGACAATGATGCTATCTTCTTGGCCATGTGGTCTTGACTTGCAAGGTTTAGGACATTCGCTGTGATATTGTTACAATTTTAGAACCTCGATACATCACATATCTCTCATGATATCTACAACTTCTCCTTCCATGAAGTTTACTTAATTTGGAAGACGACGCATATAAAACCTTCTAATCGGTGAAATATTAGACATGCATGTCCAGAATTAAGCAGACAATTCTAGAAATATAACTATTCAAAACGGTAAACATCTTATATGTTTTTTCCCTATATCTCTGCCTCTTTGTTAAAATATGAGGCATTATGGGATGACATAGACGATTTTCCCTGTATGCTTTTTTAATATGTTCTTGCCTTTGCAAGATGGATGATAAGAGGAGATGTTTGACTATATTTTTTATTATATTTTTGGCTATTTTTGTTCTGGTAGAAATAGATAAGCATATCCATTCTAAACTGAACTTGGCACAAGGAAATTCTTTTCATTAAAGAAAAGTTTCTGCTATATCAGAGGTCTACTTAATTTTTATCTGTTAGTGGTAGTATTTTAAATGTAACCAGTTCATAATCAACAACAACTTCTAATATGCATTCTTTGTAAGGTGTTCACAATATCTTGCATAGCCAGTTGAACCGGTACTGTTCCTTTGCTCTGTGTATCATCACATTTGAGAAATTTTCCCGTTTGATGTGATGGTGTTACCTTATTGGTAGGACGACAGGGATTGTGATTTGCAAGGAGAGACCGAGACATGAGGAGAGTTGGGTAGAAGAAGGGAAAGGGAGGACATGCCATGATCTGCAAGGTAACAATTTTTTGTAGTCGGACGATTTGTGACATTTATTCTTTTGCAACATGCTGATTTTCAATAATAACTAGGTATTTTTCGCCTGAATGTATTGATTTGTCCCATCATTTGAAAATATTAGTTAAACTAGATGGTGTTGGATGTTGATTGAGTACTAGATATAATTCGCTGTGATTCACTCGATCAATGCTTTGCCCCATAGTATGTTGAGGCTACATTTTCATTTAATATTCTCACTTACACAGTTTGCTAAAATCAAATAAAGAATTTCCATCATCCTGGACTGCATCATTGAATTGGAGCTTATATGATGTAGCCTTTTCAGATGATTTTGATTTTTCCCATGTTAGATTTCGGATTTATGTTACCCGATCACAATTTGATTATTCGACCATACTTCCACTTTTTTACTTAACTGATTGGTCAAGGTATTTACCTTTATGAATCAAATTAGTTACTAAGATGGATACATCCTTTAGGTGTCATACCATAGTTGAAAAGGTGCATATATTCAGAAAACAAATAATAAAAATGGTACACATACAGGACCATGATTTGTGGTATATAAATATCAATTTTAGAAAGCGTTCATGGAACAAAGAAGCAAAGGATATTAGTGCAGTAGAGCTGATCATGCCATTTAAAAACCAAATCGTGGCTCTTTTGGTCCATTTAGTTGATGATGGGGGCTCCACTAATCTGTAGTTGATTTGTATAGTCTGCTGATTTGGCACAGCAAAGAGAAATGCTTTATTATTTATTGTTTTTTCCACTCGGTATTACATTTTTATCCATCATCCACTCTAGCTATGATTACAATACCATGGAGACTGATGATGAACATGCATGTGGACCCCTCTTTGTACCTATGCAACAACGTAGGCTTCCTTAGCTTAGATAAAGGAGTATCTCTTTGTACCCTTCCATATTATTTTTCGCTTTCTTCGACTACTATTTTTAACATGCCGTCCATTGTTATGTTTGTTTTCAAGAAGGAAGACTTTTGTTGCCGCTCCTTTTCCCTGCCCACGCTGCAGCAAATCGAAAAGAACGCAGGCTGATCATTGATTCAAACCGTTCTAGGTTTAAAGGTGGTGTTACCATCGCTTCCTAGCACATTGATTTTCATTCTTCTTGAGATTTTCTGATTAATTGTATTTATCTTCCTTTCTCTCCAGGTCATGTTTTACATGTTACGGTGTCTTCGGTTCGTAACGGTGAAGCCAATGAATATGCAGTTGAGCTGGTTGATCACATATTTGGCAAGGATACACCAGTTGTCCCAGAAATAGCTGTTGAACATCTGCCTATGCTAAGTGATAAAAAAGTGAGTAATTCTTCACTGATCACTTTTGCATCTATTTAACATGACTTGACAAAAGATATACATGCAGATATGGGACAAACCCCGTGGAAGACGCGACCGATGTAGATGGAAAGAAAAACATCACTTGATTCCCCGTTAGGTGAGTTTTAGCTTTTCATGTGAAAATGATGTCAAGTCTGTGTTGCTTACCATCTGGTTGGACCTAACATTGATTGTTACGTGATTTGTTTTTCAGGAGAGTTGCCTAATAGGTGGCATAGGTCACCAATAGCTGTTTTCTTCCTGTTATCTACGTACCGTGGGATCTTAGAGTTATCTTCCTCTCTTTTGATGGTATTGTGCATATGAATCAGGCGTTCAATACAATGGTTATCTTCTGCATCTCTTCTGGGTGGTGGCCACCCTACCGTAGCCTTCGTTGTGTAGGAGTGCTTTTGCTTCATGCTATTACCACTTCCTTAGTTATGTGAGAGACTTCTGCTCTGCGCTCCGCTCTCATTTTTAGTTCTTTGTAGTTTGTACTACCTCTCATACTATGTTTGGGGAAAAGACTTTGTAGGTGTACTTAAAATTTATAAGAAATGGATTATTATATTGACAGCTATTTTTATCACCATTATATACGAAATAGATATTGGTACGAGTTTCACGGGATCATACGCCAAGGCGCACATCTAAATCTAGTACAGTGAATCAATACTCGCAGCACCAAATAAAAGAAAATGAAAGCCAGCCAGTCAAAGGAGGCATTTATGACCCTGGTCTCTTCCTCTTCTTCCATCCCCAATCCATCACTTCACCTCTCCACGCTTCTAGCCAGCCAGCCATGACCTTGGCCGGATGAACCCACAACCACTTTGCAGATCCTCTCGCGCCCATCGCACCATCGTACTCCCCATGCCACGACCTTTCCATCGATCCATCTCTCGGGCACATGCATTGAGGTTGTCCGTTCTCCGTTCCAGGGCTCACTGCTAGCCAGGACGCGAGGGCGAGGAGAGTAGTGTCGATGAGCGGTGGACCGGACGCCGCCTCGCTGGAGGTTCCCTCCGAGGATGGCGGGAGCGGCGAGTGGCACCGCATTTTCAACCGGGTTGAGGCGCTGCTGCCGCGGGTCGAGGAGCTCGCCGCGGACCGTGCTCGCCTGGAGGAAACCAGCAGGACCCAGCAAGAACTGTCGGCAGCACGCGAGAACAGCCTCCATGCCCGCCTCCTCCAGGTGATCCCCTGAATCGCGAGTCCTGTTAGTGTTTTTATTTGTTGGGATTGTTCGCGCCTGATGCTAATGCTGGTTATTTTGTTCGCGCCTGATGCTAATGCTAATGCTGGTTATTTTTAGGCGAAGGCGAGCAGGTGGAGGTGGAAGACGGCCTACATTGAGCTGCCTCTCTTGGCGAATCCCAAGATCATCGGTAAGAATATGCCGCTGTGCCCTTGTTTATCGGTCCTGCTAAAATGCAATCTCACTTTCTTGGTGCTAATCTCACATATTTTTCCCGACGATTTTTGTTTCCAGATTTTTTGATCTAATTTTGGACGATTTTGCTTTTTTTGTGGAGAAAACTTGGCACCACTGTTTTTTTCCTTCTTTTGGATCGATCACTAATTCACTATATGGACATAATCTTTATGATGTTATGTTGCTACTTATATCACTCCCTTGTGTGTTCACTTTAGAACTCAAAGAGAATGATTTGGAGGATTCCAGGAAATGTGAAGCTCTTGTTGACGTCGATGACTCAGGACCAGAGGTACTTGCATAAACATCAGTTGCAGAGCTCAAAAACATTCAGTCAAGCTTGTGTATTTCATTGATTTTCTTACTCGCCGTTGCCTATTTTTAATAATGCTAGATACCACTCAAGGGAGCTAAAAGGCATTTAGAGCGCAGTGAAACAAATGTGAGTTATGAGGATATTGTCAGAGATTTAAGAGCTGAGCTAACAAAGTTAAAGCAAGCTTATGAGACCCTGAGCACAAACAAGGATAAGGAAACTTCTGAATCAGCACACAAGCTTCAGCGGAACATAGAGGAGATGTTTGATGATGCAGAAAACAAGGTACTGATTCATTCTTTAGGGTAGGCTACTGAAAATGCATTCCTTTGCTAAGAAGAGATGATATCGAAAAACACAAAGAAGGGAAACCCTCAAGCCTGAATTGAAAATGCAATTCTTATCAAACGTATTGTTTGCAATAATATGTCCAGCTCATAGTACATGCTTATCATTCCGTGCTAATATATTTCTCTAGTGGCCTGCTTTGGGCATGGTGCATCCTTAACAGACCCTCTCTTGCTATACATGCATATATAGTTGATGGACACTGTCATGTTTATATGTAAACCTGATTGATAATTTCTATCACTGATAAAATGCGATGTTCAACCAAATTCACTATTTTCAGTGTAGGTGATTGCATTTGACATTTTGCCATTGGCTGTTTTACTGATATGAATGGTATATAATCTAATATTCCTTAGACCAAGAGTCACATTTTCTTATGTGATGTATCTTATTTTATTTTATTTTTCTCAAAAGGTATGAAACATGTCTTTCACTGAAAAAATGGACAAATAATAAAGTGATGAATCACATTTCCGTTTTATAATGTGTGATACTCCTTCACACATTATATGACTATTCAAAAATGCAGGAGGGGTACCAGTGAGATGCATATTGAACAGCCTACGGTGTGTTTCCTTTTCACGTGCACTTGTCACTCCCTCCTACATAATTTCTGATGCATCACAGATCTAGCACACCTGTGTTGCTAATATTCTCAGGATTTAGTTAATTATGTTAGTTACTGTCTTTTCTGCTAGACAATTTTGAGTGCCATCTTTTCTAAAAACAGAGTAGATCTAAATGATCATATTCATCATAAGATATTCTTGGTTTGTTTTCTCTGTTTTTCCATCGGAGTGGATCCAACAGTATTGACACACACACTAACCAATTATTGTACGCGCAAATTTGTTTTCGTAATCAGATTTCTATGATTCTAACAACTGATTTTTTCCGCTCCCTGAATTAATTTCTGGCCAGGGACTCATCTAATTTACAATTTGTTGACTTGTCGACACTTTACTGGCCAACGATTAATTTGATGGATGATATTTGAAAACAGCTGTTGGTCCCAGCCTTTAGTAGAGTCCACAGTACGTATCATGGGTGATCTAGAATGTATTTGTTAGGTAGCATTTCGATTTTTTTTTGTTAGGTAGCAATATTGGTTTGTCTATTTACCATCCCTGAATTAATTTCAAAGATATGCATCATGTAAGGGGCTGATCTTATACCATTTCTGTATCCCATGACTGGTTAGATGGAGAGTATCAATATATCAGAGTTGTCCATGTTTATCTGTATCTGAAAGAAGAAAATAACTAATATGTACATCTAAGAAGGAACGACAACATAGCTAGCTCAATGATGGTACTGATATTCATTTATCACATTCATTCTTATGCCATGGGCAGTGTAAACATTCCTAGTCAATCTGATCTGAACAAGATGTATTTCCATATGCAATACCAACTGTCTCGGCTAACATGAAGGTTTCTGTTCTTGGTTCTACTTTCTGTTGAAGTTGTTACTGTTCTTTTCATTTACCATTTCCTGGCATTAATGAAAGGCTTTTGTGTAAGATGCTGATGTTTTGCGCACCCGTTTCGCCAGATGTGGATCTTTGTCAAGATCTGTGATAGCAAGACCGTCACTCTGGAGGTCGTGGATTCAGATACGATCTATAGCATCAAGGCTAAGATTCAAGACAAGGAGGGCATACCTTCATGCCAGCAGAGGCTCATGTTTGATGATCAGCTATTGGTGGGCAGCTGCACCCTGAAGGACCACAACATCCAGAACGAGGCCACCCTCACCCTTCACCTTGTCCTCCAAGGGATGCATATCTTTGTCAAGCCGATCGTTGGCAAGATCATGACCTTTGAGGTTGATAGAGCAGATATCGTGTACAGTATAAAGGCGAAGATTTTCGATGAGACGGGCATTCCCCCAGTTGTGCAGCTCCTCACCTTTAATCGGAAGGTGCCGAAGGAAGACCGCACCTTGGCCTATTATGGCATACAAAGCGACTCTACCCTTCATCTTGACTTCCGCACCCCGCTTAGAGATAGGATAGGCATCTCGATCAGGACGCTTACTGGGAAGATCATCGTTCAACGGAATGGTATGCGCTCAGAGACCATTGGCAACATGAAGGTGAAGAACTATGTCGAGTTGGGCATTCCCATGGACCAGCAGTGCCTTTCCACAGGCGGAAAGCCGCTTGAGGACGGCTGCACTGCGGAGGAGGCGAAGAATTGTTGTTCTTGTGATCTCCTTCTGCAACTCCGTCTTCCTAGTGGTCAGCGAGATGAATGAAGTGATCTTGGCTGTGTCTTTTCGTCCCGAATGTAGTGTAGAGATGGAAGTTGGTCTTCCACTTTTGCTGATCTTAGAGAGAGCTCAGAATAGGTAGGGATTGAAACTGAAGAGCTGGTTTGTTATCATGCATGGGGCTTATTTTGGGGTAATGCAGGTTGTAAGATTGATGAACAAAAGCCCTGTTTCTGGGATGGCGACTGTCATCGACAGACCCTTGTCCTTGTGGCTTTGTTGGGTACTTGTATTAACACTTGGGGTAATGCCAGGTAGTACCTGATATCTTAGCACTTTAACAACTGTGACGTGTATGGCGTTATTACCTTGAGATGTTTTCAGCTGTAATTCTATCTTTTGATCCGAACAACGGATCCTATTCTGACGGGGTCGTGAACTGAAGCCAGCATTCAGCTCTGTCGTTATTCGGTTCAGAGTCTCTGCCATTTTGACCTACTTGATTACGACACAAGTAGATTGTTGATCGTGCATATGACATGAATTAAGATGGCCACTAGTTTGACCCCTCTTTGCTGATGACCACAACATTCAGGAGGGGGACATACTTGACATTGTCCTCAGAGGCATGCATATCTTACATGGTGTATGGCAAGACTCTATTGAGGTCGAGAGCTCAGACACAATTCACGTGGATACAGTATACCCCCAGCTGGGCAGCGGCTACTCTTTGGTGGCAAGCTGCTGGACGACGGCTGCAGCTTGGCTGACTACAACATCCAAAATTGTCTGGCCCGAGTGTGCTGTCTTTCTTTTCTGCAGCTTATTCTCTTACATCTGGCCTTGTATGATCAGTCAGTCTTTCGAAACTAAAATCAATTGTGGAAATGGGTTGCAATCTATACTTGCGTGTCATGTTCTGCTGATGTTAAGTTCATGCGCATCTAATCTTCGGCCCAATGAAAGCCGAGCTGCTGGAAATTTTGTCAAAAAGGACCACCTGTTAAGTTTCATGCACTAGCCACTTGAACCAAAAGTCCGAACTGATGGAAAGGGCTAGGCAATCCACGTATACACTTCACAACACCTCCACTCGCGTGTGACGGGAGAAGAGAAAGTCAACACGTGAAACAAGAAGAGCACACCGAAACAGCGGTGGCTATAGAGGGGGGAAACAACAATTTTTAGACTTAATTGCGAAAACCATGTGAAAGCCAGGATTTGAACTTGAGACCTGGGGCTCTGATACCATGTTAAGCTTCATGCACTAGCCAACGCAACCAAAAGTCCGAACTGATGGAAAGGGCTAGGCAATCCACTTATATATCTCAACAATATATATCTCAACACCCCTCCTCACGTGTGACCGGGAGAAGAGAAGAGGAGGTCAACACGTGGAAAGCAGAATGGCACACGTATGAATGATCGTATACGCGGCGGACATAGGGGTGGGTAAATATTGCGAGAACCAGGACTCGAACTCGAGACCCTGGGCTCTGATACCATGTTAAACTTCATGCACTAGCCACTTGAACCAAAAGTCCGAACTGATGGAAAGGGCTAGGCAATCCACTTATATATCTCAACAATATATATCTCAATGTCAAAAAAGATATATACTTCACAACACCACCTACCCCACTGAAATGTCAAAAAAGACCACCTGTGAATGGAAATGGAATTGTCAAAAGTGCTGTGGCGGCAGCACGGCCAGCCGACGCGTGGCGCCTGCCGCCGTCAGGCGTGGCGGCACGTCGGCCTCCCTCAGCCGGCCATCAACGGGGCGTCGCGGACGTTGCCCTGCCGCCCTAGCCGGTGGCGGCACGTTGACGTGGCAGGCCTGCCGCCACCATCGGTGGTGGCATGTGCTGCTGGCCGACAGACTTTGACCACGCTGACGGCGCTGATTTCGATGCTGACGGCGCTGATTCCCACGCAGACTGTCTCAGATTCGCCCAGTCTGTGATTCTGAGGCTATTTGGTCCGGTTTGAGTCTATTTAGCACTAGTTTTTGCACTTTCAGCTATGTCAGAGACTTGTCAACCTGAGAATATGCAGGAAGAATACTATCTCGGAACTTCTAGTCAACCTGAGAATCAAGGGATATTTAATGAATTCTTTGGAGCTGACATTATAAGCAGTTTAATTCCTCCGACGACACAATCTCAACACGTATTACAAACTCCACCACAGAACTATGAGGCCCACACAGATGAGGAGAACGAACAGTACGGTCGAGGTTTGCGCCAACATCGTATACCGCATCCTTGGTCGCCTTCTGGTGCTAAGCAGAGACCACCACGCCGTCGTCAACATATTACTATTATTTCTATCTATGTATGACCTATGTATGAGACATATTTCTATAATTTCGAATAATTATTCAACCAGTACTTCAAAATAAGATACATGAACATGCAAAAATACAACATAAAATTAAGTTACTATCTGATGAAATAAATATGGAAACATAACTTAAATTAAAATACGGCTAATCACTACTACAGAATTTAAGATACAACGACAAAGGAAAACATAAATTAACATACGTAGTTACTACAACAGATAACTCTATTTGCCCTGCGTCCAGCGTGGCCATTTTCCAGTCTTGTCGCCGCATTCTTCTGCTGCCTGCGTCTCAGCAACCCTTTCTCTTAATCTCTTCCTTTCCGCTTCACGGGCCTCCCTGCGCACCTCTTCCTCCGCATACCTACGTGCAACCTCATCATCCATCCGCTTCTGATTTACCTCGTGATTTCGAGGTTGCTCTGCCCTTAATTTTTGTATCTGACTCTCTCTTTCTGCTTTATCATTAGAAATAGCCTTTTCGAAACGCTCCTCCTCATGGAACCTTGCCCATGCACGCCTCTGTTTTTCCTCCACCACACGGGGCGCCCAATCCGGCTGCTCCTGGTCTATCCAGTGAAACCAGTTGCAAAGGGGTGGGGGAGACTGCAACAACAATAAGACGGTTAATAAATGAAAATTAATGACATACAAATATGATTTTTAATCATGCTGTTACAACATACCGCAGGTCTCGAGGACGATGAACTTGTATGTGCGGGTGGATCATGATTGTAGTATGCGCACATGAAATATTTCATGCTGAACTTATCCGAAAAATCCACCACCTCCTTCACCTTCGCAAGGCGGCCGCACCAACACCTCTCTGCTCTAACCCCCGGCGGTAAAGTTGCATTCTTTCCCTTCATCGGTCTAAAATCCTGGTCTGAGCAAGGCACACTCATGCTGGCTAAGGTATGAGCACTTGTGTACCAAATAATATCGGCGACGCCGGCTTTTATAGCGAACTGAGCGAGAGCATTAGGCGGGAAAATTAAGCGGGAACATGCCTCAATCAGTGCAATCAGTTAAAAAGCACTATGCCACCACCGGTGGTGGCGACAGGCCTGCCACGTCGACGTGCCGCCACCGGCTAGGGCGGCAGGGCGACGTCCGCGACGCTCCGTTGACGGCCGTCTGAGGGAGGCCGACGTGCCGCCACGCCTGATGGCGGCAGGCCCTGCCGCCACCGGCTGCAGCGGCAGGCGCCTCGCGTCGGCTGGCCGTGCTGCCGCCACGGCACTTTTGACAATTTCATTCAGAGGTGGTCCTTTTTGACATTTCAGTGAGGCAGGTGGTCCTTTTTGACAAAATTTCGAGCTGCTGGAGAAGACAAAATGGGCCAACACTGAATGATAAACTCAGGCCAATCAAGCGATGCCACAATTCTCGGAGATGAAGTTAGCCTGTGGTGGCATGGTGAAACTGATCAGCAAACAGCACATTTCGGAGCAATAGCGGTGTGTTTATGTGGTCCTGGGTTCTCCTTAGTATTGTTTGAACTGCAAAAGTAATGTTTTTTCACGTTACGGTGCTAATGCATCTACTCTTTTTCTGGATGCTGTCCATATGAGAAACTGGCAGAGTGGCAGTATAAACTACTAGTAGTTATTGAGCTAAGTTGCCATGCACTGTTCCAGACATCCAGTACACAAAAATTACTCTAGGACGTGGAAAGTCATTCTGTATGCTTGAATACTAAACCAAGGTTCCTTTTCCCTTAAGTTTCATTAAAAAACGAAATCCTAGTGATTACCGATATATTTAGATATCAGAGAAACCAGTCACAATTCATGTACTCAAGCCAAATTGGAGAATGTTTACTTTGAGTGTTGTTTAACTTCATTTTTTTTTTGACTCGATTCAATAGAATTTCTGATAAACTTTTCACTTTGGCCAACCAATAATTCAAATGAAAGAGGTCTAGCAGAAGCGGAAATTCCTTATGAATGCTCACTGCTCAGCTTAACCAGATGCTCTGACCAAAATGTTCAACATATATCAAACCCAATTGTGGTGGTACCCCAATTGAATTCAGTTTTTCTCTGACCAAAATGCTCAACACCCGATTTTGGATCTAGTAAAATATCTCAAACCTGAAACTATGGGTGCGTTTGGTTCTAGCCCCAGTGCACCCTACCAATTTTCGCCTTACCAATTTTTTGGCGCTGGATTTGCCCGCCCTCACTTCGCCTAAGTTAGCAAAAAAGTGAACTGACATACACAGAGCGGAGCGGGCTAGCCAATATTTTGGAGCTCAACCAAGGAGCAGCCCAGGGTCACGGGACGTACCAATTATTTGGTTAGGCTAGCTCTGGCTACAAACCAAACCTACCCTATAGTTCTTCAAGACTTCAACCAAGCAGAAACCACAGATGCTTGGGTGGCTGGAGCCTGGAGCATGACTTAGATGATCAGCAGACAGCGAGTAGCAACTTTCACGTAATCATCATCCGAACTGGAACAGATGTGATTACTAACATTCACTTGTGTAAATGGAACAATGCATGTCAATTTTGAGAAGTAAACACAGATGTTTATACAGTTACACATCAATCACAAGTTCATAATTGACGGTTCCCTCAAAACTCATAACTGACGGAGCACAACATCCATTGCCATTCACTTGCTTATACATCAACTTAAAAAAATATATGCAGTATAATTCTGCATCCCAAAGAGCGTAGGAATGTTGGCGTTTTATGTTCTTGTAAGTTCTTTCAATGTTTTCATCTGTAGTACTGCATGAACGTCTGGCGATTTTGAAAGTAAATATCTTCAGTTTGTTGTGCTCATCTACTTCGTTCCCTTATGTTGGCAACTGGAGTATAACTGAACATACACTGCCATGCATGTTTCCATTTAGACCTGATATACTCTAGGACATTTCCATGTCTGTGTATGCTGAACTATTCCACGATGTTTAGTAAAAATAATTGAACCATAAGAAAAGTTTGATACCTTAACTCTTGCAACTTGAAGAAAGATTTCAATTGTTCATTCATTCCTTAAAAGTATTTTGATCGGAGTCAATTTCATACAAAAAAATGGCCTTTCTCGGCGGAACCGACAACCCAAAATACCTATATCTGACCAAAACTGAATTTTAGAATCCTGGACTGAAATCAGTCTATTTACTCGTAGCTGGACTGAAATCAGTCAGTCCGATTCATATACCAATAAAAATCCGTCTCGCTAATTCAGAAGTTAAAACAAAAATGTATACAGTTACACAGACATCATAGCCGATGGACTGCAGCATCCACTGTCGTTCACTTGCTGATAAATCAGGCTAACTGAATGTGCACTATAATTCTCCATGTGCTAAACACAAAAGAATGAACATTATATCAACTAAAAAACTCCAGGTATAATTCTCCATGTGCTAAACACAAAAGAATGAACATTATATCAACTAAAATCTGCCTAGCATACATGAGAACTGCGATCGATTTAGGCAATCCTTTACTGTATCTCTGACCAAACATCCCCCAGATGAAACAGAAGCCTGTCTTCAGAATGCCCAAACTGAAACAGGAACAGAGTTGGACGTTTGAACAGGCAGTTGGCGCTTGCCTTACCTGAACTACTTCGGTTTCGGCCCCAAGCGTCCACACTGTGGGTGTCCCCGCGTACATTTGACACGGCAAAGCGGGCAACGCACCCCTGCTGGGCCAGTGCGCCACTCGGCCAGGCGGAAGCAGAGTGCGCAGTAGCAGGGATGCCTGCACGGCACGAGCATCACCAACTTCTCCATGGACCCGCAGTTCTCGCACTCGGGCGGGGCTTCAGGCTCCTCCTCTTCTTCTTCGTCGCTCTCTGTCAACATATCCTCCTCATCCTGCTCATCGTCATCGTCGTTGCGCATGTTTCCATCCTCGCCCTCCTCGTCTGCCTCGTCGTCTTCTTCGCCATGCTCTGACGAAGTTGCCTCGTCATCCTCTTCGCCGCGCTCTGACGACGTTGCCTCGTCGTCCTCGTCGCCGCGCGTTGCCTCGTCGCCCTCATTGTCGTCGTCGCGCATGTCATCCTCCTCCAAAACCTCGCTGCACCATAGCGACACGGCTGCAAGAAACGATGAAACCGAACTCCCGTCATCGAGAACCTTACGGCCAATGACAGAAACATGAACCTTTCCTGGGCAACTCACCTTCACCGTTGACGAAGCAAATATGATCGCGAAGCGGAGGTAGCTGAGAAGACGACGGACAATTGACTCTGCCGCCGCTAACATCGGGGCTCCATGATAGCCGACGGCGCGACCCACCTCCTCCAACCGACTGCAAGAAACCAAGAAATCCAATTGTAACGCAACAATCCAAAATGCGGCGGTAGCCGAGTAGACGACATGCGCTGGGAGCTCACCTGGCACTGCCGCGGCTGTAACGGCGACCCCTCGTCCGTGGTCGCCAGCGACTCCTCGTCCGTGGTCGCCGGCGACGCCTCGTCCGTGGTCGCCGGCGACTCCTCGTCCGTGGTCGCCGGCGACTCCTCGTCCGTGGTCGCCGGCGACGCCACCGCCATCCTCCTATCGCCATCGGCTGCAAGAAACCAAGAAACGGAAGTTTTCATCCGAATTCAAGAACCCAAGAATTCAAAGAACCCAAGAACCAGACGGACAAGAAATGACAGGGCGTGATCGTTTCTTTGGCATGTACGTACCTCCATTGCACGGGAAGGAGATCGGGTAGTAGAAGAAATCCAAGTGAAACGCGACGGGGATGCCATCATCGGGTGTCGCCGGCGAAGGTCCGCCGGCAATGGATCTCCGTCTCCAGTCGGCCATCTCGCGTCCGGGCGAGCGCCGCGCGCGCGCCAAGGTGCTACGAGGCCAACGATCGAACGCCCTTGCAAGAAGTGGGCGAGACGAGGTGGGGAGCTCAAGAGCAGAGCAAAGCAGGGGAAACGGAGGAAGGAAGGGAGGAAGACAGAGCTAGGAGAAGGATGCGGGAGAGGAAGATATGATTATATGCTGGCAATACGCCTGCAACCTGCGGGCTGCGAGTCTGTTGTTCGGAAGAAGCAGAGACGGTGGATTTTGCAAGTAGAGGGAGAGCCGTTGTGACTTTTCCATTTGATTTAGAATAGGCCCATTTTGTTTCCTTTAGAATAGAATAGGCCCATTGTTGCCCGAAGGGCCTGCCTGCAGACATGGAGCTTTCAGAACCGACCCATTTGGATCTGAATTTATCCTCAAAAAAAAAAATTTCGAATCTGTTTTTCTTTTACTTGCTCCCTTTTTGAGAGAGAGAGAGACTTGCCCATTTGAACCTGTTGTTTTCTACCAGAAATTCAATACAAGTTACTCTAAAAAAAGGGACACGTGATTCTACTTTTAGCACACAAACAAAAGGTTGTCTCCGGGCAATTTGAACCCATTTGAACCAGCTGTTTTCGTAACAGAAATTAAAGACAAGTGAGCATACATTTTAGGACAAGCGCGCTGCAAGTTTCTTAGAGCGTGATAACTCCATTCCTCTCATCTCTTTTCTTGGCCTATTTAGATGCATGCATTGGAATACAAAAAAAACTTGTGACATCATCAAGCTCATTTGCAAATTCCTAACTTTGTGATGTATATGGAAAAATCATGACATAAATAAGATTTTTTTGCAAACCCGATTAACGATATGTCTACACCTTCAACCAGGGGAAAACCCAGCTCCCGACGCGTTCAAGTATCTCATTAGGCGACTCTCCATAGGGGGTTAGTGTAATTATATTACTATTTAGTAGTGATCTTTTTGTTGGCCAACAATGTCCGGTATTGCTGCGTATGGGCTTCGCCTAGGCGCCGTGAGTGGCCTGGCTCCACCACTACTATCGACTCGATTTTCAAAACTGGAATCCACGTTGGCATATTTTAATAGAAAAAATTGCCTTCAAAGTTGACATCTAACAATTTGATAAAGTTGTTGCCATATTTAATTAAACTTACCATGTGTAACTTAATGCAAAACAGTTTGGCAACATATGTGTTACTACGCCTTAACAATGGAGACCAAAAAAGTTTGTTCAACCACATATGTCTAGTTTTGAAGCCCTTACCGATAGAAAGCAATAATGGAAAGGGACCGTGATAGATTTCAAGATTTTGAGCTGCAACAATTATCATCTGGAAAAACACCTCTAAATGGGGTGATGCCATCACACTTGGCTTTTTCTTGTGCATATATAAATTGCACTCTTCTTGCCGATGTACACGGTATACGTAGCATTGCATACTTTTGAATTGCATGGATGATACCCACAAGTATTGAGATCGTTTTAGTTTTTGAAGGAAATTTTTTTACACGGATTTATAGTTCAACATGATGGAAGCACAAGAATACCAATACATATTTAGCAACTAAAACATCACTCTGAAACACACCTCTGTATCAATAATATTGAAAAAAGTGATGAAACACAACAACACTATCAAAGCAGTAAAGTAAAATAAAAGACGGCAATAACAGATTCCAGTTGTTCACGGTAAAGATTTTAGTTGTAACTTTTAATGTCTAAAAACATAGGCATGAGGTGATCAACGGGACATTCATGGATTCATGACATCATTCATGTAATAGTAGTATAATGCCACGTTGCTTGTCTCTAGTTCGGTTAGCATGTAGGTGTGTGTTTCATATATGTAGTTGTATGTGTTTACTTCAGAACCTGCAGAACATCGATAGTTCTACCTTCCCATTTCACCAGGGCTAGTTAAGAAACATAGGGTAATTAAGGATGATGTTTTCCAGTCACCTAGATCAACGCCGTAAAACTTCACGAGCATACAAACTACTCAAATTATGGCAGACCCACCTCAAATATACATACTTATCACTGTCCATGTATCAGGTTTAATGCTACTCCCTACGGTCTCTTTTAATTGACTCGGATTGAGTATAACTTTGTACTAAATTTGAGTCAATTAAAAAGGACCGGAGGGAGTACAATTGGTAATACACTCTACACACAAATACTAAAATCATATATGTGATGGGAAAATATAAATTCAGCACTGAAATCATGTAACATATGCCCTAATAACAAACATTACACATATCAAAAGTGCATTAACATTCGTACATGAACATCTTTACAAGTACCTCAAATACCCATGGCTATGCTTTATTACACGATCAATCTTATCCAATTCTCATCCTCCACATATGCTTAGAGAGAGCTTCTCACACATGGTGATGATGGGTGAAGACATGGACACAAAGGCGGTGATGACATCGTCGAAACCTCCCTTTTCAGTTTGGAGAATGACATAAGTCTCATCTTGAAAGTCTTTATCGTGATGGTGGTGGCGCTCTGGTTTGTGAAAGACTCTACCGTCTTAGGAAAATTAGTTTTTCATGTATGTTTGCATCGAAGGAGGAGGCGAGGTCCAAGGGGCAAGAACCCTTTGGTGGCGTGCCACATGGGGCTCCAGGGGCTTCCAGTGTCTTTATTGCTCTCTCTCTCTCATTTCTCCTATTGGACTTCCTTAATTTGTAGAAAAAAATCTGTTAGATTTTTTAAGGATTTTATTTCCTTAGTTTCCCGCATGAAAAAAGACAAAGAAGATTTTGCTAAAATTAATATCACACCCGATAGTTCATTCGAAGTTCGGTGATATTTCGGCAAAACCACCAATAAAATTATTGGAAAAGTAGATACATTTTTTATGTATTAATGGTGAAACAACATTTATGGCGCACTCCTTCGCTGTCATTTATGTATACTAGATGATGTCCCGCACGTTGCTGCGGTATATTTGTTTAGAATCTTTGGAGCACAGTAAAGAAGAAAAGTGCATAATTCCCACAAAATTTCTATTGCAAACAATATCTGTGTTTGTGTCATCAACTATGCTAGTAAAAGTTGGTAGATAGAAAATGAATCATCACTAAAAGGATGTGAATCAGAGGCAAACATCGAATCACTCATCTGAAGAAATTTGAATTGTAAATATATAAATGTCTTGACTTAAATTTGACAGAGAGCATATGGAGGTGGATTCACAAAACAGAATTACCACATTATTCTGCCATATGTAAATATACAGTGTTCGCACAAAGCTCGCTATTACTGGGTGAATCATACAATCTTCAATAGTAAAAGACTGCATCTCTTGCACATTCATTTTGTCACATGTAAATATCCAGCATTTCTGTAAAATGCTCTGTATAGCTATTGCCGAGTAGATATTCTGGAAAAGTTTATCGTATAATGATACCTTGTGGTGTTCTGTTTGTTAGCGTGAAAAAAGTACAGAAGAAATAAGCTTTTTATAAGAATCAGCTAATACAGAAAGAACCTTTGCTCTCTAGAGACATTTGCAAGTGTTTGGACAAAAGAAAAACTAAAAATTATCTTCAATAGAGATAATGAGGTCAACGGTTATTAGCGGTAGTACTCTTCCCAATCATACAATGACTGGTTTTATCCATGTCTTGTGTATAAAACATCTTGTTCTGCTCAATCCAGAAATTCCTTAGCACTACACCAACTCGAACAAACCACGGATGTACTCGCCTTGTCCGTCCTACCGAAATCCTAGAAAAAAGATGCATCCTAGATCAATCATATACGAAAAATAACTTAAGGGAGAGTGGAAAACGGAGAACCAAGAGGAACTTCATTTATAAAATATCTAGAGATCGAGGAACTGATATGGCATCGTTGTTGCACCTGTTGTTTCGAGCGGTTGATGGTTGAGCCTCCAGGCGAGCTTCTCCAAGTCGAGCATGGCAGAGGCTAGATGGGAATGGAACTCAAGCAAAAGTCTGGCCTTCTTTTACCCGGAACGTTAGCCAAAACGTGCAGCGGCCGAAACTGCTCGGCAACGATGATTGCAGTGGAGCTGGATGAAAGAGTAGCATCTCTGTGGTGCTCCGCTGAATGTGAAGTTGGGCCTGAGAGACTGCCACTGCTAATGACAATGGTGAATTTATAGGGTTGAAGCCCAAAGGAGGCGAGTTACCTAAAGGTCGGTCCCTGCATGTCTCAAATGCATCCATAAATATCCTGGTTGTTGAGTGATTGAGATCACGGAGGAGATGAAGAGATGGAGTATAACTTCTAGTATTATGCCTCCATCAGTTTCTGACACATAAATTTCTGGAACTCCTTGAGGAGAGGAAGAGAGAGTGTGACTGTCCGGTTTCATCAGATGATCATTAAAGAGGATGTAGTTATGGGCTGCATGTTGGCTCAACTAATGGGTTGTGTGGTTACTCTTATGTGCGACGTACATATTGGAAACAAAACACATGCATGAAAAATCTCCCCAGAAAAACACATGCATAGAAACTAAACACTAAAAAGAAAAAAATTGGAGTGCTGAGTTGGCATGTCAAGATGACGTGGCATAGCTGCATGTTGAGAGAAATAGGTTAGTGGGGATGAACTTCTTAGTTATATAGGATTTGGTTGCTATACTTTTTCTATATTAAAACCAAAACAACTAGAATTGTGTTGTTTCCTTTTGCCTTGAATCTTATCCAAAACCTTGTCCTTTCGCCCGTACTTTATAAGGCACCTAGTGTCTCAGTTCTACTATATTTTCTACTTGAAAATATCTTTCCTTGGGAATTCTACTTTTGTATGTTTTTCTGCAAACTATAATGAGTTATTCAACTTGAACCAACGAGGGCAATCGATTGCATTTATGCTGTGTATTTGAATCCCCCAATGCCCTTCATGTTGTTCTTCGGGTTCTTCGTGTTTTTCTCCAATAATTCCCCCTCGAATCTACGAAGACGTGGCATTACCTCGTGGTCAACCCGCATCACTACTTCTGAAATGGCTTTACACAAGGTGGCGGCGTGAATTTTGTTGATTGGTTGACTAAAGCAATTCATGGATCCAAGGAAAAATATTTTCAATTATTTATATGAAACATTTGTACCTTTTGACACCTGATACGTCTCCGACGTATCGATAATTTCTTATGTTCCATGCCACATTATTGATGATATCTACATGTTTTATGCATACTTTATGTCATAATTATGCATTTTCTAGAACTAACCTATTAACAAGATGCCGAAGAGCCAGTTGCTGTTTTCTGCTGTTTTTGGTTTCAGAAATCCTAGTAAGGAAATATTCTCGGAATTGGACGAAATCAACGCCCAAGGGCCTATTTTGCCACGAAGCTTCCAGAAGACCGGAGAGTCAATGAAGTGGGGCCACGAGGTGGCCAGGGGGTAGGGCGGCGCGGCCCCACCCTTGGCCGCGCCGACCTGTCTCCTGGGCCCCTCGTGACGCCCCCTGACCTACCCTTCCGCCTACAAATAGCCTTCGTCGCGAAACCCCCAGTACCGAGAGCCACGATACGGAAAACCTTCCAGAGACGCCGCCGTCGCCAATCCCATCTCGGGGGATTCAGGAGATCGCCTCCGGCACCCTGCCGGAGAGGGGAATCATCTCCCGGAGGACTCTACACCGCCATGGTCGCCTCCGGAGTGATGTGTGAGTAGTCTACCCCTGGACTATGGGTCCATAGCAGTAGCTAGATGGTTGTCTTCTCCCCATTGTGCTTAATTGTCGGGTCTTGTGAGCTGCCGAACATGATCAAGATCATCTATCTGTAATTCTATATGTTGTGTTTGTTGGGATCCGATGAATAGAGAATACCATGTTATGTTGATTATCAATTTATATCTATGTGTTGTTTATGATCTTGCATGCTCTCCGTTACTAGTAGATGCTCTGACCAAGTTGATGCTTGTAACTCCAAGAGGGGGTATTTATGCTCGATAGTGGGTTCATGTCTCCGTGAATCTGGAGGAGTGACAAGAACCACTAAGGTTATGGATGTGCTGTTGCCACTAGGGATAAAACATTGATGATATGTCCGAGGATGTAGTTATTGATTACATTACGCGTAATACTTAATGCAATTGTCTGTTGTTAGCAACTTAATACTGGAAGGGGTTCGGATGATAACCTGAAGTTGAACTTTTTAGGCATAGATGCATGCTGGATAGCGGTCTATGTACTTTGTCGTAATGCCCAATTAAATCTCACTATACTCATCATAATATGTATGTGCATGGTCATGCCCTATCTATTTGTCAATTGCCCAACTGTAATTTGTTCACCCAACATGCTGTTTATCTTATGGGAGAGACACCTCTAGTGAACTGTGGACCCCGGTCCAATTCTCTATACTGAAATACAATCTACTGCAATACTGTTCTACTGTTTTCTGCAAACAATCATCTTCCACACTATACATCTAATCCTTTGTTACAGCAAGCCGGTGAGATTGACAACCTCGTTGTTTCGTTGGGGCAAAGTACTTGGTTTGTGTTGTGCAGGTTCCACATTGGCGCCGGAATCCCTGGTGTTGCGCCGCACTACATCTCGTCGCCATCAACCTTCACGTGCTTCTTGGCTCCTACTGGTTCGATAAACCTTGGTTTCATACTGAGGGAAAACTTGCCGCTGTACGCATCACACCTTCCTCTTGGGGTTCCCAACGGACGCGTGCTGTACGCGTATCAACACCTATTTATATTTATTATGTCAAACCTAAGATCTTATTAGTATATTTTATTTTAGTTTGGCACATTTTGCATCATAACTATATTGCTCAAGTGTAGGGTACTATTTTTTATAGTTCACACATCTATCTTTACAAATGCACTTGCATGAATTTGTACTTTGTAGACATCAATAAATTTGTTGGTATAGTGTAATCTCCTTAGATCTAAGAAAAACCGCAGTGACAAAATTGTATTTGTTCACGAAGTAATATGTAACGGATTTGTTATATTATACTCTTATGATTTGTCCACTAATTCAGTATCTATGAATATATTTATTGATAACTCTACGTTGTACATGTTTAATCAGTATGTTCATGGATGTTTTTAGAGTGCATTATTGTAACTTAACTGAAAGTAAATATAAAATTACAGCGTGTATGAGATATCTACATGTGTGTTTGTATGCTTGTTTCGTGGAAAAATATGCATCTCATGTTGTTATTGTGGTTTAGCAATGGAGACACATGTGTGATATGTACATGGTATAACGTGTGTAACAAACAGCACACACGATCCAAGAAGGAAACAATTGTTGGATGGTTATGTGGGTGGCTATATCGAACCCACAAGGTAATAAACCTCGGGTTTGACGTCTTGTTTGTATCTCATCGATGCAATATATTCTTCTAGTGGAAGGCGTAATACCTATAAATTCTGAGGTACTCAGTTTGTCTCGGCAGTAGTCGTTGTGTAGTGTACATGTGGTTGTTTTTTCTATTTTTAGGATAAACTTTGGAGTATTTACATTGCATTCTCTATGAAGATTAATTAGGGTGGTGTCCTTGGCCTTAAAAATAACCAAGGAGTATTTAGGTAAACTTACAAGAATATTTCATGGCATATAGTATATTCCTTTAGGAATTGAGGGATCCTTATGCCATGTTGTAATACCACCTTTGGAAACTTGCTTGCATCTATATAGTATTTATGTATTGTATAACTATTTAGTCTTCATTTGTGTGATTCCTTCGTGATCCTAGGTACAGGTCTTGTACCGAGCTTTCCCATTAGGCACTTACTCACCTATCTACTCATGAGACATAGATAGATGGAGAGCGAGAGAGATCATTTCGACATTCCACGATTATCTAGCCTTTATCCGTGTGTTCTCTTCATGATCCTAATAATACAGACCTGATACCAGCTCTAGCCCACTTGTATGGACCCGTAGATGTGCTAGGAATTTATACTTGGTATGCGGAAATACAAGTGTTCGGGCTTTTTTCATAGTAAAATGTAGCATTTTCCAAATGTGATTATTGTATCAAATACGTGTGGAGACATTGATCTCCTACAACAACTTCAAATAACTTGCAAATAACCATATTCAGTTTACGACTTTATGGAAGACATAGATACAAGTAACAAATAGCTCAATGGAGGAAGGTTCGTGTTGAGAATGCTTCGGAGGCAGCGATCCCCTGAAGCTCCGACTGGATAGGTCGACACGTGTCCCTGCCAGTCAAAAAGCAAGGACGATCGTATTTGTTTCTTTATTCGTTTCTTCCGCTTTCTATCTCGCGAGCACAACACCAACCGATCCTCGATTTCCTAAGTCATCCTCCACACGCACCGCCGGCAGCACCACCGGTAGCATGTTTACTCCGCGCAACAGCGCCGCCATCTGCACCTTGCAGGACCTCCGCACGCCCATGGTACCACCGTTTCCAGACCATGGCAGCACCGCCGGCCATGGCTCATAGCACTACCAGAAATGGCTCGTAGCAGGACCGACCGCTCCTTGGAGCGCCCCTGCTACTAGCTCCACCACTCGCTGCTCGTAGCTCGTAGCTCGTAGCTCCGCCACTCGCTGCGCGCCTGCGCGAAGCTCCGCCGCAGGGCACCTGCAGCAGCGCTGCTAGCTGGTTGCAGCTCCGCCGCTCGCTACTTTGTAGCTCTATTGTCAGGCAATTGCAGCACCGCCGCTCTCTGCTTGTAGCACGGGTGCTCGATGCCTGCAGCTCCGACGAAAGATATTTGTAGCAGCCCGAGCTCCCCTTTCAGCAGCGCGAGGCCAACAACGCCTGGGTGCTCCTCTCAATTGCGGCAGCGACAACGGAAGGGAGCTCAGGCTCGGAGGTAAGCGGCTGAGGGAGAGGTCCCCCATGGAGCCAGGCCCAGCCACAGTCAGATGGAGGCGTGCAACCATAGTCGGATGGAGGCATGCATCCATATGTGGGGTAAGAAATAATTCAAACATAAGAAAACTTTGATACCTTAACTCTTGCAAATTGAAAAATATTTAAATTGGTCATTCATTCTTTAAAAGCATTTTGATCTGAGTCAATTTCAGACCCAAAAGATGGCCTCTCTCGGCCTAACCGACAATCCAAAATACCTATATCTGACGAAAACTGAATTTTGGAATTCTGGACTGAAACCAGTCAGTCCGATTCATATATACCAATCGAAATCAGTCTTGCTGATTCATATCTCAGACCTCATAATGGTTCATTGCTTAAACCTGAAACTGCACCTTTTCAACCAGGACAAAATCAGACGCTTGTGTGGCTGGAGTTGGATTTGAACAGCCAGCACCTAGCAACTTTCACCTAATCACTAGAACTGATATAACCTGCTGACCAGCACTCATTTTCTGAAACAATCATCAGAAATTCAGAATTTCCGAGTATTCATCAGAAGTCAAAACAGAAATGTATACAGTTACACATCCATCATAACTGAATGACCGTAGCATCCACTGTGATAAATCAGGCTAACTGAATGTGCACTATAGAGGTGACAAAATCTTCAGATATAATTCTCCATGTGCTACAACACAAAAGAATGAACATACATGAGAACTGCGATCGATTTAGGCGATAGTTTACCGTAACTCTGACCAAACAGCCCCCAGATGAAACAGAAGCTGTCTTCAGAATGCTCAAACTGAAACAGGAACAGAGTTGGACGTTTGAACAGGCAGTTGGCGCTTGCCTTACCTGAACTACTTCGGTTTCGGCCCCAAGCGTCCAGACTGAGGGTGTCCCTCATCACATTTGCGACTGCAAACCGGGCAAAAAAATCTTCCTGGGCCGGTGAACCTGCGGGAGGTGCGGAAGTGTTTTGCGCAGTAGCAGGAATGCCTGCACGGCATGAGCATCATCAAGTTCTCCATGGACCCGCAGACCACGCACTTGGCCGGATCTTCTTCTTCCTCGCTCTCTGTCGACATATCCTCCTCATCCTGCTCATGGTCATCGTCGTTGCGCTCTGGCGACATGGCTCCATCCTCACCCTCCTCGTCTGCCTCGTCGTCGCCTTCGCCACGCTCTGACAAAGTTGCCTCGTCGTCCTCTTCGCCGCGCTCTGACGACGTTGCCTCGTCGTCCTCGTCGCCGCGCGTTGCCTCGTCGCCCTCATTGTCGTCGTCGCGCATGTCATCCTCCTCCAAAACCTCGCTGCACCATAGCGACACGGCTGCAAGAAACGATGAAACCGAACTCCCGTCATCGAGAACCTTACGGCCAATGACAGAAACATGAACCTTTCCTGGGCAACTCACCTTCACCGTTGACGAAGCAGATATGATCGCGAAGCGGAGGTAGCTGAGAAGACGACGGACAATTGACTCTGCCGCCGCTAACATCGGGGCTCCATGATAGCCGACGGCGCGACCCACCTCCTCCAACCGGCTGCAAGAAACCAAGAAATCCAATTGTAACGCAACAATCCAAAATGCGGCGGTAGCCGAGTAGACGACATGCGCTGGGAGCTCACCTGGCACTGCCGCGGCTGCAACGGCGACCCCTCGTCCGTGGTCGCCAGCGACTCCTCGTTCGTGGTCGCCGGCGACTCCTCGTCCGTGGTCGCCGGCGACTCCTCGTCCGTGGTCGCCGGCGAGTCCTCGTCCGTGGTCGCCGGCGACGCCACCGCCATCCTCCTATCGCCATCGGCTGCAAGAAACCAAGAAACGGAAGTTTTCATCCGAATTCAAGAACCCAAGAATTCAAAGAACCCAAGAACCAGACGGACAAGAAATGACAGGGCGCGATCGTTTCTTTGTCATGTGCGTACCTCCATTGCACGGGAAGGAGATGGGGTAGTAGAAGAAATCCAAGTGAAACGCGACGGGGATGCCATCATCGGGTGTCGCCGGCGAAGGTCCGCCGGCAATGGATCTCCGTCTCCAGTCGGCCATCTCGCGTCCGGGCGAGCGCCGCGCGCGCGCCAAGGTGCTACGAGGCCAACGATCGAACGCCCTTACAAGAAGTGGGCGAGACGAGGTGAGGAGCTCAAGAGCAGAGCAAAACAGGGGAAACGGAGGAAGGAAGGGAGGAAGACAGAGCTAGGAGAAGGATGCGGGAGAGGAAGATATGATTATATGCTGGCAATACGCCTGCAACGGTGCAACCTGCGGGCTGCGAGTCTGTTGTTAGGAAGAAGCAGAGACGGTGGATTTTGCAAGTAGAGGGAGAGCCGTTGTGACTTTTCCATTTGATTGAGAATAGGCCCATTATGTTTTTTTAGAATAGAATAGGCCCATTGATGCCCGAAGTAGATTTGCCTGCAGACATGGAGCTTTCAGAACCGACCCATTTGAATCTGTTTTTTTTTTTACTTGGTCCCTTTTTTGAGAGAGAGACTTGCCCATTTGAACCTGTTGTTTTCTTACCAGAAATTTAAGACAAGTTACCCTAAAAAGGTTTATTAGATGACGGAGAGAGAGTTTTACCAAATCCTGCAGGGGTCAGGCCCAACCCGCAGACGCACCGCCAATTCTGCCAGATCCAGCAGGGGATCAGGCTCAACCGCGGATGCGCCCCCCGCTCTGCCTACTCCACCAGTTGAAGTCCCTGCCATTTTGAACCCGCCCCAGGTTCCGTCATCCTTGGATCCAGGCAAAAGGCCGGAGGATCAAGTGCAAGATGGCCCTCCTACTTCCCCGGTTTTCTATCCAATCAGAAATCCTATCTTTGCTAAAAACCAATTCAATCCACGAAAAGCATCATATTTTAACACTTGTTAAAGGCTAGTGTTGTGAATTCGATTGAGTTCGAAAGCACATTCCCTTGCTAGAGATATTCCACGTGAGTCTATTTTTAGGACACAAACAACAGGTTGTCTTCGGGCAATTTGAATCCATTTGAACCTGTTGTTTTCGTACCAGAAATTGAAGACAAGTGAGCTGCAAATTTCTTAGAGCGTGATAGCAACATTCCTCTTAACTCTTTTATTGGCCTATTTAGATGCATGCATTGGAATACATAAAATGCTAATGACATCATCAAGCTCATTTGCAAATTCCTAACTTCCCGACGTATATGGAAAAATCATGTCATAAATAAGCTATTTTTACAGACCCGATTCACGATATGTCTACACCATCGACCAAGGGCAAACCCAGCTCCCGACGTGTTCAAGTATCTCATGAGGAGACTCTCCATAGGGGGTTAGTGTAATTATATTACTATTTAGTAGTGATCTTGTTGTTGGCCAACATTGTCTGGTATTGCTGCGTATGGGCTTCGCCTAGGCGCCATGAGTGGCCTGGCTCCGCCACTACTATCGACTTGATTTTTAAAACTGAACTCCACGTTGGCATATCTTGATAGAAAAAATGCCTTCAAAGTTGACATCTAACAATTTGATAAAGTTGTTGCCATATTTAATTAAACTTACCACGTGGTAACATAATACAAAATAGTTTGGCAACATATGTGCTACTACGCCTTAACAATGGAGACCAAATAAGTTTGTTCAAACACCACATATGTGTAGTTTTGAAGTCCTTAAAAAGCAACAGTGGAAAGGGACCATGATAGATTTCAAGATTTGAGCTGCAAAAATTATCATCTGGAAAACACCTCTAAATGGGGTGATGCCATCACGCTTGCCTTTTTTTCTTATATAGAAATTCCACTCTTCTTGCCATGTACACGGTATACCTACCATTGCATTCTTTTGTTGGGCGGTTGATACCCACAAGTATAGAAATCCTTTTAGTTTTTGATGGAAAATATTTTACACGAATTTATATTTCAACATGATGGAAGCACAAGAATACCAATACATATTTAGCAACTAAAACGTCACTCTGAAAAACACCTATGTATCAATACTCTTGAAAAAAGTGATGAAACACAACAATACTATCAAAGCAGTAAAGTAAAATAGAAGATGGCAATAACAGATTCTAGCTGTTCACGGGAAAGATTTTAGTTGTAACTTTTAATGACTAAAAACATAGGCATGAGGTGATCAACGGGACATTCATGGATGCATGACATCATTCATGTAATAGTAATATAATGCCATGTTTCTTGTCTCTAGTTTGGTTGGCATGTAGGTGTGTGTTTCATATATGTAGTTGTACTTGTTTACTTTAGAACCTTCATAGCATCGATGGTTCTACCCTCCCATTTCACCGGGACTAGTTAAGGAACATAGGATAATTAATGATGATATTTTCCAGTCACCCAAATCAACACACTAAAACTTCATGAATACTCAAATTATGGCAGACCCACCTCAAATATACATACCTATCACCGTCCATGTATCATGTTTCATGCTACAACTGGTAATACACTATACACACAAATACTAAACTCATATATGTGATGGGGCAATATAAATTCAGCATCGGAATCATGTAACTCTGTCCCTAGTAACAAGCATTACACATATCAAGAGTGAATTAACATTCATACATGAACATCTTTAAGGCAAACACCTCAAATACTCATGGCTATGCTTTATTACATGATCAATCTTATCCTCATCCGCCACATATTCTTAGACAGAGCACCTCACACATGGTGACGATGGGTGAAGACATGGACACGAAGGTGGTGATGACATCGTCGAAACCCCCCTTTTCAGTTTGGAGAAAGACAGAAGTCTCATCCCGAAAGTCTTGATCTTGATGGTGGTGGTGCTCTGGTTTGTGAATGACTCCGCCGTCCTAGGAAAATTAGTTTTTCATGTATGTTTGCATCGAAGGAGGAAGCGAGGTCCAAGGGGCAAGAACCCTTTGGTGGCGTGCCACATGGGGTTGAAAGTTCAATGTCGATAACCTGGGGGGGGGGGGGGTGAATAGGTTCTAAAAAAAATTCCTAACTAAGTGGAGCACCCTATATGACAAAATACATATATCAAGAACTTCAAACTCGATGGCTATCACAAATTAAATAAGTGGAAGGAAATAACAGAATCACGCGGAGATGCCGATGTATCCCGATGTCCACTTCCTTGAGGGGCAGCTAGTCACTGTTGGAGAGGTGCGGTACCACGAAGGACACCGAATGCCACGAAGGCACACCTTCTTCTCCGTGAGCTCTTTCCACGAAGTAGGAACCTTTTTCCACTAACCTTAGGGAGGCCTTCGATCCCATACAAACTTTTCGGCTCGATTACAAGTTGATCGCTCCCGACGGCCGCTACCGCCTAGGAGTCCTCAACCTCCAAGAGTAACAAGATCGGAGAGAAAAACTTGGTACAATGGCTCAAATCGAAAAGTATATGATTGATAGAGAGAAGATGAAGATGGCCCGTATAACCGGCTCTGGGCCCGGTTATACCGGCCCAACCTCCTGGAAAGGAACATGGAAGGGCAAAACATAAAAACCAGGAGGATTGGCCGGTATGATCGGCCTAGGCCCGGTCATACCGGCCGCAGCAGGGAACAACACCGTGGGGGCGGAGGCTTGGCGCTGGCGTGCGAAAGCCGTGCAGCGGGCATCTGCGGGTGTGAGCGAGCGGGACAGTGGATGCGGCAGTGGCCGGCGTGCATGGCGAGCGAGCGCGGGGAAGGGAGGGCGAACCGCGCGCGTGGGAATCAATCGGGAGGATCGGCGTGCGGGCGTAGCGACCAGAATCCACGCGCGGGGCGCCATCGCTGGTGATGCGAGGTGGCTCCGTGGGCGCACGGGCGAGCCAGGCAGATCAGCGCTCGAGGTGGGCCTCACGTCCGCACCGATCCGATCGTACACATCTCGTCTACGCGAAGTGCAAAAATATTTCGGCCGAAGGATACAACTCGTCTATTCGGGAAACAAAATATTATGTCCGGGAAATGCATCTCGTTTACTCGGAAAACAAGAATAGTGTGTCAGAGGAGCACATCTTGTCTAATTAGGGAACAACAATATTACCAGGAACAACCCATAGGTTGAGGGGAACAAAAACATTTGTATTTAGAAATAGCTTTAAATCATATCGGAACAACCGCATAGACTTTGGGGAACAAAGTATCTTGTAGTTAGGAACAATAACTTTGACAGAGGGGAACAACATCCTATACGGAGCGGAACAAGACACTAGACAGATGAAAACAACAACCTAGACGGAGGGGAACAACGAAATAGATGGAGGAAAACAACACACAGATGGGAACACCAACCTAGACGACGTGGAACAACGAGAAACAAAATAGAGGAACAACTATCTACACGACAGAGAACAACTATCTACATGGAAGGGAACAACTATCTACACGACAGGGAACAACTATCTACACCGCGGGGAACAACTATCTACACGTCAGGGAACAACTATCTACACCGCGGGGAACAACTATCTACACGACAGGGGAACAACTATCTACACGGTAGGGAACAACTACATCAGCAAAACTGGGAACAATTTGGACGATGAGAAACAACTATATTAACAAAAAAGAACCATAAGAAATTATATTAAGAACGGAAAAATAAAAGAATGAAAAGAGAAGAAAAAGAAATAAAGAAGGAAAAGAAAGAAATCACGAAAGAAGAAAAAAAAGGCAATGAAGCGTAAACAAAAAGGAAGGGGTGAACCTCACCTAATCTATAGCGACCGAGGAATCCCAGGAAACTCACGTGGTGACGTCCGCTGCAGTATCGAGGAGTTGGCAACGATAGATCGTTTTGATAGAAGTTGAACTCCTTCGGGCGACGACACAACCAAACTGGGCCGGCCCACTCATGCGCGCTCTTCAGCGAACCGGTACTCCCTAGCGCGCGCTAGGGAGCAGTTTCCGCGGACGTGGTGCCGCACACCCCCCAACCCGGCAGTTGTGTAGTGGGCCGCGGCCCATCAGGTAATGTCGTTTTTCTTTTTCTTTTTTTATTCTTTTTCTTTTATGTTTACATATTTTCGTTTTTTTAAAGAAATTTTTTAATACGTTTTTTAAATCTGGAAGCTTAAATTTTCCTGTGTTTTTAAAAATATTTTTTCAAAAAATATTTTTTAGAATATTGTTTTTCAAAATTTGAAAATTTTAGATTGAACATTTTTCAAAATTTGTACATTTTTTTGGATTGGACATTTTTAAAATTTGAACATTTTTCGAAAATGAACATTTTTCGGGAGTTAAAAAAAGGAGAGATATAGACGCAACTCACGTGGAATATTTTTGTGGCTAATAAAAAGTGATAGAAAGAATATAGCAAACGCCGAACAAAAATTGAGGCACTATGTGGTGGCGAAGATAAAATTGATGAAGGATGCCAATCGAATGTGATGAAAAAGAAAGGTGATTTGAGCCAATAAACCAAATAAGTGCTCCGACCTCCTCTTAATAGTGCGGGGTCCTATACTTCGTGTTTTTCTCCTATCCCCCCTCGATTCTATGAAGATCAGGCATTACCTCGTGGTCAACCCGCCTAACTAGTTCTCAAATGGCTTTACACAAAGGAGGGGGCGTGAAGGTTATTGATTGGTTGACTAAAGCAATTCATGGATCCAAGAAAAAAATATTTCAATTATTTATATGAAACATTTATACTTTTTGACATCTATTAATATTTATTATGTTAAACCTAAGATCTTAATTAGTATATTTTATTTTAGTTTTACACAGTTAGCATTATAACCATATCGCTCAAGTGTAGGATACTATTTTATATAGTTCACAGATCTATCTTTCTTTACAAATGCACTTGCATGAATTTGTATTTTGTAGCGAAATATATGGTCAATTATAAAATAATGATTTTTTGAGACATCAATAAATATGTTGGTTCAGTGTAATCTCCTTAGATTGAAAAAAAATTGCAATGTCAAAGTTGTATTTGTTCACGAAGTAATATGTAACGGATGTGTTATATTAAACTCTTATGATTTGTCTACTACTTCATTATCTACGAATATATTTATTGAGAACTCTGCATTGCACATGTTTAATCTGTATGTTCATGGATGTTTCTAGAGTGCGTTATTGTAACGTAACTGAAAGTAAATATAAAATTACAGCGTGTATGAGATATCTACATGTGTGTTTGTATATCTACATGTGTGTTTGTATGCTTGTTTCGTGGAAAATTATGCATCTCATGTTGTTATTGTGATTCACCAATGGAGACACATGTGTGATATGTAATTGGTATACCAATAGAAATATTTGTAACAAAAACGCAATCCGAGAAGGAAACAATGGTTGGATAGTTATGTGAGTGGCTGTACCGAACCCACATGGTAATAAACCTTGGGTTGATGCCTTATTTGTATCTTATCGATGCAATATATTCTTCTAGTGGAAGGTGTAATACCTGTAAATTGTCAGGCGTGGTCTGTGTTGATATCTCAGTTTGTCTCGGCACTAGTCGTTGTGTAGTGTGGTTGTTTTTTCACCCTTTCAGTTCGAGGAGGGTTTCTATTTTTAGGATAATGGAGTATTTACATCCCATTATCTATGAAAATTAATTAGGGTGGCCTCCTTGGCCTTAAAAATGACCAAGGAGTATTTAGGTAAACTTACAATAATATGTCATGGCATATAGTATATTCCTTTAGGAACTGAGGGATCATGATGCCATGTTGTATTACCGCCTTTGGAAACTTGCTTGCATCTATATAATATTTGTGTATTCTATAACTATTTAGTCTTCATTTTTGTGATTCCTTCTTGATCCTAGGAATAGGTCTTGTACCAAGCTTTCCCTTGATCACTTCCTTGGCTATCTACTCATGAGACATAGATAGATGGAGAGACAGAGCATTTCGACATTCCACGATTATCTAGCTTTCATCCGTGTGTTCCCTTCATGATCCTAGTAATACAGACCTCATACCAGCTCTAGCCCACTTGTATGGACTCCTAGATGTGAAAATTTATATTTGGTATGTGGAAATACAAGTGTTTGGGCTTTTTTTATAGTAAAATGTAGCATTTTCCAAATGTGATTATTGTATCAAATAGGCGTGGAGACATTAATCTCCTAGAACAACTTCAAATAACTTGAAAATAACCATCTTCATTTTATGACTTTATGGAAGACAAAGATACAAGTAACAAATAGCTCAATGGAGGAAGGGTCGTGCTGAGAACCCTTCAGAGGCTGCGATCCCCAGAACCTCCAACTGGATAGGTCGATACGTGTCCCTGCTAGTTAAAAAGCAAGGACGTGCATCTATTTCTTTATTCGTTTCTTCCGCTTTCTATCTCGCGAGCACAACAACAACCGAGACCCGATTTACTAAGTCGGCCTCCACACACACCGCCGGTAGCATGTTTACTCTGGCAAGAAGAATCACTGCACCTGCACCTTGCAGCACCTCCGTACGCCATGGTAGCACCGCTACCAGACCATGGCAGCACCTCTGACCATGGCTCATCGCACCGCCAGAAATGGCTGGTAGCACTACCATGGCTCATAGCACTGCTAGAAATGGCTAGTAGCACTACCGACCGCTCCTTGTAGCACAGTCATCCCCCACGGTAGCTCCGCCGTCGGCAATTGCGGCACCACCGATCGCTACTCGTAGCTCCGCCGATGGGCACCTGCAGCAGCGTCGCTCGCTGATTGTAGCTCTGTCGTTAGGAAATTGCAGCGCCCCTGCTCGTAGCTCCGCTACAGGGCACCTGCAGCAGAGCCGCTAGCTGGTTGCAGCTCTGCCACTCGCTTCTTGTAGCATCGCCGTCAGGCAATTGCAACGCTGCTGCTCTCTGCCTATAGCACGGGCGCTCGAATGCAGCTCTAGCAAAAGAGATTTCTATCAGCCCGAGCACCCCTTTCAGCAGCACGTGGCCAACAACGCCAGGGTGCTCCTCTGGATTGCAGCAGCGAAAATGGAAGGGAGCTCAGACTCGGAGGTAAGCGGCCAAGGGGGAGGTCCCCCATGGAGCCAGCCCAAACGATGGTCGGATGGAGGCGTGCAACCATAGTCGGATGGAGGAGTGCAGCCATAGGTGGGTGATGAATGCATTTTTAGCATTGTTTTTACTCCTTTCTTTCACATAGATATCTCTAAGTAGCGATAAGATTTTTGTGTTTTAACGGGCTACCGCGCCCTTTATGTGCTTGTTTACGCAGGATCCCAAAATATAAAGGCAATGATAAAATATCAATAAAAACTATTATTTTATCGTATTTTGACATGATAAAAGTCATTTAAGCAGTTAACCATGCCCTTGCGTGAAAGGGAATCACGAGGACAAGTTCTAGGGAGTTTAGCGGACATCGGTATGGGGGGAGCCCGCTCGTACCATCCGCCCGTACGACGTGTTAGGAGGACCACCTCGTCAAATACTTTCACCTCCCGCAGACGGATCTGAGACCCAGCCACCATGCGACCAAAAACATCAGAACGCCGTACCATAAGATATCTCAAGGAGGAAAAAGAGGGGGAATCATCCAAGTTGCTACCGGGATCATCGGAGAATGAGGCATCATCCCCTTAATCGTCAACTGCAACATCATCACCATCTCCATCCCGTTCATCCCATTATATTGTAATCTGCATTGTCATTGTGTGTTTGTATTTGAATCCACATCGGCACCCTTATTCCATTCACAAGATTATGATGATTTCTTGATTGTTTCCATGTGTGAGTAGTTCACCTCGTTCTTGGGGGCGATGGAGAAACCCTAGTAATATTATAATATGATTGAAGATGATTTATACCTTTGCACTATGATTGTATGTTAGTTTTCTTTCGTGATGTTACATGAAGTCGACCATGTAATATTTTCCTTTGGGTCACGAGAAGGAACTACCTTCGGAAGTATGAGAGTGTATACGGCGGGAAGTGACATACCGTGTGCGATGCATTATTGTATGAAAGGAGGGGAGAAGAGATGATTCATTATGCTTAACAAATAACCATGGGGTAATTCCTTAATTATGATGGACCAATGGGTGGCTTGCATAAGGTCATCGCGGTGGTTATTCAGGGATGTGTTATGAAATGCACATCCCAACATCGAGCCTTTCCCACATACAACGAGGGAGAACAAAGATATGGATTATCTAGTTTGTGTTTTTAATCAGCACTAGTGGTGGAACCAGCAACCCCTGGGAACATTTTAGCTTTATTGAAGTTCAAACTTAATTCTTAGTAGTAATTGCACTTTTCTATTTCAGTAATTTATTTCATAAACTAAGCTACAAAACTCTTTCAAGACAACACCTCATTTGGGATTCAAGACATCTTTAAGTAATCCTAGATAAATAGCAACAATGGGCATTAAGATCTTTACCTAGTAGCTCCTCGTGGTTCGATACTTTTATTTACAAACTAGCTACAACTGATCTGTGTACTTGCGGCCATTAGCGGGGGAAGGAGGCAGCAATGCGCAGATGGAGGTGGAGGCCATCGCGGCGGGCGAGCCAGTGCCCCGAGGGATGGTGGCTTGCGGCCGTCGAGGGGAAAGGAGGTAGCGGCGCGCTCCGTAGTTTCTGGCTATCGCAGGGAAATGAGGCCATGGTGTGCAACAATGCTACGCCTACGAAATTATCCTACGAACTAAGCTTATAGATGAGGCGTGGGCTCGTGCGAACGGAGAGAAAGGGTGCATCAGTTATATCAAAATCACCCTGAGCAAATCTGCAGTTCCCACATCCGCCCGTAAGAAAATTTCTATAGAAATCTTTCCGTATAAATAACATTATTGTGTGGTGTAATATGTCAAGGACGTGAAGAGAAGTTGGGGAGAAATGGGAGATGGCGGAGAGTATAGGATCAGATGGGACGAGAGGTGGTGGGACCGGGACACACGACATGCAGGAAGTTGGAGGCTACCAGAGAAGGGAACCTTCGAAAGGAATTAGATCTTTTTCATGGAGGAAAATGCATGTTGTTGGTATGTATGATTGCATGCATGGTGGTTGAAGGGTTTTTGGTAAGGTCTTCTCCAGCGGCGCGATGCAAATCGGTGTCCGCGAGCGTCCGTTTACGTCGCGCGGCGGATACGAGAAAGATCGTTTTTGTCTGTGTGTCCGTTTGCGCCTGGGGGTGCCTCCAGCGGCCCGACGCATTTCCGCGTCGGCATGAAATATGTAGTTTGAAAACAACAAAATAAAGATATTCAACAAAGTCATAGTCCTTATTACATCCAAATTTTAAAAAGTCTACATGCAAAGAAGATGGTATTCCTCTAGGCTTTGTCTTCATGGCTAGCCAATGCCCACTAATGCTCAATCAGATCCGTCTGCAGCCGTTTGCACACGTTCTCGTTAGTGATTTCTACATTCATATGCACATAGTTCTCCCAAGATAAAGCCCCAGGGAGTGGCGCAACTAGCTCACCTTGGAAGTCCCAGTGGTTCTCATTGCGGCCATTAGGAAGCTCGTTCTCAACGATCATGTTGTGCATGATCACGCAGCATGTCATCACCTCATGCATGGTCTTCAGCGACCATGTTCTTGCCGGGTGATGGGAAATTGCCCACCGAGCTTGGAGCACACCAAATCCACGCTCCACATATTTCCTGCAAGCCTCTTGCATCGTGGCAAACCTCCTCGTCTTCTCGGAGTTTGGATTACGGACACTCTTCACCAGTGTGGCCCAGTCAGGGTAGATGCCATCAGCAAGATAATATGGCTTGTCATATTCATTTCCATTGATCTCATAGCTCACCCGGGGAGTGATGACCCACAAGTATAGGGGGTGTATCGTAGTATTTTCGATAATTAAGAATGTCGATCCCAATGAGGAGCAGAAGGTGTTGACAAGCAGTTTCGATGAAGGATTCACTGTAAATGCTCACAGACAAGTATTCAGGGGGTTTTGATGTAGCAGTTAAAATAAGTACGAGTAAGTAAAGTGCGAGAGTAACAATTGCAGCGAGTGGCCCAATCCTTTTTAGCACAAAGGACAAGCCGGTTTGTTTACTTATAATGACCAAACGTTCTTGAGGACACACGGGATTTTAGTCTAGTGCTTTCATTTCATATGGCTAATTAATCTTCATTGTTTTGATAAGTGTTGTGTGGGTGAACCTATGCTAATGCACCGCCCTTCCTAGGACTAATACATACTTGTGATTATACCCCTTGCAAGCATCCGCAACTACAAGAAAGTAATTAAGATAAATCTAACCACAGCCTTAAACTCTGAGATCCTGCTATCCCTCCTGCATCGATATACCAACGGGGGTTCAGGTTTCTGTCACTCCGGCAACCCCGCAATTAGCAAACGAGTACAAGATGTATTCCCCTAGGCCCATAAAGGTGAAGTATCATGTAGTCGACGTTCACATGACACCACTAGAAGAATAACACCACAACTTAAATATCATAACATTGAATATTACTCAATCATACTTCACTACTAAACATTTAGACTTCACCCATGTCCTCAAGAACTAAACGAACTACTCACGAGACATCATATGGAACATGATCAGAGGTGATATGATGATGAATAACAATCTGAACATAAACCTTGGTTCAATGGTTTCACTCAATAGCATCAATAACAAGTAGAAATCAATACCGGGAGAGTTTCCCCTATCAAACAATCAAGATCCAACCCAAATTGTTACAGCGGCGACGATGTGCAGCGGTGGAGACGGCGGTGATGATTGATGTCTACGCCCCCCTCCTTTTCCTGTAGACCGTGTTGGGCCTCCAAGAGCAGAGGTTTGTAGAACAGCAACAAGTTTTCCCTTAAGTGGATCACCCAAGGTTTATCGAACTCAGGGAGGAAGAGGTCAAAGATATCCCTCTCATGCAACCCTGCAACCACAAAGCAAGAAGTCTCTTGTGTCCCCAACACACCTAATAGGTGCACTAGTTCGGCGAAGAGATAGTGAAATACAGGTGGTATGAATAAGCAGTAGCAACGGCACCAGAAAAGTGCTTTGCCCAGGACAGTAAACAAGCAGTAGTAACGCAGCAGTAGTAACACAGTAAAACAGTAAACAAGCAGCAATAGCAGTATTTAGGGACAAGGCCTAGGGATCATACTTTCACTAGTGGACACTCTCAACTTTGATCACATAACATAATAGATAAATGCATACTCTACACTCTCTTGTTGGATGATGAACACATTGCGTAGGATTACACGAACCCTCAATGCCGGAGTTAACAAGCTCCACAATTCAATGTTCATATTTAAATAACCTTAGAGTGTAAGATAGATCAACACAACTAAACCAAGTACTAACGTAGCATGCACACTGTCACCTTCATGCTAAGAAAGGAGGCATAGATCACATCAATACCATCATAGCAATAGTTAACTTCATAATCTACAAGAGATCATAATCATAGCCTACGCCAAGTACTAACACGGATGCACACACTGTCACCATTACACCATGCAGGAGGAATAAAACTACTTTAATAACATCACTAGAGTAGCACATAGATAAATTGTGATACAAAACACATTGCAATCATAAAGAGATATAAATAAGCACTTCACTATGCCATTCATAACAGTGAATAAGTATTCTGTGAAATATAGCCTAAGAGACCCACACGGTGCACACACTGTCACCTTTACACACGTGGGACAAGGAGTCTCCGGAGATCACATAAGTAAAATTCACTTGACTAGCATAACGACATCTAGATTACAAGCATCATCATATGAATCTCAATCATGTAAGGTAGCTCATGAGATTATTGTATTGAAGTACATAGGAGAGAGATGAACCACATAGCTACCGGTACGGCCCCGAGCCTCGATGGAGAACTACTCCCTCCTCATGGGAGACAGCAGCGTTGATGGAGATGGCGGTGGTGTTGATGGAGGAGCCTTCCGGGGGCACTTCCCCGTCCCGGCGGCGTGCCGGAACAGAGACTCCTGTCCCCCAGATCTTGGCTTCGCGATGGCTGCGGCTCTGGAAGGTTTCTCGTACCGTGGCTTTTTCGTCTCGAGGTTTTAGGTCCAGGGGCTTTATATAGGCGAAGAGGCGGCGTCAGAAGGTTGAAGGGGCGCCGACACTATAGGGGGGCGCGGGCCCCCCCTTGGCCACGCCGGCCTAGGGTTTGGTGGGCCTGTGCCCCCTCTCTGGCGGTTCTCGGGTGTTCTGGATGCTTCCGGGCAAAATAGGAACCTGGGCGTTGATTTCGTCCGATTCCGAGAATATTTCTTTACTAGGATTTCTGAAACCAAAAACAGCAGAAAACAGGAACTGGCACTTCGGCATCTTGTTAATAGGTTAGTTCCAGAAAATGCATAATAATGACATAAAGTGTGCATAAAACATGTAGAAATCATCAATAATGTGGCATGGAACATAAGAAATTATCGATACGTCGGAGACGTATCAGCATCCCCAAGCTTAGTTTCTGCTCGTCCCGAGCAGGTAAACGATAACAAAGATAATTTCTGGAGTGACATGCCATCATAACCTTGATCATACTATTTGTAAAGCATATGTAGTGAATGCAGCGATCAAAACAATGTGTATGACATGAGTAAACAAGTGAATCATATAGCAAAGACTTTTCATGAATAGTACTTCAAGACAGGCATCAATAAGTCTTGCATAAGAGTTGACTCATAAAGCAATAATTCATAGTAAAGGCATTGAAGCAACACAAAGGAAGATGAAGTTTCAGCGGTTGCTTTCAACTCATAACATGTATATCTCATGGATAGTTGTCAATGCAAAGTAATATAACAAGTGCAATATGCAAGTATGTAAGAATCAATGCACAGTTCACACAAGTGTTTGCTTCTTGAGATGGAGAGAGATAGGTGAACTGACTCAACAACAAAAGTAAAAGAATGGTCCTTCAAAGAGGAAAGCATCGATTGCTATATTTGTGCTAGAGCTTTGGTTTTGAAAACAAGAAACAATTTTGTCAACGGTAGTAATAAAGCATATGTATCATGTAAATTATATCTTACAAGTTGCAAGCCTCATGCATAGTATACTAATAGTGCCCGCACCTTGTCCTAATTAGCTTGGATTACCGGGATTATCACAATGCACATGTTTTAACCAAGTGTCACAAAGGGGTACCTCTATGCCGCCTGTACAAAGGTCTAAGGAGAAAGCTCGCATTGGATTTCGCTATTGATTATTCTCAACTTAGACATCCATACCGGGACAACATAGACAACAGATAATGGACTCCTCTTTTATGCATAAGCATGTAACAACAATTAATTTTCTCATATGAGATTGAGGATATATGTCCAAAACTGAAACTTCCACCATGGATCATGGCTTTAGTTAGCGGCCCAATGTTCTTCTCTAACAATATGCATGCTCTAACCATAAGGTGGTAGATCGCTCTTACTTCAGACAAGATGAACATGCATAGCAACTCACATGAAATTCAACAAAGGGTAGTTGATGGCGTCCCCAGAAACATGGTTATCGCACAACAAGCAACTTAATAAGAGATAAAGTGCATAAGTACATATTCAATACCACAATAGTTTTTAAGCTATTTGTCCCATGAGCTATATATTGCAAAGGTGAATGATGGAATTTTAAAGGTAGCACTCAAGCAATTTACTTTGGAATGGTGGGGAAATACCATGTAGTAGGTAGGTATGGTGGACACAAATGGCATAGTGGTTGGCTCAAGGATTTTGGATGCATGAGAAGTATTCCCTCTCGATACAAGGTTTAGGCTAGCAAGGTTATTTGAAACAAACACAAGGATGAACCGGTGCAGCAAAACTCACATAAAAGACATATTGTAAACATTATAAGAATCTACACCGTCTTTCTTGTTGTTCAAAACTCAATACTAGATATTATCTAGACTTTAGAGAGACCAAATATGCAAACCAAATTTGAGCATGCTCTATGTATTTCTTCATTAATGGGTGCAAAGTATATGATGCAAGAGCTTAAACATGAGCACAACAATTGCCGAGTATCACATTATCCAAGACATTTTAGCAATTACTACATGTAGCATTTTCCAATTCCAACCATATAACAATTAACGAAGCAGTTTCAACCTTCGCCATGAACATTAAAAGCTAAGAACACATGTGTTCATACGAACCAGCGGAGCGTGTCTCTCTCCCACACAAGTATTTATTCAAACAGAAACAAAAACAAGAAACATACAGACGCTCCAAGTAAAGTACATAAGATGTGATGGAATAAAAATATAGTTTCAGGGGAGGAACCTGATAATGTTGTCGATGAAGAAGGGGATGCCTTGGGCATCCCCAAGCTTAGATGCTTGAGTCTTCTTGAAATATGCAGGGATGAACCACCGGGGCATCCCCAAGCTTAGAGCTTTCACTCTCCTTGATCATAGTATATCATCCTCCTCTCTTGACCCTTGAAAACTTCCTTCACACCAAACTCGAAATAACTCATTAGAGGGTTAGTGCATAATCAAAATTCACATGTTCAGAGGTGACACAATCATTCTTAACACTTCTGGACATTGCCCAAAGCTTCTGAAAGTTAATGGAACAAAGAAATCCATTCAACATAGCAAAAGAGGCAATGCGAAATAAAAGGCAGAATCTGTCAAAACAGAACAGTCCGTAAAGACGAATTTTTAATAAATACTTCCGTTGCTCAGATCAGAAAAATCAAAACTAATGAAAGTTGCGTACATATCTGAGGAACACGCACGTAAATTGGCATATTTTTCTGAGTTACCTACAGAGAAAACAGCCCACATTCGTAACAGATAGAAATCTGTTTCTGCGCAGAAATCCAAATCTAGTATCAACCTTCGATTAGAGGCTTCACTTGGCACAACAAAACACAAAACTAAGATAAGGAGAGGTTGCTACAGTAGTAAACAACTTCCAAGACACAAATATAAAACAAAGTACTGTAGCAAAATAACACATGGGTTATCTCCCAAGAAGTTCTTTCTTTATAGCTATTAAGATGGGCTCAGCAGTTTTAATGTTGCACTCGCAGGAAATAGTATTTGGAGCAAAAAGAGAGCATCAAGAGGCAAATACAAAACACATTTAAGTCTAACATGCTTCCTATGAAAAGGAATCTTGTAAATAAACAAGTTCAAGAAGCATAATGCAACAAGCATAGAAAGATAAAACAGGTGTAGCTTCAAAAATTTCAGCACATAGAGAGGTATTTTAGTAACATGAAAATTTCTACAACCATATTTTCCTCTCTCATAATAACTTTCAGTAGCATCATGAGCAAACTCAACAATATAACTATCACATAAAGCATTCTTATCATGAGTCTCATGCATAAAATTATTACCCTCCACATAGGCATAATCAATTTTATTAGTTGTACTGGGAGCAAATTCAACAAAGTAGCTATCATTATTATTCTCATCAAGTGTAGGAGGCATAGTATAATCATAAAAAGCTTTATCCTCCGTAGTAGGTGGCAACAAAAGACCACTATCATTATAATCATCATAAATAGGAGGCAAAGTATCATCAAAGTAAATTTTCTCCTTAATGCTTGGGGGACTAAAAATATCATGCTCATCAAAGCCAGCTTCCCCAAGCTTAGAATTTTCCATATCATTAGCAACCATGGTGTTCAAAGCGTTCATACTAATATTACTACCAGCATGCAAATAAGGTTCCATAGGTTTTTTAATTTTCGCATCAAACCATCCATGTCTTAAATCAGGAAATAGAATAAGAAGCTCATTGTTGTCCATTATGCCTAACTAGTGTAAACAAGAAACAAAAAGATGCAATTGCAGGATCTAAAGGAAATAGCTTCGAGTACTTACAACGGCGCCGGAAAATAGCTTAGTAGCCGAGATCCAGAGGGTGAGTACCTTTTACCTTTCCTCCCCGGCAACGGTGCCAGAAATTAGCTTGATGTCTACGCCCCTCTCCTTTTCCTGTAGACAGTGTTGGGCCTCCAAGAGCAGAGGTTTGTAGAACAGCAGCAAGTTTTCCCTTAAGTGGATCACCCAAGGTTTATCGAACTCAGGGAGGAAGAGGTCAAAGATATCCCTCTCATGCAACCCTGCAACCACAAAGCAAGAAGTCTCTTGTGTCCCCAACACACCTAATAGGTGCACTAGTTCGGCGAAGAGATAGTGAAATACAGGTGGTATGAATAAGCAGTAGCAACGGCACCAGAAAAGTGCTTTGCCTAGGACAGTAAACAAGCAGTAGTAACGCAGCAGTAGTAACGCAGTAAAACAGTAAACAAGCAGCAATAGCAGTATTTAGGGACAAGGCCTAGGGATCATACTTTCACTAGTGGACACTCTCAACTTTGATCACATAACAGAATAGATAAATGCATACTCTACACTCTCTTGTTGGATGATGAACACATTGCGTAGGATTACACGAACCCTCAATGCCGGAGTTAACAAGCTCCACAATTCAATGTTCATATTTAAATAACCTTAGAGTGTAAGATAGATCAACACAACTAAACCAAGTACTAACGTAGCATGCACACTGTCACCTTCATGCTAAGAAAGGAGGCATAGATCACATCAATACCATCATAGCAATAGTTAACTTCATAATCTACAAGAGATCATAATCATAGCCTACGCCAAGTACTAACACGGATGCACACACTGTCACCATTACACCGTGCAGGAGGAATAAAACTACTTTAATAACATCACTAGAGTAGCACATAGATAAATTGTGATACAAAACACATTGCAATCATAAAGAGATATAAATAAGCACTTCACTATGCCATTCATAACAGTGAATAAGTATTCTGTGAAATATAGCCTAAGAGACCCACACGGTGCACACACTGTAACCTTTACACACGGGGGACAAGGAGTCTCCGGAGATCACATAAGTAAAATTCACTTGACTAGCATAACGACATCTAGATTACAAGCATCATCATATGAATCTCAATCATGTAAGGCAGCTCATGAGATTATTGTATTGAAGTACATAGGAGAGAGATGAACCACATAGCTACCGGTACAGCCCCGAGCCTCGATGGAGAACTACTCCCTCCTCATGGGAGACAGCAGCGTTGATGGAGATGGCGGTGGTGTTGATGGAGGAGCCTTCCGGGGGCACTTCCCCGTCCCGGCGGCGTGCCGGAACAGAGACTCCTGTCCCCCAGATCTTGGCTTCGCGATGGCGGCGGCTCTGGAAGGTTTCTCGTACCGTGGCTTTTTCGTCTCGAGGTTTTAGGTCCAGGGGCTTTATATAGGCGAAGAGGCGGCGTCAGAAGGTCGAAGGGGCGCCGACACTATAGGGGGGTGCGGGCCCCCCCTTGGCCGCGCCGGCCTAGGGTTTGGTGGGCTTGTGCCCCCTCTCTGGCGGTTCTCGGGTGTTCTGGATGCTTCCGGGCAAAATAGGAACCTGGGCGTTGATTTCGTCCGATTCCGAGAATATTTCTTTACTAGGATTTCTGAAACCAAAAACAGCAGAAAACAGGAACTGGCACTTCGGCATCTTGTTAATAGGTTAGTTCCAGAAAATGCATAATAATGACATAAAGTGTGCATAAAACATGTAGAAATCATCAATAATGTGGCATGGAACATAAGAAATTATCGATACGTCGGAGACGTATCAATGATGATGGAGATGATGACGATGGTGATGGAGATGATGTCCAGCTCGATGACGGTGATGATGGCGTCGATTTCCCCCTCCGGGAGGGAATTTCCCCGGCGGATTTAAGCCTGCCGGAGAGCTCTTTTCTCTCTGGTGTTCTCCGCCTCGCAGAGGCGGCTGTGACTCTTCGCGACTATCCTCCTTGAGCTTAGGTTTTCGGGACGAAGAAATACGCGAAGGAGAGGAGGCCAGAGGGGGCTGTGGGCCCCCTCCCCACAAGGCGGCGCGGCCAGGCCTTGGCCCGCGCCGGCCTGTGAGGTGGGCCCACGGCGGCCCTCCTCGGCTCCTCCTTCTGGCTCCCTTCGTCTTCTGAAAAAATAGGATTTTTCATATAAATTCCGTCAATTGCTGATCTTCCGAAATATTGCATTCTGACGGCACTTTTTCCAGCAGAATCCTGACTCCGGTACGCGATCCTCCAATAATCATGAAACATGCAAAATAGATGAAATAACATAAGTATCATCTCCAAATACGAAATATATCAATGAATAACAGCAAATTATGATATAAAATAGTGATGCAAAATGGACGTATCAACTCCCCCCAAGCTTAGACTTCGCTTGTCCCCAAGCAAAACTGAACTCGGTAAACAGGACCACATGTTTATGGAGTGAAGAGTCGATAAATAAAATACGGACAAGCTGCATCATATTCATTCACACAAGACATTCTAGTAAACAACTTCTTCATATAATTCAACTTGAAACAAGTAGAAGGTAATCACAAATAAAGGTGCATAAGAAATCATAATTGGTGATGGCAAACTTCGTTCTTGGTCAGAGAACAATTAACAGGTTATACTTATCTATCGAGCAGCGCTCTCATGTTAAAGTTTATATGGCACAACTTGCATACTCAATCATAATAATCTCCTCATAATCATCGATAACTTTCAAAGCTATATTCATTCGGATAAAACTTGCACTAAACAAGGAAGAGTAAAAGACATGATGAAGTAAATCACAATATAGATGGTTTGATCACAACAACTCAAATGCTTGCTTGAGATGGAGGGAAATAGGTTTACTGACTCAACATAAAGTAAAAGACAGGCCCTTCACAGAGGGAAGCAGGGATTAAATCATGTGCTAGAGCTTTTTCAGTTTTGAAATCATATAAAGAGAGTAAAAGTAACATTTTGAGAGGTGTTTGTTGTTGTCAACGACTGGTAGCGGGTATTCCAACCCCCTTGCCAGACAAACTCTCGAAGAGCGGCTCCCATAAGGCTTTATTTTAGGTTGGCACTCCTCCCAACCTTTGCTTTCACAAACCATGGCTAACCGAATCCTCGGGTGCCTGCCAAGAATCTCATCCCATGAAGGAGTGCCTTTTTATTTAGTTTTATTTTGATGACACTCCTCCCCTCCTTTGCTTTCTCAAGCCATGGCTAACCGAATCCTCGGGTGCCGTCCAACAATCACATACCATGGAGGAGTGTCTATTTGTATGAAGGTTAATTAATCGGGGCTGGGAACCCCATTGCCAGCTCTTTTGCAAAATTATTGGATAAGTGGATGAAGCCACTAGTCCATTGGTGAAAGTTGCCCAACAAGATTGAAAGATAAAACACCACATACTTCCTCATGAGCTATAAAACATTGACACAAATAAGAGGTAATAAATTTTGAATTGTTTAAAGGTAGCACACGAAGTATTTACTTGGAATGGCAGAAAATACCATGTAGTAGGTAGTTATGGTGGACACAAATGGCGTAGGTTTGGGTTAAGGTTTGGATGCACGAGAAGCATTCCCTCTCGGTACAGGTTTTTGGCTAGCAAGGTTAATTAGCAAGCACAAGAGTTGAGGGAAACAAACAAATATACATGTGATAGAAACAATCATGCATCTTCCTTGTAAGCACAAACAATTTTAACTTCAGAATAATAAGCTAAGGAGCTAACAAGAAAGAAAGACAATGAAACAACATATCTACATGTATTTCTCTTTTCTACTTAAACCTCAAAGTGTTGTTGCTATTGACCAACGCTAAGTTTGCCAAAACCAAATAGATTTATTCAATGCTCCCAAAGTGATACCAATACTAATAACAAGATCAATCATATAATAGAGGTTGCAAACTAAAATAAGATGTGCAATATGTAAATGATAAGACTTCTCATTAATATTCCATAACGATAACTCACACCAAGGGATACATAGACAACCAACTAAGGGAAAGATACTTCCACACTGCAACCCATCTTATATGATAACTTCCCTACTCATGATATGACACTACTTGATAGTAAAAAGTAAAAGATAGTGATGATGTGATACCGCAGCACTCCCCCAAGCTTGGAACAAACCAAGGGGATGCCAATACCGATGATGAATTACTCCTTCGGCGGTGGTGGTGATGAATTCTTGACAAGATTCTCAACAAGCTCCTGAAGCTCATCAATCTTGTACATGAGGTTTCGGATCATCTCCGAATTGTGCTCGACGCGGTTAAGAAGTATGTCCGACGGCGAGTCCCAACTCTTGGAGTTATTTCCCCACTCTTCAACTTCAGGCTTCATCCTTCCTGCAGTGTTAGAACGATCTATATCCCAATTTCTAGGCAATGCTGCCTTGGGAATCCTTTCAACTTGACTATTGTAAATTAGATTGCGGAAGGGGTGGTAAGTACCTGAAGAAGATGTCTTTGGAGCTAGGTAATGACGTGGAACCCTTCCTCCGGTGCGAATTCTTGCGCTCCTCTTTGCACTAAAAGGGTTATCCACCACCTCGATGCTTGCGATGGTAGCACGCGGGTATGCGCGCGAGTCTTCCTCCACTTCTTCTTCATCTTCTTCCTTGACGCTCTTGTCCACCTCTTTCCACTCGGGATCTTGAATCTCTTCGAAAGCCCCTTGCCCTTGTTGTTGGAAACCATGATGCTTCTAGATTGAAAATAGATCCTGGCAAAAACAGCTCGAAACAAAACATGTCGAGAAAACGATATACGGACCTCCAGGGGTCCGGGGGATTATATAGCAGGAATTTTTACGACATAAGGAAAGTACCAGGTCGAACCAGAGTCGGAGAGGGGCGACGAGGTGGCCACCTCATAGGGCGGCGCGGCCAGGCTGGGGCCCACGCCGGCCTATGAGGGCACGCCCTCGTGCGTCTCCTCCACTCCGTTTCGATCTCGTAATTTATCATATTTTCCAAAAACAGCGAAAACAGTGTTCAGAAAGTAAATCGCGAACTCTTTATTACCAGTACTGTTACCTATTCAAAGTCGAACTCTGGCGGACTGTCAATTTGACCTTTGATGAAAGCCTCCGGTGTTTCCACTCGAATAACATCAACATCTTCATTATAAGAATCACCTGAGATATAATGCTTGAGTCTTTGTCCATTCACCACTTGTGTGGCATCGCCTTGGAGAGAACTAATTTTAATTGCTCCTGAACGATACACCTCCTCAACGACATATGGTCCTTCCCATTTCGAGAGTAATTTCCCTGCAAAGAATCTGAGACGAGACCGATACAATAGGACTTTATCCCCAATATTAAATTCTATTTTGATAATTCTTCTATCATGCCATTTCTTAACTTTCTCTTTAAAGAGTTTAGCATTTTCATAAGCTTCACTTCTCCATTCATCTAGAGAACTCAATTGTAGCAATCTCTTCTTACCGGCTAGTTTGGGATCTTTATTTAGTTCTCCTACAGCCCAATAAGCTTTGTGCTCTAGTTCTAAAGGTAAATGACAAGCTTTTCCATAAACCATTTTATACGGTGACATACCCATGGGATTTTTATAAGCAGTTCTATAAGCCCATAGTGCTTCCTTCAATTTACTAGCCCAATTCTTTCTAGTTTTATTAACGGTCTTTTCCAAGATAGATTTAATCTCTCTATTTGATAATTCTACTTGCCCGCTAGTTTGAGGATGATAAGCGGAAGAAATTCTATGATTGATACCATATTTAGCAAGAGTTTTTCTAAAACCACCATGAATAAAATGAGAACCTCCATGAGTCATAATATATCTAGGAACTCCAAATCTAGGAAAAATAATATCTAAAAGCATTCTTAAAGAGGTCTCACCATCAGCACTTTTTGTAGGTATGGCTTCCACCCATTTAGTAACATAATCAACAGCAACAAGTATATGAGTGTTACCTTCTGAAGAGGGGGAAGGTCCCATGAAGTCAAATCCCCAACAATCAAATGGTTCAATAACAAGAGTATAATTCATAGGCATTTCATTGCGTCTGGAGATATTACCAGCCCTTTGACATTCATCACAAGATAAAATAAACTTCCTTGCGTCCTTGAAGAGAGTTGGCCAATAAAAACCTGATTGTAGAACGTTTTGCGCTGTTCTATCTCCGGCGTGATGTCCTCCATAAGCACTACCATGACATTTACTCAGTATCTCCTGTTGTTCATATTCGGGAACACATCTTCGCAGAATACCATCCACTCCTTCTTTATATAAGTGTGGGTCATCCCAAAAATAATGCCTCAAGTCATAAAAGAATTTCCTCCTTTGCTGGGCTGAAAAGGTTGGAGGCAAGTACTTGGAAACAATAAAGTTAGCATAATCAGCATACCAAGGGTTATCTCGCGAACTCACCTTTATTACAGCCAATTGTTCATTTGGAAAACTATCATTAACAGGAATAGGATCATAAGCAATATTTTCCAATCTAGACAAGTTATCAGCAACAAGATTTTCAGCACCTTTCCTATCTACAATATGCAAATCAAATTCTTGCAACAGAAGCACCCATCTAATAAGCCTTGGCTTAGCATCTTTCTTTTGCATAAGGTATCTAATTGCAGCATGATCAGTATGAATTGTAACTTTTGAATCAACAATATAAGATCTAAACTTATCACAAGCAAAGACTACAGCTAACAATTCTTTTTCAGTAGTAGCATAATTTTCTTTGAGCAGCATCAAGAGTTTTACTAGCATAATGAATAACATTTAATTTTTTATCTACCCGCTGTCCAAGAACAGCGCCTACAGCAAAATCACTAGCATCACACATAATTTCAAAAGGTAAGTTCCAATCAGGAGGTTCAACTATAGGAGCAGTTGTTAAGGCTTTCTTTAGAGTTTCAAAAGCTTCCTTACAATCATCATCAAAAACAAAAGGTACATCTTTTTGAAGAAGATTAGTAAGAGGCTTTGAAATCTTGGAGAAGTCTTTAATAAACCTCCTATAAAACCCAGCATGACCAAGAACACTACGAATACCTTTAACATCCCTAGGATAGGGCATCTTCTCAATTGCTTCAACTTTAGCTCTATCAACTTCAATACCTCTCTCGGAAATTTTATGTCCCAATACAATTCCTTCATTAACCATAAAGTGGCATTTCTCCCAATTAAGGACAAGGTTAGTTTCTTCACACCTCTGCAGAACTTTATCAAGGTTCCGCAAGCAATTATCAAAAGAATTCCCATAGACATAAAAATCATCCATAAATACCTCAACAATATTCTCACAAAAGCCATGAAAAATAGCAGACATGCATCTTTGAAAAGTAGCAGGGGCATTACATAAACCAAAAGGCATACGTCTATAAGCATAATTTCCACAGGGACAAGTGAAAGTGGTTTTCTCTTGATCCTTAGTTTTAACAGCAATTTGTGAAAACCCAGAATAACCATCAAGAAAGCAAAAATGAGTATTTTTAGATAACCTTTCTAACATTTGATCAATAAAAGGCAAAGGGTAATGATCTTTCTTAGTAACCTTATTAACTTTTCGATAATCAATGCACATTCTATACCCTACAACTACTCTTTGAGGTATGAGCTCATCATTATCATTAGGCACAACAGTCATTCCTCCTTTCTTAGGAACACAATGCACAGGACTAACCCATCTACTATCAGCAATAGGATATATAATCCCAGCTTCAAGAAGTTTTAATACCTCATTTCTTACCACATCCTTCATCTTAGGAATTAGACGACGCTGATGTTCAACAACAGGCTTTGCATCATCTTCCATATTAATGGCATGTTGGCAAATAGAGGGAGAAATCCCCTTCAAGTCATCAAGAGTGTAGCCAATAGCTCCTCGGTGTTTCTTCAATATTTCCAATAGCCTTTCTTCTTCAAACTCTGAAAGCTTAGAACTAATAATAACAGGATATATTTTCTTATCATCAATATGAGCATATTTAAGATTATCAGGCAATGGTTTTAAATCAAAGACAGGATCTTCCTTTGGTGGCAGTGTTGTACCTAGATCTTCTACCGGTAAATCATGCTTAAGAATAGGTTGACGAAGGAAAATTTCATCAAGCTCATTTCTTTCTTCCCTAAAAACTTCACTCTCACTATTCTCCAAATGTTGGTGCAAAGAATTATTAGGAGCAAGAGCAATAGATGCACACTGTTCAACTCTAAAATCATTATTAGGCGAATCAGCTTTGTACGGAGTTTTGGCAAATTTAGAGAATTTAAACTCATTAGATTCACCAGCAAATTTAGTCAAAATTTTCTCTTTCTTGCAATCTATAACAGCTCCACAAGTATTTAGAAAAGGTCTACCAAAAATGATAGGACAATATTTACTAGCAGCAGAACCAAGTAACAAAAAGTCAGCAGGATATTTAATCTTACCGCATAGAACTTCCACATCTCGAACAATACCAATTGGAGAGATAGTTTCTCTATTAGCCAGCCGAATAACCACATCAATATCTTCAAGTTCACAAGAACCAATTTCGTGCATAATCTCCGTGTAAAGCTCATAAGGAATAGCACTAATACTTGCACCAATATCGCATAAACCATAATAGCAATGATCACCAATTCTAACAGATAGCATAGGAACACTAGCTTTCCTAGACTTATTAGGATGTGAAACAATATTAGAAGCATCTTCACAAAAAATAATATGACCATCTTCCACATTTTTAGTCACAAGATCTTTAACAATTGCAATAGCAGGTTCAACCTTTATTTGTTCTTCAGGTTCTATAGGTTTCTTTTCACTTTTATTAACCACACTATTTATAACAGAGTAGTCCTTCATTTTAGCAGGGAAAGGAGTTTTTTCAATATAAGTTTCAGGAATAACATGATCAACAGTTTCAACTACAACACATTTATTTATAGATGAATCAATTTTATCTTTATACGGTTCATGATACTTATCAAAATTCTTCTTAGGAAATTCATAATGAGAGGCAAAAGCTTTATAAAGATTTGCAGCAACTTGAGAATCAAGACCATAAGTAGCACTCATATTACGGAATTTATCAGTATCCATAAAAGCTTCAACGCATTTATAATCATAATTTATACCTGATTCTCTATCCTTATCGTTCTCCCATCCTTCAGTATTCTCCTGGATCCGATTAAGAAGGTCCCTTTTAAACTCTTCTTTGTTGCGTGTAAATGATCCAGAACAAGAAGTATCCAGCAAGGTCTTGTCTTGAAAAGAAAGTCTTGCATAGAAACTATCAATGATAACATTAGCAGGAAGCTCATGAATGGGGCATTTGAGCATTAAAGACTTCAATCTCCCCCACGCTTGGGCAATACTCTCTCCATCATGAGACAAAAATTATATATGCGGTTCCGATCTTTGTGAATTTCACTTGGAGGATAGAACTTAGAATAAAATCGGGGCACAATATCATTCCATTCAAGAGAATCCCCATTATCCAGTAATTTATACCAATGCGCCGCTTTACCAGACAACGATATAGAGAATAATTTCTTCCTCACTTCATCCATAGCAATACCTGCACACTTGAATAAACCGCATAATTCATGTAAGAACAGTAAATGATCTCCAGGATGGACAGTTCCATCCCCTGTATAGCGGTTATCCACAACACGTTCAATAATTTTCATAGGTATTTTGTATGGTATTTCTTCCTCACCTGGCGCCTCATCCACTACCTTTGCAGTAGTAGTAGATTTTCCAAATAAAAATTCAAGAGAAGATCTCTCCATAATGAATTATAGCAGCAGGCAGAAATAAAATCAGCACAAACAGTAAAAGTTTCCCTTACCAATTCCACTTACCAATAGCGCTCAGCTCCCCGGCAACGGCGCCAGAAAATAGTCTTGATGACCCACAAGTATAGGGGGTGTATCGTAGTATTTTCGATAAGTAAGAATGTCGATCCCAACAAGGAGCAGAAGCTGTTGACAAGCAGTTTCGATGAAGAATTCACTGTAAATGCTCACAGACAAGTATTCAGGGGGTTTTGATGTAGCAGTTGAAATAAGTACGAGTAAGTAAAGTGCGAGAGTAACAATTGCAGCGAGTGGCCCAATCCTTTTTAGCACAAAGGACAAGCCGGTTTGTTTACTTATAATGACCAAACGTTCTTGAGGACACACGGGATTTTAGTCTAGTGCTTTCGTTTCATATGGCTAATTAATCTTCATTGTTTTGATAAGTGTTGTGTGGGTGAACCGATGCTAATGCACCGCCCTTCCTAGGACTAATACATACTTGTGATTATACCCCTTGCAAGCATCCGCAACTACAAGAAAGTAATTAAGATAAATCAAACCACAGCCTTAAACTCTGAGATCCTGTTATCCCTCCTGCATCGATATACCAACGGGGGTTCAGGTTTCTGTCACTCCGGCAACCCCGCAATTAGTAAACGAGTACAAGATGTATTCCCCTAGGCCCATAAAGGTGAAGTATCATGTATTCGACGTTCACATGACACCACTAGAAGAATAACACCACAACTTAAATATCATAACATTGAATATTACTCAACCATACTTCACTACTAACATTTAGACTTCACCCATGTCCTCAAGAACTAAACGAACTACTCACGAGACATCATATGGAACATGATCAGAGGTGATATGATGATGAATAGCAATCTGAACATAAACCTTGGTTCAATGGTTTCACTCAATAGCATCAATAACAAGTAGAAATCAATACCGGGAGAGTTTCCCCTATCAAACAATCAAGATCCAACCCAAATTTTACAGCGGTGACGATGTGCAGCGGTGGAGACGGCGGTGATGATGATGGAGATGATTGATACGTCTCCAACGTATCGATAATTTCTTATGTTCCATGCCACTTATTTGATGATACCTACATGTTTTATGCATACTTTATGTCATATTTATGCATTTTCCGGCACTAACCTATTAACAAGATACCGAAGAGCCAGTTGCTGTTTTCTGCTGTTTTTGGTTTCAGAAATCCTAGTAAGGAAATATTCTCAGAATTGGACGAAATCAACGCCCAGGATCTTATTTTTCCACGAAGCTTCCAGAACACCGGGAGAGATACGAAGTGGGGCGACGAGGCGGCCAGACGCTAGGGCGGCGCGGCCCAGGCCCTGGCTGCGCCGGCCTAGTGTGTGGGCCCCTCGCGTCGCCCCTAAACCTACCTCTCCGACTATAAGAAGCCTTCGTCGATAATAACTCCAGTACCGAGAGCCACGATACGGAAAACCTTCCAGAGACACCGCCGCCGCCAATCCCATCTCGGGGGATTCAGGAGATCGCCTCTGGCACCCTGCCGGAGAGGGGAATCATCTCCCGGAGGACTCTTCACCGCCATGGTCGCCTCCGGAGTGATGTGTGAGTAGTTCACCCCAGGACTATGGGTCCATAGCAGTAGCTAGATGGTCGTCTTCTCCGAATTGTGCTTCATTGTTGGATCTTGTGAGCTGCCTAACATGATCAAGATCATCTATCTGTAATGCTACATGTTGTGTTTGTTGGGATCCGATGAATATGGAATACTATGCTATGTTGATTATCAATCTATTATCTATGTGTTGTTTATGATCTTGCATGCTCTCTGTTATTAGTAGAGGCTCTGGCCAAGTTTTTGCTTTTAACTCCAAGAGGGAGTATTTATGCTCGATAGTGGGTTCATGCCTCCATTAAATCTGGGACAGTGACAGAAAGTTCTAAGGTTGTGGATGTGCTGTTGCCACTAGGGATAAAACATCGATGCTATGTTTAAGGATGTAGTTGTTGATTACATTACACACCATACTTAATGCAATTGTCTGTTGTTTGCAACTTAATACTGGAAGGGGTTCGGATGATAACCTGAAGGTGGACTTTTTAGGCATAGATGCATGCTGGATAGCGGTCTATGTACTTTGTCGTAATGCCCAATTAAATCTCACTATACTCATCATATCATGTATGTGCATGGTCATGCCCTCTTTATTTGTCAATTGCCCAACTGTAATTTGTTCACCCAACATGCTATTTATCTTATGGGAGAGACGCCTCTAGTGAACTGTGGACCTCGGTCCATTCTTTTAATCGAATACAATCTACTGCAATACTTGTTCTACTGTTTTCAGCAAACAATCATCATCCACACTATACATCTAATCCTTTGTTACAGCAAGCCGGTGAGATTGACAACCTCACTGTCACGTTGGGGCAAAGTAATTTGGTTGTGTTGTGTAGGTTTTCACGTTGGCGCCGGAATCCCTGGTGTTGCGCCGCACTACACTCCACCGCCATCAACCTTCAACGTGCTTCTTGGCTCCTACTGGTTCGATAAACCTTGGTTTCTTACTGAGGGAAAACTTGCCGCTGTACGCATCACACCTTCCTCTTGGGGTTCCCAACGGATGCGTGCTGTACGCGTATCAATGATGACGATGGTGATGGAGATGATGTCCAGCTCGATGACGGTGACGATGGCGTCGATTTCCCCCTCCGGGAGGGAATTTCCCCGGCGGATTTCAGCCTCCCGGAGAGCTCTTTTCTCTCTAGTGTTCTCCGCCTCGCAGAGGCGGCTGTGACTCTTCGCGACTATCCTCCTTGAGCTTAGGTTTTCGGGACGAAGAAATACGCGAAGGAGAGGAGGCCAGAGGGGGCTGTGGGCCCCCTCCCCACAAGGCAGCGTGGCCAGGCCTTGGCCCGCACCGGCCTGTAAGGTGGGCCCACGGCGGCCCTCCTCGGCTCCTCCTTCTAGCTCCCTTCGTCTTCTGGAAAAATAGGATTTTTCATATAAATTCCGTCAATTGCTGATCTTCCGAAATATTGCATTCTGACGGCGCTTTTTCCAGCAGAATCCTGACTCCGGTGCGTGATCCTCCAATAATCATGAAACATGCAAAATAGATGAAATAACATAAGTATCATCTCCAAATACGAAATATATCGGGAGCTTTGGCTTGCATGAGCCTGTTGAAAACCGGTGATCGGTGCAACACATTGATGTCATTGTTTGAACCGGCCATGCCCAAGAATGAATGCCAAATCCATAAATCTTGAGATATGACAGCTTCAAGAATGGCAGTCCGTCCCTCCGCATGACCGTTGTACTGGCCCTGCCATCAAAATGGACAGTTCTTCCACTCCCAGTGCATGCAATCTATGCTGCCAATTATTTATGGGAACCCTCTAGACTCGTTGATAGACAATAGCCGCCTTGTATCCTCAACATTTGGCTCCCTACAGTAATGTTGTCCGAACAAGGCAATCAAGGCTTGAAAAAACATGTACATGGCCTCAAGGGAGGTGCTCTCACCCATTCGAAGATACTCGTCGAATATATCAGCAGCCACTCCATATGATAGCATGCGAATAGACGCGGAGCATTTTTGGTTGGAGGTGAAGCCTAGCGCACCCCTGTTGCATCGGGCCTGCATTGGAAGTACGGGTCGTAGTTTCTGACGCCCCGGAGAATGACCATGAACAGCTCCCTTGACATCCTATACCGGCGCCGAAACATTTTTTCCTTGAACACCAGATCGGTGAGGTGGAAGTAGTCTTTGTGGAGCCGGAGCTTCCCTTGCACTCTGTTGCGCGGCAGGTTTTTTGAGCGGCCCTTGACAGAGCCCCGGTGCACCGGCCCCTCATTGGAAGTGAACTCGTGGATCATGGAAGCCGCAGTAGTTGCCAATATCTGCATCGACTGATCGGACTCCACGTTGGATGAGGAGTCAACGACCTCGGCGTGGAACTTCTGCAGCATCTACCACATGTCCATCTGCGTGGGTATGAACTGTGGATCAATGGCCGCGCACAATAGCGCCGAAAACAGGAGAAGAAACCTACCGGCGCAATTGACCGAACAGGTCGTGGGCGGCACGAAAGGGTGGCGCAACCGGCAATGTTTGGCCCCAAAACAGCCGGCAAGTACGCGCCGGAGCCAATCCCTTGTACGATCCTGCTCTCCCGCGCGGCGACAACCAAGCCGGATGGCGAGTACTGTGGTGCTACGACGGGACGGCGGCGGCTGGGGTTGGGGTGGTGGCGTCGCACTAGGGCAGCAAAGAAGGGGAAAAAGAAGCAAATCAAAGCGGTCCATTTCGCTGTCCTTGACTTGCGGGACCGGGTAGGGAAAGGAGGATGCTTGGCGCGACTGCGCTGCGTCCGCAGAGACGCAAACCTAGCGAATATTTGGGCCAGGTTTGCATCGCCACGGATGGCCCGTCACTTTGCGTCGCCCCACCGGAGGAGGGCACAGATGCATTTTTGGTCACGGCGGACACAAACGGTCGCTCAGCGTCCATTTGCGTCATGCCGCTGGAGATGCCTAAGTGGTATGGGGTAGTGATCGTTGTTGTGGCGTCTTGCATGAATTGCGAGGGAATGATGCCATCTGACTATAAAATGATGGGAAATTCTACAACGAGGCACCGCACGCTGCGTCTCTCTGTGCGGCGCGTCTGTGGCCGCTCGATCTGATACGAAGCGTCCAACATCAACTGCTCTTTTCACGTTATCTCTTCGCTCCCAACCAACCGCAACCACACAAACCTCGCTTCTCCTCTCTCAGATCTTCGTTTCACTTTCTCCGTCCTCTCAGATAATTGGTGGGGAAGGAGATGGAGCGGAAGGAGGTGACGATTTGATTTCCGGTGGTGGGCGCAGCAGGGAGAAGCAGCGCTCTAGGTGGTGGAGGTTACGCCGCTGCAACCACTGGAGGCATGTGTGGTAGGGACCAGCACCACGCTGAGAGGTGGAGGTCACGCCGCCGTCGACCGGTCGGGGCAGCAGAGAGCAGCACGCCGGTGCACCGCAAGGATGCGAGTGGGGCGAACTTGCCGGCTCCTCGGGCCGGTTGCAGCCGCCGTTGATTCGTCAGGTGGGAGCCCGACGCCGGTGGTGTCCGCCCACACCATTACAGGTCGTGCCACACGGACCCTCCTTCGAAGACCTTGCTGGTGAGGATGACCGTCGAACACTTCTTTAGGGGCCGCCTTTGCTGGGGGCACTAGCATCAGGGTCGAGAATGGCCAGCCAGTGAAGCCGCCGCCGTGCAGCTCGGTAAGCCAGGGAGGCCGTCGCGGCGCGGCATCGAGCATGTAGCAGCGCAGGAGACCTGCCATGGAGGATGGCTGTATGTCGGACTTGCTGCTGATGTTCTTGGCTAGCTGTATTTGGCAATTTGGCCATCTCCAATGGGGCGACGCATTTTTACATCCATTTGCATCGCGCATGGACACAAAAAGTGGTCACATGTCTGCATGTGTCAGCCCCTTCTCCAGCTGCAGGGACGCATTTTTTGACCACAAGGGCCTGTCATGCGGTGATTAGTGAGGAGAGAAAGAGAAAGATTCCTTTTGTGTGGTGAGGAGGATGGCCAACACATGGTCCTACCCTGCATTAAAGGAGGAGAGAGAAGGAGCCATGTAGCTCAAACGGACAATAACGGACACGCGGGCGCGTCCGCACAAATGCATTCCTTGCGCATATTTGGTCCACATTTGCATTAGGATGGACACTGCGGATGTTTTACGTCTAGCCACTGGAGCACATTTTTTGTCCACGCAGACGCAAACGGACGAAAAACATCCGTTTGCGCCGCCCCGTTGGACATGCCCTTAGGCTTGATCAACCCGGAAATTATGCATAACTAATCTGGCAGTTACTCCCTCCACCCACAAATAAGTGGACATCTAGTTCTAAACTTTGTTCACAAAAGAGTGTACATCTATCTTTCCAATGCACTTTAATTGCTTCTCTCTCATCGCACGGAAATCAAACCCAATAATATGGAGCACATGTTCTTCTTATTTTCTACGTGCACTTAGCTCGTTGGAGGTAAAAAAATTTAAAGCGTGTATGAGATATCTACATGTGTGTTTGTATGCTTGTTTCGTGGAAAATTTTGCATCTCATGTTGTTATTGTGATTCATCAATGGAGACACATGTGTGATATGTAATTGGTATAACAATAAAAATATATGTAACAAAAACGCAATCCGAGAAGGAAACAATAATGGTTGGATGGTTATGTGAGTGGCTGTACCGAATCCACATGGTAATAAACCTTGGGTTTGATGACTTATTTGTATCTTATCGATGCAATATATTATTCTAGTGGAAGGTGTAATACCTGTAAATTGTCAGGCGTGGTCTGTGTTGATATCTCAGTTTATCTTGGCACTAGTCGTTGTGTAGTGTACGTGTGGTTATTTTTTCCCCTTTCAGTTCGAGGAGGGTTTCTATTTTTAGGATAATGGAGTATTTACATCCCATTATCTATGAAAATTAATTAGTGTGGCATCCTTGGCCTTAAAAATGACCAAGGAGTATTTAGGTAAACTTATAAGAATATTTCATGGCATATAGTATATTCCTTTAGGTACTGAGGGATCATGATGCCATGTTGTATTACCGCCTTTGGAAACTTGCTTGCATCTATATAATATTTGTGTATTCTATAACTATTTAGTCTTCATTTTTGTGATTCCTTCTTGATCCTAGGAATAGGTCTTGTACCAAGCTTTCCCTTGGTTACTTCCTTGGATATCTACTCATGAGACATAGATAGATGGAGAGACAAAGCATTTCGACATTCAACGATTATCTAGCTTTCATCCGTGTGTTCCCTTCATGGTCCTAGTAATACAGACCTCATACTAGCTCTAGCCCACTTGTATGGACTCCTCGATGTGCTGGAAATTTATACTTGGTATGTGGAAATACAAGTGTTTGGGATTTTTTATAGTAAAATGTAGCATTTTCCAAATGTGATTATTGTATCAAATAGGCGTGGAGACATTAATCTCCTAGAACAACTTCAAATAACTTGAAAATAACCATCTTCATTTTATGACTTTATGGAAGACAAAGATACAAGTAACAAATAGCTCAATGGAGGAAGGGTCGTGCTGAGAACCCTTCAGAGGCTGCGATCCCCCGAACCTCCAACTGGATAGGTCGACACGTGTCCCTGCTAGTCAAAAAGCAAGGATGACTGCATCTGTTTCTTTATTTGTTTCTTCCGCTTTCTATCTCGCGAGCACAACAACAACCGAGACCCGATTTACTAAGTCGGCCTCCACACACACCGCCCGGTAGCATGTTTACTCCGGCCAGAAGAAGCTCTGCACCTGCACCTTGCAGCACCTCAGTACGCCATGGTAGCACCGCTACCAGACTATGTCAGCACCTCTGACCATGGCTCATAGCACTGCCAGAAATGGCTGGTAGCACTACCATGGCTCATAGCACCGCCAGAAATGGCTGGTAGCACTACCGACTGCTCCTTGTAGCACTGTCATCCCCCACGGTAGCTCCACTGTCGGCAATTGCGGCACCGCCGATCGCTACTCGTAGCTCCACCGTTGGGCACCTGCAGCAGCTTCACGCGCTGATTGTAGCTTTGTCGTTAGGAAATTGCAGCACCCCTGCACGTAGCTCCGCTACAGGGCACCTGCAGCAGAGCCGCTAGCTGGTTGTAGCTCTGCCACTCGCTTCTTGTAGCTTCGCCGTCAGGCAATTGCAACGCTGCTGCTCTCTGCCTATAGCACGGGCGCTCGATGCATGCAGCTCCAGCAAAAGAGATTTGTATCAGCGCGAGCTCCTCTTTCAGCAGCACGCGACCAACAACGCCAGGGTGCTCCTCTGGATTGCAGCAGCAAAAATGGAAGGGAGCTCAGACTCGGAGGCAAGCGGCCAAGGGGGAGGTCCCCCATGGAGCCAGCCCCAACAATGGTCGGATGGAGGCGTGCAACCATAGTCTGATGGAGGAGTGCAGCCATAGGTGGGTGATGAGTGCATTTTTAACATGTTTTTACTCCTTTATTTCACATAGATATCTCTAAGTAGCGATAAGATTTTTGTGTTTTAACGCGCTACCGCGCCCTTTATGTGCTTGTTTACGCAGGATCCCAAAATATAAAGGCAATGATAAAATATCAATAAAACTATTATTTTTATGGTATTTTGACGTGATAAAAGTCATTTAAGCAGTTAACCATGCCCTTGCGTGAAAGGGAATCACGAGGACAAGTTCTAGGGAGTTTAGCAAACATCGGTATGGGGGGAGCCCGCTCGTACCGTCCGCCCATACGACGTGTTAGGAGGACCACCTCGTCAAATACTTTCACCTCCCGCAGACGGATCTGAAACCAGCCACCATGCGACCAAAAACATCAGAACGCCGTACCAGAAGATATCTCAAGGAGGAACAAGAGGGGGCATCATCCAAGTTGCTACCGGGATCATCGGAGAATGAGGCATCATCCTCTTAATCGTCAACCGCAACATCATCACCATCTCCATCCCGTTCATCCCATTATATTGTAATTTGCATTGTCATTGTGGGTTTGTATTTGAATCCACATCGGCACCCTTATTCCATTCACAAGATTATGATGTTTTCTTGATTGTTTCCATGTGTGAGTATTTCACCTTGTTCTTGGGGACGATGGAGAAAACCTAGTAATATTATAATATGAATGAAGATGATTTATACCTTTGCACTATGATTGTATTTTAGTTTTCTTTCGTGATGTTACATGAAGTCGACCATGTAATATTTTCCTTTGGGTCACGAGAGGGAACTGCCTTCGGAAGTATGAGAGTGTATACGGCGGGAAGTGGCATACCGTGTGCGATGCATAATTGTATGAAAGGAGGGGAGAAGAGATGATTCATTATGCTTAACACATAACCATGGGATAATTCCTTAATTATGATGGACCAATATATGGCTTGCATAAGGTCATCATGGTGGTTATTCAGGGATGTGTTATGAAATGCACATCCCAACATCGAGCCTTTCCCACATACAACGAGAACAAAGATATGGATTATCTAGTTTGTGTTTTTAATCAGCACTAGTGGTGGAACCAGCAACCCCCGGGAACATTTTAGCTTTATTGAAGTTCAAACTTAATTCTTAGTAGTAATTGCACTTTTCTATTTCAGTAATTTATTTCATAAACTAAGCTACAAAACTCTTTCAAGACAACACCTCATTTGGGATTCAAGACATCTTTAAGTAATCCTAGATAAATAGCAACAATGGGCATTAAGATCTTTACCTAGTAGCTCCTCGTGGTTCGATACTTTTATTTACAAACTAGCTACAACTGATCTGTGTACTTGCGGCCATTAGCGGGGGAAGGAGGCAGCAATGCGCAGATGGAGGTGGAGGCCATCGCGTCGGGTGAGCCAGTGCCCCGAGGGATGGTGGATTGCGGCCGTCGAGGGGAAAGGAGGTAGCGGCGCACTCCGTAGTTTCTGGCTGTCGCAGGGAAATGAGGCCATGGTGTGCAACAATGCTACACCTACGAAATTATCCTATAACTAAGCTTATAGATGAGGCGTGGGCTCGTGCGAACGGAGAGAAAGCGGTGTCCGCGAGCTTCCGTTTCGTCGCGCGGCGGACACGACAAAGATCGTTTTTGTCCGCGCGTCTGTTTGCGCCTGGGGGTGCCTCCAGCAGCCCGACGCATTTCCTCGTCGGCATGAAATATGAAGTTTGAAAAAAACAAAAACAAAATAGATTCAACAAAGTCATAGTCCTTATTACATCCAAATTTTAAAAAGTCTCCATGAAAATAAGATGGTATTTCTCTAGGCATGGTCTTCATGGCCAGCCAATGCCCACTGATGTAGGGATTCGTTGCATAGAAAACAAAAAATTTCCTACCGCGAACACGCAATCCAAGCCAAGATGCAATCTAGAAGACGGTAGCAACGAGGGGATTATCGAGTCTCACCCTTGAAGAGATTCCAAAGCCTACAAGATGAGGCTCTTGTTGCTGCGGTAGACGTTCACTTGCCGCTTGCAAAAGCGCGTAGAAGATCTTGATCACGGCGCCACGAATGGGCAGCACCTCCGTACTCGGTCACACGTTCGGTTGTTGATGAAGTCGACGTCCACCTCCCCGTTCCAGCGGGCAGCGGAAGTAGTAGCTCCTCTTGAATCCGGCAGCACGACGGCGTGGTGTCGGTGGTGGTGGAGAAACCCGGCGGAGCTTCGCTAAGCGTGCGGGAAGTGGTGGAGGAGAGAGGGCCGCTAGGGTTTGGGAGAGGGGGGCGCCGACCACTAGGGGGTGCGGCCACCTTGTGGTCTTGGGTTGGCCGGCCCCCTCCCCTTGGCCCTCATTATATAGGTGGAACACCCAAGAGTTGGTCTACAAGTCTTCGAATAAGACCCCAAACCAAAACCTTCCATATCACATGAAACCTACCCAAGTTAGGACTCCCACTAGAGGTGGGATTCCCACCTTCCCTTGGGAGGGGCTGGCCGGCCACCATAGGTGGAGTCCACCTGGGACTCTACCCTCTAGGGTTGGCCGGCCATGGTGGTGGAGTCCCTTCGGGACTCCTCCTTCCAAAGTGACTTTCTTCCGGAATATTCTAGAACCTTCTAGCACCTTCCATAAATGCACCAGATCATTTTTAAACTCATAAAATGATTTCCTATATATGAATCTTATTCTCCGGACCATTCCGGAACTCCTCGTGATGTCCGGGATCTCATCCGGGACTTCAAACAAATCTTCGAACTCCATTCCATATTCAAGTTCTACCATTTCAACATCAAACCTTAAGTGTGTCACCCTACGGTTCGCGAACTATGCGGACATGGTTGAGTACTCTCTCCGACCAATAACCAATAGCGGGATCTGGAGATCCATAATGGCTCCCACATGTTCAACGATGACTTTAGTGATCGAATGAACCATTCACATACGATACCAATTCCCTTTGTCACGCGATATTTTACTTGTCCGAGGTTTGATCATCGGTATCACTCTATACCTTGTTCAACCTCGTCTCCTGACAAGTACTCTTTACTCGTACTGTGGTATGTGGTCTCTTATGAACTTATTCATATGCTTGCAAGACATTAGACGACATTCCACCGAGAGGGCCCAGAGTATATCTATCCGTCATCGGGATGGACAAATCCCACTGTTGATCCATATGCCTCAACTCATACTTTCCGGATACTTAATCCCACCTTTATAACCACCCATTTACGCAGTGGCGTTTGATGTAATCAAAGTACCTTTCCGGTATAAGTGATTTACATGATCTCATGGTCATAAGGACTAGGTAACTATGTATCGAAAGCTTATAGCAAATAACTTAATGACGTGATCTTATGCTACGCTTAATTGGGTGTGTCCATTACATCATTCATATAATGACATAACCTTGTTATTAATAACATCCAATGTTCATGATCACGAAACCATGATCATCTATTAATCAACAAGCTAGTTATACAAGAGGCTTACTAGGGACTCCTTGTTGTTCACATAACACACATGTATCAATGTTTCGGTTAATACAATTATAGCATGGTATGTAAACATTATCATAAACACAAAGATATATAATAACTATTTATTATTGCCTCTTGGGCATATCTCCAACAGTCTCCCACTTGCACTAGAGTCAATAATCTAGTTTACATTTGTAAAGATATAACACCTTGGCCTTCTGGCGTTTTATCATGTTTTGCTCACGGGAGAGGTTTTAGTCAACGGATCTGACACGCTCAGAAACGTATGTATTTTGTAATTCATTTGCGTCTTAACGCATCACTCATTTCCAAATGAGTCGGCATTAAATATGTTTGGTCTTCTGGTGGAACCTTAATTCCGCGGTCTAAAATATGTCACTAATATTGTCACACACAATATAGCTTCAAAGTTCTGACTCTGTCGGAACTACACCAAGTTCTTAAAGAATCTCTTGACTTAACATCATCCTTTGTTATTGTCAAAACAATGACATACTCTGCCTTCTTTTGTAGAATCCGTCACAATATTTAGAACTCTTCTAAATCTAGCATAGACAACTTCTAGCTCATTGTGCTACCTTTTAAACAACACTTAGTTTAATTTGAGATTGAAATTTTATTTTCATATGTGACAAAACATATATCGGTGCAACACTTTACAGCGATTTGTTTGTCATTTCTCCATACAAAACTATATATATATATCCTTGGTTCTTTTTAAGTACTCAAGAATATTCTTACTATTTTTCAATGATCATCACATGAATCATTCTGGTACATGCTCATAACATTTTTAAGAGCACATGACATCTGATTGTGTACATATTATTTGTGATCTATAATCACTCATGTGTTTTTACTCATTGAGTGTCAGATACACTCAAGTCTTGTTTAAAACTTCACATGACAAGAACATTTTCTTAATATTTCTATATTGAACTACTTCAATATCTATTCTATGTACTTTGACTTAAACTTATTATGTGTTTAAATCTATCTTCATAGATCTTGTCACTAAATTTGTTTCAGTCCATATCCTTTCATTGAAGTTAATTTCTCAATGAAACCTTTTAATCAAGTTTATAATTACATCATTTATAACCAACTATATGTCATCTACATAAAGTATTATAAATATGTCTCAGCGCTCCCACTTAATTTCTTGCAAATGCAAGCCTCTTCATCGTCTCTGATGAAATCAAAAACTCTTTGACTATTTCATCTGGTGAAGATTCCAACTCCGCGATACTTACTTTATCCAATTGAAGTTCGTATACCTATCTAGTATTCTATGGACTAGCAAAACTCTTGGTTGTATCTTGTATACACCTTTTAATACACACTTCTGATAAGTTATGTATTTTGCCATCCTACTAACATATCTCATAAAAGAAATATGTAGTGAATACTAGAATAATCCACATAGACTCTAAGCATTGCTACGGAAGATCTAATCTTATCGTAGTCAACTCTTTGAACTTTGTCGTAAACAACTTTTTGACAAGTCGAGCTTCTTCAAGGATATTTCATCCAAGTCCATCAAATTTATAGATCCATTACTTTCAAAAAGTATTCATCTATCTTGGATTTCATGGCGTATAGCCATTTTAACGGAGTCAGGGCCCATCATAACTTCTTTGTTTGTAGTTGGTTTATCATTGTTCAAAATCAATCCTTTGTCCACAAATCATTTATTTGATCACAAAGTAAACCATACCTACAAGGTTCAATATGTACTTCGATCTCCATGACTAAAACACTTTGTAGTCATGGGAGCCATGATCGTCGTGGCCGCTTCCAGAACCAATTTCGATGCTGCGCTACTCTGATCATTATGCTCAGGTTCATAAACTTTATCAAGTTCTATTGTCCTCCCACTCAAAAAATTCGCTAGAAACAATTTCTTAGAAATAAGAAACATTGACAAACACTTTTGTCTTTGTCTCCATAGTGGGAAGAATTCCCAATTAATTCTCTGGGATAACCAACAAAGACATTCATCCGATTTTGGTTGTAAACTTATTTACTTATGCTATGCATACCAAAATTTAAGAAAGGACTATTAGGGTTCATACCCATGCCATAACTCGTATGGTGTCATTTCTACGGATCATTATGATGCTCTATTCAGTGTAAAAGCGGTAGTCTCTAAAGCATAATCCACAAAAATATAATGGCTTTATTTTATTTTATCTCATCATTAATCCAACAAAGTTTGGATACATCTCTTGGATACTTCATCATCACTATGATACTCCAAGAAACGTGAGTTGTAGAACAATTTCATAACTCTCTTAGATGTTCGCTAAAACTCGTAATTCAAATATTTCCACCATGATCCAATCATAGATATTTGACTTTTCTATTACGATGATTTCCACTTCATGCTGAAAAAATATTTGAATCCATTCAAATGTTTCAAACTTCTTCCTTATCGAATATATCCACATATATATACTCAATTCATTGTTGGAAGTTTTCATGAAGTAGAAGAATCTCCCGCACACAACTATGCCCAGTGAACCACATACATCATCATGTATTTTTTCACTAAGTTTGTTGCCCGTTCAACTCCTGGCCTATGAACGGTATTTTAATCATTCTCTTTACAAAAGATTTGCAAACGCCAAATAATTCAAAAATCAAATGACTCCAAAAATCCATTTGCATGGAGTTCCTTCATGCGTTCCTTTCTAACATGACCTAAATGGCGGTTCCACAAATAAGTGGAATTCAAATCATTTGCCTTATGGCATTTTAGCGTCAGTGTTATGTATGTGTGTTTCACCATTAAGATTTATAATAACTTATCCATCGTACATGGAGTAATGTCATAATTTGAACAACTCATTGTTTTTATTTGACCAGAGCAAAATAACAATTATTAAGTTCTTTATTATAAATTCTAAGGGCTAGATAGAATGCCAACGACGAACATAATAACACTTTATTTTGTTCCAGACGTGCATTCCTATCATATTCCTTGTCAGTCACTTAGGCCATTGAATTCTTGTATTTAGTTGTTTTGTATGACACTTCATACCAACCAATATGGTACAAATACCCAAGAATTTCATTGTGTGACTAAACGAGGAATATATCCATAACATGTATATCATTTATATACACCTGAGCTAGACTTTCTAGTCTTTTCTTTCTTTCTGCCAATAATCTTTTGTAGTTTCTCTTTTAGCTTTCCTCATTATTCAGAAAAACACTTCAACATTAATAACTTCTAGGTTTGTTGGTCAAATACCAATAACCTTGAGGTTCTTACTTTGAAGTTGATCATCATATGACAAGTGTTCCGGAATTCACTATTAGTAACCTTGTAATATGATGAACAATTTCATTCATAATTTTATCCATTGTATCATGATGACTTTCTGAGACCATGTCTATACATGCTAGGCTCATAAACTTTAACCTTAGTATTCGCATGTGCAAATCTGTCTTGCACCCGTTGTATGCACACGTAGAATCTATAACACCCGATCATCACGTGATGCTTCGAAACGACGAGTCTTAGCAATGGTGCATACTAAGGATGATTACTTTATGGATATGCGAATATCGTTAGTGCCCCAATAGTTGGAGGATTGGGACGCCTTGCGTCTTCAACCTTCATACATTCCCATAAAACTTATGAGTTTATGTAGTCTCACCAAATTATATTCTATCATCTTGCAATAAGGTCTTAGATATTACATATATCTCGTACCTTGATTATTTCTGAAAACTAAATTTTCAGCTCCTTACTTTTCAAACAGATTTGAACTTTAAGTTTCACGGAGACAAGATAACTTTAGGTACTAATTGGAACCATAGCTCTCTGAATCAACATAGTGAGGTTTACTAAAAGTTTGCAATAGGACTTAATCATTTCTTGATTCATTAACAATACGGTACCAGTCCATAAAGTTACTTGTCAGATTTAACAGTATTTCTATCTCAATTACAAGACTAGCGTATGGTAGAAAACTGATGCCAATTCTACAAATTAATTCAAAATACTACTCAGACTATGTTTATGATAATTAGTTCATGTTTTAATCTAATTACTAATGAACTCCCACTTAATACAACATCCCTCATAGTTGTTAAGTGGTACACGATCCAAATCCACTACACCAAAACCGATCATCACGTGAGATGATGTAGCTTCAATGGTGAACATCAACATGTTGATCATATCATCCATATGACTCGTGTTCAACCTTTCGGTTTCCGTTGTCCCGAGGCCATGTCTGTACATGCTAGGCTCGTCAAGCAAACCCAAGTATTCCGCGTGTGCAACATGGCTTACACCCGTTGTATATGAACGTTGAATCTATCACATCCGATCATCACGAGATGCTTTGAAACGACGAACTTTGGCAACGGTGCATACGAGGGGAGAACACTTTATTATCTTGATATTAATGTGAGGGATCATCTTATAATGCTACCGTCGCGTTCTAAGCAAAATAAGATGCATAAAGGATTAACATCACATGCAGTTCATATGTGATATGATATGGCCCTTTTGTCTTTGCGCCTTTGATCTTCATCTCCAAAGAACGGACATGATCTCCATCATCTTCGGGCATGATCTCCATCATCGTCGGCGTAGCGTCAAGGTCAATGGCGCCGTCTTCATGGTTGTTCACCTCATGTAGCAACTATTACAACTACTTTGAAATACTACTCAACATGAAATTTAAAGACAACCATAAGGCTCCTGCCGGTTGCCACAATACAATAATGATCATCTCATTCATATTCATCATCACATTATGGCCATATCACATCACCAAACCCTGCAAAAACAAGTTAGACGTCTCTAATTTGGTTTGCATAAATTTTTTTACGTGGTTTAGGGTTTTCGAGAGAGATCTAATCTACCTACGAACATGAACCACAACGTTGATACTAATGTTGTCAATAGAAGAGTAAATTGAATCTTCACTATAGTAGGAGAGACAGACACCCGCAAAGCCTCTTATGCAATACAAGTTGCATGTCGAACGAGGAACAAGTCTCATGAACGCGGTCATGTAAAGTTAGTCCGAGCCGCTTCATCCCACTATGCCACAAAGATGCAAAGTACTCAAACTAAAGATAACAAGAGCATCAACACCCACAAAACCATTGTGTTCTACTCGTGCAACCATCTATGCATAGACCTGGCTCTGATACCACTGTAGTGATTCGTTGCATAGAAAACAAAAAAATTCCTACCGCGAACACGCAATCCAAGCCAAGATGCAATCTAGAAGACGGTAGCAACGAGGGGATTATCGAGTCTCACCCTTGAAGAGATTCCAAAGCCTACAAGATGAGGCTCTTGTTGCTGCGGTAGACGTTCACTTGCCGCTTGCAAAAGCGCATAGAAGATCTTGATCATGGCGCCACGAACGGGCAACACCTCCGTACTCGGTCACACGTTCGGTTGTTGATGAAGTCGACGTCCACCTCCCCGTTCTAGCGGGCAGCGGAAGTACTAGCTCCTCTTGAATCCGGCAGCACGACGGCGTGGTGTCGGTGGTGGTGGAGAAACCCAGCGGAGCTTCGCTAAGCGTGCGGGAAGTGGTGGAGGAGAGAGGGCCGCTAGGGTTTGGGAGAGGGGGGCGCCGGCCACTAGGGGGTGCGGCCACCTTGTGGTCTTGGGTTGGCCGGCCCCCTCCCCTTGGCCCTCATTATATAGGTGGAACACCCAAGAGTTGGTCTACAAGTCTTCGAATAAGACCCAAACCAAAACCTTCCATATCACATGAAACCTACCCAAGCTAGGACTCCCACTAGAGGTGGGATTCCCACCTTCCCTTGGGAGGGGGTGGCCGGCCACCATAGGTGGAGTCCACCTGGGACTCTACCCTCTAGGGTTGGCCGGCCATGGTGGTGGAGTCCCTTCGGGACTCCGCCTTCCAAAGTGACTTTCTTCCGGAATATTCTAGAACCTTCTAGCACCTTCCATAAATGCACCGGATCATTTTCAAACTCATAAAATGATTTCCTATATATGAATCTTATTCTCCGGACCATTCCGAAACTCCTCGTGATGTCCGGGATCTCATCCGGGACTTCGAACAAATCTTCGAACTCCATTCCATATTCAAGTTCTACCATTTCAACATCAAACCTTAAGTGTGTCACCCTACGGTTCGCGAACTATGCGGACATGGTTGAGTACTCTCTCCGACCAATAACCAATAGCGGGATCTGGAGATCCATAATGGCTCCCACATTTTCAACGATGACTTTAGTGATCGAATGAACCATTCACATACGATACCAATTCCCTTTGTCACGCGATATTTTACTTGTTCGAGGTTTGATCATTGGTATCACTCTATACCTTGTTCAACCTCGTCTCCTGACAAGTACTCTTTACTAAATCTTGTGGTATGTGGTCTCTTATGAACTTATTCATATGCTTGCAAGACATTAGACGACATTCCACCGAGAGGGCCCAGAGTATATCTATCCGTCATCGAGATGGACAAATCCCACTGTTGATCCATATGCCTCAACTCATACTTTCCGGATACTTAATACCACCTTTATAACCACCCATTTACGCAGTGGCGTTTGATGTAATCAAAGTACCTTTCCGGTATAAGTGATTTACATGATCTCATGGTCATAAGGACTAGGTAACTATGTATCGAAAGCTTATAGCAAATAACTTAATGACGTGATCTTATGCTACGCTTAATTGGGTGTGTCCATTACATCATTCATATAATGACATAACCTTGTTATTAATAACATCCAATGTTCATGATCACGAAACCATGATCATCTATTAATCAACAAGCTAGTTATACAAGAGGCTTACTAGGGACTCCTTGTTGTTCACATAACACACATGTATCAATGTTTCGGTTAATACAATTATAGCATGGTATGTAAACATTATCATAAACACAAAGATATATAATAACCATTTATTATTGCCTCTTGGGCATATCTCCAACAACTGATGCTCAATCAGATCCGTCTGCAGCCGTTTGCACACGTTCTCGTCAGTGATTTCTACATTCATATACAGATAATTCTACCAAGATAAAACCCCAGGGAGTGGCGCAACTAGCTCACCTTGGAAGTCACAGTGGTTCTCATTGCGCCCATTAGGACGCTCGTTCTCAACGATCATGTTGTGCATGATCACGCAGCATGTCATCACCTCATGCATGGTCTTCAGCAACCATGTTCTTGCCGGGTGATGGACAATTGCCCACCGAGCTTGGAGCACACCAAATCCGCGCTCCACATCTTTCCTGCAAGCCTATTGCATCGTGGCAAACCTCATCGTCTTCTCGGTGTTTGGATTATGGACACTCTTCACCAGTGTGGCCCGGTTAGGGTAGATGCCATCAGCAAGATAATATGGCTTGTCATATTCATTTCCATTGACCTCATAGCTCACCCGGGGAGCTTTGCCTTGCATGAGCCTGTTGAAAACCGGTGATCGGTGCAACACATTGATGTCATTGTTGGAACCGGCCATGCCCAAGAATGAATGCCAAAATCCATAAATCTTGAGATATGACAGCTTCAAGAATGGCAGTCCGTCCCTTCGCATGACCGCTGTACTGACCCTGCCATCTAAATGGACAGTTCTTCCACTCCCACTGCATGCAATCTATGCTGCCAATCATTCCTGGGAACCCTCTAGACTCGTTGATAGACAACAACCGCCTTGTATCATGAACAGTTGGCTCCCTACAGTAATGTTGTCCGAACAAGGCAATCACGGCTCGACAAAACCTGTACATGGCCTCAAGGCAGGTGCTCTCACCCATTCGAAGATACTCATCGAATATATCAGCAGCCATTCCATATGATAGCATGCGAATAGACGCGGAGCATTTTTGGTAGGAGGTGAAGCCTAGCGCACCTGTTTCATCGGGCCTGCATTGGAAGTACGGGTCGTAGTTTTTGACGCCCCGGAGAATGACCATGAACAGCTCCCTTGACATCCTATACCGGCGCCAGAACATTTTTTCCTTGAACACCGGATCGGTGAGGTGGAAGTAGTCCTTGTGGAGCCGGAGCTTCCCTTGCACTCTATTGCGCGGCAGGTTTTTTGAGCGGCCCTGGACAGAGCCCCTTATTTGAAGTGAACTCGTGGATCATGGAAGCCGCAGTAGTTGCCAATATTTTCATTGGCTGATCGGACTCCACGTCGGATGAGGAGTCAACGACCTCGGCGTGGAACTTCTGCAGCATCTGCCACATGTCCATCTGCGTGCGTATGAACTGTGGATCAATGGCCGCGCACAATAGCGCCGAAAAAAGGAGAAGAAACCTATCGACGCAATTGACCGAACAGGTCGTGGGCGACACGAAAGGGCGGCGCAACCAGCAACATTTGCCCCCAAAACAGCTGGCAGGTACGCGCCGGAGCCAATCCCTAGTACGATCCTGCTCTACCATGCGACGACAACCTAGCCGGACGACGAGTACTGCGACGCTGCGATGGGACGGCGGTGATGTCTACGCCCCCCTCCTTTTCCTGTAGACAGTGTTGGGCCTCCAAGAGCAGAGGTTTGTAGAACAGCAGCAAGTTTTCCCTTAAGTGGATCACCCAAGGTTTATCGAACTCAGGGAGGAAGAGGTCAAAGATATCCCTCTCATGCAACCCTGCAACCACAAAGCAAGAAGTCTCTTGTGTCCCCAACACACCTAATAGGTGCACTAGTTCGGCGAAGAGATAGTGAAATACAGGTGGTATAAATAAGTAGTAGCAACGGCACAAGAAAAGTGCTTTGCCCAGGACAGTAAACAAGCAGTAGTAATGCAGTAAAACAGTAAACAAGCAGCGATAGCAGTATTTAGGAACAAGGCCTAGGGATCATACTTTCACTAGTGGACACTCTCAACATTGATCACATAACAGAATAGATAAATGCATACTCTACACTCTTGTTGGATGATGAACACCATTGCGTAGGATTACACGAACCCTCAATGCCGGAGTTAACAAGCTCCACAATTCAATGTTCATATTTAAATAACCTTAGAGTGCAAGATAGATCAACACAACCAAACCAAGTACTAACATAGCATGCACACCGTAACCTTCACACTATGAAAGGAGGAATAGATCGCATCAATACCATCATAGTAATAGTTAACTTCATAATCTACAAGAGATCACAATCATAGCATAAACCAAGTACTTCATGATGCACACACTGCCAACATTACATCATGGAGGAGGAATAGACTACTTTAATAACATCACTAGAGTAGCACATAGATGAATTGTGATACAAAACTCATATGAATCTCAATCATGTAAGGCAGCTCATGAGATCATTGTATTGAAGTACATAGGAGAGAGATTAACCACATAGCTACCGGTACAGCCCCGAGCCTCGATGGAGAACTACTCCCTCCTCATGGGAGACAGCAGCGGTGATGAAGATGGCGGTGGTGTCGATGGAGGAGCCTTCCGGGGGCACTTCCCCATCCCGGCGGCATGCCGGAACAGAGACTCCTGTCCCCCAGATCTTGGCTTCGCGATGGCGGCGGCTCTGGAAGGTTTCTCGTACCGTGGCTTTTTCGTATCGAGGTTTTAGGTCGAGGGGCTTTATATAGGCGAAGAGGCGGCGTCAGAAGGTCAACAGGGCGACGAAACTATAGGGGGGCGCGGGCCCCCCCTTGGCCGCGCCGGCCTAGGGTTTGGTGGGCCTGTGCCCCCTCTCTGGCGGTTCTCGGGTGTTCTGGATGCTTCCGGGCAAAATAGGAACCTGGGCGTTGATTTCGTCCAATTCCGAGAATATTTCGTTACTAGGATTTCTGAAACCAAAAACAGCAGAAAACAGGAACTGGCCCTTCGGCATCTTGTTAATAGGTTAGTTCCAGAAAATGCACGAATATGACATAAAGTGTGCATAAAACATGTAGATATCATCAATAATGTGGCATGGAACATAAGAAATTATCGATACGTCGGAGATGTATCAGCATCCCCAAGCTTAGTTTCTGCTCGTCATTCCAAAAGCAGGTAAACGATAACAAAGATAATTTCTGGAGTGACATGCCATCATAACCTTGATCATACTATTGTAAGCACATGTAATGAATGCAGCGATCAAAACAATGTAAATGACATGAGTAAACAGGTGAATCATATAGCAAAGACTTTTCATGAATAGTACTTCAAGACAAGCATCAATAAGTCTTGCATAAAAGTTAACTCATAAAGCAATAATTCATAGTAAAAGCATTGAAGCAACACAAAGGAAGATTAAGTTTCAGCGGTTGCTTTCAACTTATAACATGTATATCTCATGGATATTGTCAACATAGAGTAATATAATAAGTGCAATATGCAAGTATGTAGGAATCAATGCACAGTTCACACAAGTGTTTGCTTCTTGAGGTGGAGAGAGATAGGTGAACTGACTCAACAATAAAAGTAAAAGAATGGTCCTTCGAAGAGGAAAGCATCGATTGCTATATTTGTGCTAGAGCTTTAATTTTGAAAACAAGAAACAATTTTGTCAACGGTAGTAATAAAGCATATGTATCATGTAAATTATATCTTACAAGTTGCAAGCCTCATGCATAGTATACTAATAGTGCCCGCACCTTGTCCTAATTAGCTTGGACTACCGGGATCATCGCAATGCACATGTTTTAACCAAGTGTCACAAAGGGGTACCTCTATGCCGCCTGTACAAAGGTCTAAGGAGAAAGCTCGCATCGGATTTCTCGCTATTGATTATTCTCAACTTAGACATCCATACCGGGACAACATAGACAACAGATAATGGACTCCTCTTTTATGCATAAGCATGTAGCAACAATTAATTTTCTCATTTGAGATTGAGGATATTGTCCAAAACTGAAACTTCCACCATGGATCATGGCTTTAGTTAGCGGCCCAATGTTCTTCTCTAACAATATGCATGCTCTAACCATAAGGTGGTAGATCTCCCTTACTTCAGACAAGACGAACATGCATAGCAACTCACATGATATTCAACAAAGAGTAGTTGATGGCGTCCCCAGGAACATGGTTATCGCACAACAAGCAACTTAATAAGAGATAAAGTGCATAATTACATATTCAATACCACAATAGTTTTTAAGCTATTTGTCCCATGAGCTATATATTGCAAAGGTAGAGGATAGAAATTTAAAGGTAGCACTTCAAGCAATTTACTTTGGAATGGCGGAGAAATACCATGTAGTAGGTAGGTATGGTGGACACAAATGGCATAGTGGTTGGCTCAATGATTTGGATATATGAGAAGTATTCCCTCTCGATACAAGGTTTAGGCTAGCAAGGTTATTTGAAACAAACACAAGGATGAAGCAGTGCAGCAAAACTCACATAAAAGACATATTGTAAACATTATAAGACTCTACACCGTCTTCCTTGTTGTTCAAACTCAATACTAGAAATTATCTAGACCTTAGAGAGACCAATTATGCAAACCAAATTTAGCAAGCTCTATGTATTTCTTCATTAATGGGTGCAAAGTATATGATGCAAGAGCTTAAACATGAGCACAACAATTGCCAAGTATCACATTGTTCAAGACATTTTACCAATTACTACATGTAGCATTTCCCGTTTCCAACCATATAACAATTAACGAAGCAGTTTCAACCTTCGCCATAAAAATTAAAAGCTAAGAACATATATGTTCATACGAACCAGTGGAGCGTGTCTCTCTCCCACACAATGAATGCTAGGATCCATTTTATTCAAACAAAACAAAAACAAAAACAAACCGACGCTCCAAGCAAAGTACATAAGATGTGGCCGAATAAAAATATAGTTTCAAGAGAAGGAACCTGATAATTTGTTGATGAAGAAGGGGATGCCTTGGGAATCCCCAAGCTTAGATGCTTGAGTCTTCTTGAAATATGCAGGGGTGAACCACCGGGGCATCCCCAAGCTTAGACTCTTCACTCTTCTTGATCATAGTATATCATCCTCCTCTCTTGACCCTTGAAAACTTCCTTCACACCAAACTCGAAACAAACTCATTAGAGGGTTAGTGCATAATCAAAAACTCACATGTTCAGAGGTGACACAATCATTCTTAACACTTCTGAACATTGCTCAAAGATACTGGAAGTCAATGGAACAAGGAAATCCATCCCACATAGCAAAAGAAGCAATGCGAAATAAAAGGCAGAATCTGTCAAAACAGAACAGTTCGTATTGACGAATTTTATTGAGGCACCAGACTTGCTCAAATGAAAATGCTCAAATTGAATGAAAGTTGCGTACATATCTTAGGATCACTCACGTAAATTGGCATAATTTTCTGAGTTACCTACAGAGAATTTTGCCCAGATTCGTGACAGCAAAGAAATCTGTTTCTGCGCAGTAATCCAAATCTAGTATGAACCTTACTATCAACGACTTTACTTGGCACAACAAAACACAAAACTAAGATAAGGAGAGGTTGCTACAGTAGTAAACAACTTCCAAGACACAAATATAAAACAAAGTACTGTAGCAAAATAACACATGGGTTATCTCCCAAGAAGTTCTTTCTTTATAGCCATTAAGATGGGCTCAGCAGTTTTAATGATGCACTCGCAAAAAATAGCATTTGAAGCAAAAGAGAGCATCAAGAAGCAAATTCAAAACACATTTAAGTCTAACATGCTTCCTATGAAAAGGAATCTTGTAAATAAACAAGTTCATGAAGAGCAAAGTGACAAGCATAGGAAGATAAAACAAGTGTAGCTTCAAAAATTTCAGCACATAGAGAGGTGTTTTAGTAACATGAAAATTTCTACAACCATATTTTCCTCTCTCATAATAAGTTTCAGTAGTATCATGAGCAAACTCAACAATATAACTATCACATAAAGCATTGTTATCATGAGTCTCATGCATAAAATTATTACTACCCACATAAGCATAATCAATTTTATTAGTTGTAGTGTGAGCAAATTCAACAAAGTAGCTATCATCAAATATAGGAGGCATATTGTATTCATAATCAAATTTACTCTCCATAGTAGGTGGTAACAAAAGACTACTATCATTATAATCATCATAAATAGGAGGCAAAGTATCATCAAAGTAAATTTTCTCCTCAATGCTTGGGGGACTAAAAAGATCATGCTCATCAAAACCAGCTTCCCCAATCTTAGAATTTTCCATAGCATTAGCAACAATAGTGTTCAAAGCATTCATATTAATAACATTCCCATTAGCATGCATATGAAGTTCCATGGGTTTTTTAATTCTCTCTTCCAACACATCATGTCCTAATTCAAGATAAAGTTCATAAAGATCTCTCATATTTTTGTTGTTTTCCATTATGCCTAACTAGTGTAAACAAGAAACAAAAAGATGCAATTGCAGGATCTAAAGGAAATAGCTTCGAGCACAAACACAATGGCGCCAAAAAAGTACTGTTACCTGGAACCGAAGTATGAGTGCCTTTTACCTTTCCTCCCCGGCAACGGCGCCAGAAAATAGCTTGATGTCTACGCCCCCCTCCTTTTCCTGTAGACAGTGTTGGGCCTCCAAGAGCAGAGGTTTGTAGAACAGCAGCAAGTTTTCCCTTAAGTGGATCACCCAAGGTTTATCGAACTCAGGGAGGAAGAGGTCAAAGATATCCCTCTCATGCAACCCTGCAACCACAAAGCAAGAAGTCTCTTGTGTCCCCAACACACCTAATAGGTGCACTAGTTCGGCGAAGAGATAGTGAAATACAGGTGGTATAAATAAGTAGTAGCAACGGCACAAGAAAAGTGCTTTGCCCAGGACAGTAAACAAGCAGTAGTAATGCAGTAAAACAGTAAACAAGCAGCGATAGCAGTATTTAGGAACAAGGCCTAGGGATCATACTTTCACTAGTGGACACTCTCAACATTGATCACATAACAGAATAGGTAAATGCATACTCTACACTCTTGTTGGATGATGAACACCATTGCGTAGGATTACACGAACCCTCAATGCCGGAGTTAACAAGCTCCACAATTCAATGTTCATATTTAAATAACCTTAGAGTGCAAGATAGATCAACACAACCAAACAAAGTACTAACATAGCATGCACACCGTAACCTTCACACTATGAAAGGAGGAATAGATCGCATCAATACCATCATAGTAATAGTTAACTTCATAATCTACAAGAGATCACAATCATAGCATAAACCAAGTACTTCATGATGCACACACTGCCAACATTACATCATGGAGGAGGAATAGACTACTTTAATAACATCACTAGAGTAGCACATAGATGAATTGTGATACAAAACTCATATGAATCTCAATCATGTAAGGCAGCTCATGAGATCATTGTATTGAAGTACATAGGAGAGAGATTAACCACATAGCTACCGGTACAGCCCCGAGCCTCGATGGAGAACTACTCCCTCCTCATGGGAGACAGCAGCGGTGATGAAGATGGCGGTGGTGTCGATGGAGGAGCCTTCCGGGGGCACTTCCCCGTCCCGGCGGCGTGCCGGAACAGAGACTCTGTCCCCTGCATCTTGGCTTCGCGATGGCGGCGGCTCTGGAAGGTTTCTCGTACCGTGGCTTTTTCGTATCGAGGTTTTAGGTCGAGGGGCTTTATATAGGCGAAGAGGCGGCGTCAGAAGGTCAACAGGGCGACGACACTATAGGGGGGCGCGGGCCCCCCCTTGGCCGCGCCGGCCTAGGGTTTGGTGGGCCTGTGCCCCCTCTCTGGCGGTTCTCGGGTGTTCTGGATGCTTCCGGGCAAAATAGGAACCTGGGCGTTGATTTCGTCCAATTCCGAGAATATTTCGTTACTAGGATTTCTGAAACCAAAAACAGCAGAAAACAGGAACTGGCCCTCCGACATCTTGTTAATAGGTTAGTTCCAGAAAATGCACGAATATGACATAAAGTGTGCATAAAACATGTAGATATCATCAATAATGTGGCATGGAACATAAGAAATTATCGATACGTCGGAGACGTATCAGGCGGCGACTGGGGTTGTGGTGGTGGCGTCGCACTAGGGCAGCAAAGAAGGGGAAAAAGAAGCAAATCGATGCGGTCGATTTCGCTATCCCTGACTTGCGGGACCGGGTAGGAAAAGGAGGACGCTTGGCGCGACTGCGCTGCGTCCGCGGAGATGCAAACCTAGCGAATATTTGGGCCTGGTTTGCATCGCCGCGGACGGCCCGTCACTTTGCGTCGCCCCACCGGAGGAGGGCCCAGATGCATTTTCGGTCACGGCGGACACAAACGGTCGCTCAGCATCCATTTGCGTTGCGCCGCTGGAGATGCCCTAAGTGGTATGGGGTAGTGATCGTTGTTGTGGCATCTTGCATGAGTTGCGAGGAATTGATGCCATCTAACTATAAAATGATGGGAAATTCTACAACGAGGCGCTGCACGCTACGTCTCTCTGTGGCGCGTCTGTGGCCGCTCGATCTGATACGAAGCGTCCAACATCAACTGCTCTTTTCACGTTATCTCTTCGCTCCCAACCAACCGCAACCACACAAACCTCTCTTCTCCTCTCTCAGATCTTCGGTTCACTTTCTCCGTCCTCTCAGATAATTGGTGGGGAAGGAGATGGGGTGGAAGGAGGCGATGATTTGATTTCCGGTGGTGGGCGCAGCAGGGAGAAGTAGCGCTCCGGGAGGTGGAGGTTGCGCCGCTGCAACCGCTGGTCCGTGTGTGGCAGGGACCAGCACCACGCTGAGAGGTGGAGGTCGCGCCGCCGTCGACCGGTCGGGGCAACAGAGAGCAGCACGCCGGTGCACCGCAAGGATGCGAGCGGGGTGAACTTGCCGACTCCTCGGTCGGTTGCAGCCGCCGTTGATTTGTGAGGTGGGAGCCTGATGTCTACGGGAGCTTCTATTCTTGTAGACAGTGTTGGGCCTCCAAGAGCAGAGGTTTGTAGAACATCAGCAAGTTTCCCTTAAGTGGATCACCCAAGGTTTATCGATCTCAGGGAGGAAGAGGTCAAAGATATCCCTCTCAAGCAACCCTGCAACCACAAAGCAAGAAGTCTCTTGTGTCCCCAACACACCTAATAGGTGCACTAGTTCGGCGAAGAGATAGTGAAATACAGGTGGTATGAATAAGTATGAGCAGTAGCAACAGCGCCAGAAAAGTGCTTTGCTATCCAGGACTGGCGTGTGATTGATGGTGGTAATATTGCGGACAGTACAGATGCAGTAGAACAGTAAACAAGCAGCGATAGCAGTATTTAGGAACAAGGCCTAGGGATTATACTTTCACTAGTGGACACTCTCAACATTGATCACATAACAGAATAAATAAATAGATGCTAGACTCTACACTCTCTTGTTGGATGATGAACACCACTAACTGTGTAGGATTACACGAACCCTCAATGCCGGAGTTAACAAGCTCCACGATATTCGATGTTCATATTTAAATAACCTTAGAGTGCACGACAGATCAACACAACCAAACCAAGTACTAACATAGCATGCACACTGTCACCTTCACGCTACGAAAGGAGGCATAGATCACATCAATACCATCATAGCAATGGTTAACTTCATAATCTACAAGAGATCACAATCATAGCCTACGCCAAGTACTACACGATGCACACACTGTCAACATTACATCATGGAGGAGGAATAGACTACTTTAATAACATCACTAGAGTAGCACATAGATGAATAGTGATACAAAACTCATATGAATCTCAACCATGTAAGGCAGCTCATGAGATCATTGTATTGAGGTGCATAGGAGAGAGATTAACCACATAGCTACCGGTACAGCCCCGAGCCTCGATGGAGAACTACTCCCTCCTCATGGGAGGCAGCAACGTTGATGAAGATGGCGGTGGTGATGGCAGCGGTGTCGATGGAGAAGCCTTCCGGGGGCACTTCCCCGTCCCGGCGGCGTGCCGGAACAGAGACTCCTGTCCCCCAGATCTTGGCTTCGCGATGGCGGCGGCTCTGGAAGGTTTCTCGTACCGTGGCTTTTCTGTATCGAAGATTTAGGTCAGGGACCTTTTTATAGGTGAAGAGGCGGAGTCGGAGGGGCGACGAGGTGATGACACAATAGGGGGGCGCGACCCAGGCCCTGGCCGCGCCACCCTGTCAACTGGGGCCCCTGTGGCCCCCCTCTGGCGGCTCTCAGGTGTTCTGGATGCTTCCGGGGATTCTAAGATGCTGAGCGTTGATTTCGTCCAATTCCGAGAATATTTCCTTACTAGGATTTCTGAAACCAAAAACAGCAGAAAACAGCAACTGGCCCTTCGGCATCTCGTCAATAGGTTAGTTCCGGAAAACGCATAATAATGACATAAAATATGCATAAAACATGTAGATATCATCAATAATGTGGCATGGAACATAAGAAATTATCGATACGATAATTTCTTATGTTCCATGCCACATTATTGATGATATCTACATGTTTTATGCATACTTTATGTCATATTTATGCATTTTCCGGCACTAACCTATTAACGAGATGCCGAAGAGCCAGTTGCTGTTTTCTGCTGTTTTTGGTTTCAGAAATCCTAGTAAGGAAATATTCTCGGAATTGGACGAAATCAACGCCCAGGGGCCTATTTTCACACGAAGCTTCCAGAAGACCGGAGAGTCAACGAAGTGGGGCCACGAGGTGGCCAGGAGGTAGGGTGGCGCGGCCCAAGCCCTGGCCGCGCCGACCTGTCTCTTGGGCCCCTCGTGACGCCCCTTGACCTACCCTTCCGCCTACAAATAGCCTTCGTCGCGAAACCCCCAGTACCGAGAGCCACGATATGGAAAACCTTCCAGAGACGCCGCCGCCGCCAATCCCATCTCGGGGGATTCAGGAGATCGCCTCCGGCACCCTGCCGGAGAGGGGATTCATCTCCCGGAGGACTCTACGCCGCCATGGTCGCCTCCGGAGTGATGAGTGAGTAGTCTACCCCTAGACTATGGGTCCATAGCAGTAGCTAGATGGTTTTCTTCTCCTCATTGTGCTTAATTGTCGGATCTTGTGAGCTGCCGAACATGATCAAGATCATCTATCTGTAATGCTATATGTTGTGTTTGTTGGGATCCGATGAATAGAGAATACCATGTTATGTTGATTATCAATTTATATCTATGTGTTGTTTATGATCTTGCATGCTCTCCGTTACTAGTAGATGCTCTGGCCAAGTTGATGCTTGTAACTCCAAGAGGGAGTATTTATGCTCGATAGTGGGTTCATGTCTCCGTGAATCTGGGGGAGTGACAAGAACCCCTAAGGTTATGGATGTGTTGTTGCCACTAGGGATAAAACATTGATGCTATGTCCGAGGATGTAGTTATTGATTACATTACGCGCAATACTTAATGCAATTGTCTGTTGTTAGACCCTTAATACTGGAAGGGGTTCGGACGATAACCTGAAGGTGGACTTTTTAGACATAGATGCATGCTGGATAGCGGTCTATGTACTTTGTCGTAATGCCCAATTAAATCTCACTATACTCATCATAATATGTATGTGCATGGTCATGCCCTCTCTATTTGTCAATTGCCCAACTGTAATTTGTTCACCCAACATGCTATTTATCTTATGGGAGAGACACCTCTAGTGAACTGTGGACCCCGGTCCAATTCTTTACATCTGAAATACAATCTACTGCAATACTTGTTCTACTGTTCTCTGCAAACAATCATCATCCACACTATACATCTAATCCTTTGTTACAGCAAGCCGGTGAGATTGACAACCTCACTGTTTCGTTGGGGCAAAGTATCTTGGTTGTGTTGTGCAGGTTCCACGTTGGCGCCGGAATCCCTGGTGTTGCGCCGCACTACATCTCGCCGCCATCAACCTTCAACGTGCTTCTTGACTCCTACTGGTTCGATAAACCTTGGTTTCTAACTGAGGGAAACTTACTGCTGTACGCATCACACCTTCCACTTGGGGTTCCCAACGGTCGCGTGCTGTACGCGTGTCAAGCTAAATTTCTGGCGCCGTTGCCGGGGAGATCAAGACACGCTGCAAGGGGAGTCTCCACATCGCAATCTCTTTACTTTGTTTTTTTGTCTTGCTTTACTTTATTTACTACTTTGTTTGCTGCACTAAATCAAAATACAAAAAAATTAGTTGTTAGTTTTACTTTATTTGCTATCTTGTTTGCTATATCAAAAACACAAAAAAAAATTAGTTACTTGCATTTACTTTATCTAGTTTGCTTTATTTACTACTGCTAAAATGGGTACTCCTGAAAATACTAAGTTGTGTGACTTCACAACCACAAATAATAATGATTTCTTATGCACACCTATTGCTCCACCTGCTACTACAGCAGAATTCTTTGAAATTAAACTCGCTTTTTATCGAATCTTGTTATGCGAGAGCAATTTTATGGTGTTAGTTCTGATGATGCTGCTGCCCATCTCAATAATTTTGTTGAACTTTGTGAAATGCAAAAGTATAAAGATGTAGATGGTGACATAATAAAATTAAAATTGATCCCTTTCTCATTAAGAGGAAGAGCTAAAGATTGGTTGCTATCTCTGCCTAAGAATAGTATTGATTCATGGACTAAATGCAAGGATGCTTTTATTGGTAGATATTATCCCCCTGCTAAAATTATATCTTTGAGGAGTAGCATAATGAATTTTAAACAATTGGATAATGAGCATGTTGCACAAGCATGGGAAAGAATGAAATCTTTGGTTAAAAATTGCCCAACCCATGGACTGACTACTTGGATGATCATCCAAACCTTTTATGCAGGACTGAATTTTTCTTCGCGGAACCTATTGGATTCAGCTGCTGGAGGTACCTTTATGTCCATCACTCTTGGCGAAGCAACAAAGCTTCTTGATAATATGATGATCAATTACTCTGAATGGCACACGGAAAGAGCTCCACAAGGTAAGAAGGTAAATTCTGTCGAAGAAACCTCTTCCTTGAATGATAAGATTGATGCTATTATGTCTATGCTTGTGAATGATAGGACAAATATTGATCCTAATAATGTTCCGTTAGCTTCATTGGTTGCTCAAGAAGAACATGTTGATGTAAACTACATTAAAAATAATAATTTCAACAACAATGCTTACCGGAACAATTCTAGTAACAACTATAGGCCATATCCTTATAATAATGGCAACGGCTATGGTAATTCTTATGGGAATTCTTATAACAATAATTGGAACACACCCCCTGGACTTGAAGCTATGCTTAAAGAATTTATTAGTATACAAACTGCTTTTAACAAATCTGTTGAAGAAAAGCTTGGGAAAATTGATATACTTGCTTCTAAAGTCGATGATCTTTTGAAATCAAAAGTTATGCCTCATGAGAATCATAATAATAAAATTGTTACTACAGCAAATGCCATCCAAGTTAGAATTAATGAGAATATAAGATTGATGGCCGAATTGCGTGCTAGGTGGGAAAGAGAAGAAATGAAAAACAAGATAATATAGCTAAAGTTTGGACTATTACCACCACTAGCATTGCTAATGCTCCACAAGTTGCTGCACCTCCTACTAATAATGGTAAAAGAATTGGTGTTAGCAATGTTTCCACTTCAAATGCAAAGCGCGAAAAACTATCCGAAACTGCTAAAACTGCTGAAACTACCTGTGATAAAACTGCTGAATTTTTTTCCAACATTGGGGATGATGATCCCTTTGCTTTAGATTATAATGGTTTGAATTTTGATGATTGCCACATCTCTGAAGTTATAAAGTTCTTACAAAAACTTGCTAAGAGTCCTAATGCTAGTGCTATAAATTTGGCTTTCACGAAACATATTACAAATGCTCTCATAAAAGCTAGAGAAGAGAAATTAGAACGCGAAGCTTCTATTCCTAGAAAGCTAGAGGATGGTTGGTAGCCCATCATTAAGATGAAGGTCAATGATTTTGATTGTAATGCCTTATGTGATCTTGGTGCAAGTATTTCTGTTATGCCTAAGAAAATTTATAATATGCTTGACTTGCCACCGCTGAAAAATTGTTATTTGGATGTTAATCTTGCTGATCATTCTACAAAGAAACCTTTGGGGAAAGTTGATAATGTTCGCATTACCGTTAACAATAACCTTGTCCCTGTTGATTTTGTTGTCTTGGATATTGAATGCAATGCATCTTGTCCCATCATATTGGGAAGACCTTTTCTTCGAACTGTTGGTGCTATCATTGATATGAAGGAAGGTAATATTAAATATCAATTTCCTCTCAAGAAAGGTATGGAACACTTCCCTAGAAAGAGAATGAAGTTACCTTTTGATTCTATTATTAGAACAAATTATGATGTTGACACTTCGTCTCTTGATAATACTTGATATACACTTTCTGCGCCTAGCTGAAAGGCGTTAAAGAAAAGCGCTTATGGGAGACAACCCATGTTTTTACTACAATATTTTATTTTTATATTTGAGTCTTGGAAGTTGTTTACTACTGTAGCAACCTCTCCTTATCTTAGTTTTGTGTTTTGTTGTGCCAAGTAAAGTCGTTGATAGTAAGGTTCATACTAGATTTGGATTACTGCGCAGAAACAGATTTCTTTGCTGTCACGAATCTGGGCAAAATTCTCTGTAGGTAACTCAGAAAATTATGCCAATTTACGTGAGTGATCCTCAGATATGTACGCAACTTTCATTCAATTTGAGAATTTTCATTTGAGCAAGTCTGGTGCCTCAATAAAATTCGTCTTTACGAACTGTTCTGTTTTGATAGATTCTGCCTTTTATTTTGCATTGCCTATTTTGCTATGTTCGATGGATATTTCGATTCCGTTGACTTTCAGTAGCTTTGTGCAATATCCAGAAGTGTTAAGAATGATTATGTCACCTCTGAACATGTATATTTTGATTGTGCACTAACTCTCTAATGAGTTGTTTTGAGTTTGGTGTGGAGGAAGTTTTCAAGGATCAAGAGAGGGAGATGATACAACATGATCAAGGAGAGTGAAAGCTCTAAGCTTGGGGATGCCCCGGTGGTTCACCCCTGCATATATCAAGAAGACTCAAGTGTCTAAGCTTGGGGATGCCCAAGGCATCCCCTTCTTCATCGACAACATTATCAGGTTCCTCCCCTGAAACTATATTTTTATTCCGTCACATCTTATGTGCTTTGCTTGGAGCGTCGGTTTGTTTTTGTTTTTCTTTTGTTTGAATAAAATGGATCCTAGCATTCATTGTGTGGGAGAGAGACACGCTCCGCTGTTGCATATAGACAAATATGTCCTTAGGCTTTACTCATAATATTCATGGCAAAGTTTCTTCTTCGTTAATTGTTATATGGTTGGAATTGGAAAATGATACATGTAGTAATTGCTATAATGTCTTGGATAATGTGATACTTGGCAATTGTTGTGCTCATGTTTAAGCTCTTGCATCATATACTTTGCACCTATTAATGAAGAAATACATAGAGCATGCTAAAATTTGGTTTGCATATTTGGTCTCTCTAAAGTCTAGATAATTTCTAGTATTGAGTTTGAACAACAAGGAAGACGGTGTAGAGCCTTATAATGTTTACAATATGTCTTTTATGTGAGTTTTGCTGCACCGCTTCATCCTTGTGTTTGTTTCAAATAGCCTTGCTAGCCTAAAACCTTGTATCGAGAGGGAATACTTCTCATGCATCCAAAATCCTTGAGCCAACCACTATGCCATTTGTGTCCACCAAACCTACCTACTACATGGTATTTCTCCGCCATTCCAAAGTAAATTGCTTGAGTGCTACCTTTAAAATTTCTATCCTCTACCTTTGCAATATATAGCTCATGGGACAAATAGCCTAAAAACTATTGTGGTATTGAATATGTACTTATGCACTTTATCTCTTATTACGTTGCTTGTTGTGCGATAACCATGTTCCTGGGGACGCCATCAACTACTCTTTGTTGAATATCATGTGAGTTGCTATGCATGTTCGTCTAGTCTGAAGTAAGGGAGATTTACCACCTAATGGTTAGAGCATGCATATTGTTAGAGAAGAACATTGGGCCGCTAACTAAAGCCATGATCCATGGTGGAAGTTTCAGTTTTGGACAAATATCCTCAATCTCATATGAGAAAATTAATTGTTGCTACATGCTTATGCATTAAAGAGGAGTCCATTATCTGTTGTCTATGTTGTCCCGGTATGGATGTCTAAGTTGAGAATAATCAATAGCGAGAAATCCAATGCGAGCTTTCTCCTTAGACCTTTGTACAGGCGGCATAGAGGTACCCCTTTGTGACACTTGGTTAAAACATGTGCATTGCGATGATCCCGGTAATCCAAGCTAATTAGGACAAGGTGCGGGCACTATTAGTATACTATGCATGAGGCTTGCAACTTGTAAGATATAAATTACATGACACATGTGCTTTATTACTACCGTTGACAAAATTGTTTCTTGTTTTCAAAATCAAAGCTCTAGCACAAATATAGCAATCGATGCTTTCCTCTTTGAAGGACCTTTCTTTTACTTTTATTGTTGAGTCAGTTCACCTATCTCTCTCCACCTCAAGAAGCAAACACTTGTGTGAACTGTGCATTGATTCCTACATACTTGCATATTGCACTTGTTATATTACTTTACATTGACAATATCCATGAGATATACATGTTATAAGTTGAAAGCAACCGCCGAAACTTCATCTTCCTTTGTGTTGCTTCAATACCTCTACTATGGATTTATTGCTTTATGAGTTAACTCTTATGCAAGACTTATTGATGCTTGTCTTGAAGTACTATTCATGAAAAGTCTTTGCTATATGATTCAGTTGTTTACTCATGTCATTTACATTGTTTTGATCGCTGCATTCATTACATATGCTTACAATAGTATGATCAAGGTTATGATGGCATGTCACTCCAGAAATTATCTTTGTTATCGTTTACCGCTTCGACGAGCAGAAACTAAGCTTGGGGATGCTGATACGTCTCCGACGTATCGATAATTTCTTATGTTCCATGCCACATTATTGATGATATCTACATGTTTTATGCATACTTTATGTCGTATTTATGCATTTTCCGGCACTAACCTATTAACGAGATGCCGAAGAGCCGATTGCTTTGTTTCTGCTGTTTTTGGTTTCAGAAATCCTAGTAAGGAAATATTCTCGGAATTGGACGAAATCAACGCCCAGGGGCCTATTTTCACACGAAGCTTCCAGAAGACCGGAGAGTCAACGAAGTGGGGCCACGAGGTGGCCAGGAGGTAGGGCGGCGCGGCCCAAGCCCTGGCCGCACCGACCTGTCTCCTGGGCCCCTCGTGACGCCCCTTGACCTGCCCTTCCGCCTACAAATAGCCTTCATCGCGAAACCCCCAGTACCGAGAGCCACGATACGGAAAACCTTCCAGAGATGCCGCCGCCGCCAATCCCATCTCGGGGGATTCAGGAGATCGCCTCCGGCACCCTGCCGGAGAGGGGATTCATCTCCCGGAGGACTCTACGCCGCCATGGTCGCCTCCGGAGTGATGAGTGAGTAGTCTACCCCTGGACTATGGGTCCATAGCAGTAGCTAGATGGTTGTCTTCTCCTCATTGTGCTTAATTGTCGGATCTTGTGAGCTGCCGAACATGATCAAGATCATCTATCTGTAATGCTATATGTTGTGTTTGTTGGGATCCGATGAATAGAGAATACCATGTTATGTTGATTATCAATTTATATCTATATGTTGTTTATGATCTTGCATGCTCTCCGTTACTAGTAGATGCTCTGACCAAGTTGATGCTTGTAACTCCAAGAGGGAGTATTTATGCTCGATAGTGGGTTCATGTCTCCGTGAATCTGGGGGAGTGACAAGAACCCCTAAGGTTATGGATGTGCTGTTGCCACTAGGGATAAAACATTGATGCTATGTCCGAGGATGTAGTTATTGATTACATTACGCGCAATACTTAATGCAATTGTCTATTGTTAGCAACTTAATACTGGAAGGGGTTCGGACGATAACCTGAAGGTGGACTTTTTAGGCATAGATGCATGCTGGATAGCGGTCTATGTACTTTGTCGTAATGCCCAATTAAATCTCACTATACTCATCATAATATGTATGTGCATGGTCATGCCCTCTCTATTTGTAAATTGCCCAACTGTAATTTGTTCACCCAACATGTTATTTATCTTATGGGAGAGACACCTCTAGTGAACTGTGGACCCCGGTCCAATTCTTTACATCTGTAATACAATCTACTGCAATACTTGTTCTACTGTTCTCTGCAAACAATCATCATCCACACTATACATCTAATCCTTTGTTACAGCAAGCCGGTGAGATTGACAACCTCACTGTTTCGTTGGGGCAAAGTATCTTGGTTGTGTTGTGCAGGTTCCACGTTGGCGCCGGAATCCCTGGTGTTGCGCCGCACTACATCTCGCCGCCATCAACCTTGAACGTGCTTCTTGACTCCTACTGGTTCGATAAACCTTGGTTTCTAACTGAGGGAAACTTACTGCTGTACGCATCACACCTTCCACTTGGGGTTCCCAACGGTCACGTGCTGTACGCGTGTCAATACGTCGGAGACGTATCAGCATCCCCAAGCTTAGTTTCTGCTCGTCCCGAGCAGGTAAACGATAACAAAGATAATTTCTGGAGTGACATGCCATCATAACCTTGATCATACTATTGTAAGCACATGTAATGAATGCAGCGATCAAAACAATGGTAATGACATGAGTAAACAACTGTACATGTGCCATGGTGCTCAGCTGGTGTATATGAGGAACAATTGTACATGTGCCATGGTGCTCAGCTGGTTATATGGTGACATATTCTTGTGCAGGGATCGACAGAGTTGCCCATTATCGCCGAAATGTTGATTCATTTCCGTTTCGGCGAAAATGGGGCACTCATATGTACATAAATTAGCATAGGTCATGCCCAATTTCGTTAGTGGAATGGATCGTAATATGGTTCAAAAATGTAAACATGTAGGATGGCCGGTCCCGGTGGCCGGCGAGGCGGTCGAGGCTGCGGTCCTGGGCGCCCCCGGGGCCGGGGAAGGGGCCGCCGCGGTGGAGCAGCAAGGGCCCCACGGTCACCGTCACCTGCATCCTCCTCGTCTTCGCATGAGGAACGCTGCTTCGAGTTCCTCCTCCGCATCGACGACGACCCACTCGGCATCAAGAGGCTACCGGACAAGTTCACCGAGTTCATCGATGGCGTCGAGCCGGCGCACTTGCAGCTACGGGAGGCTAGCTGCAACTTCTGCCGTTGGTCCGTGGAGGTCCTGTTCGACGGGTAGGGCAAGATGTACCTGCACACGGGGTGGGACAAGTTCGCCCGTGACCTCCACCTCGAGCCCGGCTGCCAGCTCACCTTCCTGTACGAGGGGGACGGCGAGATGATCGTCAAGGTGTTCGACGACACCGCCTGCCGTGTGCACTACCCCCACACCGGCGAATCCGGCTCGGACACCGATAGTTAGAACTTAGAGTGTTGTCAACTCTATCTTCGTTGCTTCGTGTTGTTTGAATTCTATCTTAAATTGTATGAAGCTACGATGTTAGGTATGATGATGTTATGTCCATGATGTGTGTACGAATTAGCTGTTTTCCATGATGTGTGTACGAAATGTTTGGTCAACTGTACACTCCGGGGTGACGCCAGCGAGCCTGGTGCGATGACACAAATATCAATCTCTTGTGCATCCTACCTGGCCTCGCTGACACCATCCCGGGATGTTCATATTTGTTTGGACCAACAATGTATGAGGCATTCCATTTAGTTCATACTAGCTACTTCTCTCTTATTTGAGTTTGCACTTCTTAATTGCATTGGCCGATGATTAAATTTTGTGGTCACTACACTCCGGGGTGACGCTAGTGAGCCTGGTGTGATGGCACAAATATCAATCTCTTGTGCATCCTACCTGGCCTCACTAACGCCATCCCGGGATGTTCATATTTGTTTCGACCAACAATGTATGAGGCATTCCATTTAGTTCATACTAGCTACTTGTCTCTTATTTGAGTTTGCACTTCTTAATTGCATTGGCTGATGATTAAATTTTGTGGTCACTACACTCCGGGGTGACGCTAGTGAGCCTGGTGTGATGGCACAAATATCAATCTCTTGTGCATCCTACCTGGCCTCACTAACGCCATCCCGGGATGTTCATATTTGTTTCGACCAACAATGTATGAGGCATTCCATTTAGTTCATACTACTTGGATCGTTTTTGAGTTCGCTCTTATTCGTTGCAAACATCTATGAGCGTGCACTAATGTTTCTTTGGCTTGTTCATATATGTGCAGATATGACGTGGTATGTCGTGTACAAGGGCAAGGTTCCCGGAGTCTACAACGACTGGGAGGAGTGTCGGAGACAGGTTCACCGTTTTAGCGGTAACAGCTACAAAGGGTACACCACTAGAGCGGAGGCCGAATACAGATACGCACGCTATCTGGCGGGAGAGAGGACGGAGCGGAGGAGGAACCGGATGAAGACCACTTTCATCGGGACGGTGCTAGTAGTGACTCTAGCTCTCTTCTATGTGATGCTAGTTTAGATGATCGACCTTGTGTAACCACTAGCTCATTTGTGACTTGTAACACCGTAACTTGCATTGTAACCTCTTCTCTAATGCGAATGCTTGTGAATCATGTGGGGCTAATGTGAAGAACTATGTATGGATAAGCTGTGCTGTTGTTTATATGCTATTATATATCATGTATTGTGCTATTGTACTGTCATATACAACCTGTATAAATACCTGCCAAGATACAAAATAAAAAATTCGAAATCTTAGCAGTGGCGCACTAGTGGACCATCTGTGGCGCACTACCACTAAGTAGCAGTGGCGCACTGCTCTGGATCCAGTGGCGCACTGCCCTGTGATCCTCTCCGAGACTAGCAGTGGCGCACCAGGATAAGTAGCAGTGGCGCACGTCCTGGAGAGGGCAGTGGCGCACGTACTCACGCAGCAGTGGCGCACCTCCTCGCTGGACCAGTGGCGCACGCAAGACGGTAGCAGTGGCGCACCTCTTCTACACAGTGGTGGCGCACTGCCTCTGACCAACAGTGGCGCACCACTTTGGAGTAGTAGTGGCGCACTGGAGGACATGTCAATGGCGCACCAGTCAGTGCGCCACATGTATCCAGGCTAGTAGTGGCGCACCCCTAGTGCGCCACTACTATGAGTTAGCAGTGGCGTGATAACAGTGGCGCACCACTAGTGCGCCACTGATGGGTAAAAGTGGTGCGCCACTGATTGCCCTTTTTCTAGTAGTGCACCACCAAGACAACACCTGAAATACAGACTTTCCAAAAACGACGCCTTCAAGAAGGGAACAATGCTCAAACACTGTCGTCGCCCGATCAAAGATCTTAGATTTTCACCTTGAAGATAGTCCCCGCTCTCAAAACAATACCTCCAACAAGGTCATTGCCAGGCACAACCAGTTAAGGTCAGACCTTGGGTTTTCACCCTGAAAGGTAGGACTCTGAACTTCACCTGTGTTGTCGCCCCCACTTTCATACCGCTGCTGTGAAGCCTGGAACACCAAGCAAGTCCCTCAACATCGCGTAGATTTGAACCTCCCTTAGCTAATCCTCCCATCCGGCCTTCTTGAAATTCTCGTCTTCCGACTTTCATCATGGATCCATAGTCACTTGATGTCAACACAGGAAAAGAGCTTCGCGCCGCTCCCTCAACAACCAAACGGTCGGAATAAAAGCATGGGTGCGTGCGACCGAATACCACCCGATCCAGTGAACTCCATACATAAGATGCATTGTTCCGTTCGCCGGCGGAGCCTTCCGGAACTCATCACTCTGGCTCGATGAAGAAGATCAACATTCAGAAGGTCTTCGTCTTGGCGCGTGAGGAACCCTAGGACCACCGCCTTTACACAGGCCGAGCCCCCCACGCAAACGGCCATCCTCGCCGCCTGTCACACCGAAGATCCGGCAAGACGAATGACCCTGGGGTGCGGGAACCAGTAGGCTACATAGCTGCGATCAGGCCCTGGTCGCGCCGCCACCGGCTGCACTGAGGCCGCCACCGGCAGCAACCACCGAGGACTGCCGATGCCGTAGCGCCTTCTCCGCAATCCTCCACCGACCGATCCACCACCCTAGGCGCGCTCGCGCCGTCGGGAAGACGACCGGTCTAGGCGGGCAGGCTAGACCCACGGCAGACCTCCTCCACTTGCAGCCACGAAGGCCCAGTGAAGAGCGCCGCCGCTGCCTGGCCGGGGAACGCTGCCCCGACCACCGCCCGCGTCCGTCTCCAACGACCCAGCCCCAACCGCATCGACGAGATGGCCGCCACGTCCACCTCCCCTAGAACCGTTCGGTACCAGGGGCCGCCGCCACCGCGGTCGGCGCCGGCGGCAGCGGCGGAGAGGAGGGGATCAGGGGGAGGGAGTGTTTGGGTGACGGGATCTGATCCCTCGGCGGCGTCCTGGGGGTGCGCCATGGGAGAAGGGTTACGGGAGGAGCTTTTTTTTTACCAGACTTGGTGACTTCCAAAATCTAAGCCACACCTTTGTAGATGCTATATTTGCTAAAATTAAGCTTGGCAAAGTGTGACGGGGAACCAAACATACCCTTAGAGTTGGAGGGAGCAATGCGATAACTAAGCCTGGAAGTCGGCAGAAAAACCAATCAACGTGGCTTCAAACAATGAACAGTTAGAGCACTAGGTAAGTCAAGATCGGCGACCCCGATGGAAGTGCGGTAGAAGCGCTGGAGATGACCTGTAAACCACCATATCGAGAGATGATGACACGGTGAATGAGGGGTACGTAGATGTTGTTCTCGTTGAGGATTCGGCGACTTTGAACATTCCACGGCAGTGCCCCGCCACCGCACTGCTGCCGGCGGTCTTCTTTCTGGAGCTGGTTGCTATCGGTGCATATAGAGCGCGTTGGGGAAATGGACCGCCAGCTTGGATCCACCAAGTTGGAACACGCATCCAGCAAATCGATCGGGTCGTTGTCTCCCTTCCCTCTTGGAAGAGGAAGCAGAGGCCTTACTGCGTAACACTGTTTTTTTCCTTGGCTAAAATGACTGATAACGATGTTATCGAGAAGCCGCAGTGACAGTGATAATTTGTGCGCCACGGCCATATATATCACCACCACTCTCTACACAAGTAGGCAGTCATTCAAACTGAGGAGCGCGCGCATCCACAATCAGCTCCTCGGAACTCTACTCCCATGGCCAACTCGACTCTGCTTCCATGCCTCCTGCTGCTAGCAATCGTGTCCCTTGCCCCCGCGGCCAGTGGCGTCGACGCATCAACCGACCCACGGCCGATCCGCCTCAACTGCGGCGCGTCATCCGCCTCGGCCACCGACTCCGACGGCCGCTCATGGGACGGTGACGCCGTCTCCAAGCTCTCACCACCGACGGGCGCCGGCGTCACCGCGTCGTACCAAGACCCCTCGCTGCCTTCCCCCGTCCCGTACATGACGGCGCGCGTGTTCGCGTCGAGCCACACGTACACCTTCCTCGTCAGCCCCGGCCGCGTCTTCCTCCGCCTCTACTTCTACCCGTCCGGCTACGGCGGCCTCAGCGCCTCCGACGCGCTCTTCGGCGTCACCGCGGGCGGCGTCACGCTGCTGCGCGACTTCAACGCGTCCCAGACCGCGCTCGCGCTCAACGCCGCCTACCTCGTCCGCGAGTTCTCCCTCAACGTCACCTCACCCACCCTGGACCTCACCTTCGCGCCGTCCCCCGGCGCCCCCTCCCACTACGCGTTCGTGAACGGCATCGAGATCGTGCCCACCCCGGACATGTTGACGGTGCCAGCGCCGTCCTTCGCCAACGGCGGGAGCCCGGACCCGATGCCCATCCGCGCCGACACGGCCTTCCAGACCATGCACCGCCTCAACGTAGGCGGCGGGGCTGTCTCCCCGGCCGACGACTCCGGGCCCTTCTACCGCGCATGGGACAGCGACTACCCCTACCTGCTCGGCGCCGCCGTCGGGGTCACCTACGGGAAGGATAGCAACGTCACCGTCCGGTACCCGCCGTCCGTGCCGCCGTACGTCGCGCCGGAGGGCGTGTACGCGACGGCGCGGTCCATGGGCCCGGACGCGGCGATCAACCTCAACTACAACCTCACCTGGGTCCTGCCGGTGGACGCCGGGTTCTACTACCTCCTCAGGTTCCACTTCTGCGAGATCCAGTACCCGATCACCAAGGTCAACCAGCGCTCCTTCTTCATCTACATCAACAACCACACGGCGCAGGCGCAGATGGACGTGATCGTGTGGGGCCGCGGGATCGGGGTTCCCGTGTACACCGATTACCTCGTCGTCACCACGGGCTCCGGCCAGACGGACCTCTGGGTCGCGCTGCACCCGGACATCAGCTCCAGGCCGGAGTACTACGACGCGATACTCAACGGGATCGAGGTGTTCAAGCTCCAGACGTACGGCGGCAACAGCCTCGCCGGGGACAACCCGCCGATCCCAGAGAAGCAGCAGGTCGAGGATAGAGGCATAGGGGGATCAAGGAGGAAGAGTGCCGTCTCTGTGGCCGTGGGTGGAGCGGCCGCCGGTGGCCTCCTTGTGGTGTTGATCGGCTGCCTCTGCTCGTGCGCTGTTTGCAGGCGGGGCAACAAGACCGCGTCGGTTGTCGCGTGCGAGCCCGAGGCCGTTCTTCAGCAACCGGCTCATGGCCTCAAACCTGGCCCAACGAAAAGCTCCGCGTTGTTTACGTCTGCCCAAGACAAGTAGGCTTATTTGCTGGGCTCTTACCATAACTTGACCTACCCAAAAAAGGGTTACTGACGGGCCCAAATTCTAAAACAATAATGCTGGGTTTACGGACGAATCGTTACGGGAAGAATCTTACGGACATGCGTGGGGCGCTGATGTTTCTCCCCGGATGAATACTCGGACCCACCACGACTTCTCTGCCTAATGGCCTGATGCCACATCTGCATCCGTAAGCTGATTCCGTAGATCCCTTCCGTAGGTGTAGCATTACTCATTCTAAAATCAGTTCCTTTATTATTTTTTCTCTTGAGTTTCAAAGGCAAGTGCCACCCATAAGGCTGATGTAAATACATGCTTGGCGTAACATCTTTTATGTGTATGCAACATTTTTAGAACTAAAACTATGAATCTACATAAAACTTGAGAAGCGTACGAAAAATATTCTAATATTATGGAGACATCGATGTAGCAAAAATCAACAACCTATACAACAAAATCTCATGGTTGCATGAAATGTGTTGGTAAGGTATGTAAAAAAAAGTAACACATGCAACATATGTGCCTAGAGCATCCAACATTATTGAAGCACATTTGGAGAATTAGAAAACTCTTTGTAGCATACATCCAGAAATAGCATTGCAACATTTTTCACATGGTTACACAACAAAAAATGAGTTTGTGCAAAAATCACACACCATATGCAACATTCAACAACCCCCCTCCCCCCCAAACTGATATTTGCCATCGACCATGAGGCACTGCCATGGCGATTTGAGCTAACCGGCCATGAATCAACCATGCAAAGGCCCATCAGAGCTAGATTTGGTGAACCCCGAACCATCCACGTCTTCTCCAACTCTCGCGTGTGGGAAGCTCATTCTTAATGGCCTCCAAGGAGAGCTTACCACTGTCACACTGGAGGTGTTGGACGACCTAGCCAACACCTACGCCTGCGGAGGAGCAACATATGTGGTGACGCGACATGATAAGCATGCCAGTGGAGGAGCAGAAACTAGCTCCGAGAAGGAGTGGCGGCAACCACGGCCAACCGAGTAGAGGAGCAGCGGTAGTAGCGCACGTTCGCGTTGAGGATCTCTTCGGAGGAGAATGAGAGGTCATGCGAGGACGGGTTCTGCACAAGACGTGCGGAACTCAAATGTTTCACATAGACGGCGAGGGTATAGAGTGATATTCCCACATGAGCGGACCGTCATATTGTTTTGCCGGTTGAGGTATAAATTTTTCCAAATTCAAATGTGATCACGGCCTCATAGGCTTCTGTCTAAGCAAAAAATATAAAACAATAACATATAAAATAAAACTGATTTTTTAACAATTAATATGAACATGATTCCTAACTACATGCAAAATTTCTGCGAGACAAGACTTGTGCGACTGATTTGTGCAATTTTTTTTTTTTGGATTCTTACAAAAAGACATGTGTGGCTTTTTAGAGCTTTCCAATTTTGTCTTTCTTCATGAACCACCATACAATCTTTTCTTGACAAAATTTTGTATGCCGTTGGATCATATGTTCATGCTCGTAGTAAAAGAAATCAATTTTTTGTTATTTTTTCTATTTATTTGTATTTCCTACTCAAGTAGGAGCATATAAGCCTGGGAGAGCCTCCCTGCCCCTTTTTAAACGGAAATCATGAGGCAGGTTTTCTTTTTACCTAAATATATTACTCAAATGTTATTGCTGCGAGCCTGTTATTGGCTAGGATACAGAAAGTGCAAATCTTCTATGTATCAAAGAACAAATGCAATGGAAGAGGTTAAACATGAACCCACCAACAATACTAACGCAACCCAATGGAAGAAGTAAGTGAGGATCAAATTGTGCAGTATCCTACCTATCTGGGAGCTCATGTTGCTTGATGAAGGGGCATTGAAATAAATCGTGCACTAACCAAATCCGTTGCAGAAGTTGTTACAATTATGGTCATATTGCGGCCAAGTGCCTTATCATATGGAGATCTAAGAGATATACTTGGAAGATCAAATAGCACGCGTCTATTTATTCGGTGGAAGAGTCTCGATCATCCTCTTCTCCCTCCTCGGATAGTGATTGCTCTATCTCCCACATCTCTGAATCTCCCCTAAACCCTAGCCCCGCTTTGGATCCACCTACCATGGCCAACTACGATTGTGATCCTTTCCCCCACGTCCCAGCTGGTATGGCTATAGTGCCGCCAGGCCCTCTTCGCGCCCAACGTGGGCATGTCATCGTCGGAGGTGACTTCCCTGCCTTCTGCGACGACTAGGCAGTTGCAACACTGGCCCCTGCAATGAGCCAAAACCACCATGAGATCATCGCAGAAACCATCGATGCACAGCTCCAAAACTATGGATTGGAGGTGAGATCTATCTCCAAGTGTGCCATGGGTTCAACATTGGTTAGATTTGCTATAGTCAAAGATCGTGATGATGATGTTAATCTTAGCCCAACCATCTTCTGATCATGTTGCTTGATGAAGGGGCATTGGAATAAATCATGCACTAACCACATCTGTTGTAGAAGTTGTTACAATTATGGTCATATTGCGGCCAAGTGCCTTATCAGATGGAGATCTAAGAGATATACTTGGAAGATCAAATCGCATGCGTCTATTTATTCAGTGGAAGAGTCTCGATCATCCTCTTCTCCCTCCTCGCATAGTGATTGCTCTATCTCCCACGTCTCTGAATAGTGATTTCTCTATCTCCCACGTCTCTGAATCTCCCCTAAACCCTAGCCCCGCTTTGGATCCACCTACCATGGCCAACTACGACTGTGTTCCTTCCCACCACGTCCCAGCTGGTATGGCTATAATGCCGACATGCCCTCTTTGCGCCCAACGTGGGCATGTCATCATCGGAGGCGACTTCCCTACCTTCTACGACGACTGGGCGGTTGCAACACTGGCCCCCGCAATGAGCCAAAACCACCATGAGATCATCACAGAAACCATCGCTGCACATCTCCAGAACTATGGATTAGAGGTGAGATCTATCTCCGAGTGTGCCATGGGTTCATCATTGGTTAGATTTTCTATAGTCACAGATCGCGATGTTGCTGTTAATCTTAGCCCAACGTGGATTGGTGATACTAGCCTTAGATTTGTCCCTCAAGATCATGCTATCAATAGGCGTGCCACCCTTTTAACCCATGATGTATGGCTAATGATTATGAATTATCCACTCGAATGTTGGGATGTAGAGATCATCATGCGTATTGTTGTTCCCTATGGTCGCTTTCTGGTCTGGAACAAGGACATGTCTGATAGAGCTAGAATACTGGTTAAGATCAGAGCATATGATGCAGACAGATGATGGCAATGCGGATTGATACGTCTCAAACGTATCCATAATTTCTTATGTTCCATGCTAGTTTTATGACAATACTCACATGTTTTATACACACTTTACATCATTATTATGCATTTTCCGACACTAACCTATTAATGAGATGCCGAAGAGCCAGTTGCTGTTTTCTGCTGTTTTTGGTTTCAGAAATCCTACAAAGGAAATATTCTCGGAATTGGACGAAATCAACGCCCAGGGTCTTATTTTTCCACGGAGCTTCCAGAAGACCGAAGAGCATACGAAGTGGGGCCACGAGGGGCCGTAACCATAGGGCGGCGCGGCCAGCATGGGGCCCGCGCCGGCCTATGGTGTGGGGCCCCTGCGCCGCCTCCAACTCTGCCCTTCCGCCTACTTAAACTCTCCGTCGCGAAAACCCTATTACCGAGAGCCACGATACGGAAAAAGTTCCAGAGACGCCGCCGCCAATCCCATCTCGGGGGATTCAGGAGATCGCCTCCGGCATCCTGCCGGAGAGGGGAATCATCACCTGAGGGCTCTACATCACCATGCCCGCCTCCGGATTGATGCGTGAGTAGTTCATCCTTGGACTATGGGTCCATAGTAGTAGCTAGATGCTTGTCTTCTCCTCATTGTGCTATCATGTTAGATCTTGTGAGCTGCCTATCATGATCAAGATCATCTATTTGTAATGCTTCATGTTGTGTTTGTTGGGATCCGATGAATATTGAATACTATGTCAAGTTGATTATCAATCTATCATATATATGTTGTTTATGTTCTTGCATGCTCTCCGTTGCTAGTAGAGGCTCTGGTCAAGTTGATACTTGTGACTCCAAGAGGGATTATTTATGCTCGATAGTGGGTTCATGCCTCCATTGAATCTGGGACAGTGACAGAAAGTTCTAAGGTTGTGGATGTGCTGTTGCCACTAGGGATAAAACATCAATGCTTTGTCTAAGGATATTTGTGTTGATTACATTACGCACCATACTTAATGCAATTATCTGTTGTTTGCAACTTAATACTGGAAGGGGTGCGGATGCTAACCCGAAGGTGGGCTTTTTAGGCATAGATGCATGCTGGATAGCGGTCTATGTACTTTGTCGTAATGCCCTGATTAAATCTCATAGTAATCATCATGATATGTATGCATCTCTATTTGTCAATTGCCCAACTGTAATTTGTTCACCCAACATGCTATTTATCTTATGGGAGAGACACCACTAGTGAACTGTGGACCCCGGTCCATTCTTTTACATCTGAATACAATCTACTGCAATCATTGTTCTTTACTATTCTTTGCAAGCAAACATCATTCTCCACACCATACGTTTAATCCTTTGTTTACAGCAAGCCGGTGAGATTGACAACCTCACTATTAAGTTGGGGCAAAGTATTTTGATTGTGTTGTGCAGGTTCCACGTTGGCGCTGGAATCCCTGGTGTTGCGCCGCACTACACTCCTCCGCCAACAACCTTCATGTGGCCTTCATCTCCTACTGGTTCGATAACCTTGGTTTCATACTGAGGGAAACTTGCTGCTATACGCATCACACCTTCCACTTGGGGTTCCCAACGGACGTGTGCTTCACGCGTTATCAAGCTAAATTTTTGGCGCCGTTGCCGGGGACCTGAAGAAAAGTTACACCACAAAGATTTCTGTCTCCCACGTCAACTGCACGCCAGCAGCTAAATTTCTGGCGCCGTTGCCGGGGAGATCAAGACACGCTGCAAGGAGAGTCTCTCACATCCAATCTCTTTACTTTGTTATTGTCTTGCTTTACTTTATTTTATTTTCTGCTTTGTTTGTTTTCTCTATATCAAAAACACAAAAAAATTAGTTGCTTTACTTATTTTTATTACTGTTAAAATGGGTACTCCTGAGAATACTAAGTTGTGTGACTTCACTAGCACAAATAATAATGATTTCCTATGCACTCCTATTGCTCCACCTGCTACTACAGCAGAATTCTATGAAATTAAACCTGCTTTACTAAATCTTGTTATGAGAGAGCAATTTTCTGGTGTTAGTTCTGATGATGTTGCTGCCCATCTTAATAATTTTATTGAAATTTGTGAAATGCAAAAGTATAAGGATGTAGATGGAGACATTATAAAACTAAAATTGTTTCCTTTCTCCTTAAGAGGAAGAGCTAAAGATTGGTTGCTATCTTTGCCTAAGAATAGTATTGATTCATGGACTAAATGTAAAGATGCTTTCATTGGTAGATATTATCCTCCTGCTAAGATTATATCTTTGAGAAGTAGCATAATGAATTTTAAGCAATTGGATAATGAACATGTTGCTCAAGCATGGGAAAGAATGAAATCTTTAGTAAAGAATTGCCCAACCCATGGACTAACTACTTGGATGATCATCCAAACCTTCTATGCAGGATTAAATTTTTCTTCGCGGAACCTATTGGATTCAGCTGCTGGAGGTACTTTTATGTCCATTACTTTGGGGGCGGCAACAAAGCTTCTTGATAATATGATGATTAATTACTCAGAATGGCACACGGAAAGGGCTCCACAAGGTAAGAAGGTAAATTCTGTTGAAGAAACCTCCTCCTTGAGTGATAAGATTGATGCTATTATGTCTATGCTTGTGAATGGTAGATCTAATGTTGATCCAAATAATGTTCCTTTAGCTTCATTGGTTGCCCAAGAAGAACATGTTGATGTGAACTTCATTAAAAATAATAATTTCAACAACAATGCTTATAGGAATAATTCTGGTAACAACTATAGGCCATATCCTTCTAATAATAGTAATGGTTATGGTAATTCTTATGGTAATTCTTACAACAATAGTAGAAGTGTACCCTCTGGTCTTGAGGTCATGCTTAAAGAATTTATTAGTACACAAACTGCTTTTAACAAATCTGTTGAGGAAAAGCTTGGTAAAATTGATATTCTTGCTTCTAAGGTTGATAGTCTTGCTGCTGACGTTGATCTTTTAAAATTAAAAGTAATGCCTAATGAAGATAAAGATATTAAGTCATTTGCTACAGCAAACGCTATCCAAGTTCGAATTAATGAAAATATTAGATTGATGGCTGAATTGCATGCTAGGTGGGAAAGAGAAGAAAAACTAGCTAAAGAGAATAATGTAGCTAATGTTTGGACTATTACCACTACTAGTAATGTTGATACTTCACATGTTGCTAAACCTCCTACTATCAATGGTAAAATAATTGGTGTTGGTAATGTTTCTACTCCTAATGCAAAGCGTGCAAAGCTGCCTGAAAGTGTTGAAACTGTTTGTGATAAAACTGCTGAAATTTTTCAAAATATTGGGGACAATGATCCCATTGCTGTAGATCATAATGGTTTAGATTTTGATGATTATCATATCTCTGAAGTTATAAAGTTCTTACAAAAACTTGCTAGAAGTCCTAATGCTAGTGCTATAAATTTGGCCTTTACAAAACATATTACAAATGCTCTCATAAAAGCTAGAGAAGAGAAATTAAAACTTGAAACTTCTATTCCTAGGAAGTTGGAAGATGGTTGGGAGCCCATCATTAAGATGAAGGTCAATGATTTTGATTGTAATGCTTTATGTGATCTTGGTGCAAGTATTTCTGTTATGCCTAAGAAACTCTATAATATGATTGACTTGCCACCATTGAAAAATTGTTATTTGGATGTTAATCTCGCTGATAATTCTACAAAGAAACCTTTGGGGAGGATTGATAATGTTCGCATTACGGTCAACAATAACCTTGTCCCCGTTAATTTTGTTGTCTTGGATATTGAATGCAATGCATCTTGTCACATTATTTTGAGAAGACCTTTTCTTCGAACTGTTGGTGCTATTATTGATATGAAGGAAGGGAATATTAAGTATCAATTTCCTCTTAAGAAAGGTATGGAAAACTTCCCTAGAAAGAGAATGAAGTTACCTTTTGATTCTATTATTAGAACAAATTATGATGTTGATGCTTCATCTCTCGATAATACTTGATTCACACTTTCTGCGCCTAGCTGAAAGGCGTTAAAGAAAAGCGCTTATGGGAGACAACCCATTATTTTACTTCTGCACTTTTGTTTTATATTTGAGTCTTGGAAGTTGTTACTACTGTAGCAACCTCTCCTTATCTTAATTTTATTGCATTGTTGTGCCAAGTAAAGTCTTTGATAGTAAGGTTGATACTAGATTTGGATTACTGCGCAGAAATAGATTTCTTACTGTCACGAAATTGAGCAGCCCCGTCTGTAGGTAACTCAGAAAAATCTGCCAATTTACGTGCGTGATCCTCAGATATGTACGCAACTTTCATTCAATTTGAGCATTTTCATCTGAGCAAGTTAAGTGCCCCAGAAAAATTCGTCTTTACGGACTGTTCTGTTTTGACAGATTCTGCCTTTTATTTCGCATTGCCTGTTTTGCTATGTTGAATGGATTTCTTTGTTCCATTAACTTTCAGTAGCTTTGTGCAATGTCCAGAAGTGTTAAGAATGATTATGTCACCTCTGAATATGTGAATTTTGATTATGCACTAACCCTCTAATGAGTTTGTTTTGAGTTTGGTGTGGAGGAAATTTTCAAGGATCAAGAGAGGAGGATGATACAATATGATCAAGAAGAGTGAAAAGTCTAAGCTTGGGGATGCCCCCGTGGTTCATCCCTGCATATTTCAAGAAGACTCAAGCATCTAAGCTTGGGGATGCCCAAGGCATCCCCTTCTTCATCGACAACTTATCAGGTCACCTCTAGTGAAACTATATTTTTATTCAGTCACATCTTATGTGCTTTACTTGGAGCGCCTGTTTGCTTTTATTTTTGTTTTTGTTTGAATAAACTCAGATCCTAGCATTCTTTGTATGGGAGAAAGACACGCTCCGCTGTTTCATATGAACACTGGTGTTCTTAGCTTTACTTTTAATGTTCATGCCGAAGGTTGAAACTTCTTCGTTCATTGTTATATGGTTGGAAACAGAAAATGCTTCATGTGGTAATTGGTATATTGTCTTGAATAATTTCATACTTGGCAATTGTTGTGCTCAAATAGATCATGTTTAAGCTCTTGCATCATGTACTTTGCACCTATTAATGAAGAACTACCATAGAGCTTGTTGAAGTTTGGTTTGCACGATTGGTCTCTCTAGAGTCTAGATATTTTCTGGTAAAGTGTTTGAACAACAAGGAAGACAGTGTAGAGTCTTATAATGCTTGCAATATGTTCTTATGTAAGTTTTGCTAAACCGGTTCATACTTGTGTTTGCTTCGAACAATCTTGCTAGCCAAAGCCTTGTATTGAGAGGGAATACTTCTCGTGCATCCAAATCCTTGAGCCAAAAACTATGCCATTTGTGTCCACCATACCTACCTACTATGTGGTATTTCTCTGCCATTCCAAAGTAAATTACTTAAGTGCTACCTTTAAAATTTCATGCCTTGTCTTTGCAATACATGGCTCATGGGAAAATAGCTTAAAAACTATTGTGGTATTTAATATGTTGCTATGTATCTTATTTCTTATAAGTTGCTCGTTGAGCGGTAACCATGTTTCTGGGGACACCATCAACTATTACACCTTTGTTGAATATCATGTGAGTTGCTATGCATGTTCGTCTTGTCTGAAGTAAGGGCGATTTATCATGATCAAATGGTTTGAGTATGCATATTGTTAGAGAAGAACATTGGGCCGCTAACTAAAGCCATGAATCATGGTGGAAGTTTCAGTTTGGACACTAATCCTCAATCTCTTATGAGAATATTATCTATTGTTGAATGCTTATGCATTAAAGAGGAGTCCATTATCTGTTTTCTATGTTGTCCCGGTATGGATGTCCTTGGTTGAGACTTATCAAAAATGAGAAATCAAATGCAATCTATCTCCTTGGACCTTTGTACAGGCGGCATAGAGGTACCCCTTTGTGACACTTGGTTGAAACATATGTTATGCAATGATAATCCATGTAAATCCAAGCTAATTAGGACAAGGTGCGAGCACTATTGGTATTCTATGCATGAGGCTTGCAACTTATAGGATGTCTTATACATAACACATATGAATTATTACTACCGTTGACAAAATTGTTTCTATGTTTTCAAAATAAAAGCTCTAGCACAAAAATAGTAATACATGCTTCCCTCTGCGAAGGGTCCATTCTTTTACTTTATGTTGAGTCAGTTTACCTACTTCTTTCTATCTTAGAAGCAAACACTTGTGTCAACTGTGTGCATTGATTCCTACACACTTGTTTATTTGCATTCATCATATTACTTTGTGTTGACAATTATCCATGAGATATACATGTTGAAGTTGAAAGCAACTGCTGAAACTTATATCTTCCTTTGTGTTGCTTCAAAGCTTTCTACTAAGAATCTATTGCTTTATGAGTTAACTCCTATGCAAGTCTTATTGATGCTTGTCTTGAAAGTACTATTCATGAAAAGTCTTTGTTATATGATTCAGTTGTTTAATCATTGCCTTTACCATTGCTTCGAATCACTTCATTCACTTCATATGCTTTACAATAGTATTGATCAAGATTATGATAGCATGTCACTTCAGAAATTATCCTTGTTATCGTTTACCTACTCGAGGGCGAGTAGGAACTAAGCTTGGGGATGCTTGATACGTCTCAAACGTATCCATAATTTCTTATGTTCCATGCTAGTTTTATGACAATACTCACATGTTTTATACACACTTTACATCATTATTATGCATTTTCCGGCACTAACCTATTAACGAGATGCCGAAGAGCCAGTTGCTGTTTTCTGCTGTTTTTGGTTTCAGAAATCCTACAAAGGAAATATTCTCGGAATTGGACGAAATCAACGCCCAGGGTCTTATTTTTCCACGGAGCTTCCAGAAGACCGAAGAGCATACGAAGTGGGGCCACGAGAGGCCGTAACCATAGGGCGGCACGACCATCATGGGGCCCGCGCCGACCTATGGTGTGGGGCCCCTGCGCCGCCTCCAACTCTGCCATTCCGCCTACTTAAACTCTCCGTCGCGAAAACCCTATTACCGAGAGCCACGATACGGAAAAAGTTCCAGAGACGCCGCCGCCGCCAATCCCATCTCGGGGATTCAGGAGATCGCCTTCGGCACCCTGCCGGAGAGGGGAATCATCACCGGAGGGCTCTACATCACCATGCCCGCCTCCGGATTGATGCGTGAGTAGTTCATCCTTGGACTATGGGTCCATAGCAGTAGCTAGATGGTTGTCTTCTCCTCATTGTGCTATCATGTTAGATCTTGTGAGCTGCCTATCATGATCAAGATCATCTATTTGTAATACTACATGTTGTGTTTGTTGGGATCCGATGAATATTGAATACTATGTCAAGTTGATTATCAATCTATCATATATATATTGTTTATGTTCTTGCATGCTCTCCGTTGCTAGTAGAGGCTCTGGCCAAGTTGATACTTGTGACTCCAAGAGGGAGTATTTATGCTCGATAGTGGGTTCATGCCTCCATTGAATGCAGGACGATGTGATGAAAGTTCTAAGGTTGTGGATGTGCTGTTGCCACTAGGGATAAAACATCAATGCTTTGTCTAAGGATATTTGTGTTGATTACATTACGCACCATACTTAATGTAATTGTCTGTTGTTTGCAAGTTAATACTCGAAGGGGTGCAGATGCTAACCCGAAGGTGGACTTTTTAGGCATAGATGCATGCTGGATAGCGGTCTATGTACTTTGTCGTAATGCCCTGATTAAATCTCATAGTAATCATCATGATATGTATGCATCTCTATTTGTCAATTGCCCAACTGTAATTTGTTCACCCAACATGCTATTTATCTTATGGGACAGACACCACTAGTGAACTGTGGACCCCGGTCCATTCTTTTACATCTGAATACAATCTACTGCAATCATTGTTCTTTACTGTTCTTTGCAAGCAAACATCATTCTCCACACCATACGTTTAATCCTTTGTTTACAGCAAGCCGGTGAGATTGACAACCTCACTGTTAAGTTGGGGCAAAGTATTTTGATGTGTTGTGTGATGGCGTGTAATACACATGTTCGTTGGGAACCCCAAGAGGAAGGTATGATGCGCACAGCAGCAAGTTTTCCCTCAGTAAGAAACCAAGGATTATCGAACCAGTAGGAGCCAAGAAGCACGTTGAAGGTTGATGGCGGCGGGATGTAGTGCGGCGCAACACCAGGGATTCCAGCGCCAACGTGGAACCTGCACAACACAACCAAAGTACTTTGCCCCAATGAAACAGTGAGGTTGTCAATCTCACCGGCTTGCTGTAACAAAGGATTAGATGTATAGTGTGGATGATGATTGTTTGCAGAAAACAGTAGAACAAATATTGCAGTAGATTGTATTTAATGTAAAAGAATAGGACCGGGGTCCACAGTTCACTAGAGGTGTCTCTCCCATAAGATAAATAGCATGTTGGGTGAACAAATTACAGTCGGGCAATTGACAAATAGAGAGGGCATGACAATGCACATACATGATATGATAAGTATTGTGAGATTTAATTGGGCATTACGACAAAGTACATAGACCGCTATCCAGCATGCATCTATGCCTAAAAAGTCCACCTTCAGGTTATCATCCGAACCCCTTCCAGTATTAAGTTGCAAACAACAGACAATTGCATTAAGTATGGTGCGTAATGTAATCAATAACTACATCCTCGGACATAGCATCAATGTTTTATCCCTAGTGGCAACAGCACATCCACAACCTTAGAACTTTCTGTCACTGTCCTAGATTTAATGGAGGCATGAACCCACTATCGAGCATAAATACCCCCTCTTGGAGTTAATAGCAAAAACTTGGCCAGAGCCTCTACTAATAACGGAGAGCATGCAAGATCATAAACAACACATAGGTAATAGATTGATAATCAACATAACATAATATTCTCTATCCATCGGATCCCGACAAACACAACATATAGCATTACAGATAGATGATCTTGATCATGTTAGGCAGCTCACAAGATCCGACAATGAAGCACATAAGGACAAGACGACCATCTAGCTACTGCTATGGACCCATAGTCCAGGGGTGAACTACTCACTCATCACTCCGGAGGCGATCATGGCAGTGAAGAGTCCTCCGGGAGATGATTCCCCTCTCCGGCAGGGTGCCGGAGGCGATCTCCTGAATCCCCCGAGATGGGATTGGCGGCGGCGGCGTCTCAGTAAGGTTTTCCGTATCGTGGCTCTCGGTATTGGGGTTTCGCGACGAAGACTTTAAGTAGGCGGAAGGGCAGGTAAGGGGGCCACACGAGGGCCCCACACAACAGGGCCGCGCGGCCAAGGCCCAGGCCGCGCCGCCCTGTTGTGGCGGCGCCTCGTGGCCCCACTTCGTAAGTCCTCCGGTCTTCTGGAAGCTTCGTGTAAAAATAGGCCCCTGGGTGTTGATTTCGTCCAATTCCGAGAATATTTCCTTTGTAGGATTTCTGAAACCAAAAACAGCAGAAAACAGCAACTGGCTCTTCGGCATCTCGTTATATGGTTAGTGCCGGAAAGTGCATAAATATGACATAAAGTATGCATAAAACATGTAGATATCATCAATAATGTGGCATGGAACATAAGAAATTATCGATACGTCGAAGACGTATCAGCATCCCCAAGCTTAGTTCCTGCTCGTCCCGAGCAGGTAAACGATAACAAAGATAATTTCTGGAGTGACATGCCATCATAACCTTGATCATACTATTGTAAGCATATGTAATGAATGCAGCGATCAAAACAATGGTAATGACATGAGTAAACAACTGAATCATAAAGCAAAGACTTTTCATGAATAGTACTTTCAAGACAAGCATCAATAAGTCTTGCATAAGAGTTAACTTATAAAGCAATAAATCAAAGTAAAGGTATTGAAGCAACACAAAGGAAGATTGAGTTTCAGCGGTTGCTTTCAACTTATAACATGTATATCTCATGGATATTGTCAATGTAAAGTAATATAACAAGTGCAATATGCAAGTATGTAGGAATCAATGCACAGTTCACACAAGTGTTTACTTCTTGAGGTGGAAAGAGATAGGTGAACTGACTCAACATAAAAGTAAAAGAAAGGCCCTTCGCAGAGGGAAGCATTGATTGCTATATTTGTGCTAGAGCTTTGGTTTTGAAAACAAGAAACAATTTTGTCAACGGTAGTAATAAAGCATATGTATCATGTAAATTATATCTTACAAGTTGCAAGCCTCATGCATAGTATACTAATAGTGCCCGCACCTTGTCCTAATTAGCTTGGATTACCGGGATTATCATCGCAATACACATGTTTTAACCAAGTGTCACAAAAGGGTACCTCTATGTCGCCTGTACAAAGGTCTAAGGAGAAAGCTCGCATTTGGATTTCTCGCTTTTGATTATTCTCAACTTAGATATCCATACCGGGACAAAATAGACAACAGATAATGGACTCCTCTTTAATGCATAAGCATGTAGCAACAATTAATGTTCTCATATGAGATTGAGGATATATGTCCAAAACTGAAACTTCCACCATGGTTCATGGCTTTAGTTAGCGGCCCAATGTTCTTCTCTAACAGTATGCATGCTCTAACCATTAAATGAGTGGTAAATCTCCCTTACTTCAGACAAGACGGACATGCATAGCAACTCACATGATATTCAACAAAGAGTAGTTGATGGCGTCCCCAGGAACATGGTTATCGCACAGCAAACAACTTAATAAGAGATAAAGTGCATAAGTACATATTCAATACCACAATAGTTTTTAAGCTATTTGTCCCATGAGCTATATATTGCAAAGGTAAAGAATGGAAATTTTAAAGGTAGCACTCAAGCAATTTACTTTGGAATGGCGGAGAAATACCATGTAGTAGGTAGGTATGGTGGACACAAATGGCATAGTGGTTGGCTCAAGGATTTTGGATGCATGAGAAGTATTCCCTCTCGATACAAGGTTTAGGCTAGCAAAGTTATTTGAAACAAACACAAGGATGAACCGGTGCAGCAAAACTTACATAAAAGACATATTATAAACATTATAAGACTCTACACCGTCTTCCTTGTTGTTCAAAACTCAATACTAGAAATTATCTAGACTTTAGAGAGACCAATTATGCAAACCAAATTTTAGCAAGCTCTATGTATTTCTTCATTAATAGGTGCAAAGTATATGATGCAAGAGCTTAAACATGAGCACAACAATTGCCAATTATCAAATTATTCAAGACATTTTAGAATTACTACATGTAGAATTTCCCGATTCCAACCATATAACAATTTAACGAAGAAGATTCAACCTTCGCCATGAATACTATGAGTAAAGCCTAAGGACATATTTATCCATATGCAACAGCGGAGCGTGTCTCTCTCCCACACAATGAATGCTAGGATCCATTTTATTTAAACAAAAACAAAAACAAACCGACGCTCCAAGCAAAGCACATAAGATGTGATGCAATAAAAATATAGTTTCAGGGGAGGAACCTGATAATGTTGTCGATGAAGAAGGGGATGCCTTGGGCATCCCCAAGCTTAGACGCTTGAGTCTTCTTAAAATATGCAGGGGTGAACCACCGGGGCATCCCCAAGCTTAGAGCTTTCACTCTCCTTGATCATATTGTATCATCTCCCCCTCTTGATCCTTGAAAACTTCCTCCACACCAAACTCGAAACAACTCGTTAGAGGGTTAGTGCACAATAAAAATTTACATGTTCAGAGGTGACATAATCATTCTTAACACTTCTGGACATTGCACAAAGCTACTGGACATTAATGGAACAAAGAAATTCATCCAACATAGCAAAAGAGGCAATGCGAAATAAAAGGCAGAATCTGTCAAAACAGAACAGTTCGTAAAGACGAATTTTAAAGTGGCACCAGACTTGCTCAGATGAAAATGCCCAAATTTAATGAAAGTTGCGTACATATCTGAGGATCACGCACGTAAATTGGCATAATTTTCTGAGTTACCTACAGAGAATTAGGCCCAGATTCGTGACAGCAAAGAAATATGTTTCTGCGCAGTAATCCAAATCTAGTATGAACCTTACTATCAACGACTTTACTTGGCACAACAATGCACAAAACTAAGATAAGGAGAGGTTGCTATAGTAGTAACAACTTCCAAGACTCAAATATAAAATAAAAGTACTGTAGTAAAAACATGGGTTGTCTCCCATAAGCGCTTTTCTTTAACGCCTTTCAGCTAGGCGTAGAAAGTGCATATCAAGTGTTATCAAGAGGTGAAGCATCAACATCATAAGCTCCCCATCCGTAGTGGTACTAAGGGCTTTGTCAATTTTAGGCCTATAATAATAATATTTTTTTTGGTTTAGGCACTTTAGAGACATACATAAACTTTTGCTCCTTACCCACATAAACTTTCTCCTTGAACTTAAGAGAAGAAAAAGTTGAACCCAAGGTTCCCATAGCTTCTTCAAGTTCACTAATCCTATGGGTTCGATTATCATGAGTAGCACAAGTTTCTAAAACAGCAATTCTTTCATTAATTCCACCTAGAGATTTATCAAGTTTATCAGTGCTATTAAGTAATATTCCCAATTTAGTCTCAATACTTGGAAGATCTTTCTCTATGCCCTCCAACTTTTTGATGACATTTTCAAGAGAGATTTCAATTTTAGTTTCATTAACAGGTGGTATTCCAACTAGACTCTCAATAATGCAACTAGCTTCTACGGCCGGAGTGCCTAGGAAATTTCCTCCCGCAAGCGTATCAAGAACATACCTATTCCAGCTAGAGATTCCAACATAAAAGTTCCTAAGTAGTATAATAGTGGAGTGTTTCTTAATGCACCTATGATGAGCATCGCTAATTCTATACCAAGCATCTTTAAAACTTTCTCCCCCTTGTTGCTTAAAGGAACGAACTTCAACTTCCGGATTACTCATTTTTAGCAGTAGTAAATAAAGCAAACTAGATAAAATAAATGCAAGTAACTAATTTTTTTTGTGTTTTTGATATAGAGAACAAGACAGTAAATAAAGTAAAACTAGCAACTAATTTTTTTGTGTTTTGATATAATGCAGCAAACAAGAAAGTAAATAAAATAAAGCAAGACAAAAACAAAATAAAGAGATTGGATTGTGGAGACTCCCCTTGCAGCGTGTCTTGATCTCCCCGGCAACGGCGCCAGAAAATATGCTTGATGGCGTGTAATACACACGTTCGTTGGGAACCCCAAGAGGAAGGTATGATGCGCACAGCAGCAAGTTTTCCCTCAGTAAGAAACCAAGGTTTATCGAACCAGTAGGAGCCAAGAAGCACGTTGAAGGTTGATGGCGGCGGGATGTAGTGCGGCGCAACACCAGGGATTCCGGCGCCAACGTGGAACCTGCACAACACAACCAAAGTACTTTGCCCCAACGAAACAGTGAGGTTGTCAATCTCACCGGCTTGCTGTAACAAAGGATTAGATGTATAGTGTGGATGATGATTGTTTGCGAAGAACAGTAAAACAAGTATTGCAGCAGATTGTATTCAGATGTAAAGAATAGGACCAGGGTCCACAGTTCACTAGAGGTGTCTCTCCCATAAGATAAATGGCATGTTGGGTGAACAAATTACAGTCGGGCAATTGACAAATAGAGAGGGCATGACCATGCACATACATGATATGATGAGTATAGTGAGATTTAATTGGGCATTATGACAAAGTACATAGACCGCTATCCAGCATGCATATATGCCTAAAAAGTCCACCTTCAGGTTATCATCCGAACCCCTTCCAGTATTAAGTTGCAAACAACAGACAATTGCATTAAGTATGGTGCATAATGTAATCAATAACTACATCCTCGGACATAGCATCAATGTTTTATCCCTAGTGGCAACAGCACATCCACAACCTTAGAACTTTCTGTCACATGTCCTGCATTTAATGGAGGCATGAACCCACTATCGAGCATAAATACCCCCTCTTGGAGTTAAGAGCAAAAACTTGGCCAGAGCCTCTACTAATAACGGAGAGCATGCAAGATCATAAACAACACATAGGTAATAGATTGATAATCAACATAACATAATATTCTCTATCCATCGGATCCTGACAAACACAACATATAGCATTACAGATAGATGATCTTGATCATGTTAGGCAGCTCACAAGATCCGACAATGAAGCACATAAGGAGAAGACGACCATCTAGCTACTGCTATGGACCCATAGTCTAGGGGTGAACTACTCACTCATCACTCCGGAGGCGATCATGGCGGTGAAGAGTCCTCCGGGAGATGATTCCCCTCTCCGGCAGGGTGCCGGAGGCGATCTCCTGAATCCCCCGAGATGGGATTGGCGGCGGCGGCGTCTCAGTAAGGTTTTCCGTATCGTGGCTCTCGGTACTGGGGGTTTCGCGACGAAGACTTTAAGTAGGCGGAAGGGCAGGTCAGGGGGCCACACGAGGGCCCCACACACCAGGGCCGCGCGGCCAAGGCCCAGGCCGCGCCGCCCTGTTGTGGCGGCGCCTCGTGGTCCCACTTCGTAAGTCCTCCGGTCTTCTGGAAGCTTCGTGTAAAAATAGGCCCCTGGGCGTTGATTTCGTCCAATTTCGAGAATATTTCCTTTGTAGGATTTCTGAAACAAAAAACAGCAGAAAACAGCAACTGGCTCTTCGGCATCTCGTTAATAGGTTAGTGCCGGAAAATGCATAAATATGACATAAAGTATGCATAAAACATGCAGATATCATCAATAATGTGGCATGGAACATAAGAAATTATCGATACGTCGGAGACGTATCATTGTGCAGGTTCCACGTTGGCGCCGAAATCCCTGGTGTTGCGCCGCACTACACTCCTCCGCCAACAACCTTCACGTGGCCTTCATCTCCTACTGGTTCGATAACCTTGGTTTCATACTGAGGGAAACTTGCTGCTATACGCATCACACCTTCCACTTGGGCTTCCCAACGGACGTGTGCTTCACGCGTTATCACGGATTCATGGACCTGTCCACTCTACATTATATCTAGAGTAATGCTTGGTGGTGGTGCTGGAGGTGAAGACCCACTACCCCCAATGGAGGAAATCCTAATCATGTGGTGATATTTGAGCAAGGAGGCTTCTGGCATGACCAAGCTATGCACAATGATGATGAGATGGAGCAGGGCCATGAGGATCCAATCCCACCCAACCAATCAGCCACTGCCAATGCTGCACCTGCAGCACATGGAGCCTATAGATCCAGTGACACCTGAGGTTTATGACACACCTGTGGTGCAGGAAACTGCACAAGCCCTACCACATAATGACATTACAAGAGACCCTTTGTAGATCTTGTGCAGCATGATTACATCCATCAATGACAATGATGCAGAATCCCTCTCCAAGCTGGATGGTATTGCTTTTGCAGGTGCTAAATGCTCCATCATTGATAGAAATGGCCCAACATACACCACTAGACAGTGTGTCATCATGGTTGACACCATCCTACCGAACACAAACATTCGTGGCAGCTCAGTGCATATTGAGGAAATCCATGAGGAATCTATCCCAGCTACACCAGCTTGCGCGAAAAAGCAGAAGAAGGGGCCACTGGTTGTTACTGAAGTCAGAAGGAGAAACCGCCTGGCTGGATTTTCTGTAGGATATAATGACAATGAAAATGCCTTGGCAGTGCAGCAAGGAGAAAAGGACCTAGAAAGCACCAATGCAAACTTGACACCAAGGTTTGAAGCTGTGATCAGAGACCCTAAAGTTGCTGCCCCTCCACACCTCCATATACCCATAGTCCAAGCCATTGGTGTTGGACGCTGCAAGATGCTGATGTCTACGGGTGCTTCTATTCTTGTAGACAGTGTTGGGCCTCCAAGAGCAGAGGTTTGTAGAACAGCAACAAGTTTCCCTTAAGTGGATCACCCAAGGTTTATCGAACTCAGGGAGGAAGAGGTCAAAGATATCCCTGTCAAGCAACCCTGCAATCACAAAGCAAGAAGTCTCTTGTGTCCCCAACACACCAAATACACTTGTCAGATGTATAGGTGCACTAGTTCGGCGAAGAGATAGTGAACTACAAGTGGTATGAATGAATATGAGCAGTAGTAACGGCGCCAGAAAAGTGCTTGCTAGCGTGCAGTTGATGGTAGTAATATTGCAGGAAATAAACATGCAGCAGAACAGTAAACAAGCGGTGTTTGCAGTATTGGAAACAAGGCCTAGGGATTATACTTTCACTAGTGGACACTCTCAACATTGATCACATAACAGAATAAATAGATAAATGCTATACTCTACACTCTCTTGTTGGATGATGAACACCACTAATTGTGTAGGATTACACGAACCCTCAATGCCGGAGTTAACAAGCTCCACAATATTCGATATTCATGTTTAAATAACCTTAGAGTGCATGATAGATCAACACAACTAAACCAAGTACTAACATAGCATGCACACTATCACCATCACACTATGAAGGAGGCATAGATCACATCAATACTATCATAGCAATAGTTAACTTCATAATCTACAAGAGATCACAATCATAACCTACGCCAAGTACTACACGATGCACACACTGTCACCATTACACCGTGCAGGAGGAATACACTACTTTAATAACATCACTAGAGTAGCACATAGATGAATAGTGATACAAAACACATTGCAATCATAAAGGGATATAAATAAGCACTTCACTATGCTATTCATAACAGTGAATAAGTATTCTGTGAAATATAGCCTATGAGACCCACACGGTGCACACACTGTCACCTTTACACACGTGGGACAAGGAGTCTCCGGAGATCACATAAGTAAAATCCACTTGACTAACATAATGACATCTAGATTACAAGCATCATCATATGGATCTCAATCATGCAAAGCAATTCATGAGATCATTGTATTGAAGTACATGGGAGAGAGATTAACCACATAGCTACCGGTACAGCCCTTAGCCTCGAGGGAGAACTACTCCCTCCTCATGGGAGACAGCAGCGGTGATGAAGATGGCGGTGGTGTCGATGGAGAAGCCTTCCGGGGGCACTTCCCCGTCCCGGCGGCGTGCCGGAACAGAGACTCCTATCCCCCAGATCTTGGCTTCGCGATGGCGGCGGCTCTGGAAGGTTTCTCGTACCGTGGCTTTTCCGTATCGAAGTTTTAGGCCAGGGACCTTTAAATAGGCGAAGAGGCGGGGTCGGAGGGCTGACGAGGTGGTGACACAGTAGGGGGCGCGGCCCAGGCCCTGGCCGCGCCGCCCTATCATCTGGTGGCCCTGTGGCCCCCCTCTGCTGGCTCTCGGGTGTTCTGGAAGCTTCATGGAAAAATAGGATGCTGGGCATTGATTTCGTCCGATTCCGAGAATATTTCCTTACTAGGATTTCTGAAACCAAAAACAGCAGAAAACAAGAACTGGCCCTTCGGCATCTCGTGAATAGGTTAGTTCCGGAAAACGCATCAAAACGATATAAAGTGTGAACAAAACATGTAGGTATTGTCATAAAACTAGCATGGAACATAAGAAATTATAGATACGTTTGAGACGTATCAAGCATCCCCAAGCTTAGTTCCTACTCGCCCTCGAGTAGGTAAACGATAACAAGAATAATTTCTTAAGTGACATGCTACCAACATAATCTTGATCAACATTATTGTAAAGCATATAAGATGAATGAAGTGATTCAAAGCAATAGTAAAGACAATGATTAAACAACTGAATCATATAGCAAAGACTTTTCATGAATAGTACTTTCAAGACAAGCATCAATAAGACTTGCATAAGGGTTAACTCATAAAGCAATAAATTCAAAGTAGAAGGCATTGAAGCAACACAAAGGATGATTAAGTTTCAGCAATTGCTTTCAACTTGTAACATGTATATCTCATGGATAGTTGTCAACATAAAGCAATATAACAAGTGCAATAGGTAAACATGTAAGAATCAATGCACACAGTTGACACAAGTGTTTGCTTCTAAGATAGAAAGAAGTGGGTAAACTGACTCAACATAAAGTAAAAGAAAGGCCCTTCGCAGAGGGAAGCAGGGATTAAATCATGTGCTAGAGCTTTTTAAGTTTTGAAATCATATAGAGAGTATAAAAGTAAAGTTTTGAGAGGTGTTTGTTGTTGTCAACGAATGGTAATGGGTACTCTAACTACCTCATCAACCAGACTTTCAAGAGCAGCTCCCATGAAGGACGTTATCTCTACCAGCAAGGTAGATCATCCCTCTTCTCTTTTGTTTACACATGTACTTTAGTTTAGTTTTTATTTTTTTATTTTTTTAGATGACACTCCTCCCAACCTTTGCTTTCTCAAGCCATGGCTAACCGAATCCTCGGGTGCCTTCCAACATTTCACATACCATGGAGGAGTGTCTATTTGCAAAATTAAGTTGCTTACTAATGAATCAGAGCAAAACATGTGAAGAGAATTATTAATGAAAGTTAATTAATTGGGGCTGGGAACCCCATTGCCAGCTCTTTTTGCAAAGTTATTGGATAAGCGGATGAGGCCACTAGTCCATTGTGAAAGTCTGTCAGAAGTAAATGACAAGATCGAAAGATAAACACCACATACTTTCTCATGAGCTATAAAACATTAACACAAATAAGAGATAATAGCTTTTGAATTGTTTAAAGGTAGCACATGAAGTATTTGCTTGGAATGGCAGAAAAATACCATGTAGTAGGTAGGTATGGTGGACACAAATGGCATAGTTTTTGGCTCAAGGATTTGGATGCACGAGAAGAATTCCTCTCAATACAAGGCTAGGCTAGCAAGGTTGTTTGAAGAAAACTCAAGTATAAACGGTGCTGCAAGACTCACATATGAACATATTGTAAGCATTATAAGACTTTACATCGTCTTCCTTGTTGTTCAAACACCTTAACCAGAAAATATCTAGACTCAGAGAGACCAATCATGCAAACCAAATTTTAACAAGCTCTATGTAGTTCTTCATTAATAGGTGCAAAGTACATGATGCAAGAGCTTAAACATGATCTATATGAGCACAACAATTGCCAAGTATCAAATTATTCAAAACATTATACCAATTACCACATGCAACATTTTCTGTTTCCAACCAAATTGCAATTAACGAAGCAGTTTCAACCTTCGCCATGAACATTAAAAGCTAAGAACACATGTGTTCATACGAACCAGCGGAGCGTGTCTCTCTCCCACACAAGCATTTATTCAAACAAAAACAGAAACAAAAACAAACAGACGCTCCAAGTAAAGTACATAAGATGTGACCGAATAAAAATATAGTTTCAAGAGAAGGAACCTGATAAGTTGTCGATGAAGAAGGGGATGCCTTGGGCATCCCCAAGCTTAGATGCTTGAGTCTTCTTGAAATATGCAGGGATGAACCACGGGTGCATCCCCAAGCTTAGACTTTTCACTCTTCTTGATCATAGTATATCATCCTCCTCTCTTGACCCTTGAAAACTTCCTCCACACCAAACTCGAATGAAACTCATTAGAGGGTTAGTGCATAATAAAAAATTCACATGTTCAGAGGTGACACAATCATTCTTAACACTTCTGTACATTGCCCAAAGCTACTGGAAGTCAATGGAACAAAGAAATCCATCCAACACAGCAAAAGAGGCAATGCGAAATAAAAGGCAGAATCTGTCAAAACAGAACAGTCTGTAAAGACGAATTTTAAAGTGGCACCAGACTTGCTCAGATGAAAATGCCCAAATTGAATGAAAGTTGCGTACATATCTGGGGATCACGCACGTAAATTGGCAGATTTTTCTGAGTTACCTACAGAGAACCATGCCCAAATTCGTGACAGCAAGAAATCTGTTTCTGCGCAGTAATCCAAATCTAGTATTGACTTTACTATCAAAGACTTTACTTGGCACAACAATGCAATAAAATAAAGATAACGAGAGGTTGCTACAGTAGTAACAACTTCCAAGACTCAAATATAAAACAAAAGTGCTGTAGTAAAATAAAGACATGGGTTATCTCCCAAGAAGTGCTTTCTTTATAGCCATTAAGATGGGCTCAGCAATTTTAATGATGCACTCGCAAGAAATAAGAGTTAAAGCAAAAGAGAGCATCAAGAAGCAAATTCAAAACACTTTTAAGTCTAACATGCTTCCTATGCATAGGAATCTTGTAAATAAACAAGTTCATGAAGAGCAAAGTAACAAGCATAGGAAGATAAAACCAGTGTAACTTCAAAAATTTCAGCATATAGAGAGGTGTTTTAGTAACATGAAAATTTCTACAACCATATTTTCCTCTCTCATAATAATTTTCAGAGGCATCATGAACAAACTCAACAATATAAGTATCACATAAAGCATTCTTATTGACATGCATAAAAGTATCATTACTCTCCACATAAGCATAATCAATTTTATTAGTTGTAGTGGGAGCAAATTCAACAAAGTAGCTATCATTATTATTCTCATCATCAAATATAGGAGGTATATTGTAATCATAATTAAACTTATCCTCCATAGTAGGCGGCACCAAAAGACCACTATCATTATAATTGTCATATATGGGAGGCATATCATAATCAACATAAACTTTCTCCTCAATACCCGGAGGGCTAAAGAGATCATTTTCATCAAAACCGACCTCCCCAAGCTTAAATTCTTCCATAGCATTAACAACAATGGTGTTCAAAGCATTCATACTAATAACATTCCCATTAGCATGCATAAGTTCCATGGGTTTTTTAATTTTCTCTTCAAACACATCATGTCCTAATTCAAGATAAAGTTCATAAAGATCTCTCATTTTGTTGTTGTCTTCCATTAAGCCTTACTAGTGAAAATAAAAACAAGAGACAAAAAGATGCAATTGCAGGATCTAAAGGAAATAGCTTCGAGCACACGCACAACGGCAACAGAAAAGTACTTAGTTACCTGGGACCGGAGTATGAGTGCCGTTTACCTTTCCTCCCCGGCAACGGCGCCAGAAAAGTGCTTGATGTCTACGGGTGCTTCTATTCTTGTAGACAGTGTTGGGCCTCCAAGAGCAGAGGTTTGTAGAACAGCAGCAAGTTTCCCTTAAGTGGATCACCCAAGGTTTATCGAACTCAGGGAGGAAGAGGTCAAAGATATCCCTCTCAAGCAACCCTGCAATCACAAAGCAAGAAGTCTCTTGTGTCCCCAACACACCAAATACACTTGTCAGATGTATAGGTGCACTAGTTCGGCGAAGAGATAGTGAAATACAAGTGGTATGAATGAATATGAGCAGTAGTAACGGCGCGTAAAAGTGCTTGTGGCGTGCGATTGATGGTAGTAATATTGCAGGAAGTAAACATGCGACGAACGATAAACAAGCGGTGTTTGCAGTATTGGAAACAAGGCCTAGGGATTATACTTTCACTAGTGGACACTCTCAACATTGATCACATAACAGAATAAATAGATAAATGCTATACTCTACACTCTCTTGTTGGATGATGAACACCACTAATTGTGTAGGATTACACGAACCCTCAATGCCAAAGTTAACAAGCTCCACAATATTCGATATTCATGTTTAAATAACCTTAGAGTGCACGATAGATCAACACAACTAAACCAAGTACTAACATAGCATGCACACTGTCACCATCACACTATGAAGGAGGCATAGATCACATCAATACTATCATAGCAATAGTTAACTTCATAATCTACAAGAGATCACAATCATAACCTACGCCAAGTACTACACGATGCACACACTGTCACCATTACACCGTGCATGAGGAATAGACTACTTTAATAACATCACTAGAGTAGCACATAGATGAATAGTGATACAAAACACATTGCAATCATAAAGGGATATAAATAAGCACTTCACTATGCTATTCATAACAGTGAATAAGTATTCTGTGAAATATAGCCTAAGAGACCCACACGGTGCACACACTGTCACCTTTACACACGTGAGACAAGGAGTCTCCGGAGATCACATAAGTAAAATCCACTTGACTAACATAATGACATCTAGATTACAAGCATCATCATATGGATCTCAATCATGCAACGCAATTCATGAGATCATTGTATTGAAGTACATGGGAGAGAGATTAACCACATAGCTACCGGTACAGCCCTTAGCCTCGAGGGAGAACTACTCCCTCCTCATGGGAAACAGCAGCGGTGATGAAGATGGCGGTGGTGTCGATGGAGAAGCCTTCCGGGGGCACTTCCCCGTCCCGGCGGCGTGCCGGAACAGAGACTCCTGTCCCCCAGATCTTGGCTTCGCAATGGCGGCGGCTCTGGAAGGTTTCTCGTACCGTGGCTTTTCCGTATTGAAGTTTTAGGTCAGGGACCTTTAAATAGGCGAAGAGGCGGAGTCGGAGGGCTGACGAGGTGGTGAGACAGTAGGGGGCGCGGCCCAGGCCCTGGCCGCGCCGCCCTATCATCTGGTGGCCCTGTGGCCCCCCTCTGCTGGCTCTCGGGTGTTCTGGAAGCTTCGTGGAAAAATAGGATGCTGGGCATTGATTTCGTCCGATTCCGAGAATATTTCCTTACTAGGATTTCTGAAACCAAAAACAGCAGAAAACAGGAACTGGCCCTTCGGCATCTCGTCAATAGGTTAGTTCCGGAAAACGCATCAAAACGATATAAAGTGTGAACAAAACATGTAGGTATTGTCATAAAACTAGCATGGAACATAAGAAATTATAGATACGTTTGAGACGTATCAAGCATCCCCAAGCTTAGTTCCTACTCGCCCTCGAGTAGGTAAACGATAACAAGAATAATTTCTTAAGTGACATGCTACCAACATAATCTTGATCAACATTATTGTAAAGCATATAAGATGAATGAAGTGATTCAAAGCAATAGTAAAGACAATGATTAAACAACTGAATCATATAGCAAAGACTTTTCATGAATAGTACTTTCAAGACAAGCATCAATAAGACTTGCATAAGGGTTAACTCATAAAGCAATAAATTCAAAGTAGAAGGCATTGAAGCAACACAAAGGATGATTAAGTTTCAGCAATTGCTTTCAACTTGTAACATGTATATCTCATGGATAGTTGTCAACATAAAGCAATATAACAAGTGCAATAGGTAAACATGTAAGAATCAATGCACACAGTTGACACAAGTGTTTGCTTCTAAGATAGAAAGAAGTGGGTAAACTGACTCAACATAAAGTAAAAGAAAGGCCCTTCGCAGAGGGGAGCAGGGATTAAATCATGTGCTAGAGCTTTTTAAGTTTTGAAATCATATAGAGAGTATAAAAGTAAAGTTTTGAGAGGTGTTTGTTGTTGTCAACGAATGGTAATGGGTACTCTAACTACCTCATCAACCAGACTTTCAAGAGCGGCTCCCATGAAGGACGTTATCTCTACCAGCAAGGTGGATCATCCCTCTTCTCTTTTGTTTACACATGTACTTTAGTTTAGTTTTTATTTTTTTATTTTTTTAGATGACACTCCTCCAAACCTTTGCTTTCTCAAGCCATGGCTAACCGAATCCTCGGGTGCCATCCAACATTTCACATACCATGGAGGAGTGTCTATTTGCAAAATTAAGTTGCTTACTAATGAATCAGAGCAAAACATGTGAAGAGAATTATTAATGAAAGTTAATTAATTGGGGCTGGGAACCCCATTGCCAGCTCTTTTTGCAAAGTTATTGGATAAGCGGATGAGGCCACTAGTCCATTGTGAAAGTCCGTCAGAAGTAAATGACAAGATCGAAAGATAAACACCACATACTTTCTCATGAGCTATAAAACATTAACACAAATAAGAGATAATAGCTTTTGAATTGTTTAAAGGTAGCACATGAAGTATTTGCTTGGAATGGCAGAAAAATACCATGTAGTAGGTAGGTATGATGGACACAAATGGCATAGTTTTTGGCTCAAGGATTTGGATGCACGAGAAGAATTCCTCTCAATACAAGGCTAGGCTAGCAAGGTTGTTTGAAGCAAACTCAAGTATAAACGGTGCAGCAAGACTCACATATGAACATATTGTAAGCATTATAAGACTTTACATCGTCTTCCTTGTTGTTCAAACACCTTAATCAGAAAATATCTAGACTCAGAGAGACCAATCATGCAAACCAAATTTTAACAAGCTCTATGTAGTTCTTCATTAATAGGTGCAAATTACATGATGCAAGAGCTTAAACATGATCTATATGAGCACAACAATTGCCAAGTATCAAATTATTCAAAACATTATACCAATTACCACATGCAACATTTTCTGTTTCCAACCAAATAGCAATTAACGAAGCAGTTTCAACCTTCGCCATGAACATTAAAAGCTAAGAACACATGTGTTCATACGAACCAGCGGAGCGTGTCTCTCTCCCACACAAGCATTTATTCAAACAAAAACAGAAACAAAAACAAACAGACGCTCCAAGTAAAGTACATAAGATGTGACCGAATAAAAATATAGTTTCAAGAGAAGGAACTTGATAAGTTGTCGATGAAGAAGGGGATGCCTTGGGCATCCCCAAGCTTAGATGCTTGAGTCTTCTTGAAATATGCAGGGATGAACCACGGGTGCATCCCCAAGCTTAGACTTTTCACTCTTCTTGATCATAGTATATCATCCTCCTCTCTTGACCCTTGAAAACTTCCTCCACACCAAACTCGAAACAAACTCATTAGAGGGTTAGTGCATAATAAAAAATTCACATGTTCAGAGGTGACACAATCATTCTTAACACTTCTGTACATTGCCCAAAGCTACTGGAAGTCAATGGAACAAAGAAATCCATCCAACACAGCAAAAGAGGCAATGCGAAATAAAAGGCAGAATCTGTCAAAACAGAACAGTCCGTAAAGACGAATTTTAAAGTGGCACCAGACTTGCTCAGATGAAAATGCCCAAATTCAATGAAAGTTGCGTACATATCTGAGGATCACGCACGTAAATTGGCAGATTTTTCTGAGTTACCTACAGAGAACCATGCCCAAATTCGTGACAGCAAGAAATCTGTTTCTGCGCAGTAATCCAAATCTAGTATTGACTTTACTATCAAAGACTTTACTTGGCACAACAATGCAATAAAATAAAGATAACGAGAGGTTGCTACAGTAGTAACAACTTCCAAGACTCAAATATAAAACAAAAGTGCTGTAGTAAAATAAAGACATGGGTTATCTCCCAAGAAGTGCTTTCTTTATAGCCATTAAGATGGGCTCAGCAATTTTAATGATGCACTCGCAAGAAATAAGAGTTAAAGCAAAAGAGAGCATCAAGAAGCAAATTCAAAACACTTTTAAGTCTAACATGCTTCCTATGCATAGGAATCTTGTAAATAAACAAGTTCATGAAGAGCAAAGTAACAAGCATAGGAAGATAAAACCAGTGTAACTTCAAAAATTTCAGCATATAGAGAGGTATTTTAGTAACATGAAAATTTCTACAACCATATTTTCCTCTCTCATAATAATTTTCAGAGGCATCATGAACAAACTCAACAATATAAGTATCACATAAAGCATTCTTATTGACATGCATAAAAGTATCATTACTCTCCACATAAGCATAATCAATTTTATTAGTTGTAGTGGGAGCAAATTCAACAAAGTAGCTATCATTATTATTCTCATCATCAAATATAGGAGGTATATTGTAATCATAATTAAACTTATCCTCCATAGTAGGCGGCACCAAAAGACCACTATCATTATAATCGTCATATATGGGAGGCATATCATAATCAACATAAACTTTCTCCTCAATACCCGGAGGGCTAAAGAGATCATTTTCATCAAAACCGACCTCCCCAAGCTTAAATTCTTCCATAGCATTAACAACAATGGTGTTCAAAGCATTCATACTAATAACATTCCCATTAGCATGCATAAGTTCCATGGGTTTTTAATTTTCTCTTCAAACACATCATGTCCTAATTCAAGATAAAGTTCATAAAGATCTCTCATTTTGTTGTTGTCTTCCATTAAGCCTTACTAGTGAAAATAAAAACAAGAGACAAAAAGATGCAATTGCAGGATCTAAAGGAAATAGCTTCGAGCACACGCACAACGGCAACAGAAAAGTACTTAGTTACCTGGGACCGGAGTATGAGTGCCGTTTACCTTTCCTCCCCGGCAACGGCGCCAGAAAAGTGCTTGATGTCTACGGGTGCTTCTATTCTTGTAGACAGTGTTGGGCCTCCAAGAGCAGAGGTTTGTAGAACAGCAGCAAGTTTCCCTTAAGTGGATCACCCAAGGTTTATCGAACTCAGGGAGGAAGAGGTCAAAGATATCCCTCTCAAGCAACCCTGCAATCACAAAGCAAGAAGTCTCTTGTGTCCCCAACACACCAAATACACTTGTCAGATGTATAGGTGCACTAGTTCGGCGAAGAGATAGTGAAATACAAGTGGTATGAATGAATATGAGCAGTAGTAACGGCGCCAGAAAAGTGCTTGCTGGCGTGCAGTTGATGGTAGTAATATTGCAGGAAGTAAACATGCAGCAGAACAGTAAACAAGCGGTGTTTGTAGTATTGGAAACAAGGCCTAGGGATTATACTTTCACTAGTGGACACTCTCAACATTGATCACATAACAGAATAAATAGATAAATGCTATACTCTACACTCTCTTGTTGGATGATGAACACCACTAATTGTGTAGGATTACACGAACCCTCAATGCCAAAGTTAACAAGCTCCACAATATTCGATATTCATGTTTAAATAACCTTAGAGTGCACGATAGATCAACACAACTAAACCAAGTACTAACATAGCATGCACACTGTCACCATCACACTATGAAGGAGGCATAGATCACATCAATACTATCATAGCAATAGTTAACTTCATAATCTACAAGAGATCACAATCATAACCTACGCCAAGTACTACACGATGCACACACTGTCACCATTACACCGTGCATGAGGAATAGACTACTTTAATAACATCACTAGAGTAGCACATAGATGAATAGTGATACAAAACACATTGCAATCATAAAGGGATATAAATAAGCACTTCACTATGCTATTCATAACAGTGAATAAGTATTCTGTGAAATATAGCCTAAGAGACCCACACGGTGCACACACACTGTCACCTTTACACACGTGAGACAAGGAGTCTCCGGAGATCACATAAGTAAAATCCACTTGACTAACATAATGACATCTAGATTACAAGCATCATCATATGGATCTCAATCATGCAACGCAATTCATGAGATCATTGTATTGAAGTACATGGGAGAGAGATTAACCACATAGCTACCGGTACAGCCCTTAGCCTCGAGGGAGAACTACTCCCTCCTCATGGAGAACGACAGCGGTGATGAAGATGGCGGTGGTGTCGATGGAGAAGCCTTCCGGGGGCACTTCCCCGTCCCGGCGGCGTGCCGGAACAGAGACTCCTATCCCCCAGATCTTGGCTTCGCGATGGCGGCGGCTCTGGAAGGTTTCTCGTACCGTGGCTTTTCCGTATTGAAGTTTTAGGTCAGGGACCTTTAAATAGGCGAAGAGGCGGAGTCGGAGGGCTGACGAGGTGGTGACACAGTAGGGGGCGCGGCCCAGGCCCTGGCCGCGCCGCCCTATCATCTGGTGGCCCTGTGGCCCCCCTCTGCTGGCTCTCGGGTGTTCTGGAAGCTTCGTGGAAAAATAGGATGCTGGGCATTGATTTCGTCCGATTCCGAGAATATTTCCTTACTAGGATTTCTGAAACCAAAAACAGCAGAAAACTGGAACTGGCCCTTCGGCATCTCGTCAATAGGTTAGTTCCGGAAAACGCATCAAAACGATATAAAGTGTGAACAAAACATGTAGGTATTGTCATAAAACTAGCATGGAACATAAGAAATTATAGATACGTTTGAGACGTATCAAGCATCCCCAAGCTTAGTTCCTACTCGCCCTCGAGTAGGTAAACGATAACAAAAATAATTTCTTAAGTGACATGCTACCAACATAATCTTGATCAACATTATTGTAAAGCATATAAGATGAATGAAGTGATTCAAAGCAATAGTAAAGACAATGATTAAACAACTGAATCATATAGCAAAGACTTTTCATGAATAGTACTTTCAAGACAAGCATCAATAAGACTTGCATAAGGGTTAACTCATAAAGCAATAAATTCAAAGTAGAAGGCATTGAAGCAACACAAAGGATGATTAAGTTTCAGCAATTGCTTTCAACTTGTAACATGTATATCTCATGGATAGTTGTCAACATAAAGCAATATAACAAGTGCAATAGGTAAACATGTAAGAATCAATGCACACCCACAGCTTGACACAAGTGTTTGCTTCTAAGATAGAAAGAAGTGGGTAAACTGACTCAACATAAAGTAAAAGAAAGGCCCTTCGCAGAGGGAAGCAGGGATTAAATCATGTGCTAGAGCTTTTTAAGTTTTGAAATCATATAGAGAGTATAAAAGTAAAGTTTTGAGAGGTGTTTGTTGTTGTCAACGAATGGTAATGGGTACTCTAACTACCTCATCAACCAGACTTTCAAGAGCGGCTCCCATGAAGGACGTTATCTCTACCAGCAAGGTAGATCATCCCTCTTCTCTTTTGTTTACACATGTACTTTAGTTTAGTTTTTATTTTTTTATTTTTTTAGATGACACTCCTCCCAACCTTTGCTTTCTCAAGCCATGGCTAACCGAATCCTCGGGTGCCTTCCAACATTTCACATACCATGGAGGAGTGTCTATTTGCAAAATTAAGTTGCTTACTAATGAATCAGAGCAAAACATGTGAAGAGAATTATTAATGAAAGTTAATTAATTGGGGCTGGGAACCCCATTGCCAGCTCTTTTTGCAAAGTTATTGGATAAGCGGATGAGGCCACTAGTCCATTGTGAAAGTCTGTCAGAAGTAAATGACAAGATCGAAAGATAAACACCACATACTTTCTCATGAGCTATAAAACATTAACACAAATAAGAGATAATAGCTTTTGAATTGTTTAAAGGTAGCACATGAAGTATTTGCTTGGAATGGCAGAAAAATACCATGTAGTAGGTAGGTATGGTGGACACAAATGGCATAGTTTTTGGCTCAAGGATTTGGATGCACGAGAAGAATTCCTCTCAATACAAGGCTAGGCTAGCAAGGTTGTTTGAAGAAAACTCAAGTATAAACGGTGCTGCAAGACTCACATATGAACATATTGTAAGCATTATAAGACTTTACATCGTCTTCCTTGTTGTTCAAACACCTTAACCAGAAAATATCTAGACTCAGAGAGACCAATCATGCAAACCAAATTTTAACAAGCTCTATGTAGTTCTTCATTAATAGGTGCAAAGTACATGATGCAAGAGCTTAAACATGATCTATATGAGCACAACAGTTGCCAAGTATCAAATTATTCAAAACATTATACCAATTACCACATGCAACATTTTCTGTTTCCAACCAAATTGCAATTAACGAAGCAGTTTCAACCTTCGCCATGAACATTAAAAGCTAAGAACACATGTGTTCATACGAACCAGCGGAGCGTGTCTCTCTCCCACACAAGCATTTATTCAAACAAAAACAGAAACAAAAATAAACAGACGCTCCAAGTAAAGTACATAAGATGTGACCGAATAAAAATATAGTTTCAAGAGAAGGAACCTGATAAGTTGTCGATGAAGAAGGGGATGCCTTGGGCATCCCCAAGCTTAGATGCTTGCGTCTTCTTGAAATATGCAGGGATGAACCACGGGTGCATCCCCAAGCTTAGACTTTTCACTCTTCTTGATCATAGTATATCATCCTCCTCTCTTGACCCTTGAAAACTTCCTCCACACCAAACTCGAAACAAACTCATTAGAGGGTTAGTGCATAATAAAAAATTCACATGTTCAGAGGTGACACAATCATTCTTAACACTTCTGTACATTGCCCAAAGCTACTGGAAGTCAATGGAACAAAGAAATCCATCCAACACAGCAAAAGAGGCAATGCGAAATAAAAGGCAGAATCTATCAAAACAGAACAGTCCGTAAAGACGAATTTTAAAGTGGAACCAGACTTCCTCAGATGAAAATGCCCAAATTGAATGCAAGTTGCGTACATATCTGAGGATCACGCACGTAAATTGGCAGATTTTTCTGAGTTACCTACAGAGAACCATGCCCAAATTCGTGACAGCAAGAAATCTGTTTCTGCGCAGTAATCCAAATCTAGTATTGACTTTACTATCAAAGACTTTACTTGGCACAACAATGCAATAAAATAAAGATAACGAGAGGTTGCTACAGTAGTAACAACTTCCAAGACTCAAATATAAAACAAAAGTGCTGTAGTAAAATAAAGACATGGGTTATCTCCCAAGAAGTGCTTTCTTTATAGCCATTAGATGGGCTCAGCAATTTTAATGATGCACTCGCAAGAAATAAGAGTTGAAGCAAAAGAGAGCATCAAGAAGCAAATTCAAAACACTTTTAAGTCTAACATGCTTCCTATGCATAGGAATCTTGTAAATAAACAAGTTCATGAAGAGCAAAGTAACAAGCATAGGAAGATAAAACCAGTGTAACTTCAAAAATTTCAGCATATAGAGAGGTGTTTTAGTAACATGAAAATTTCTACAACCATATTTTCCTCTCTCATAATAATTTTCAGAGGCATCATGAACAAACTCAACAATATAAGTATCACATAAAGCATTCTTATTCACATGCATAAAAGTATCATTACTCTCCACATAAGCATAATCAATTTTATTAGTTGTAGTGGGAGCAAATTCAACAAAGTAGCTATCATTATTATTCTCATCATCAAATATAGGAGGTATATTGTAATCATAATTAAACTTATCCTCCATAGTAGGCGGCACCAAAAGACCACTATCATTATAATCATCATATATGGGAGGCATATCATAATCAACATAAACTTTCTCCTCAATACCCGGAGGGCTAAAGAGATCATTTTCATCAAAACCGACCTCCCCAAGCTTAAATTCTTCCATAGCATTAGCAACAATGGTGTTCAAAGCATTCATACTAATAACATTCCCATTAGCATGCATAAGTTCCATGGGTTTTTTAATTTTCTCTTCAAACACATCATGTCCTAATTCGAGATAAAGTTCATAAAGATCTCTCATTTTGTTGTTGTCTTCCATTAAGCCTTACTAGTGAAAATAAAAACAAGAGACAAAAAGATGCAATTGCAGGATCTAAAGGAAATAGCTTCGAGCACACGCACAACGGCAACAGAAAAGTACTTAGTTACCTGGGACCGGAGTATGAGTGCCTTTTACCTTTCCTCCCACTGCAAGAACGGCGCCAGAAAAGTGCTTGATGTCTACGGGTGCTTCTATTCTTGTAGACAGTGTTGGGCCTCCAAGAGCAGAGGTTTGTAGAACAGCAGCAAGTTTCCCTTAAGTGGATCACCCAAGGTTTATCGAACTCAGGGAGGAAGAGGTCAAATATATCCCTCTCAAGCAACCCTGCAATCACAAAGCAAGAAGTCTCTTGTGTCCCCAACACATCAAATACACTTGTCAGATGTATAGGTGCACTAGTTCAGCGAAGAGATAGTGAAATACAAGTGGTATGAATGAATATGAGCAGTAGTAACGGCGCCAGAAAAGTGCTTGCTGGCGTGCAGTTGATGGTAGTAATATTGCAGGAAGTAAACATGCAGCAGAACAGTAAACAAGCGGTGTTTGCAGTATTAGAAACAAGGCCTAGGGATTATACTTTCACTAGTGGACACTCTCAACATTGATCACATAACAGAATAAATAGATAAATGCTATACTCTACACTCTCTTGTTGGATGATGAACACCACTAATTGTGTAGGATTACACGAACCCTCAATGCCGGAGTTAACAAGCTCCACAATATTCGATATTCATGTTTAAATAACCTTAGAGTGCACGATAGATCAACACAACTAAACCAAGTACTAACATAGCATGCACACTGTCACCATCACACTATGAAGGAGGCATAGATCACATCAATACTATCATAGCAATAGTTAACTTCATAATCTACAAGAGATCACAATCATAACCTACGCCAAGTACTACACGATTCAAACACTGTCACCATTACACCGTGCAGGAGGAATAGACTACTTTAATAACACCACTAGAGTAGCACATAGATGAATAGTGATACAAAACACATTGCAGTCATAAAGGGATATAAATAAGCACTTCACTATGCTATTCATAACAGTGAATAAGTATTCTGTGAAATATAGCCTAAGAGACCCACACGGTGCACGCACTGTCACCTTTACACACGTGGGACAAGGAGTCTCCGGAGATCACATAAGTAAAATCCACTTGACTAACATAATGACATCTAGATTACAAGCATCATCATATGGATCTCAATCATGCAAAGCAATTCATGAGATCATTGTATTGAAGTACATGGGAGAGAGATTAACCACATAGCTACCGGTACAGCCCTTAGCCTCGAGGGAGAACTACTCCCTCCTCATGGGAGACAGCTGACAAGGTATTAACTTGTCAATGCCTACGGATTGTAGACTATGGTCTAGTTGGATGTAGAGGGCAAGTAGATCTCGAAGGTTTCAGCCGAAAAGTACTCGACGAATATGAAAACTAAGGTTTGAGAAACAATGATTCGATGCCTTCTGTGTCCCTCGACTCCCCCTTATATAAGAGGCGGAGCCGAGGGATTCGTATTGTACAAGTTATAGAGTCCGGGAAGGTTTCTAACTCCTCCCGCAAGATTACAAATAATGCTTCCTATTACAACTCTAGCTTTCCTTAACAATATCTTGGGCTTCCGAGTCTTCTTATTCTTCGGGTAGTGGGCCTTCAGTAAACCCCGGGTACTATCATCGGCAGGCCCATTGGGGATGCCTATGTCAATAGCAGCGGTGATGAAGATGGCGGTGGTGTCGATGGAGAAGCCTTCCGGGGGCACTTCCCCGTCCCGGCGGCTTGCCGGAACAGAGACTCCTGTCCCCCAGATCTTGGCTTCGCGATGGCGGCGGCTCTGGAAGGTTTCTCGTACCGTGGCTTTTCCGTATCGAAGTTTTAGGTCAGGGACCTTTAAATAGGCGAAGAGGCGGAGTCGGAGGGCTGACGAGGTGGTGACACAGTAGGGGGGCGCGGCGCAGGCCCTGGCCGCGCCGCCCTATCATCTGGTGGCCCTGTGGCCCCCCTCTGCTGGCTCTCGGGTGTTCTGGAAGCTTCGTGGAAAAATAGGATGCTGGGCATTGATTTCGTCCGATTCCGAGAATATTTCCTTACTAGGATTTCTGAAACCAAAGACAGCAGAAAACAGGAACTGGCCCTTCGGCATCTCGTCAATAGGTTAGTTCCGGAAAACGCATCAAAACGATATAAACTGTGAACAAAACATGTAGGTATTGTCATAAAACTAGCATGGAACATAAGAAATTATAGATACGTTTGAGACGTATCAGATGCCACCTACGGCGGTATCAGAAGTAAAATCGACGAAAGACAGTGCAAATGGCAATGTGTAATATCATCAGTTCAATGGCCATTTGCAGGTCCCTTAGCTGCATTACTATCCCTAGCTTGATCCTCATTGTTGCTCGATTATTTCCATCCCAATACCATACATGCTATCATCATAATCAAATATATTATAAATGCGCTATATGTTATCTTTTTTTATCTGCATGTATATTTCTATTCTGCCTCCTGCTATAAAGTTCAATACCTGAGCTTCATTACACAATCATATACCTGGTTACAAAATGAATACACAGAATAGAATATGGAGGGTCATGGATTGGAATAAATCACTGAGAGCAACTGTAATTTTGTATGTATGCAAGAAACCAAAAAAGAATCTTTTGATGCTTAAGAAATTTGTCCAAGGAGACTCAATCAATTTTCTTACGTCCCATCTATCGGCAACTCTGGTGGTATTATTACCATATGAAATGGATCAATGTATAATGGCATTATCATCAGCCAAAATACATTTCATATTACTGTGGTACTCACCTGAACATTTACATATAAAACATGGTATCTCACAAATATTTATGCTCCTTGCAATATTGATGGCAGAAATAAATTCATTCAATGGTTTGCGTACCTAGACTCATCATAGTATGATTTATGGATGTTAGCTGGGGATTTTAATCTTATCAGAAGTTCAGAAGACAGAAATATGCCAGGAGGCAATACCAACAACATGATTATGTTTAACTCCCTCATACAAGTTGATGACTTGGAAGAGATACCATTGAAAGGCAGAGCTTACTGATGTCTACGGGTGCTTCTATTCTTGTAGACAGTGTTGGGCCTCCAAGAGCAGAGGTTTGTAGAACAGCAGCAAGTTTCCCTTAAGTGGATCACCCAAGGTTTATCGAACTCAGGGAGGAAGAGGTCAAAGATATCCCTCTCATGCAACCCTGCAACCACAAAGTAAGAAGTCTCTTGTGTCCCCAACACACCTAATAGGTGCACTAGTTCGGCGAAGAGATAGTGAAATACAAGTGGTATGAATGAATATGAGCAGTAGTACGGCGCCAGAAAAGTGCTTGCTGGCGTGCAGTTGATGGTAGTAATATTGCAGGAAGTAAAGATGCAGTAAAACAGTAAACAAGTAGTGATAGCAGTATTTAGGAACAAGGCCTAGGGATCATACTTTCACTAGTGGACACTCTCAACATTGATCACATAACAGAGTAAATAGATAGATGCTAGACTCTACACCCTCTTGTTGGATGATGAACACCACTAACTGTGTAGGATTACACGAACCCTCAATGCCGGAGTTAACAAGCTCCACAATATTCAATGTTCATATTTAAATAACCTTAGAGTGCATAACAGATCAACATAACCAAACCAAGTACTAACATAGCATGCACACTGTCACCTTCACACTACGAAAGGAGGAATAGATCACATCAATACTATCATAGCAATAGTTAACTTCATAATCTACAAGAGATCACAATCATAGCCTACGCCAAGTACTACACGATGCACACACTGTCACCATTACACCATGCAGGAGGAATAAACTACTTTAATAACATCACTAGAGTAGCACGCAGATAAATTGTGATACAAAACACATTGCAATCATAAAGAGATATAAATAAGCACTTCACTATGCCATTCATAACAGCGAATAAGTATTCTGTGAAATATAGCCTAAGAGACCCACACGGTGCACACACTGTCACCTTTACACACGTGGGACAAGGAGTCTCCGGAGATCACATAAGTAAAATCCACTTGACTAGCATAATGACATCTAGATTACAAGCATCATCATATGAATCTCAATCATGTAAGGCAGCTCATGAGATTATTGTATTGAAGTACATAGGAGAGAGATGAACCACATAGCTACCGGTACAGCCCCGAGCCTCGATGGAGAACTACTCCCTCCTCATGGGAGACAGCAGCGTTGATGAAGATGGCGGTGGTGTTGATGGAGAAGCCTTCCGGGGGCACTTCCTCGTCCCGGCGGCGTGCTGGAACAGAGACTCCTGTCCCCCAGATCTTGGCTTCGCGATGGCGGCGGCTCTGGAAGGTTTTCTCTGGTTTCGTCGAACGTAATAGGGTTTTCGTGACGGAGACCTTAAGTAGGCGGAAGGGCGGCGTCAGAAGGGGTCTGGGGCCACCAGACACTAGGGCGGCGCGCCGCCCTCTTGGGCCGCGCCGCCACCATGTGTGGGCCCCCTGTGGCCCCTCTCTGGCGGCTCTCGGGTGTTCTGGAAGCTCCGTGTGAAAATAGGACCCTGGGCGTTGATTTCGTCCAATTCCGAGAATATTTCCTTACTAGGATTTTTGAAACCAAAAACAGCAGAAAATAGGAACTGACACTTCGGCATCTCGTCAATAGGTTAGTTCCAGAAAACGCATAAATATGACATAAAGTATGCATAAAACATGTAGATATCATCAATAATGTGGCATGGAGCATAAGAAATTATCGATACGTCGGAGACGTATCAGCATCCCCAAGCTTAGTTCCTGCTCGTCCCGAGCAGGTAAACGGTAACAAAGATAATTTCTGGAGTGACATGCCATTATAACCTTGATCATACTATTGTAAGCATATGTAATGAATGCAGCGATCAAAACAATGGTAATGACATGAGTAAACAAATGAATCATAAAGCAAAGACTTTTCATGAATAGTACTTCAAGACAAGCATCAATAAGTCTTGCATAAGAGTTAACTCATAAAGCAATAAGTCAAAGTAAAGGTATTGAAGCAACACAAAGGAAGATTAAGTTTCAGCGGTTGCTTTCAACTTATAACATGTATATCTCATGGATAGTGTCAATGTAAAGTAATATAACAAGTGCAATATGCAAGTATGTAGGAATCAATGCACAGTTCACACAAGTGTTTGCTTCTTGAGATGGAGAGAAATAGGTGAACTGACTCAACATAAAAGTAAAAGAAAGGTCCTTCAAAGAGGAAAGCATTGATTGCTATATTTGTGCTAGAGCTTTGGTTTTGAAAACATAAAGAGAGCATAAAAGTAAAATTTTGAGAGGTGTTTGTTGTTGTCAACGAATTGTAGTGGGCACTCTAACCCCCTTGCCAGACAAACCTTCAAAGAGCGGCTCCCATGAATTATTTTTATTTTTGTGTGGCACTCCTTCCAACCTTTCTTTCACAAACCATGGCTAACCGAATCCTCGGGTGCCTGCCAACAATCTCATACCATGAAGGAGTGCCTTTTTATTTTAGTTTTATTATGATGACACTCCTCCCCACCTTTGCTTTCTCAAGCCATGGCTAGCAAGATCCTTCGGGTGCCGTCCAACAATCACATACCATGGAGGAGTGTCTATTTAGGTTAATTAATTTGGGACTGGGAATCCCATTGCCAGCTCTTTTTGCAAAATTATTGGATAAGCGGATGAAGCCACTAGTCCATTGGTGAAAGTTGCCCAACAAGAATGAAAGATAAACACCACATACTTCCTCATGAGCTATAAAACATTGACACAAATCAGAGGTGATAAATTTTGAATTATTTAAAGGTAGCACTCAAGCAATTTACTTTGGAATGGCGGAGAAATACCATGTAGTAGGTAGGTATGGTGGACACAAATGGCATAGTGGTTGGCTCAAGGATTTTGGATGCATGAGAAGTATTCCCTCTCGATACAAGGCTTAGGCTAGCAAGGTTATTTGAAACAAACACAAGGATGAACCGGTGCAGCAAAACTCACATAAAAGACATATTGTAAACATTATAAGGCTCTACACCGTCTTCCTTGTTGTTCAAACTCAATACTAGAAATTATCTAGACTTTAGAGAGACCAATTATGCAAACCAAATTTTAGCAAGCTCTATGTATTTCTTCATTAATAGGTGCAAAGTATATGATGCAAGAGCTTAAACATGAGCACAACAATTGCCAAGTATCACATTATCCAAGACATTTTACCAATTACTACATGTAGCATTTTCCGTTTCCAACCATATAACAATGAACGAAGTAGTTTCAACCTTCGCCATGAACATTAAAAGTAAAGCTAAAAACACATGTGTTCATACGCAACAGCGGAGCGTGTCTCTCTCCCACACAAGCATGTATTTATTCAGAGAATGAAAATAACAAAACAAAAATAAAAGCACACAGACGCTCCAAGTAAACTACATAAGATGTGACCGAATAAAAATATAGTTTCAATGGAGGAACCTGATAAATTTGTCGATGAAGAAGGGGATGCCTTGGGCATCCCCAAGCTTAGACGCTTGAGTATTCTTGAAATATGCAGGGATGAACCACCGGGGCATCCCCAAGCTTAGACTTTTCACTCTTCTTGATCATAGTATATCATCCTCCTCTCTTGACCCTTGAAAACTTCCTCCACACCAAACTCGAAACAAACTCATTAGAGGGTTAGTGCATAATCAAAATTTCACATGTTCAGAGGTGATACAATCATTCTTAACACTTCTAGATATTGCCCAAAGCTACTGGAAGGTAATGGAACAAAGAAATCCACCCAACACAGCGAAAGAAGCAATGCGAAATAAAAGGCAGAATCTGTCAAAACAGAACAGTCCGTAAAGACGAATTTTAAAGTGGCACCAGAATTGCTCAGATGAAAATTCTCAAATTGAATGAAAGTTGCGTACATATCTGAGGATCACGCATGTAAATTGGCAGATTTTTCTGAGTTACCTACAGAGAATTCTGCCCAGATTCGTGACAGACAGAAATCTGTTTCTGCGCAGTAATCCAAATCTAGTATGAACCTTGCTATCAAAGACTTTACTTGGCACAACAATGCAATAAAATAAAGATAAGGAGAGGTTGCTACAGTAGTAACAACTTCCAAGACACAAATATAAAAAATACTGTAGTAAAAAAAACACATGGGTTATCTCCCAAGAAGTTCTTTCTTTATAGCCATTAAGATAGGCTCAGCAATTTTAATGATGCTCGCGCAAGAAATAGTATTTGAAGCAAAAGAGAGCATCAAGAGGCAAATTCAAAACAAATTTAAGCCTAACATGCTTCCTATGAAAAGGAATCATGTACACAAATGAATTCATGAAGAACAAAGTGACAAGCATAAGAGGATAAAACAAGAGTAACTTCACAATTCTCAACATAAAGAGGGGAAACTTAACATTATTAAGATGCATACAACCATGTTTCCCTCTCTCATAATAACTTTCAGTAGTGTCATGAACAAATTCAACAATATAAGTATCACATAAAGCATTCTTATCATGAATCTCATGCATAAAATTATTACTCTCCACATAGGCATAATCAATTTTATTAGTTGTAGTGGGAGCAAATTCAACAAAGTAGCTATCATTATTATTCTCATAATCAAATATAGGAGGCATATTGTAATCATAATCAAATTTATCCTCCATAACAGGCGGTACTAAAAGACCAATATCATTATAATCATCATAAATAGGAGGCAAAGTATCATCAAAGTAAATTTTCTCCTCAATGCTTGGGGGACTAAAAATATCATGCTCATCAAAGCCAGCTTCCCCAAGCTTAGAATTTTCCATATCATTAGCAACAATGGTGTTCAAAGCGTTCATACTAATATGTTCCATAGGTTTTTTAATTTTCGCATCAAACCATCCATGTCTTAAATCAGGAAATAAAATAAGAAGCTCATTGTTGTCCATTATGCCTAACTAGTGTAAACAAGAAACAAAAAGATGCAATTGCAGGATCTAAAGGAAATAGCTTCGAGCACACACACAACGGCAACAGAAAAGTACTTAGTTACCTGGGACCGGAGTATGAGTGCCTTTTACCTTTCCTCCCCGGCAACGGCGCCAGAAAATAGCTTGATGTCTATGGGTGCTTCTATTCTTGTAGACAGTGTTGGGCCTCCAAGAGCAGAGGTTTGTAGAACAGCAGCAAGTTTCCCTTAAGTGGATCACCCAAGGTTTATCGAACTCAGGGAGGAAGAGGTCAAAGATATCCCTCTCATGCAACCCTGCAACCACAAAGCAAGAAGTCTCTTGTGTCCCCAACACACCTAATAGGTGCACTAGTTCGGCGAAGAGATAGTGAAATACAAGTGGTATGAATGAATTGATGGGGTTCGTAGCATAGAAAACAAAAATTTTCCTACCGCAAGACGAATAAATCCAAGATCTAATCTATGGAACACCCAAGATCTAATCTACAAGATCGAAGCAACGAGATTGATGTACGAGACTAACCCTTAAAGATTTCCAAAGCCTACAAGATTAGATCTCGTTGTTGATGTAGTCGATCATCCAGTGCTGCAATTCGGCAGCACTTCCGTACTCGGTCGTGCGTACGGTGTCGATGAAGCCCGTCCTCTCCCCGTTCCAGCGGGCAGCGGAGGTGTGGTAGATCTCCATGGAATCCCAGCAGCACGACGGCGTGGTGGTGGTGGTGGAGGAGAAAAACTGCAGGGCTTCGCCAAGCCGGTACAGCACTATGGAGGAGAGAGGGGGGCGGCCAGAGCTAGGTCTGAAGGGGTGAACGCCCCCCTGCCCCCTCCCCTCTTTATATAGGGGGGGAGGTCGGTTTGGGTGGCCCCCCAAAGCCCCAAACCCATCTAGGGCCAGCGGCCAAAGGGGGGAGGGGGAATTCTTCCCCCCCAAGTTGATCCCCCTAGGGTTTTGGGGAAAACCCTAGGGTTGGCCGGCCTGGGCCTTGAGGGGCAGGTGCCCCTGGCCCATTAGGCCAGGGAGCATCCCCTCGGCCCATGCTAGGCCTCCTAGGGTCGTGGGCCCACTGGTGGGACCCCCGGAACCTTCTAGAACCTTCCCGGTCTTTCACCGGAAAAATCCCGAACTTTTCCGAAACCTAGAAATCAACTTTCCTTATATGAATCTTATTCTCCGGACCATTCCGGACCTCCTCGTGATGTCCTAGATCCCATCCGAGACTCCGAACAAACTTCGTCTCCATACCATATTCCAAATCTACTTATGCGACATCGAACCTTAAGCGCGTCACCCTACGGTTCGTGAACTATGCAGACATGGTCGAGACTCCTCTCCGAGCAATAACCAATAGCGGGATCTGGAGATCCATAATGGCTCCCACATATTCAACGATGACTTAGTGATCGATTGAACCATTTACATACGATGCCAATTCCCTTTGTCACGCGATATTTTACTTGTCCGAGGTTCGATCATCGGTATCTCCATACCTTGTTCAACCTCGTTACCGACAAGTACTCTTTACTCGTACCGTGGTATGTCATCTCTTATGATCCAATCATATGCTTGCAAGCTAATCAGATGACATTCCACCGAGAGGGCCCAGTATATCTATCCGTCATCAGGATGGACAAATCCCACTATTGATCCATATGCCTCAACTCACACTTTCCAAATACTTAATCCCATCTTTATAACCACCCATTTACGCAATGGCGTTTGATGTAATCAAAGTACCCTTCTGGTGTAAGTGATTTACATGATCTCATGGTCGAAGGACTTAGGCAACTATGTATCGAAAGCTTATAGCAAATTGAACTTAATGACTTGATCTTATGCTATGCTTATTTGGGTGTGTGTCCATTATATCATTCACCTAATGACATAACCTTGTTATTAATAACATCCAATGTTCATGATCACGAAACCATGATCATCCATTAATCAACAAGCTAGTTATACAAGAGGCTTACTAGGGACTCCTTGTTGTTTACATAACACACATGTATCAATGTTTCGGTTAATACAATTATAGCATGGTATGCAAACATTATCATAAACACAAAGATATACTATAATAACCATTTTATTATTGCCTCTTGGGCATATCTCCAACAGTCTCCCACTTGCACTAGAGTCAATAATCTAGTTTACATTTGTAAAGATATAACACCTTGGCCTTCTGGTGCTTTATCATGTTTTGCTCACGGGAGAGGTTTTAGTCAACGGTTCTGACATACTCAGAAACGTATGTATTTTGCAATTCATTTGCGTCTCAACGCATCACTCATTTTCCAAATGAGTCGGCATTAATTGTATATGCTTAGTCCTCTGGTGGAACCTTAATCCCGCGGTCTGAAATAAGTCACTAATATTGTCATACACAATATAGCTTCAAAGTTCTGACACTATCGGAACTACACCAAGTTCTCAAGAACTCCTCGACTTAACATCCTTAGTCATTGTCAAAACAACGACATACTCTGCCTTCGTTTGTAGAATCCGTCACAATATTTAGAACTCATTTAAATCTAGCATAGACAACTTCTAGCTCATTGTGCTACCTCAACACTTATCCTAATTGAGATTGAAGTTTCATTTTCATATGTGACCAAACTAATATCGGTGTAACACCTTACAGCGATTTGTTTGTCATTACCCTATACAAAACTATATATATCCTTGGTTCTTCTAAAGTACTCAAGGATATTCTTACTGTTGTCCAATAAACATCACATGAATCATTCTGGTATATGCTCGTAACAATTTAGAGCACAGGACATCTGACTTTGTACATATTGTTCGTGATCGAAAGTCACTCATGTGTTTTTACTCATTGAGTGTCAAATACACTCAAGTCTTGTTAAACCTTTACATGAAAAGAACACCTTCTTAATATTGAACCACTTCAATATTCATTCTATGTACTTTGACTTAAACTTATTATGTGTTTCAATCTATCTTCATAGATCTTGACACTAAATATGTTCCAGTCCATATCTTTTCATTGAAGTTAATTCTCAATGAAACCTTTTTAATCAATTATATAATTACACTATTTATAATCAACGATATGTCATCTACATAAAGTGTTACAAATATGTCTCAGCGCTCCCACTTAATTTCTTGCAAATGCAAGCATCTTCATCGTTTCTTGTGAAATCAAAAACTCTTTGACTATTTCATCCGGTAAAGATTCCAACTCCGCGATACTCACTTCATCCAATTGAAGTTCGTATACCTATCTAGTATTCCACGGACTAGCAAAAACTCTTGGTTGTATCTAGTATACATCCTTCATACACACTTCTGGTAAGGAATGTATTTCTGCCATCCTTCTATCATATCTCATAAAAGAAATATGTAGCGATTACTAGAATAATCCACATAGACTACAAGCATTGCCACGGAAGATCTAATCTTATCGTAGTCAACTCTTTGAACTTTGTCGTAAACAACTTTTCGATAAGTCAAGCTTCTTTAAGGATATTCCATCCAAGTCCATCTATTTTATAGATCCATTTACTTTCAAAAAGTATTCATCTATCTTGGATTTCATGGCGCATAGCCATTTTAACGGAGTCAGGGCCCATCATAACTTCTTTGTTTGCAGTTGGTTTATCATTGTTCAAAATCAATCCTTTGTCCACAAATCATTTATTTGATCACAAAGTAAACCATACCTACAAGGTTCAATATGTACTTCGATCTCCATGGCTAAAACACTTTGTAGTCATGGGAGCCATGATTGTCGTAGCTGCTTAGGAACCATTTCCGATGCTGCGCTACTCTGATCATTATGCTCAGGTTCATAAACCTTATCAAGTTCTATTGTCCTCCCACTCAAATACTTCGCTAGAAAACAATTTCTTAGAAATAAGCAAGTAACATTAACAAACACTTTTGTCTTTTACTTCATAGTGGGAAGAATTCCTAATCCATTCTCTTGGGATAACCAACAAAGATATTCATCCAGTTTTGGTTGTAAACTCATTTACTTATACCAAAATTTTAAGAAAGGACTATTAGGGTTTATACCCATGCCATAACTTGTATGGTGTCATTTCAACGGATCATGATGATGCTCTATTCAGTGTAAAAGCGGTAGTCTCTAAAGCATAATCCACAAAAATATAATGGCTTCATTTTATCTCATCATTGATCCAACAAGGTTTGGATACGTCTCTCGGACACTTTATCATCACTATGATACTCCAAGAAACGTGAGTTGTAGAACAACTTCATAACTCTCTTAGATGTTCGCTAAAACTCGTAATTCAAATATTTCCACTATGATCCAATCATAGATATTTGACTTTTCTATTACGATGATTTCCACTTCATGCTGAAATTTATTTGAATCCATTCAAATGTTTCAAACCTCTTCCTTATCGAATATATCCACATATATATACTCAATTCATTGTTGGAAGTTTTCATGAAGTACAAGAATCTCCCGCACACAACTATGCCCAGTGAACCACATATATCATCATGTATGTTTCCACTAAGTTAGTTGCCCGTTCAACTCTTGGCCTATGAACGGTATTTAAGTCATTTCCTTTTAGAAGAGATTTGCAAGCGCCAAATGATTCAAAATCATATGACTCAAAAAATTCCATTCAAATGGAGTTCCTTCATGCGTTCCTTTCTAACATGACCTAAATGGCGGTTCCACTAATGAGTGGAATTCAAATCGTTTGCCTTATGGCATTTTAGCGTCAGTGTTATGTATGTGTGTTTCACCATTAAGATTTATAATAACTTATCCATCGTACATGGAGCAATGTCATAATTTGAACAACTCGTTGTTTTCATTTGACCAGAGCAAAATAACAATTTATTAAGTTCTTTATTATAAACTCTAAGGGCTAGGTAGAATGCCAACGACAAACATAATAACACTTTATTATGTTCCAGACGTGCATTATTACCATATTCCTTATCAGTCACTTAGGCCATCGTATTCTTGTATTGCGTTGTATTGTATGACATCTCATACCAACCAATCTGGTACAAATACCCAAGAATTTTATTATGTGACCAAGCAAGGAATACATCCATAACATGTATATCATCTATATACACCTAAGCTAGACTTTCTAGTCTTTTCCTTTCTTTCTGCCAAAATATCTTTGTGGTTTCTCTTTTAGCTTTCCCCATTCTCAGAAAACACTTCACATTCAATAACTTCTAGGTCCATTGGTCAAATACCAATAACCTTGAGGTTCTTACCTTGAAGTTGATCATCATATGACAAGTGTTCCAGACTTCACTATTAGTAACTTTGTAATATGATGAACAATTTCAGTCATAATTTTATCCATCATATCATGACAACTTTCCGAGACCATGTCTGCACATGCTAGGCTCGTAAAGTTTAACCTCAGTATTCACATGTGCAAATCTGGCTTGCACCCGTTGTATGCACACGTAGAATCTATCACACCCGATCATCACGTGATGCTTCGAAACGACGAGTCTTAGCAACGGTGCATACTAAGGACGATCATTTCATGGATATGCGAATATCATTAGTGCCCAACTTAGTTGGAGGATTGGGACGCCTGGCGTCTTCAACCTTCGTACATTCCCATAAAACTTATGAGTTTATGTAGTCTCACTAGATTATATTCTATCATCTTGCAATAAGGTTTTAGATATCACATATATCTCATACCTCGCTTATTTCTGAAAACAAAATTTTCAGCTCCTTACTTTTCAAACGGATTTGAACTTCAAGTTTCACGGAGACAAGATGATTGGGTACTAATTGAAACCATTGCTCTTTGAATCATCAATGTGAGGTTTACTAAAAGTTTGCATTAGGACTTAATCATATCTTGATTCTTTAATAATACGGTACCAGTCCGTAAAGTTACTTGTCAGACTTAACAATATTTCTATCTCAATTACAAGACTAGCGCATGGTAGAAAACGGATGCCAATTCTACAAACTTTAATTCAAAATACTATCCAGACTATGTTCATGATAATTAGTTCATGTTTTAATCTAATTACTAATGAACTCCCACTTAATACAACATCCCTCATGGTTGTTAAGTGGCACACGATCCATATCCACTACACCAAAACCGATCATCACGTGAGATGATGTAGCTTCAATGGTGAACATCAACATGTTGATAATATCATCCATATGACTCGTGTTCAACCTTTCGGTTTCCTATGTCCCGAGGCCATGTCTGTACATGCTAGGCTCGCCAAGCAAACCCAAGTATTCCGCGTGTGCAAACATGGCTTACACCCGTTGTATGTGAATGTAGAATCTATCACATCCGATCATCACGAGATGCTTCAAAACGACGAACTGTAGCAACGGTGCATACGAGGGGAGAACACTTTATTATCTTGATATTAATGTGAGGGATCATCTTATAATGCTACCGTCTCGATCTAAGCAAGATAAGATGCATAAAGGATTAACATCACATGCAATTCATAATATGTGATATGATATGGCCTTTCTTCTTGTGCTTTTGATCTCCATCTCCAAAGCACACGAGCATGATCTCCATCATCACCAGCATTGCACCAGGTTCATGGCACCGCTTCATGGTTGTCCATCACTTATAGCTACTATAACAACTACTTAAAATAAAGCTATTACATGATGAATAGACACGCAGGTCTTAACAAATTTAAAGACAACCATTAGGCTCCTGCCGGTTGCCATAATACAATAATGAACATCTCATACATCAAATATAATCATCATCACATTATGGCCATATCACATCACCAAACCCTGCAAAAACAAGTTAGACGCCTCTAATTTGGTTTGCATATTTTACGTGGTTTAGGGTTTTCGAGTAAGATCCAATCTACCTACGAACATGAACCACAACGGTGATACTAGTGTTGTCAATAGAAAGAGTAAATTGCAATCTTCACTATGGTGGGAGAGACAGACACCCGCAAAGCCACTTATGCAATACAAGTTGCATGTCAAGCGTGGAGCAAGTCTCATGAGACGCGGTCATGTAAAGTTAGCCCGGGCCGCTTCATCCCACCATCCCGCAAGATGCAAAGTACACAAACTAAAGCAACAAGAGCATCACCGCCCACAAAACCATTGTGTTCTACTCGTGCAACAGATCTATGCATAGACATGGCTCTGATACCACTGATGGGGTTCGTAGCATAGAAAACAAAATTTTTCCTACCGCAAGATGAATAAATCCAAGATCTAATCTATGGAACACCCAAGATCTAATCTACAAGATCGAAGCAACGAGATTGATGTACGAGACTAACCCTTGAAGATTTCCAAAGCCTACGAGATTAGATCTCGTTGTTGATGTAGTCGATCATCCAGTGCTGCAATTCGGCAGCACTTCCGTACTCGGTCGTGCGTACGGTGTCGATGAAGCCCGTCCTCTCCCCGTTCCAGCGGGCAGCAGAGGTGTGGTAGATCTCCATGGAATCCCAGCAGCACGACGGCGTGGTGGTGGTGGTGGAGGAGAAAAACTGCAGGGCTTCGCCAAGCCGGTACAGCACTATGGAGGAGAGAGGGGGGCGGCCAGAGCTAGGTCTGAAGGGGTGAACGCCCCCCCTGCCCCCTCCCCTCTTTATATAGGGGGGGAGGTCGGTTTGGGTGGCCCCCCAAAGCCCCAAACCCATCTAGGGCCGGCGGCCAAAGGGGGGAGGGGGAATTCTTCCCCCCCAAGTTGATCCCCCTAGGGTTTTGGGGAAAACCCTAGGGTTGGCCGGCCTGGGCCTTGAGGGGCAGGTGCCCCTGGCCCATTAGGCCAGGGAGCATCCCCTCGGCCCATGCTAGGCCTCCTAGGATCGTGGGCCCACTGGTGGGACCCCCGGAACCTTCTAGAACCTTCCCGGTCTTTCACCGGAAAAATCCCGAACTTTTCCGAAACCTAGAAATCAACTTTCCTTATATGAATCTTATTCTCCGGACCATTCCGGACCTCCTCATGATGTCCTAGATCCCATCCGAGACTCCGAACAAACTTCGTCTCCATACCATATTCCAAATCTACTTATGCGACATCGAACCTTAAGCGCGTCACCCTACGTTTCGTGAACTATGCAGACATGGTCGAGACTCCTCTCCGAGCAATAACCAATAGCGGGATCTGGAGATCCATAATGGCTCCCACATATTCAACGATGACTTAGTGATCGATTGAACCATTTACATACGATGCCAATTCCCTTTGTCACGCGATATTTTACTTGTCCGAGGTTCGATCATCGGTATCTCCATACCTTGTTCAACCTCGTTACCGACAAGTACTCTTTACTCGTACCGTGGTATGTCATCTCTTATGATCCAATCATATGCTTGCAAGCTAATCAGATGACATTCCACCGAGAGGGCCCAGAGTATATCTATCCGTCATCAGGATGGACAAATCCCACTATTGATCCATATGCCTCAACTCACACTTTCCAAATACTTAATCCCATCTTTATAACCACCCATTTACGCAATGGCGTTTGATGTAATCAAAGTACCCTTCTGGTGTAAGTGATTTACATGATCTCATGGTCGAAGGACTTAGGCAACTATGTATCGAAAGCTTATAGCAAATTGAACTTAATGACTTGATCTTATGCTATGCTTATTTGGGTGTGTGTCCATTATATCATTCACCTAATGACATAACCTTGTTATTAATAACATCCAATGTTCATGATCACGAAACCATGATCATCCATTAATCAACAAGCTAGTTATACAAGAGGCTTACTAGGGACTCCTTGTTGTTTACATAACACACATGTATCAATGTTTCGGTTAATACAATTATAGCATGGTATGCAAACATTATCATAAACACAAAGATATACTATAATAACCATTTTATTATTGCCTCTTGGGCATATCTCCAACATGAATATGAGCAGTAGTATGGCACCAGAAAAGTGCTTGCTGGCGTGCAGTTGATGGTAGTAATATTGCAGGAAGTAAAGATGCAGTAAAACAGTAAACAAGTAGTGATAGCAGTATTTAGGAACAAGGCCTAGGGATCATACTTTCACTAGTGGACACTCTCAACATTGATCACATTACAGAGTAAATAGATAGATGCTAGACTCTACACCCTCTTGTTGGATGATGAACACCACTAACTGTGTAGGATTACACGAACCCTCAATGCCGGAGTTAACAAGCTCCACAATATTCAATGTTCATATTTAAATAACCTTAGAGTGCATAACAGATCAACATAACCAAACCAAGTACTAACATAGCATGCACATTGTCACCTTCACACTACGAAAGGAGGAATAGATCACATCAATACTATCATAGCAATAGTTAACTTCATAATCTACAAGAGATCACAATCATAGCCTACGCCAAGTACTACACGATGCACACACTATCACCATTACACCGTGCAGGAGGAATAAACTACTTTAATAACATCACTAGAGTAGCACGCAGATAAATTGTGATACAAAACACATTGCAATCATAAAGAGATATAAATAAGCACTTCACTATGCCATTCATAACAGCGAATAAGTATTCTGTGAAATATAGCCTAAGAGACCCACACGGTGCACACACTGTCACCTTTACACACGTGGGACAAGGAGTCTCCGGAGATCACATAAGTAAAATCCACTTGACTAGCATAATGACATCTAGATTACAAGCATCATCATATGAATCTCAATCATGTAAGGCAGCTCATGAGATTATTGTATTGAAGTACATAGGAGAGAGATGAACCACATCGCTACCGGTACAGCCCCGAGCCTCGATGGAGAACTACTCCCTCCTCATGGGAGACAGCAGCGTTGATGAAGATGGCGGTGGTGTTGATGGAGAAGCCTTCCGGGGGCACTTCCCCGTCCCGGCGGCGTGCCGGAACAGAGACTCCTGTCCCCCAAATCTTGGCTTCGCGATGGCGGCGGCTCTGGAAGGTTTTCTCTGGTTTCGTCGAACGTAATAGGGTTTTCGCGACGGAGACCTTAAGTAGGCGGAAGGGCGGCGTCAGAAGGGGTCTGGGGCCACCAGACACTAGGGCGGCGCGCCCCCCTCCTGGGTCGCGCCGCCACCATGGTTGGGCCCCCTGTGGCCCCTCTCTGGCGGCTCTCGGGTGTTCTGGAAGCTCCGTGTGAAAATAGGACCCTGGGTGTTGATTTCGTCCAATTCCGAGAATATTTCCTTACTAGGATTTCTGAAACCAAAAACAGCAGAAAACAGGAACTGGCACTTCGGCATCTCGTCAATAGGTTAGTTCCAGAAAACGCATAAATATGACATAAAGTATGCATAAAACATGTAGATATCATCAATAATGTGGCATGGAACATAAGAAATTATCGATACGTCGGAGACGTATCACTTACACATGGAGTAATATGCAAAATTCACCTCTGTTAGAAAAGCTTGATTGGATATTTACATCTTCAAACTGGGCATGCACATTTCCAAATAGTATTGTTGAACCAATGTCTAGAAGAGGTTCTGATCATGTACCTATGTTAGTACAAATTGGCTCTAAGATACCTAAATGTCAGATATTTCGTTTTGAAGAATTTTGGCTGGATTTTGAGGGACTCAATGAGGTGGTGGAAATGCATTGGCAACACCAAGGACCTTAAAAAAATGCATCACGAGATGTTACTGCCAGATTTAAGTCTCTTCGACATGGTATAAAAAATGGAGCAAGCACATGTCACAACTTTCAGTTATTATTAGCAACTGTAGCTATGTACTTACCTTGCTTGATGGACTAGAAGAGAAGAGGCCACTCCATACTGTGGAAAGAAATTTCAGAATTTCATTGCTAGAACATCTGACTAAACTGATTGAAGCCCAAAGACTTTACTGGAGAAAACATGCAAATATCAGATGGGAAAATCTTGGGGATGAGAACACAAAAAATTCATACAGTGGCCACCAGGAATTACAGAAATAATCACATTGCAACAATCAAATCAGATGATGGGCATATATCCTCACAACATGATCAGAAGGCAGCTATTTTATGGAATGCATTCAGAAATAGTCTTGGTAAAACAGAACCAACTGAAATGAGATTTTATCTTGGCGGAATGATTATCCAACATGACCTATCCATGCTGGAAATTCCATTTACCAAGGAAGAAATTGATGAAGTGATCCACAACATGCCAAATGATAAAGCACCTAGGCCTGACGGTTTTAATGGTCAATTTATGAAAACAATATTAGCATATCATGAAGCATCAATTTTAGGAGCTTTGTTTTAGTTTCTATAGTGGTAACCTGGACCTTCACGGTCTAAATACTGCCTATATAACCCTCATCCCCAAAATTCCATCCCCAGAAACTCCTTCTAATTTTAGGCAAATATCTTTGGTCAGTATGGCACTGAAAATCATCACAAAAATGCTGGCCAATAGATTGACAAGGAGATTATTCCGATCCTTATTAGAACCAATATGGTTTCATCAAAACCAAGACTATACATGACTGTCTTGCATGAGCATTTGAATATCTACACATATGTCATAAATCCAAGAAGGAGATTGTTATTATTAAACCGGATTTCGAAAAAGCCTTTGACATGGTAGAATACAAGACCATTATTGATATGATGAAGCACCTGGGATTTGGAAATATTTGGATATACTGGATTACCAAGATATTATCTACTGCATCTACTAGTGTTAGACTTAATGGTGTCCCAGGGAAAAATATTATTTGCAAAAGAGGAGTTAGGCAAGGTGACCCACTCTTCCCCTTGCTTTTTGTTGCAACTGTTGAATTGCTTCAAATTGTTGTAAATAATGCTGGCAAGAGGACACATACTACCTGTTGATAACAGCTATGGCCAAAAATATCCTATATTGCAATTTGCAGACGACACTCTATTGATAATGCCAGCTGATATAGATCAAATATGTTATCTGAAGACCTTTCTACAAGACTTCCGTATATCCACTGGCCTCAAAATCAATTACCACAAATCCTCTCTGGTGCTAAGTAGAAGCACTACCATTTACATATCTTGGATTACCAATGGGCACTACTAGGCCGAAATCAGATGATCTCACTCCTATGATATGCAAAATTGATAAGAGACTTTCAGGTCTGGCAAACCTTATGTCATATAGTGCAAGACTGGTGGCAATCAAATCAACTATTGCTGCTATGCCAAATCATGCCATGGGTGCAATGAAACTGCATGCCACTCATATTGACCATGTGGAAAGAGCCGGTAGGAATTTCTTATGGCATGGAAAGGATATACATACAAGTGGATCATGCCTAGTTAAATGGGAAAAGGTCTGTCTACCCAAGAAAGCTGGAGGACTTGGTGTGCTAGACCTCAAGCAGCAAAACAAAGCCCTGCTGATTAAAAATCTGTATAGATCCTATAACTGCGAGAACATCCCTTGGGTACAACTCATATGGAGAGCATATTATGATTCTGGTGCACTGCCGGACCAAACCATCAAGAAGGGATCTCATTGGTGGCTTAGCTGTACTGCATTATTGGATGAATTCAAACAATTAACTACAGCTACCCAGGCAAAGGTCAAAGTATCCTGCTTTGGTTTGACAAATGGAATGACTCATCTCTACATGTCAAATTCCCCCAGCTATTTTCTTTTGCAAGGAACAAAAACATCACACTACAACAGGCAGTGCTTTATATGCAGGAGGATAAATACAAAATGTTCCATACTCCACTTTCAATTATTGCAGATGAACAATGTACCAGATTACCGAATTCTCTTAATCCCTTAATGGATTAGTCAACAATGGAGAAGGATAAGTGGGTCTTCCCTGGAAATATATCCAAGTATTCGACCAAGAAGGTATATCTTTCTATCACTAAACCAATCACAACACTTGCACCATTTATGTGGATCTGGAAATCTGCATGCTTACCAAAGCATAAATTCTTCTTTTGGTTGCTCATACAAGATAGACTAAATACCAAAGATCTTATGAAGGGCAAGAACTTCTTTATTGAATCTTCAAAGTGTATCCTTTGTGATGATAATGCAGAAGAATCCATGCTACACTTATTCTTTGAGTGTGACTACAACATAAATTTTTGGTGGAGACTCGGGATAGAATGGAATACTGACCATCAAATTATGGAAATTCTCACTGATGCCACTGCTAGATCCAGTAATACCTTTTTCAAGGAATCCATGATGGTGGGGCGTTGGAGTATCTGGAATCATAGAAACATGATCATCTTTGAAAATGATCAGAGGGACACTGAGACCTGCTATTCTTTTTTTAAACTATCCATTTCTCAAATAAGGCATATGGTTAAGCCCAGCCTTAAAGAAGGCATGCAAGATTGGATAGATCATTTGTAAATTTCCTTCTTTTTTATTTTGTTACTTTGGACTATGGAACATTGTAAATATGTTTTCCTTTGTTTATAAAAATGAAAAATGGCGCAGTGGGGGCCTTCCCCACTGTCTTTGTGTAAAAAAAATATGGGAGCTCATATATACCGGTTTAAGCTGCACACCCCTAAGTGGCCTGGAATGATGTTGTAGTTATAAGAGCTTAATTTAGTTTATTTTTTACTTTCCTGATTTTATCTTATTTTTTCATGTGTTTTTATGTGTATTTTTTGTTCCATTTTACTGTACAATTTCATGCTTTTTTCCTTTTTTTTGATATGGTGAACTTTTTTTTAAATCTATTGGACATATTTCGAATCGAAAACATCTTTTTGAACACCTTGTGAACAATTTTTTGAACCCCTAAACATTAATTAAATATATAAAAAATCTCAACATCTAAATATTTTAAAACCTATTTATTTTAAAATTTTGATAAATCGTGGGAATTTTATTTAAAAAATCATAGTATTTTTTTAAAAAATATGAACATTTTCTTACACATGGACACTTTTAAAAATTAGAATAATAAATGATACGGCGTGTTACTGAAAAGACGCCGCGGAGATTTATTTCCCAATCTTTCACGGCACAAGGTAATCAGCAGAATATAGTTTCAAGTTATCAGCAGACAGAAACTAGAAGCGAACAGGAATATTCAGTCTTCAGGTTAGCTCGCAGCGGTATTACAGATTCCTTCCTGGTCTAATCTCCGTGAAATAGGAGAAACAGATCTCCTCCAAACCTAACTTACACGCTAGATGCAAATCAGATTAAACAACAAGCAAACCCCAAACCTGCGGGAATTACTTGGACGATCCAGACGGGGATCAGCAGAAGATTAGAGGCGACTTGCCTTCAATCGTCTGGCCAGGAAACACAGAAACCAGGTTGGTTCTCAACTGAAATCACGCACAGAATATGGCCGCCAAACCATGGCGTTTTTCTGGTATTTTACTCACGATCAAACTTGTCTACCTTACATGAGGCGCAGCCTCCTTATTTATATAGTGCACGCAGGCACCTAGGGCTAAGCCCGATTCTAACTTCAGCTCGACAACTAATAAAAACGACCTGGACTCCTTTTGTTGGATCAGCGCAAGGCTAACCCAAAGCATGGCTTATAAAATAAGGCCTTGGCCTTTTACCTTTCACTAATACTAACTAGGACACCAACGTAGCTAGGAAAGTGTGAAAATAATGGCAAACTGGATTGGACTACCGAGACTTGTATAAGAAAATTCTCAGACTTGAACAGCAATCCGACCCACCATTATATATGTGCATGGAGTCCTGAACCTGGGCTCAACCTCATCGGAAGGTGTAATCTGAACAGGAACTGAACCTACCATCACATGAGCTAATTGTGACACATCCTTCTTGGCGTTACATACCAGAGTAGGTTGCACTTCTCTCTCTCGACGCCTAGCCGGAACCACGTACATTGCAACCTTTACAGAATTATCATTAGCAGTGGACAGTGCCGCATCATCCTCCCTCCCTTGAAGGGAAACCGTCCTCGGTTTCGACCTACTCCTTGTAGACTTTTTCTTGAACACCTCGACAGTACACTCGATATCTTTGGCATCTTTGGGAAGAAGAGTATAAAACTCACCCTTATGCATAAACGTGTACCTGTTAGTGCGCCCATGATGAAGTGCGTTGACATCGTGTTGCCACGGACGTCCCAGTAAAAGATGGCAAACATGTAATGGTAGAACATCGCACTCCACTTTATCATTATATCCATCAACAACAAAAGGAACTTTCACTCTATGGGTGACCTTCAACTTGCCAACGCCATTGATCCACTGCATATAGTATGGTTTCGGATGCTCCCATGTAGGCAAAGAGAGAGACTCTACCACATCCTTACTAATCATGTTGCTTGCACTTCCACCGTCAACAATTAATTTGCAAACTTCTCCCTTGATGGTACATGCAGTTTGAAAAATACTACGCCGCTGTCCGGGCTCAACAATGACCTTATCATCATGCTGGACCTTATACGCCATCAAACTCGGAACAGTAAGTGCAGGCCAAGCATCCAAGGCAGTACCATCATCATTTTTAGTATCATCCTCTAGTGGAGGCATCTCATCTTCAGAGTCTGAAATATATGCATCGTCAACAAGCAAAATCGTCTTTCTATTTGGACACTCACGCATTATATGTCCTCTTCCTCCACACTTGTGACATATAATATTGCTATGATGAGATGTACTGGATGCTGCCTGAGAAACCTCCTTATGTGCAGCAGCTCTCTTGCCTTGCTCATTGCTCGTTGGCTTATAAGATTCAGCATGCTTTGAACTGAAACTAACATTATCACTCTGAGAAGAACTACGTCGCCCATTGCTGTAACTTGGACGATTTCCTGCAGCTTGCTTCTCGCGACACCACCGTTCAGCACGCTCAGCTTGGTGAACCAACTCATGAATATCATTGTATTGCATCAAATCTACACGGTCACGGATATCTTCATTCAGCCCCTCAAACATCCGTACCATGGTTGCCTCGGCAGACTCGCGCACCGCTGTCCGAATCATTAATATTTGCATCTCCTTGTAATATTCATCGACTGTTTTTGTACCTTGCACAAGACGACGCAGCTTGCTATGAAGTTGTCGAGTGTAATATGCAGGCACAAATACCTCCCTCATGACACGCTTCATATCAACCCATGTTGCCGGTCTCTCCCCTGTACGGTTTTTATTATCCCACCATACAAGAGCATATTCAGTAAACTCCATGGATGCAACACGGACCTTCTTTTCTTCAGAGTAGTTATGGCCATCAAAAATTTGATTCACCTGCATCTCCCACTCCAAGTATTTCTCCGGATCAGAACGTCCCGAGAACTCCGGTATGGTCACCTTTATGCGACCAAGACCGCCATCCTCCTGAGCAGCTTCACCACCTTGGTTGCGCTGTTGGCCAGCACCATGGCGAACCTCAACACCTCGACGTGGTTGGCGTCGATGGCCTCCACGAGCATCAGAAACATCAGAATAATCATCACCTGACTGGCCTTGTCTGCGTTGCGGTGACCGAGACTGCCGAGGTGCCACAGCCCTTGCCTCTAGACGCTGAACAACCGCAGTCAACCGATTAAGACTATCTGTCACCACTCGCAAACTGTCATCACGCTCGCGATCACTAGTCGTCAAACGCACATTAAGCCTGTCCTCGACACCTGCAATATGTGTAGATAAATCCACAACCTTTTTGCGAAGCTTTTTATTAGTGTCGTTGATCGACGTCAAGTGGATACGCAGATCTTCAGTTATTTCCGGACCCCAAGGAATGTCGTCTCCATCCTGATCAGAATCCTCATGCAGCGACATCTCAAAAACGGAACAATATCAAACTAGAAACAGCCGCGAGAGAAAAAAAAATTGCACCGTGAACAACCTTGCTCTGAGTACCAAGATGATACGGCGTGTTACTGAAAAGACGCCGCGGAGATTTATTTCCCAATCTTTCACGGCACAAGGTAATCAGCAGAATATACTTTCAAGTTATCAGCAGACAGAAACTAGAAGCGAACAGGAATATTCAGTCTTCAGGTTAGCTCGCAGCGGTATTACAGATTCCTTCCTGGTCTAATCTCCGTGAAATAGCAGAAACAGATCTCCTCCAAACCTAACTTACACGCTAGATGCAAATCAGATTAAACAACAAGCAAACCCCAAACCTGCGGGAATTACTTGGACGATCCAGACGGGGATCAGCAGAAGATTAGAGGCGACTTGCCTTCAATCGTCTGGCCAGGAAACACAGAAACCAGGTTGGTTCTCAACTGAAATCACGCACAGAATATGGCCGCCAAACCATGGCATTTTTCTGGTATTTTACTCACGATCAAACTTGTCTACCTTACATGAGGCGCAGCCTCCTTATTTATATAGTGCACGCAGGCACCTAGGGCTAAGCCCGATTCTAACTTCAGCTCGACAACTAATAAAAACGACCTGGACTCCTTTTGTTGGATCAGCGCAAGGCTAACCCAAAGCATGGCTTATAAAATAAGGCCTTGGCCTTTTACCTTTCACTAATACTAACTAGGACACCAACGTAGCTAGGAAAGTGTGAAAACAATGGCAAACTGGATTGGACTACCGAGACTTGTATAAGAAAATTCTCAGACTTGAACAGCAATCCGACCCACCATTATATATGTGCATGGAGTCCTGAACCTGGGCTCAACCTCATCGGAAGGTGTAATCTGAACAGGAACTGAACCTACCATCACATGAGCTAATTGTGACACATCCTTCTTGGCGTTACATACCAGAGTAGGTTGCACTTCTCTCTCTCGACGCCTAGCCGGAACCACGTACATTGCAACCTTTACAGAATTATCATTAGCAGTGGACAGTGCCGCATCATCCTCCCTCCCTTGAAGGGAAACCGTCCTCGGTTTCGACCTACTCCTTGTAGACTTTTTCTTGAACACCTCGACAGTACACTCGATATCTTTGGCATCTTTGGGAAGAAGAGTATAAAACTCACCCTTATGCATAAACGTGTACCTGTTAGTGCGCCCATGATGAAGTGCGTTGACATCGTGTTGCCACGGACGTCCCAGTAAAAGATGGCAAACATGTAATGGTAGAACATCGCACTCCACTTTATCATTATATCCATCAACAACAAAAGGAACTTTCACTCTATGGGTGACCTTCAACTTGCCAACGCCATTGATCCACTGCATATAGTATGGTTTCGGATGCTCCCATGTAGGCAAAGAGAGAGACTCTACCACATCCTTACTAATCATGTTGCTTGCACTTCCACCGTCAACAATTAATTTGCAAACTTCTCCCTTGATGGTACATGCAGTTTGAAAAATACTACGCCGCTGTCCGGGCTCAACAATGACCTTATCATCATGCTGGACCTTATACGCCATCAAACTCGGAACAGTAAGTGCAGGCCAAGCATCCAAGGCAGTACCATCATCATTTTTAGTATCATCCTCTAGTGGAGGCATCTCATCTTCAGAGTCTGAAATATATGCATCGTCAACAAGCAAAATCGTCTTTCTATTTGGACACTCACGCATTATATGTCCTCTTCCTCCACACTTGTGACATATAATATTGCTATGATGAGATGTACTGGATGCTGCCTGAGAAACCTCCTTATGTGCAGCAGCTCTCTTGCCTTGCTCATTGCTCGTTGGCTTATAAGATTCAGCATGCTTTGAACTGAAACTAACATTATCACTCTGAGAAGAACTACGTCGCCCATTGCTGTAACTTGGACAATTGCCTGCAGCTTGCTTCTCGCGACACCACCGTTCAGCACGCTCAGCTTGGTGAACCAACTCATGAATATCATTGTATTGCATCAAATCTACACGGTCACGGATATCTTCATTCAGCCCCTCAAACATCCGTACCATGGTTGCCTCGGCAGACTCGCGCACCGCTGTCCGAATCATTAATATTTGCATCTCCTTGTAATATTCATCGACTGTTTTTGTACCTTGCACAAGACGACGCAGCTTGCTATGAAGTTGTCGAGTGTAATATGCAGGCACAAATACCTCCCTCATGACACGCTTCATATCAACCCATGTTGCCGGTCTCTCCCCTGTACGGTTTTTATTATCCCACCATACAAGAGCATATTCAGTAAACTCCATGGATGCAACACGGACCTTCTTTTCTTCAGAGTAGTTATGGCCATCAAAAATTTGATTCACCTGCATCTCCCACTCCAAGTATTTCTCCGGATCAGAACGTCCCGAGAACTCCGGTATGGTCACCTTTATGCGACCAAGACCGCCATCCTCCTGAGCAGCTTCACCACCTTGGTTGCGCTGTTGGCCAGCACCATGGCGAACCTCAACACCTCGACGTGGTTGGCGTCGATGGCCTCCACGAGCATCAGAAACATCAGAATAATCATCACCTGACTGGCCTTGTCTGCGTTGCGGTGACCGAGACTGCCGAGGTGCCACAGCCCTTGCCTCTAGACGCTGAACAACCGCAGTCAACCGATTAAGACTATCTGTCACCACTCGCAAACTGTCATCACGCTCGCGATCACTAGTCGTCAAACGCACATTAAGCCTGTCCTCGACACCTGCAATATGTGTAGATAAATCCACAACCTTTTTGCGAAGCTTTTTATTAGTGTCGTTGATCGACGTCAAGTGGATACGCAGATCTTCAGTTATTTCCGGACCCCAAGGAATGTCGTCTCCATCCTGATCAGAATCCTCATGCAGCGACATCTCAAAAACGGAACAATATCAAACTAGAAACAGCCGCGAGAGAAAAAAAAATTGCACCGTGAACAACCTTGCTCTGAGTACCAAGATGATACGGCGTGTTACTAAAAAGACGCCGCGGAGATTTATTTCCCAATCTTTCACGGCACAAGGTAATCAGCAGAATATACTTTCAAGTTATCAGCAGACAGAAACTAGAAGCGAACAGGAATATTCAGTCTTCAGGCTAGCTCGCAGCGGTATTACAGATTCCTTCCTGGTCTAATCTCCGTGAAATAGCAGAAACAGATCTCCTCCAAACCTAACTTACACGCTAGATGCAAATCAGATTAAACAACAAGCAAACCCCAAACCTGCGGGAATTACTTGGACGATCCAGACGGGGATCAGCAGAAGATTAGAGGCGACTTGCCTTCAATCGTCTGGCCAGGAAACACAGAAACCAGGTTGGTTCTCAACTGAAATCACGCACAGAATATGGCCGCCAAACCATGGCGTTTTTCTGGTATTTTACTCACGATCAAACTTGTCTACCTTACATGAGGCGCAGCCTCCTTATTTATATAGTGCACGCAGGCACCTAGGGCTAAGCCCGATTCTAACTTCAGCTCGACAACTAATAAAAACGACCTGGACTCCTTTTGTTGGATCAGCGCAAGGCTAACCCAAAGCATGGCTTATAAAATAAGGCCTTGGCCTTTTACCTTTCACTAATACTAACTAGGACACCAACGTAGCTAGGAAAGTGTGTAAACAATGGCAAACTGGATTGGACTACCGAGACTTGTATAAGAAAATTCTCAGACTTGAACAGCAATCCGACCCACCATTATATATGTGCATGGAGTCCTGAACCTGGGCTCAACCTCATCGGAAGGTGTAATCTGAACAGGAACTGAACCTACCATCACATGAGCTAATTGTGACACATCCTTCTTGGCGTTACATACCAGAGTAGGTTGCACTTCTCTCTCTCGACGCCTAGCCGGAACCACGTACATTGCAACCTTTACAGAATTATCATTAGCAGTGGACAGTGCCGCATCAATAAATAAACATAAAATAAAATGCTGAAGATAAACCATGACCATTTATTTAAAATAATAAAGTAAAAGAGGAGAAGAGAGCACTGAAAGGAAAATATTAAAGAAGCAAAACATCAAAAGAAATAGAAAATAAAATAATAAAAAAAACATGGCAGTAAACCAGAAAAAATGAAAAAAAAAACTGGCAAAAAAATCCAAATCATTATAAATGGCCTAGCCCAAAAGGCACAGGGTGCGTGTTGATCAGCACCCTGTTAAAGCCGCGTCTAGAATTGGCCTGCCCAGCTTAGGAGCAAGAAACTTACACCTACCAGTAAATCCCAGTTCAAACCACTCTCCTTCACTCTGGCCCATCCCACTCTATTTTTTAGCATCGTCCTTGTACTTGACCACTATGACTAAAATAACTAGTCTCAAGTAGCACGAGGAGTGCCTCCAACATCATCAAGTAACATCACCCTTTGAGCATTGCTGATGACGATGTCACCCACTTGCTCTAGGGCTATCACCGCAAGAGCAATCTTGAGAACGTGCAAATCAACTAGTGTCATTAACTCCACGGTATTATTTTGCCTAGACGACATATACACACACGGCCTCTAGGCTAGACTAGTGGCAATACTCAAACATATGCAGTGAAAAATATAAGAAGTATATTCCAGTTGACTATGAAGCCAAACCATGTTTTTTAATGATGAACATAGTGAAACTAATTTGAGCTATAGATTTTGATATGTTTGGTCGAAATTAAGAAAAATTGACTTAGAAAAAAGCTTCAACTTCAATTAATTCAGAATGGAGGGAAAATGTAGTATAGCTTGGTGTGTTACTTTTTTCCTCTCGAAAAGCCGTAATAGAGTACAATGGCTCCTTTGATTTCAAAGATAGAAAAATCAAAGGAATATGGTAGATATGGGAATAGGAAAGGATGGCATGTGTAAACATGTCCTCGTTCTTTAGAGTATCTCTAGCCGTTGGCGCTCCCCACGGTCGAATCCGGCGCTAAATAGTGCCGGATTGGATGAAAGTTTCGACCGGAGAGCGCCGAAGTTTCAGGCGTCTCCCCGGTAGGCGCCCGGTGATCGGCGTTATTTAGAAATAAACATTACAGTTTGGCGAATTTGACAAATTTTGCCAACATTTGGCTTATTTTTACAAATAAACGTTACAGTTCAACAAAACAAGCAAATAATTTGACAAGTTTTCAAACAAATAAAATGAAAACTAGTTGGTGTTGCCTCAAAGTCTCCATATGTGCTCCACCAGATCATCCTGCAGCTGTTGATGCGTTGTGGAGTCTCGAATCTCCTGACGCATAGCGATGAACGCAGTCCACGATGCCGGCACATATGGTGATTAGGCTGTGCAAAAGGACCCTCTCTGTCATATGGTGCAACTTGTTCGCTCAGAGGAACCGGATACTTTCGCTCATTCTCGATAATCATGTTGTGTAAGCACACACAACAGTTCATCACCTCACACATCTGATCTTTGGACCAAGTCAAAGCGGGGAACCGGACTACAACAAATCTCTGCTGGATGACACCAAATGCACGCTCGACGTCCTTATGGCAACCTTTTTGTTTCTTGACAAACTCCACCTCCTTCGGGAGGACGGGGCTTGAGATAGTCTTCACAAATATTGCCCACTTTAGATAGATACCGTCTGCAAGATAGTATCTCTTGTTAACCGGGGGAGCATGACCCTCAATAAGCTTGGAGAAGATCGGCGAGCACTGCAAGACGTTGATGTCGTTGTTGGATCCCGGCATACCAAAGAAGGAGTGCCAAATCCAGAGATCATGGGTAGTCACTGCCTCAAGTATCACAGTGCAGCCTTTTTTGTGACCCTTGTACATTCCCTGCTAGCCAAACGGACGGTTCTTCCATTTCCAATGCATGCAGTCAATACTTCCAAGCATTCCTGGAAATCCTCAAGCTTCATTGACAGCGAGGATCTGAGCATTGTCTTCGACAGTGGGTGATCTCAAGTAGATGTCCCCGAACACTGCTATCACCGCCCTGCAGAACCGGTAGAAACAATCAAGGGCGGTGGACTCCGCCATCCGAAGATGGTCATCGGCAGAATCACCAGGAGCTCCATATGCCAGCATCCGCATAACCACCGTGCACTTTTGGAGGGTGGAAAACCCTGCCATACCGGTGCAATCCAACTTGCATCTGAAATAGGAGTCCTGAAACGACGCCTAAAAACAACCTCACCGTGCAATGGGTCATCGGCGAAGTAGTCGGCGTAGAGCATGCAGTAGCCCTCCATTCGCTGCCTCAGCTTGCACTACCAGCGACCTAGTGCCGACCCACCACAGCGACCAATGGCTGTCTCGACGTACAAGCCGGACAGTCAAGCTAGGATCAACATGTGCTCCTCGTCTTGGGCGGTGGCTGCCATTTCTTCTTCAAAAAGTTCGGCGAACATCTGCTCCTCCTCGTCGGAGTCCATGTCCGGCCAGGCAATTGGACGAACAACTGCCGGGCGTGTCGACGAGGTGCGACGCGAGGGAGTTTCCCGACGAAGGAATATAGGCAGATGGCACGACAGACGGCGGAATATAGGCTGCTGGGTGGAGGGACGACGGAGTTCAGGCAACCGTCCGGCGGAGATTGGCTAGGGGTGGTGCCGGCGGCGACAGAGCAACAAGAGGGGAGGGGAGATTTGCGTCGAGAAAATGGTGGGGTTCGTGTGTTCTCTCGCCGACAGAGTGGGTCCGTCCCCGCTTTTCTCTCGTCCGGAGTGCCCGAGCGCACCCCGGGGGGCCGTGGATGGCATGGGCTCTCCGGATGGATTAAAGGCCAAATCCGGGGATGGCGCGGCTGGGCCGATTAACGCCGTCTGGATGAAAAAAGGGCTGCTGGGGGCCTCGTCGGGGAGACGGCTGGAGATGCTCTTATGCCTAGGAATTGGATAATGAGGTCTGAGTGGATTTTCATTTTCTGTAGGATTTGGATTGAAACTGAGCTCCAAAGGAATAGTTCCTTTGATTTTTCTTTCCACCATTTGTATGAATCAAAGGAGTGAAGAGTAGCATCTTTGAAATTTTTTCTAACTCTCTACTTTTCCTCCACATTTCCTCCAAATCAAAAGAGCCCTAAATCAGTCCCAATTTCGGATATAAGTCCACATTTTCTTTGGACTTCCCTCTTTTTTTTTTCCTCTCCTTCTATGTTCCATCGCATCTGCACGAAAAATCTGAACGGATATCTGGATAAGGCTTGTCATTTCTTTCTCTTGTTTTGGTGACCAACATGTTGCTAACAAGCAACGAGCTGCTTGTCTTGTATTCGTTCACAAAATTCGCGGCTGCCAGAATTCGTGATAGATGGACCAACCAACGGAACTGGAAAGCCCGGGCGGAGAAGGTTTCCCGTGCGGATGCAAGCAAGAAAGCCCCCGCTTTGCGACAGCATCCGCGGGTTGGTGTCACGGGGGGATAGTAGGCCACTTACGGCACCATCACAGAGATCACATTGTGTCATCCTAGCAACCATTAGTAGCAACACGTATGCTGGATGGATTTCCCTGATGAATCTGATGTACCAACTCGATCGTTCGTCAGTGGTATTGACAGGTACTGGTAGATTTTTATTACATTGTAGAGCAGTCCGATCTAGCGCGAGTTAGGTAACACCAATGATTTTTACGATGGCGGTTGGTGGATCTCGCCATTGCAATATGTTTACCCATCGCACTCCGTGAGATTCAGGTGAAAATATGAATCGGCGCCCTCTCTTGAGCACTGGATGAGGGCAAGTTATGTTATTTTTCTCTAGATCTTTGCGGTGCTGCCACCTTCAAAAGCTAGTGTAGAAAGCTACTCGATCACAAAGTTCACGGCTAAGCATACACCATCATCATGACGGACAACTCTAGTAACATCAAAAAGCGTAAAAGGACACAGCGGAAAGAAACGCCCGGACAGGGCAGCGCTACGCCGCAACTGATGATCATCATAATTGTGAACAAAAGTGAATGGAGAGCTCCGAAACTGAGGCAGGAATTCATCTTGCCACATTCAGGCACCCCCCCACAGCCGTGGCAGCCACGATCGATAGAAACCAATTGAGAAATCTCAAATCCGCATGCTATAGCTTAACTAGGTGTGCAAGCCAAGCAATCGTCTCAGTGCGCTCCCCTTTGCTTTGGGCACGGGCTGCCGCTTCATCTTGCTCTCATTTGCGATAACGGAAGACAGCTTGCTGTTGCTGCCGGCCGAGATGAGTGCCGAGACTTCACTCGTCAGCCCAGCTGATTCCATCTTGGGACAAAAGTGTCACTCGTCAGCTCAGCTGCTTCCGTCTTTGGACAACCGTGCGATTATCATGCATTACTGTTGACGCTTGTCAAGTGCCAGGTACTCGTAACAAAATGACCAGTAATCAGCACGAACACATGTGCTGTCACCGGCACGTGGAATTAGGAGGAGATCCAGCTATGGATTCATTCGTAGCAATGCAACACGTTCATGCCTATCATGATGTAACATTTCCTGGGAGTGTTCAAGACTCAAGCATAGTTATTATTCTTTTTTATCACTAGATTACTGGGAGTTTGCAGTTTCTAGGACCTAGCAGATTTTCTATAAGTGTGACGTGCCTCCTAGAAAATGGACACGCAAATTAATCACCGGCCGGCGGCATTACATCATGTGCAAGCGGCGGTGCTTTACGTTACCTTGCTAGAGTGAAACTTGTACTCCCAGTGTCACCTACTCCAAAACGTGGGGAGAAAATAATCTTAGTTCGAATTATTCGCAGTGGTTTCATTCTTCTATTGGTATATGCCATTTGTTTGCTGGTGTGGCTTCAGCTCTAGCTCTTCGGATTTACGGGTTTCATCTTTGGTGAAGTTGCTGCTCCAGTGTGTTGGTTATTTGGGTCTTTAGAATGATAATTTTCTGTTTGTCTACTACGAAAAACTTTGTCAGACTCCAATGACGAAGTGACGAAGACGGCTGCGCTCTTTCGGCTCACGCCAGCGTGTGTAATCGTTGTTTGGTGGGATTTTTATTACCTTCTGGGTTCTTTATATCACAAGAAAAACTAGGAACCTAGCCATGGCCATCCAAAAAATCTGAACCGTTAGTCGATTCCCTTCTTGCTAAAAAAATGTTGAACCTAAGCTTTCAGTGCACCTACTCTTTTCAAAAAGATGATCAAACTTATTTTCAAAATAGTACCAAAAATTAAGTATTTTGAGTATTTAAGATTCGAAGGAAAAAAACGCGCACATATATATTGATTTGAAACTTATCCTTGTAAGTTTCTGCAAAACAGTGTGTCCATTTGCTAAGTTGTATGAACTGTGAAGTGAGAAATTATAGCACACGAAAGTAACAATGTAACATTTTTGTTTGGGTCCTCTATGGGCTATGCCAGCCGGCATGTTGATCTTCTCTAGCACTTCTTCTCATCCTTTGGTCTTTCCCGAAAAATTGACGTGGCAAAAAAGGTTTGATCCATTTGACATGTGTAAATCTCTAAAACTCGAAAAAACGTAAAATAGGGTTTTTCTGTTTTGCAGCATTAGAAACTATTAAAAGTGTACTTTGTGAAAAAAAAACCCTAAAATTAATATAAAACATGTTGAAAAACTCACATATCATGCAAATATCAATGAATAGCATATAACAAACGCCAAAGTTTCTAGACATATTTTACATGTATCAACATCCTCCATAGCGTATCCACCAAATTGATCCTTACATATTAAGTTCAGTAAGTCAGAGTTTACTTCAAAGAAATCAACTGTAATGTCAGGTGAGGTAATATGTTGAGAAATAAATTGAGAATTTTGTACATTTGTGTAGTCACACAACTTATCAATTTGATCACCCATCATACCAGATTTTAATACAATATTTTTATGAGTTTTTGGATTTTAAACAAATTAACAAGCAAATAAAGACAAAAAAAACTATTTCTTCTTCTCTTTTCCAAAGGATCTCATGAACACTCTTTATTAGAATAAAAAAACAAAAACAAAAACAAGTAAAGGAAAACTCTATTAAGCATGGGTTGCCTCCCATGAAACATTTTTAGTTAAGGTCAATACTCCCTCTGTTTCTAGATATAATCCATATAAGTTTTGGCACAAAAATTAAAGAACACACATGGATAGAAAATTTCATAAGGAAAGGTAATCAAATATCGAAAAAAAATTCCAGACATGTTGTGCAATACAATACACCTTATATTTTGGATTTTTTCAAAAAACCATATAACTTATATCTAGAAACGAAGGGAGTATAAAAAAAAAGCAAACATGTAATTCAAGGTATTTTTATTTTTGGATTTAAATAGAGCTGAAAGCAAAAGAGCATGCAAAGCAATATAAAATAAAAGATGCATTTTTAGTTTAAAGTGGAGTGGATTCTTGGTTTCACTTGGCCTCTCTCATAAACATGCTTGCACGAATATAGCTTCAAACAATAAGTTAAAAGTGATAGAAAATTTAATGTAGTGATTGATACATATTCATATCGGAATCACTCCTAGCATAGAAATGAATTTTGCATCTCACTAATACTCCCATAGTTAGAAACAAATCCATCAACCAAGTTTAAGAATTAACATATGTACAGGCTTAAAAAAAATTGACATGATGTTGATTAAAAATATAGTACCATGAAAATAACGTCACCTAGAATGTTACTACATGAAGAATAACAAAAGAATTACTTTATCCATAGTGGTATAATTAATGGGAAGGTAAAAACCATAGCACACACAATTTCTATGTCACAATCCACATGCCACTACAAAATTACTCCAACTAACACACACATCCCCACACGGGTTTTTTTCATAAAAGTTTGATGAGAGCATAGGATACATGAATGGGGTAACATATGCATCTATTACTGCACCAAGCACATATATCTCAGTTGAATCTCAGAACTCATATCATAACAAAGATTTGCCATCAACATAATAGATATAAGACCAGAATCGTGTAGGCAACTCATGTGGCTCTAACTAGTGAAGTACATCGAGGGAGATGATACAAGTTGCTTACAAAAATACAGATTTCAGGAGTGGACTACTACCTCTTCATCATGGGAATGATGGTTATTATATTGATAGAGGTGGAGGAGCAACCCGGGCTACTCTAGCGGCGTTTCCCCTCCAATCTTTGCAGGTTGCTCTAGGTTTCTTGTTTTTTGTGTTTCACATCTCCCTTCTAGCGACTCCACGATATCAACGATGGCTCTTCTAGCTAGCCCATGGAGCTCCAACTCCACTTCTTCTTCTCACATCTTGGTTTTGCCAAAAAAATATGATGCTAACAAAAATTTGGGATCCATTTGACATATGGAAGGTTCCTGAAACTAAAAAATGGCAACGTTAGAAACAAATAAAAATGTTTTTTTGTGTGTAAAATACCCAAAATCAATGTAACAACATGTTTGAAACCTTACATATCATGCAATTATGAAGGAGTATCATATAATAAACAGCAAAAAATATGGATATTTTTTACATATATCACCATCGAACTGACCTAGGTAGGTTCCAACGATGTAGTAATATCACTGACCGAACTAGCTTAGTCTCAGGGTATATGGCACCGATCTCACCACATATGTATGCAAGTTGCTAGCATGATAGGAAGTTACAACGCCAACATATCCATCACTAACCTCTATGAATGTTCAACATTGGAGATGTTGGTACTCAGTGAAAAGGTCAAGGTTCAGTTATACTTCTGACCGGGGTAATTAATTATCTGCCCGTTTTGAAAAGTTTAGAGGTATTAGTTTATATGATTAATAATGCTATTATACCCCTTAATTATGATAATTACCACTTCATAGAAGTAACAAAGTGTAATGACAAAGAGATCAACAATTGGTTGGATAAGTAGGAGAGTGGTTGTACTGCAAGTTCATTAGTGATCAAACCCCGGATTTGACACGTTGTATGTATAATTAAGGATCTTTTATATTATTGTAATTTCATAAGATTTAGTAAAACTCAAGATCGTTATATTTATAAATTTATATGGATTAGATTCTTATGCATCAAATTCTTATGAATTTGAACATCCACTTCGATCTATTTTTAAGACTCGCTCGCATAGGATCGTGAAACTTTCCTTGTTTTATAATTGTTTCCCATCCAAATGACTGTCTTTTGCATTTCACCTATATTTTCTGATCCTCTATTTTGCACTAGAAAACATGTTCTACAATCAAATGTAGCAAGTGGGTCCTTCTTTTGCATATCTACGAATTTTGTCGGTTTTAAATTTTGCTACTCCATTGTTTAATATGTGTTGTATGTTGTATGAGCGTATGCATGCAATGGTTTATGTTTTGTGCCTCTATGCTCGGGTTTCCTAAGAAAAAAATGTAATGGCAATGAAAGAAGTTTATGTCCAAGAAACATTGAAGGAAAAAATAATTACTCATCAACTATGGTTATGAAGTACTCCTTTACTTCATCTAAACAAGGTACTCCTTCGCTTCACTCCTAGGATTTAATTTTGGGAGAATTCCTTCACTATTTGGGTAATCTGATCAACATCTAATTTTACCCATTGGCCCCTTTGTCAGCACCTCAACCCACTACACACTTCGAACAACCATAAAAATAAAACAAAAAAGGCAATATATTCAATGGAATACAAAGTATTGTTCCATTTCATATAGTAAATATACTCATTCACTTTACTAATGGAATATTTTGGTAATCCCTATTGTTCAATCTAGAACGGTTAGACAATGATCCTTTACCTTATCAAAGAAGGGATTGCACCCTAAGATTTTTTTCGTCGAATACCTTCACTATTCGAATAACCGTATGACCCTTTAGTTTACTTCCGGGGTTCTGATTCCCCACATCAATCCACCACACCATCCAAAAATCTCTCACAAATAAAACAAAAGATAATGTATTCATCTGAGTGCATTTACGAAGTACTCCTTTGCTTCTCCTAAAAAAGATAGGTCCTTCATTTCACTCCTTAATTATTTTGTCGGATACCTTCATCGTTCGATAGCCTTAGCACCGCTAATTCACTCCGATGATGTGCTTCCACGCCTTAAATTACGCCATTTAAAGACTCATCTACAAATAAAATGAAAGATAATGTATTCATTCAAGTACATTTACGAAGTACTCCTTTACTTCTCTAAAATAGGTACTCATTCATTTCATTCCTAAGTTTTTTTTACGAATACCTCCAACATCTAATAACCTTATCACCGCTAATCTACTTTCTCACGTTAAATTATCACTCCATTCAAGAGTCTCTAGCAAATACTCCCTCGGTTCCTTTTAAGGATTGGTCAAAAGTCAAACTTTACTAATTTTGACCAAATATCTAGAAAAAATATTTACATCTACAATATCTAATAGACACATTAATAAAATATACTTTATGGTGAATCTATTCATGTTGATTCAGTACTGTAAATGTTTATATTTTGGTGTATAAACTTGATCAAACTTAAAAATGTTAACTTTTGACTAATCCTTAGGCACCTTACATTTTAGGACGGAGGGAGTACTTTCAACAAATGTTCCACTAAAGAATCTTGGAAAGCAACGAAAGAAGAAGGAAGCAGGGAGTTACATGTTGCCAGAGCGGTCGAGGTAGAGGTGGAAGCGCTGCAGCTGGGGCCCTTGTCCATGGAGTTCTTGTCTTGCCACTTTACTTGTTCTATAGTTGTTTCCCATCCAAATGACTAATTTGCATTTCAAATATATTTTGTGATCCTCTATTTTGCACTAGTAAACTTGTTCTACAATCAAATGTACCAGGTGGGTCCTTCTTTTGTATATCTAATTTTTTCGGTTTTTAATTTCACTATTCCAATGTTCACTATGTCTTGTATGCTATATGAGCGCATGCATGTGATGGGTTTATGTTTTGTGCCTCTATGCTCGGGTTTCCTAAGAAAATACGTAATGGCAATGAAAGAAGCATATGTCGAAGAAACACTAAAAGAAAAAGAAACAATTACTCATCAGGGTACGGTTATGAAGTACTCCCGCACTTCATCTAAACATGGTACTCCTCCACTTCACTCCTAGGATTTAATTTTGGAAGAATTTCTTCACTATTGGGGTAATCTGATCAACCGCTAATTTTACCCACTAGCCTCTTTGTCAGCACCTCACCCACTACACACTTCAAACAACCATCAAAAATAAAACAAAGAAGCAATATATCCATTGGATTACAATTGCATTGTACGATTACGAAGTACTGTTCCATTTCATATAAGAAATGTAATCATCACTTTACTCCTGGAATTTTTTGTTACTCCATATCGTTCAGCTCAGGAAACAAAAATCGGAAATGATCCGAGGACTGTTATTCTTGAAAAGGTCGATTAGACAATGATCCTCTACCTCATCAAAGAAGGGATTGCACCCCTAACATTTTTCACTGTCGAATACCTTCACTGTTTGAATAACCGTATGGCCTTTAATTTAGTTCCGGGGTTCAGCTTCCCCACATCATTCCACCACGCCATCCAGAAATCCCTCGCGAATAAAACAAAGGATAATGTTTTCATCCGAGCGCATTTACAAAGTACTCTTTTGCTTCTCTAAAAAAGGTAGGTCCTTCATTTCACTCCTTAAATTTTTTGTCGGGTACCTTCATCGTTCGATAGCCTGAACACCGCTAATTCACTCCGGTGTTGTGCTTCCAAGCCTTAAATTACGCCATTTAAAGACCCATCTGCGAATAAAACGAAAGATAATGTATTCATTCGAGTACATTTACGAAGTACTCCTTTACTTGATCTAAAATAGGTACTCATTCATTCCACTCCTAAGATTTTTTTTGCCGAATACCTTCAACGTCTGATAATCTTATCGCCGCTAATTTACTTTCGCACATTAAATTATCACGCCATTTAAGAGTCTCTAGCGAATAATTCCCCCCATCCGTATCTAGGTGTCGCAAATATGAATGTGTCTACATAGAAAATGTGTCTAGATACATCTAGATTAGCGGCAACTAATACGAAATTTAAAGGTACTCTTTCATATCACCACTGAGGTTTTTCTTAACGAATGCCATCACTATAGGAGTAAGCTTATCAACCGCTATCTTCTCCAGCCTTCCGCCTCCTCACCTCAGTCCAAGAGAGCCCTCGCAAATAAAAGGCGCCAGACCTCCATGCCTTGACGGTTAAATCAGCCCCAAGCTAAGCTTCCCTCGTTATGGCTTCCCTTTTCCCGTCTCCCCCGCCACCGTACACCGACGCCGCCGACCCCGCCGCTCCCCCGTCTGACTCTGCCGCCAACACTTCCTTGCTCACTTCCCTCCTCATCATCGCCGGCCTCCTCGCCTTCGTCGTCGTCGCCTGCGTCTCCATCCACGCGCTCCTCCGGTACCTCTCCCGCTCGTCTCCCTCGTCGACGCTCCCGCGGACGCACCGGGGCCAGGCGCATGCCGGGGCACGGGAGGATAACAGGGAGGAAGGCGAGGAGAAGCGGCGGCGGCGGCTGATCGAGTCGCTGCCCCGGTTCACGATGGCGTCGGCGCTGGCGGCGCTGCCGAAGAGCTCCCCGGACTGCGCCGTGTGCCTCTCGCCGTTCACGCTGGAGGCGGAGCTGCGGCTGCTCCCCGCGTGCCGGCACGCGTTCCACGCCGCCTGCGTGGACGCGTGGCTCCGCACCTCCCCGACCTGCCCGCTCTGCCGCGCCACCGTCGCGCTCCCGCACCCCTCCATCTCCGCCATCCTCGCCGCCGAGCAGCCGCCGCCACCGCCGCCGGAGCCTCCGAGGATTAGTAGGGACCGTTTCCGCGTCGAGATGGGCAGCGTCAGCAGCCGCGGCTCGCCCGTCAGTGTCGGCAGCGGCGGGGGTGACAGCCGCACCTACTCGCTCGGCTCCTTCGAGTACCACATCGAGGAGGAGGTCGAGGCCGTGGTGTCCCGGATGGTGCGCGCCGTGGCCAGGGCGCCCGACACCATCAAAGAGGAGAAGCCTGCCGCTGAGAGATCACCGTCGCCGTCGCCTCCCGGCGAGGCGGTGGCTGAAGCGGCAGGATCGCCCACGCGTAGCTGGCTGCGGGAGTACATGGATCGCCTGGCATCCTCGGCGTCGTCCCTCGCCTTCCCCGGGCTGTGGAGCTCCCGGTCGAGCCAGAGGAACGAGGAACCGTGGCTGTGGGACACGGAGGCAGCCGCAACGCCACCGCCGCCGCCGCCGGGGTATGACGAGGAGGAGACGGCGTTCATGGTGCTGTACCGGTGGATCGCCGCCGTCTGAACATAATTGTTGCTGAAAGTGCCAAGGGCTTTTGCGCTAAGCATGGATCCAATGCTTTGGAAGCTTCTGTTGACTCTGGCACAAAATGTAGTACCTAGGTGAAAACCAGTTGTGCACATAGCTCATTCTCGGAGTTGGGATCTAGGAACCCGAGGAAGTCGAAGAACAGAATAGGAAACCATGGATGCAAAATTTTCTTTTCTGTAGACTTAGTTATCTGCACCTTGCATAAGGATAAACAGGGATGTAGCTGTGTCATTTAGTCTTGCGTGTCAATGCGTGTGTGTGTGTCAACGTGTCCGTCAGAGCCGACACCATGTAGCCTTTGCGTGGAGGGCCTGACGGAAAACATGTCATGTCCGGAGAAGATATAGTGTTGTTCAAGATTGCTGAATCCTGAATCTTGGGGTGTCTGCTGAATCTTGAAATCGTTCACTCTTCAGCTCAATGCCGATGGTATCCATTTCGGAAGAATCAGCGTAGATATCCAGGTCCGGTGATGTTGTGCGGCGGAGGAACTGCATCGAAACACCCAATGTTCAGTGATTCCAGTCACTGGGGACTTTGTTATGACTGAACACCCAATTGGCAGCCTCCCATATCACAGGCGAGGAGGAGAGTAGAGAATCCGTTCTCCCAGGTCACCGAGACCTGATCGTTCTCGCCTGTTTCTCGTGCACATATTCGATCTCCAACACAAAGAAAGTTAAAACCAATGGAATGCAGGGGACCGGGACCTGAATCTGAAGGCATCGATCGCACTGTCTGACGACGGTCAAATTGTGTTCTCTGCCGATTGGCGATGCCATCGGCATTCAGCTCATTTCAGCAGCGCCCCAAGCTGATGTGATTTGGTCAACCACTCTACCCGGCCGTGACGAGAGCAGAATTCTCCTACTGTTTCCGATGCTCCCTGGTCAAACCCACGACACGAGCGCCGCTTTACGCAACAAGCACACACAGTGGCTGTGCTTTTCGATCTCTGTTGGGTTGGTGCAACGATTCCAATCTAGTAATAGTCGCTGGTTACTGCTCAGATAGTTCTACTTGTACTTGGAAGATTTCTGTGAGTGATTAGAGCATCTCCACTAGTCCCCCCGAACAGGCCCCCGGCGAGCGTTTTTTCCATCCGGACGGCGTAATTCGGCCCAGTCGCGCCCCCGGTTCCTCATTTTCGTCCGGATTTGGCCCTTCATCCATCCGGCGAGTCCACGCCATCCCCGGCCCCCCGGGAAGCGCTCGGGGAGTCCGGACGAAACGAAAGCGCGCGTGGCCCCAACTTGTCGGCGACAATGGACTGGGTTTGTACGGCAATACCCTCGTCTTCCCGATCTACGGCAATACCCTCGTCTTCCCGATCTACGGCAATACCCTCGTCGAACGAAAGCTTTGAACTCTCAAGTGGTGCAAACATAGATAGATTATATATATTTCGAATATAATTCGAATGAACATAAAAATTACATATAAAAACTTTAAAACAAACTTAAACTACTTCTTCTTCCTCGACGAAGAGAGCGGCGGTTGCTCTTCCGCGGAGTTCGTGCTCCATTACGGCGGTTCTCGCATCGAGGCCACTTCGGCCGTTCCCGACGAGTCGTTTGGGCTCTCCAGACCACTTTGCGACGGTTCAATGCGTCAAGGGCACTCCGACGATTGCCCTTCCCGGTGACTGCGCCGTCGCTATGCACGCGGTGAGTGCGCGACCATGGGCTCGCGGCTGGGAAAATGGGCCTCCCCAGGCCACAAAATACATCCATCCGGCGATAACTAACGCCGGATTTCGGCCTGAGGAGCCCAACGGCTGGGGATGCTCTTACCACTGTAACCAGAGCCGCACGAGCCAGTACAACATGGTAGTTACATGATTCCGTGGGCAACGAGTGATGAAAGTTTGGTTAGCTTATCTGCGTACTTGTGAAGAAAACATTTGGTGGTCTGCCCTATACCTCTGCGCTCTCACGAGGCTAAAAGGTATAACGATCTTCTTGCAGTGCAATTTCTAGAATCTATCTCTTACCCTGGATACATTCCCTATATTTAAACTAGTTTTCCTATAAAGTACTGATTAAGGGCCTCTTTAGATTGCAGGAATTTCTTAGGTTTTTTTTGTTGGACTTCAATCTTCAGGATTTGTTTTCCTATGGATTGCCTTTGGATTAAAGTAATAGTGCTACTTAAATTTCTAATTTTCTATGGATTGGATTCCTATGCCCTCAAGGAATTTGAACATCCACTCCAAACTCATTCTTAGACTTAAGCGCGTAGGATGGAGACACTTTTCCTGTGTGTTTTTTTCTTCCTACGATTCATCCAACCACCCTTTCACTAGTTTTTCTATGTTTTATAATCCTCTGTTTTGCACAGGCAAACTTGTAAATAATCATTTACATATTCTGTTGTTTCCTTATTTTGCCTCTTATTTTACTTTTATCATTTTCTTGAAATAAATAAATATCTTTTAAAATACTTAGATATGTGTTATTCATATGCGTGAATATTTATTTTTAATGTTTGAACATTGATTTTTTAAAAAAATACACAAGCATTTTAAAATTATTATTTGATTCATTAGAGTATTTTCATAAATATATGAATATATTTTGTAAATACATTAAAAATTTATTATGTGCATGATTGTTAACTACTTTATAAATACTATAACATTTTTATTCAATATGCATCAGTTTTTACATCTAATAAAATGAATTATTTTGTATGCGTGTAATTTTGTTTCTCTTATATCATGTAATTGTTTTCCTTTTTTTTGAACAAACATCGGAAGGGGCATCCCCTCTACCTCACATCATTTTATTTAAAAGCAACAATGAGCTGAGGCAGCTCTAGTCTTACAAGCGAGGAGAAAGTGGAACCGACAAGGAGTTCAAAAAGAAAGAGAAAATGAAAGTATCATACCGACCATTCACTAACCTAAAGGAGTTCAAAAAGAAAGAGAAAATGAAAGATCATCTCCAGCCGCGTCTCCCAAAGCGACCGCAAAGGTATTTGAGGCGTGCTGGATATTTTTTTGTTTCCATCCGCGCGCCCCAAAGGCCCTTTCCGTTCGGCGCGGCCCAATACAGTGTCTGATAACGCGTGAAGCACACATCCGTTGGGAACCCCAAGAGGAAGGTGTGATGCGTACAGCAGCAAGTTTTCCCTCAGTAAGAAACCAAGGTTATCGAACCAGTAGGAGTCAAGGACCATGTGAAGGTTGTTGGCGGAGGAGTGTAGTGCGGCGCAACACCAGGGATTCCTGCGCCAACGTGGAACCTGCACAACACAATCAAAATACTTTGCCCCAACGTAACAGTGAGGTTGTCAATCTCACCGGCTTGCTGTAAACAAAGGATTAAACGTATGGTGTGGAAAATGATGTTTGTTTGCGAAGAACAGTAGATAATAATGATTGCAGTAGATTGTATTCAGATGTAAAAGAATGGACTGGGGTCCACAGTTCACTAGTGGTGTCTCGCCAATAAGATAAATAGCATGTTGGGTGAACAAATTACAGTTGGGCAATTAACAAATAGAGAGGGCATAACAATGCACATACATAAAATGATGACTACTATGAGATTTACTTAGGGCATTACGACAAAGTACATAGACCGCTATCCAGCATGCATCTATGCCTAAAAAGTCCACCTTCGGGTTAGCATCCGCACCTCTTCCAGTATTAAGTTGCCAACAACAGACAATTGCATTAAGTATGGTGCGTAATGTAATCAACACAAATATCTTTAGACAAAGCATCGATGTTTTATCCCTAGTGGCAACAGCACATCCACAACCTTAGAATGTTCTGTCATTGTCCCAGATTCAATGGAGGCATGAACCCACTATCGAGCATAAATACTCCCTCTTGGAGTCACAAGTATCAACTTGGCCAGAGCCTCTACTAGCAACGGAGAGCATGCAAGATCATAAACAACACATATATGATAGATTGATAATCAACTTGACATAGTATTCCATATTCATCGGATCCCAACAAACACAACATGTAGCATTACAAATAGATGATCTTGATCATGATAGGCAGCTCACAAGATCTAAACATGATGGCACAAGAGGAGAAGACAACCATCTAGCTACTGCTATGGACCGATAGTCCAAGGGTGAACTACTCACACATCAATCCGGAGGCGATCATGGTGATGAAGAGTCCTCCGGGAGATGATTCCCCTCTCCGGCAGGGTGCCGGAGGCGATCTCCTGAATCCCCCGAGATGGGATTGGCGGCGGCGGCGTCTCTGGAACTATTTCCATATCGTGGCTCTCGGTAATAGGGTTTTCGTGACAGAGAGTTTAAGTAGGCAGAAGGGCAGGGTCGGTGGAGGCACGAGGGCCCCACACAATAGGGCGGTGCGGGCCTACCCTTGGCCGCGTGGCCCTGTGGTCTGGGCGCCTCGTCGCCCCACTTCGTATCCTCTTCGGTCTTATGGAAGCTCCGTGGAAAAATAAGACCCTGGGCGTTGATTTCGTCCAATTCTGAGAATATTTCCTTTGTAGGATTTCTGAAACCAAAAACAACAGAAAACAGGAACTGGCGCTTCGGCATCTTGTCAATAGGTTAGTGCCGGAAAATGCATAATAATGACATAAAGTGTGTATAAAACATGTGAGTATCATCATAAAAGTAGCATGGAACATAAGAAATTATAGATACGTTTGAGACGTATCAAGCATCCCCAAGCTTAGTTCCTACTCGCCCTCGAGTAGGTAAACGATAACAAGGATAATTTCTGAAGTGACATGCTATCATAATCTTGATCAATACTATTGTAAAGCATATGAGATGAATGAAGTGATTCGAAGCAATGGTAAAGACAATGATTAAACAGCTGAATCATATAGCAAAGACTTTTCATGAATAGTAATTTCAAGACAAGCATCAATAAGACTTGCATATGAGTTAACTCATAAAGCAATAGATTCTTAGTAGAAAGTTTTGAAGCAACACAAAGGAAGATATAAATTTCAGCAGTTGCTTTCAACTTCAACATGTATATCTCATGGATAATTGTCAACACAAAGTAATATGATGAATGCAAATAAGCAAGTATGTAGGAATTAATGCACACAGTTGACACAAGTGTTTTCTTCTAAGATAGAAAGAAGTAGGTAAACTGACTCAACATAAAGTAAAAGAAGGGCCCTTCGCAGAGGGAAGCAGGGATAAAATCATGTGCTAGAGCTTTTCAAGTTTTGAAATCATATAGAGAGCATAAAAGTAAAGTTTTGAGAGGTGTTTGTTGTTGTCAACGAATGGTAGTGGGCACTCTAACCCCCTCATCAAACAAACTTTCAAAGAGCGGCTCCCATGAAGGACGTTATCTCTACCAGCAAGGTAGATCATCCCTCTTCTCTTTTGTTTACACATGTACTTTAGTTTTTTATTTATTTATGGATGACACTCCTCCCAACCTTTTGCTTTCTCAAGCCATGGCTAACCGAATCCTCGGGTGCCTTCCAATATTCACATACCATGAAGGAGTGTCTATTTGTTTACACATATATTTTAGTTTTATTTAGAGATGACACTCCTCCCAACCTTTTGCTTACACAAGCCATGGCTAACCGAATCCTCGGGTGCCTTCCAACATTCACATACCATGAAGGAGTGTCTATTTGCATAATTAAGTTGCTTACTGATGAATCAGTGCAAAACATGTGAAGAGAATTATTAATGAAAGTTAATTAATTGGGGCTGGGAACCCCATTGCCAGCTCTTTTTGCAAAATTATTGGATAAGCGGATGAAGCCACTAGTCCATTGGTGAAAGTCTGCCCAACAAGATTGAAAGATAAAACACCACATACTTCCTCATGAGCTATAAAACATCGACACAAATAAGAGATAATGACTTTTGAATTGTTTAAAGGTAGCACATGAAGTATTTACTTGGAATGGCAGAAAAATACCATGTAGTAGGTAGATATGGTGGACACAAATGGCATAGGTTTTGGCTCAAGGATTTGGATGCACGAGAAGTATTCCCTCTCAATACAAGGCTTTGGCTAGCAAGGTTGTTTGAAGCAAACACAAGTATGAACCGGTACAGCAAAACTTACATAAGAACATATTGCAAGCATTATAAGACTCTACACTGTCTTCCTTGTTGTTCAAACACCTCACCAGAAAATATCTAGACTTTAGAGAGACCAATCATGCAAACCAAATGTCAACAAGCTCTATGGTAGTTCTTCATTAATAGGTGCAAAGTACATGATGCAAGAGCTTAAACATGATCTATTTTAGCACAACAATTGCCAAGTATCAAATTATTCAAGACATTATACCAATTACCACATGAAGCATTTTCTGTTTCCAACCATATAACAATGAACAAAGCAGTTTCAACCTTCGCCATGAACATTAAAAGTAAAACTAAGAACACCAGTGTTCATATGCAACAGCGGAGCGTGTCTCTCTCCCACACAAGGAATGCTAGGATCCGATTTTATTCAAACAAAAACAAAAATAAAAACATACAGACGCTCCAAGTAAAGCACATAAGATGTGACGGAATAAAAATATAGTTTCACTAGAGGTGACCTGATAAGTTGTCGATGAAGAAGGGATGCCTTGGGCATCCCCAAGCTTAGATGCTCGAGTCTTCTTGAAATATGCAGGGATGAACCACGGGGGCATCCCCAAGCTTAGACTTTTCACTCTTCTTGATCATATTGTATCATCCTCCTCTCTTGATCCTTGAAAACTTCCTCCACACCAAACTCAAAACAAACTCATTAGAGGGTTAGTGCATAATCAAAAATTCACATATTCAGAGGTGACATAATCATTCTTAACACTTCTGGACATTGCACAAAGCTACTGAAAGTTAATGGAACAAACAAATCCATCAAACATAGCAAAACAGACAATGCGAAATAAAAGGCAGAATCTGTCAAAACAGAACAGTCCGTAAAGAAGAATTTTTCTGGGGCACTTAACTTGCTCAGATGAAAAAGCTCAAATTGAATGAAAGTTGCGTACATATCTGAGGATCACGCACGTAAATTGGCAGATTTTTCTGGGTTACCTACAGACAGGGCTACTCAATTTCGTGACAGCAAGAAATCTGTTTCTGCGTAGTAATCCAAATCTAGTATCAACCCTACTATCAAAGACTTTACTTGGCACAACAATGCAATAAAATAAAGATAAGGAGAGGTTGCTACAGTAGTAACAACTTCCAAGACTCAAATATAAAACAAAAAGTGCATAAGTAAAATAATGGGTTGTCTCCCATAAGCGCTTTTCTTTAACGCCTTTCAGCTAGGCGCAGAAAGTGTGAATCAAGTATTATCAAGAGATGAAGCATTAACATCGTAATTTTCACAACTTGTCACAATAGGTATCTTAGATGCTCCATCATCCATAGTGGTACTAAGGGCTTTGTCAATTTTAGGCCTATAATAATTTTTTGGCTTAGGCACCTTAGAGACATACATGAACTTTTCCTCCTTACCCACATAAGCTTTCTCCTTAAACTTAAGAGAAGAAAAGGTTTAACCCAAGGTTCCCATAGCTTCTTCAAGTTCACTAATCCTGTGGGTTTGATTATCATGAGTAGCACAAGTTTCTAAGACGACAATTCTCTCATTAATTCCACCTAGAGATTTATCAAGTTTATCAGTGTTATCAAGTAATATTCCCAATTTAGTCTCAACACTTGGAAGATTTTTCTCTATGGCCTCCAAGTTTTTCATGACATCTTCAAGAGAAATTTCAATTTTAGCTTCATTAACAGGTGGTATTCCAACTAGACTCTCAATAATGCAACTAGCTTCTAAAGCAGGAGTGCCTAGGAAATTACCCCCTGCAAGAGTATCAAGAACATACCTATTCCAGCTAGAGATACCAACATAAAAGTTCCTAAGTAGGATAATAGTGGAGTGTTTCTTAGTGCACCTATGATGAGTATCACTAATTCTATACCAAGCATCTTTAAAACATTCCCCCCTTGTTGCTTAAACGAACGAACTTCAACTTCAGGATTACTCATTTTTAGCAATAGTAAATAAGTAAAGTAAACTAAATTAAGTAAAGTAAATGCAAGTAACTAATTTTTTTGTGTTTTTAATATAGAGAACACAAACAATACAGTAAATAAAGTAAAGCAAGTAACTAATTTTTTTTGTATTTTTGATATAGAAAGCAAACAAAGCAGTAAATAAAGTAAAGTAAAGCAAGAAAAAAACAAAGTAAAGAGATTGGAAGTGGGAGACTCCCCTTGCAGCGTGTCTTGATCTCCCCGGCAACGGCGCCAGAAAACAGTCTTGATAACGCGTGAAGCACACATCCGTTGGGAACCCCAAAAGAAAGGTGTGATGCGTACAGAAGCAAGTTTTCCCTCAGTAAGAAACCAAGGTTATCGAACTAGTTGGAGTCAAGGACCACGTGAAGGTTTTTGGCGGAGGAGTGTAGTGCGGCGCAACACCAGGGATTCCGGCGCCAACGTGGAACCTGCACAACACAATCAAAATACTTTGCCCCAACGTAACAGTGAGGTTGTCAATCTCACCGGCTTGCTGTAAACAAAGTATTAAACGTATGGTGTGGAAAATGATGTTTGTTTGCGAAGAACAGTAGAGAACAATGATTGCAGTAGATTGTATTCCGATGTAAAAGAATGGACCGGGGTCCACAGTTCACTAGTGGTGTCTCTCCAATAAGATAAATAGCATGTTGGGTGAACAAATTACAGTTGGGCAATTGACAAATAGAGAGAGCATAACAATGCACATACATATCATGATGACTACTATGATATTTACTTAGGGCATTACGACAAAGTACATAGACCGCTATCCAGCATGCATCTATGCCTAAAAAGTTCACCTTCGGGTTAGCATCCGCACCCCTTCCAGTATTAAGTTGTCAACAACAGACAATTGCATTAAGTATGGTGTGTAATGTACTCAACACAAATATCCTTAGACAAAGCATCGATGTTTTATCCCTAGTGGCAACAACACATCCACAACCTTAGAACTTTCTGTCACTGTCCCAGATTCAATGGAGGCATGAACCCACTATCGAGCATAAATACTCCCTCTTGGAGTCACAAGTATCAACTTGGCGAGAGCCTCTACTAGCAACGGAGAGCATGCAAGATCATAAACAACACATATATGATAGATTGATAATCAACTTGACATAGTATTCCATATTCATCGGATCCCAACAAACACAACATGTAGCATTACAAATAGATGAACTTGATCATGATAGGCAGCTCACAAGATCTAAACATGATGGCACAAGAGGAGAAGACAACCATCTAGCTACTGCTATAGACCCATAGTCCAAGGGTGAACTACTCACACATCAATCCGGAGGCGATCATGGTGATGAAGAGTCCTCCGGGAGATGATTCCCCTCTCCGGCAGGGTGCCGGAGGCGATCTCCTGAATCCCCCGACATGGGATTGGCGGCGGCGGCGTCTCTGGAACTATTTCCGTATCGTGGCTCTCGGTAATAGGATTTTCGCGACGGAGATTTTAAGTAGGCGGAAGGGCAGGGTCTGTGGAGGCACGAGGGCCCCACACCATAGGGCGGCGTGGGCCCACCCTTGGCTGCGCGGCCCTGTGGTCTGGGCGCCTCGTCGCCCCACTTCGTATCCTCTTCGGTCTTCTGGAAGATCCGTGGAAAAATAAGACCCTGGGCGTTGATTTCGTCCAATTCCGAGAATATTTCCTTTGTAGGATTTCTGAAACCAAAAACAGCAGAAAACAGGAACTGGCGCTTCGGCATCTTGTCAATAGGTTAGTGCCGGAAAATGCATAATAATGACATAAAGTGTGTATAAAACATGTGAGTATCATCATAAAAGTAGCATGGAACATAATAAATTATAGATACGTTTGAGACGTATCAGTGTCCGGCACCCCAAGCCTGTCCCCTGTCACGATGGCAATTTTATCCACGGATCCGGGTATCCACGAATATTCGACCCACCGGGCACGGATATGGAGGGTTGGTTGTGTCCACGGATTTCATGGGGCGGATATCCGATAATTCATGGAGTGGGCACGGGCAGAGCTTTTGCTCCATGAATATTCGATGGATATCCAACTGACATGTGGGACCCACATATCAGGGACACATGCGATTTTACCTACGATTGGCTGTCCTTTTAGGCCCAAATCACCAAACCATTAATTTAAGCCTTAATGATTTTATACTATAAATAATCACGGAACCGCCTTGTGCTGGTAGGGCTTCTGCGGGCCGCATTGACTGTGGATCTTCGTTGATTGATCCGCCTCCTCGGTAATGTGATATATTGGTGCTTTGATATTCCTATGAATTGTCGACATAATTACGGCTGAAATGCTATTGAAATAATGTCGAAATGCTGCCAAAATATTCATGTTAGCTTATTATTGATGAAATGCAAGTGAAATATTGCTAAAATGGTACTCAAAATTTATGGGCATGGATATCCATGGATATCCAGGTATCCATCGGATTTGGATTTGGGGCGACATCCATGCCCATGGATACTTTCTTGGGCGGGGCAGAGCGAGGCTGATGGATTTAGGCATGGATCTGGTTTTCCTATATCCATCCAAACCCGCTCCATTGCCATCCTTAGTCCCCAGTCCATCGGGGATGCTCCGGGCACGCCGGACACAACGGGAAGCGAGGTGGAGAGTGGCGGGCCCAACGCGTCAGCGATACACGAACGAAGCGTCGCAGCTTTGCCTTAATGGCGACGGAGGGGCGGGCGAGACGTCTCGTCGATGCTGCGCAACCTCAATGCGTTCCGCCACTTTCTAGCCTCTTTCTGCACTATCTTCCCGCCTCTTCTGGCGACGCTGACATAGGCATCCCCAATGGGCCTGCCGAAGATAGTACCCTGGGTTTACTGAAGGCCCACGACCCGAAGAATATGAAGATTCGGAAGTCCAAGTTGATGTTAAGGAAAGTTAGAATTGTAATAGAAGTGGTGTTTGTAATCTTGCGGGATGAGTTGTAAACCTTCCCGGACTTTGTAACTTGTACAACACGAATCCCTCGGCTCCGCCTCCTATATAAGGGGGAGTCGAGGGATAAAGAAAGTATCGAATCATTGTCTCTCAAACCCTAGTTTTCATAATCGTCGAGTACTTTTCGGCTGAAACCTTCGAGATCTACTTGCCCTCTACTTCCAACTAAACCCTAGTCTACAACCCGTAGGCATTGACAAGTTGATACCTTGTCAGACGCCGACGTCTATAAAAGGCGTCCCCCGCTCAATGGTAGCCATCACAGCCGCCGGCATCCCTTTCTCCGCCGCAAGCACATCCCTTGTCACATACACACCACCTACGCAATGATGAACCACGCCAGCACCAGCCTGTTCCCTCCACCACCGTCTCCACCACCACTTCCACCATCGCAGGAGTTCAACGTCGACCCTGAAAGCTATGGAGAATGAATCGTGGGAGGAGTCGGCACTGGCGGGCACCATAGCGGTGTTCAACGCAGCCACGACGGAAGAGGCATGGCGGCGCCGGTCGGAGGAGATGGGTGAGCGGTGGCGTGCAGAGCGGGAGCGCCTGCGCATGGAACGGGAGCTCCAGTACCATGAGTGGCGGGAGGCGCTGGAGCATCAGTTGCATGAGGAGGCGGCGGCAGCGGAGGTGGCTGATAGGTCTCTGACGTATCGATAATTTCTTATGTTCCATGCCACATTATTGATGATATCTACATGTTTTATGCATACTTTATGTCATATTTATGCATTTTCTGGAACTAACCTATTAACGAGATGCCGAAGAGCCAGTTGCTGTTTTCTGCTGTTTTTGGTTTCAGAAATCCTAGTAAGGAAATATTCTCGGAATTGGACGAAATCAACGCCCAGGGGCCTATTTTGCCACGAAGCTTCCAGAAGACCGAAGAGGAGACGAAGTGGGGTCACGATGTGGCCAGACAACAGGGCGGCGCGGCCCAGGTCTTGGCCGCGCGGCCCTGGCGTCTAGGCCCCTCGTGACGCCCCTTGACCTGCCCTTCCGCCTACAAATAGCCTTCGTCGCGAAACCCCCAGTACCGAGAGCCACGATACGGAAAACCTTCCAGAGACGCCGCCGCCGCCAATCCCATCTCGGGGGATTCAGGAGATCGCCTCCGGCACCCTGCCGGAGAGGGGATTCATCTCCCGGAGGACTCTACACCGCCATGGTCGCCTCCGGAGTGATGAGTGAGTAGTCTACCCCTGGACTATGGGTCCATAGCAGTAGCTAGATGGTTGTCTTCTCATTATGTGCTTCATTGTCGGATCTTGTGAGCTGCCGAACATGATCAAGATTATCTATCTGTAATGCTATATGTTGTGTTTGTTGGGATCCGATGGATAGAGAATACTATGTTATGTTGATTATCAATTTATATCTATGTGTTGTTTATGATCTTGCAAGCTCTCCGTTATTAGTAGAGGCTCTGGCCAAGTTTTTACTCTTAACTCCAAGAGGGAGTATTTATGCTCGATAGTGGGTTCATGTCTCCGTGAATCTGGGGGAGTGAGAGAAACCTCTAAGATTATGGATGTGCTGTTGCCACTAGGGATAAAACATCGATGCTATGTCCGAGGATGTAATTATTGATTACATTACGCACCATACTTAATGCAATTGTCTGTTGTTTGCAACTTAATACTGGAAGGGGTTCGGATGATAACCCGAAGGTGGACTTTTTAGGCATAGATGCATGCTGGATAGCGGTCTATGTACTTTGTCGTAATGCCCAATTAAATCTCACAATACTCATCATATCATGTACGTGCATGGTCATGCCCTCTCTATTTGTCAAATGCCCAACTGTAATTTGTTCACCCAACATGCTATTTATCTTATGGGAGAGACACCTCTAGTGAACTGTGGACCCCGGTCCATTCTTTTACATCGAATACAATCTACTGCAATTGTTCTACTGTTTTCTGCAAACAATCATCATCCACACTATACATCTAATCCTTTGTTACAGCAAGCCGGTGAGATTGACAACCTCACTGTTTCGTTGGGGCAAAGTACTTTGGTTGTGTTGTGCAGGTTCCACGTTGGCGCCAGAATCCCTGGTGTTGCGCCGCAGTACATCTCGCCGCCATCAACCTTCAACGTGCTTCTTGGCTCCTACTGGTTCGATAAACCTTGGTTTCTTACTGAGGGAAAACTTGCCGCTGTACGCATCACACCTTCCTCTTGGGGTTCCCATCGGACGCGTGATGTACGCGTATCAAGCTCTTTTTCTGGCGCCGTTGCCGGGGAGATCAAGACACGCTGCGAGGGGAGTCTCCACAATCCAATCTCTCTACTTTGTTTTTGTCTTGCTTTATTTTATTTACTACTTTGTTTGCTGCATTATATCAAAACACAAAAAATTAGTTGCTAGTTTTACTTTATTTGCTATCTTGTTTGCTATAATAAAAACACAAAAAAATTAGTCACTTGCATTTAATTTATCTAGTTTGCTTTATTTACTATTGCTAAAATGGGTACTCCTGAAAATACTAAGTTGTGTGACTTCACAACCACAAATAATAATGATTTATTATGCACACCTATTGCTCCACCTGCTACTACAGCAGAATTCTTTGAAATTAAACCTGCTTTACTGAATCTTGTTATGCGAGAGCAATTTTCTGGTGTTAGTTCTGATGATGCTGCTGCCCATCTCAATAACTTTGTTGAATTATGTGAAATGCAAAAGTATAAAGATGTAGATGGTGACATTATAAAATTAAAATTGTTTCCTTTCTCATTAAGAGGAAGAGCTAAAGATTGGTTGCTATCTCTGCCTAAGAACAATATTGATTCATGGACTAAATGCAAGGATGCTTTTATTGGTAGATATTATCCCCCTACTAAAATTATATCTTTGAGGAGTAGCATAATGAATTTTAAACAATTGGATACTGAGCATGTTGCACAAACATGGGAAAGAATGAAATCTTTGGTTAAAAATTGCCCAACCCATGGACTGACTACTTGGATGATCATCCAAACCTTTTATGCAGGACTGAATTTTTCTTCGCGGAACCTATTGGATTCAGCTGCTGGAGGTACCTTTATGTCCATCACTCTTGGTGAAGCAACAAAGCTTCTTGATAATATGATGATTAATTACTCTGAATGGCACACAGAAAGAGCTCCACAAGGTAAGAAGGTAAATTCTGTCGAAGAAACCTCTTCCTTGAGTGATAAAATTGATGCTATTATGTCTATGCTTGTGAATGATAGGACAAATATTGATCCTAATAATGTTCCGTTAGCTTCATTGGTTACTCAAAAAGAATATGTTGATGTAAACTACATTAAAAATAATAATTTCAACAACAATGCTTACCGGAACAATTCTAGTAACAACTATAGGCCATATCCTTATAATAATGGCAACGGCTATGGTAATTCTTATGGGAATTCTTACAACAATAATAGGAATTCACCCCCTGGACTTGAAGCTATGCTTAAAGAATTTATTAGTACACAAACTGCTTTTAATAAATCTATTGAAGAAAAGCTTGGGAAAATTGATATACTTGCTTCTAAAGTCGATAGTCTTGCTGTTGATGTTGATCTTTTGAAATCGAAAGTTATGCCTAATGAGAATCATAATAATAAAATTGCTACTACAGCAAATGCCATCCAAGTTAGAATTAATGAGAATATAAGATTGATGGCCGAATTGCGTGCTAGGTGGGAAAGAGAAGAAAATGAAAAAGAAGATAATATAGCTAAAGTCTGGACTGTTACCACCACTAGCAATGCTAATGCTACACATGTTGCTGCACCTCCCACTAATAATAGTAAAAGAATTGGTGTTGGCAATGTTCCCACTTCTAATGCAAAGCGCGAAAAACTGCCTGAAACTGCTAAAACTGCTGAAACTGCCTGTGATAAAACTGCTGAAATTTTTTCCAACATTGGGGATGATGATCCCATCGCTTTAGATTATAATGGTTTGGATTTTGATGATTGTCATATCTCTGAAGTTATAAAGTTCTTACAAAAACTTGCTAAGATTCCTAATGCTAGTGCTATAAACTTGGCTTTCACGAAACATATTACAAATGCTCTCATAAAAGCTAGAGAAGAGAAACTAGAACGCGAAGCTTCTATTCCGAGGAAGCTAGAGGATGGTTGGGAGCCCATCATTAAGATGAAGGTCAATGGCTTTGATTGTAATGCTTTATGTGATCTTGGTGCAAGTATTTCTGTTATGCCTAAGAAGATTTATAATATGCTTGACTTGCCACCATTGAAAAATTGTTATTTGGATGTTAATCTTGCTGATCATTCTACAAAGAAACCTTTGGGAAAAGTTGATAATGTTCGCATTACCGTTAACAATAACCTTGTCCCCGTTGATTTTGTTGTCTTGGATATTGAATGCAATGCATCTTGTCCCATTATATTGGGAAGACCTTTTCTTCGAACTGTTGGTGCTATCATTGATATGGAGGAAGGTAATATTAAATATCAATTTCCTCTCAAGAAAGGTATGGAACACTTCCCTAGAAAGAGAATGAAGTTACCTTTTGATTCTATTATTAGAACAAATTATGATGTTGACACTTCGTCTCTTGATAATACTTGATATACACTTTCTGCGCCTAGCTGAAAGGCGTTAAAGAAAAGCGCTTATGGGAGACAACCCATGTTTTTACTACAGTACTTTGTTTTATATTTGAGTCTTGGAAGTTGTTTACTACTGTAGCAACCTCTCCTTATCTTAGTTTTGTGCATTGTTGTTCCAAGTAAAGTCGTTGATAGTAAGGTTCATACTAGATTTGGATTACTGCGCAGAAACAGATTTCTTTGCTGTCACGAATCTGGACCTAATTCTCAGTAGGTAACTCAGAAAATTATGCCAATTTACGTAAGTGATCCTCAGATATGTACGCAACTTTAATTCAATTTGAGCATTTTCATTTGAGCAAGTCTGGTTCCTCAATAAAATTCGTCTTTACGAACTGTTCTGTTTTGACAGATTCTGCCTTTTATTTCGCATTGCCTGTTTTGCTATGCTTGATGGATTTTTCGATTCCATTGACTTTCAGTAGCTTTGTGCAATGTCCAGAAGTGTTAAGAATGATTATGTCACCTCTGAACATGTATATTTTGATTGTGCACTAACTCTCTAATGAGTTGTTTTGAGTTTGGTGTGGAGGAAGTTTTTAAGGATCAAGAGAGGGAGATGATACAATATGATCAAGGAGAGTGAAAGCTCTAAGCTTGGGGATGCCCCGGTGGTTCACCCCTGCATATATCAAGAAGACTCAAGCGTCTAAGCTTGGGGATGCCCAAGGCATCCCCTTCTTCATCGACAACATTATCAGGTTCCTCCCCTGAAACTATATTTTTATTCCATCACATCTTATGTGCTTTGCTTGGAGCGTCGGTTTGTTTTTGTTTTGTTTGAATAAAATGGATCCTAGCATTCATTATGTGGGAGAGAGACACGCTCCGCTGTTTCATATGGACAAATATGTCCTTAGGCTTTACTCATAGTGTTCATGGCGAAGTTTCTTCTTCGCTAAATTGTTACATGGTTGGAATTGGAAAATGATACATGTAGTAATTGCTATAATGTCTTGGATAATGTGATACTTGGCAATTGTTGTGCTCATGTTTAAGCTCTTGCATCATATACTTTGCACCCATTAATGAAGAAATACATAGAGCATGCTAAAATTTGGTTTGCATAATTGGTCTCTCTAAGGTCTAGATAATTTCTAGTATTGAGTTTGAACAACAAGGAAGACGGTGTAGAGTCTTATAATGTTTACAATATGTCTTTTATGTGAGTTTTGCTGCACCGCTTTATCCTTGTGTTTGTTTCAAATAACCTTGCTAGCCTAAAACCTTGTATCGAGAGGGAATACTTCTCATGCATCCAAATCCTTGAGCCAACCACTATGCCATTTGTGTCCACCATACCTACCTACTACATGGTATTTCTCCGCCATACCAAAGTAAATTGCTTGAAGTGCTATCTTTAAACAATTCAAAATTTATCACCTCTGATTTGTGTCAATGTTTTATAGCTCATGAGGAAGTATGTGGTGTTTGTCTTTCAATCTTGTTGAGCAACTTTCACCAATGGACTAGTGGCTTCATCCGCTTATCCAATAATTTTGCAAAAAGAGCTGGCAATGGGATTCCCAGTCCCAAATTAATTAACAAAAAAATAGACACTCCTCCATGGTATGTGATTGTTGGACGGCACCCAAAGGATTCGGTTATCCATGGCTTGAGAAAGCAAAGGTGGGGAGGAGTGTCATCATAATAAAACTAAAATAAAAAGGCACTCCTTCATGGTATGAGATTGTTGGCAGGCACCCGAGGATTCGGTTAGCCATGGTTTGTGAAAGAAAGGCTGGAAGGAGTGCCACACAAAAATAAAATAAAATGGGAGCCGCTCTTTGAAGGTTTGTCTGGCAAGGGGGTTAGAGTGCCCACTACCATTCGTTGACAACAACAAACACCACTCAAAATTTTACTTTTATGCTCTCTATATGTTTTCAAAACCAAAGCTCTAGCACAATATAGCAATCAATGATTCCCTCTGCGAAGGGCCTTTCTTTTACTTTTATTGTTGAGTCAGTTCACCTATTTCTCTCCACCTCAAGAAGCAAACACTTGTGTGAACTGTGCATTGATTCCTACATACTTGCATATTGCACTTGTTATATTACTTTGCATTGACAATTATCCATGAGATATACATGTTATAAGTTGAAAGAACCGCTGAAACTCCATCTTCCTTTGTGTTGCTTCAATGCCTCTACTATGAATTATTGCTTTATGAGTTAACTTTTATGCAAGACTTATTGATGCTTGTCTTAAAGTACTATTCATGAAAAGTCTTTGCTATATGATTCATTTGTTTACTCATGTCATTTACATTGTTTGGATCGCTGCATTCATTACATATGCTTACAATAGTATGATCAAGGTTATGATGGCATGTCACTCCAGAAATTATCTTTGTTATCGTTTACACGCCTGGACGAGCAGAAACTAAGCTTGGGGATGTTGATACGTCTCGACGTATCGATAATTTCTTATGTTCCATGCCACATTATTGATGATATCTACATGTTTTATGCATACTTTATGTCATATTTATGCATTTTCTGGAACTAACCTATTAACGAGATGCCGAAGAGCCAGTTGCTGTTTTCTGCTATTTTTGGTTTCAGAAATCCTAGTAAGGAAATATTCTCGGAATTGGACGAAATCAACACCCAGGGGCCTATTTTGCCACGAAGCTTCCAGAAGACCGAAGAGGAGACGAAGTGGGGCCACGAGGTGGCCAGACAACAGGGCGGCGCGGCCCAGGTCTTGGCCGTGCGGCCCTGGCGTCTGGGCCCCTCGTGACGCCCCTTGACCTGCCCTTCCGCCTACAAATAGCCTTCGTCGCGAAACCCCCGGTACCGAGAGCCACGATACGGAAAACCTTCCAGAGACGCCGCCGCCGCCAATCCCATCTCGGGGGATTCAGGAGATCGCCTCCGGCACCCTGCCGGAGAGGGGATTCATCTCCCGGAGGACTCTACACCGCCATGGTCGCCTCCGGAGTGATGAGTGAGTAGTCTACCCCTGGACTATGGGTCCATAGCAGTAGCTAGATGGTTGTCTTCTCCTTATGTGCTTCATTGTCGGATCTTGTGAGCTGCCGAACATGATCAAGATCATCTATCTGTAATGCTATATGTTGTGTTTGTTGGGATCCGATGGATAGAGAATACTATGTTATGTTGATTATCAATTTATATCTATGTGTTGTTTATGATCTTGCATGCTCTCTGTTATTAGTAGAGGCTCTAGCCAAGTTTTTACTCTTAACTCCAAGAGGGAGTATTTATGCTCGATAGTGGGTTCATGTCTCCGTGAATCTGGGGGACTGAGAGAAACCTCTAAGATTATGGATGTGTTGTTGCCACTAGGGATAAAACATCGATGCTATGTCCGAGGATGTAGTTATTGATTACATTACGCACCATACTTAATGCAATTGTCCGTTGTTTGCAACTTAATACTGGAAGGGGTTGGGATGATAACCTGAAGGTGGACTTTTTAGGCATAGATGCATGCTGGATAGCGGTCTATGTACTTTGTCGTAATGCCCAATTAAATCTCACAATACTCATCATATCATGTATGTGTATGGTCATGCCCTCTCTATTTGTCAATTGCCCAACTGTAATTTGTTCACCCAACATGCTATTTATCTTATGGGAGAGACACCTCTAGTGAACTGTGGACCCCGGTCCATTCTTTTACATCGAATACAATCTACTGCAATTGTTCTACTGTTTTCTGCAAACAATCATCATCCACACTATACATCTAATCCTTTGTTACAGCAAGCCGGTGAGATTGACAACCTCACTGTTTCGTTGGGGCAAAGTACTTTGGTTGTGTTGTGCAGGTTCCACGTTGGCGCCGGAATCCCTGGTGTTGCGCCGCACTACATCTCGCCGCCATCAACCTTCAACGTGCTTCTTGGCTCCTACTGGTTCGATAAACCTTGGTTTCTTACTGAGGGAAAACTTGCCGCTGTACGCATCACACCTTCCTCTTGGGGTTCCCAACGGACGCGTGCTGTACGCGTATCAGTGGCCTGGGGGGCGGGGGCGGATGCGTTGGCGCCGCAAATGGAGGAGGACGACGACGAGGCGGAGGAGGAGGAGGACGACGACGATTGGTCCGATGATGACCCGGAAGAGGTGATGGATCAGCAATGAGCGCTCGTTGAGTTTTTTGAGTCGCAGAAGAAGCTGCAGGTCAACACCAGTGCCCGCAAAGACGAGCAGATTCGCCGCGCCGTCGAACTCTCCCTCTAGGCGACGCAGCAGGGGAGGCTGGCGACGACGCGCTGATCAAGCACCGGCGTCTTCTCGTCACGCTCCGTAGGGAGAGGCGGCGCGTGGCGCAGGAGCTGCGGTGGGGAGGGGAGGCGACAACGGGGCAGGGCTATCGAACGCACCACAGGGCGGCTAGTAGGCTAGGGTTAGATAAAATCTAGCCGTTTTCATTCGAACTTGTAAAATGTAATCAAATTTGAGTAAAAACCTTTATTTTCGTGCACTTTTATTTATTTGGGGATTCATGATGTCTACGCACGCTTCTATTCTTGTAAAGACAGTGTTGCGTCTCCAAGTGCAGAGGTTTGTAGAACAGCAGCAAGTTTCCCTTAAGTGGATCACCAAGGTTTATCGAACTCTCTCAAAAAAAGGTTTATCGAACTCAAGGAGGTAGAGGTCAAAGATATCCCTCTCGGGCAATCCTGCAATTATGATACAATAAGTCTCTTGTGTCCCCAACGCACCTAATACACTAGTTCGGCGAAGAGATAGTGAAATACAAGTAATATGGATGATTATGAGTGGTAATTGCAATCTGAAACAAAAATAGCAGCAAGCAAACATGTGGAAGAACTGGTTGTAAACGGTGTTTCAATGCTTAGAAATAAGGCATAGGGATCATATTTTCACTAGTGGACACTCTCAACAATGATATCATAATTGAATACATAAATATTATCTCTTCACTATGCTACTCTAAACCACTCTCTGGTTGGATAACAAACACAAATTCACCGCGTAGGCTGCATATTCACTCCTTAAAGTTCACATTCCCATTCTATGGACGCCCCATGCTATCACTTTGAGCATACAAAGATAGTACTAACAAGACACCACAATTCATAAGTATTTATTTAAAGTTTAGTCTAAGAGATAAACACGGTGTGCACACTACCGTGGGACAAGGTGTCCCCGGAGATCACATAATAAAACCACTTGAGTAGCATAATAGTTCAAGAATAACACCTACTTATTCAACTAGATTAAAAAGCTCACGATCAAATAAAGATCACACCATGGGAGGGAGAGAGATAGACCACATAGCTACCGGTAAAGCCCTCAGCCTCGGGGGAGAACTACTCCCTCCTCATCATGGGAGTCAGCAACGGAGAATACCACAATATTATGCTTTGTATGATGGAAACAACGTACACATGATTCTTTCAATGGCACATTAAGCACTCTCAGCTATTTGAGACAAGTCATGCTACAACAATAACTACTAATCATACGATTAAAATAACATCCAACATGACATGCCAAAATCTATGCCACAGTCTAAACAAGCTTTCTTTTGCATCACTATAAGCATGAAACATTTTACTCGTCTCCGTCACCAATCAATTTATTTGAAACAACTCTCGTAGATGATAATCAATAAGGACCAGAGAGATAATCGTACCTAACTAAAGAAAACAAAAATCTTTGAACAAAATATGAATGGAAAACCAGAGCTACACGCAGTACTAGCAAAAGAGAACACTCGCAGAAAAATAGGAGTGAAAACTAGAGTGTTCTATGCAATGAAAACAAAGTATGTCATTCTCCAAAACAAATATGATGGGATCCAATCATATGCTACAGCAAAAAAAAAGTAAACCAAAAACAAAAATAAAGACGCTCCAAGAACAACACATAGCATACGAATCAATAAAAATATAGCGTCTAGAAAGATGACCTGATACTTTGTTGATGAAGAAGGGATGCCTTGGGCATCCCTAAGATTTGACGCTTGTACCTCTTGGATTTTTCTTGGGGTCACATGGGCATCCCAAAGCTTGAGCTTTTGTCCATACTTCATCTCATTAAATCATTCTTCTCTCCCTACACTTGAAAATTTCCTTCATACAAAATTTCACACAATTTTCATTAGCAGCATTAGTGCAATCAAAATAACAAATCCACTTTGGTTCAGTTATAACATAAGTCAAACATCCATTAAAACACTAGTTACTGTAGCAACTTCTTCAAAAAGCTCTTTCTCTCAAAAGAACTAAAAAAAGAAAGAGATTAAGAGACAAATGCAAATAGTGGCAGAAATCTGTCAAAATAGAACAACAGGTAAAGATCGATTTTTCGACAATCTCGTGTTGCTCAAATAGAAAAGTGCTAAACTAACAAAATTTAGATAATAACCTGGGGCATATGGTCAAAAATTATCAGCTTAAAATTACGTTCTGGCTGGGAATATGAATTTATTTTGGTGACAACATAGAATCTGTTTCATGACAGCAACTTTCCCAAATCTTACTTTCTTCCTATTAGAGGCTATTGTTGGCACAAAAACTAAATAAAAAGGATAAGGAGAGATTATTACAGAGGTAACAACTTCCAAGACTCAACAAAAGAAAAATTACAGAAATAAAACATCGGTTATCTCCCAAAAGTGCTTTTCTTTAACGCCTTTCAGTTAGGCACAATAGTTTGAGAAGATGCTCACATAACAAATATGAATTGAAGTAAAAGAGAGCATCAAGAAGCAAATATAAAACAAATTTAAGTCTAAACCAATTCCTATGAAAAATAATCTTGTAAAGAAACAAGTCATGAAAGCACAAATCAACAAACATATGAAAGCAAAACAAGTGCAACTTCAAAATTTTCAACATAAAGAGGTAAAAATTGATATTGTGTTGAGATACATAAAACCATGTTTCTCTTTCTCATAATAACTTTCATTAGCATCATAAACAAAGTTAACAATATAACTATCACATAAAATATTCTTATCACGAGCCACATGCATAAAATAATTATTACTCCCCTCATAAGCATGTTCATTCTTATTAATTGTAGTGGGAGCAAATTCAACAAAATAGCTATCATTATTATTTTGATCACCATAATCATCAAATATAGGAGGCGTATTGTAATCATAATTAATTTCCTCCTCAATAGTAGGTGGACTGAAAATATCATATTCATCATTGTAATCATCATATATTGAAGGTATAGTTTCATCATAAGCAATATAATAGTTATCCTCCAAAGTGTGTTCATTTGTAAACATATCATCATTGGAAGGAACATGGATAGTACTAATAGTACAACAATTATTAACATCATCATTTTCATAATTGGTACCCAAGAGATTTTCAATATAAAAAGTAGTGTACTTTTTCCCAATCATGATCACTACTATAGGTAGCAGGCATAGTCTCATCATCGAGTTCAGACTCATGAAAAAAAACTCTAATCGGAGAAACATGTTTAGAGGAAGATATTGTTTCCACTCTCCTTTTACTCCTCCTCCTCCTCCTCCTCTTCTTCTTCTTATTCTTCTCTTTAAGAGGGAGAGGCTTGAAAGGAAACTTCTCCACATACCCTGGTTTATTGTCAGAAACAATAGAAAAAACTTTCGAGGAGTCCTCCTTTTTATTAATAAGAACCGAACACATATTAGTCCTCTCATATTTTGGTAAAGTTTCATCTTTTATAATATTTTGTACATAAGTATTTGCGCAGAAATTATCAACACAATAAAGGTGACATCCACGCAGGATGCTATTCATATCAAAAGCACTCATATCTACCAAAGAAGTTTTACTCGATAACTCTTCATACCCCAAAAATAATGTAAGTTCATCATGCTGATTAGGAGTGATCATGTCATCATAATACAAATTTTTAGTAATCATTGGATTCAAAAGGCTATTATCATAACCTGAGCATTGAAAATTGAAATGACCTACTTCATAGCAAAGTTCACAAACAAAAGGGTAGAGGGCACAAATTTTTTCACCAAGATCATTTAAAACCCTATCCCACATTCTAGTTTTTCATTCCTGTGATGGATACAATATTCTTCTTCAATTTTATTCTGTTCACAAGGTCTAAGTGCTCCACAAAAATTAACATGCTTATAAGAAATACTACTTTCAGAAGTTTGAGCATGTGTATTGCAATCATTAATAACAATTTCATTTTTCATGCAAGTGTCTTTGTAAGGTTCATGATACATGTCCTAATTTCCTTTAGGAACATTAATATGAGAAGCAAAAGCTCTACAACAATAAACAATAATTTTAGGGTCAAGACCATATTTAGCACTAAGCTCTTGAAAATCAGCAGTTTCAGCGAAATACTTAATGCAATCATACTCATAGTTTATACCTGATTCTTACCTTTGTCGCTATCCCAATCTTTGGTATTGCTTTGAATTGTTTCAAGAAGATCCCACTTAGCTTCAACCTCTTTACTTGTGAAAGATCCCTCAAAAACGCATCTAGAGAGTCCTTGTACTGTCCTGAAAGTCTTGCATAAAAATTATTAATAACAATATTACTGGGGAGCTCATGAGTGGGACATTTGAGCATTAGCGACTTCAATCTCCCCCACGCTTGGGAAATACTTTATCCATCATGAGGATGCAAATTATAAATATAATTCCTATCTAAATGTATTTTATGAGGAGGATAAAATTTAAAGTAAAAGATAGATTCAAGCTCCTTCCACTCCGAATGATGATGATCATATAGTAGGTGATACCACTCACTTGCTTTGTCCTTAAGTGACAATGAAAATAATTTCTTCATGGCATTTTCTCTTGATAAACCTGCAACTTTAAACAACTCACAAAGTTCTTTAAGTTTCAACAAGTGATCACTTGGATGGACTGTTCTATCCCCTGCATAACATTCATCCATGATCTTTTCAACAATTTTCATAGGTATTTTAAAAGGAATACTTTCAGTAGGTTGATTTAAGATATCACAAGCATCATTAGAATTATCACATATGGGAGGTAAAATATCTTCAGAGCAAATTTTCACCTCTAAAGCTGGGGGACTCAAAAGATCATAAAAAACTAGCTTCCCTAGGCTTAGACTTTTCCATAGGATTAGTAATAATGGTGTCCAAAGAATCCATACTAATAACATTGCTACTAGCATGCAAGTAAAGTTCCATATATTTTTTAATTTTCTCTTCAAACACCTCGTGTCCTAACCCAAGATAAATACTATAAAGATCTCTAATTTTTTTGTTGTTTTCCATTAAGCCTAACTAGTGAAAATAAAAACAAGAAACAAAAAGATATAACTGCAGAATCTAAAGGAAATAACTTTGAGCACTCAGCAGCAACTAGAAAACTTAGTAGCCAGAGGATGTGAGTACCTTTTACCTTACCTCCCCGGCAACAACGCCAAAAAAGAGCTTGATGTCTGCAAGCTTCTATTCTTGTAGACAGTGTTGGGCCTCCAAGTGCAGAGGTTTGTAGAACAGCAGCAAGTTTCCTTTAAGTGGACCACCCAGTTTTATCGAACTCTGGGAGGTAGAGGTCAAAGATATCCCTCTCAAGCAACCCTGCAATTACGATACAAGAAGTCTGTGGTGTCCCCAACACGCCCAATACACTTGTCAGGTGTATAGGTGCACTAGTTCGGTGAAGAGATAGTGAAATACAAGTAATATGGATGATTATTAATTGCAATCTGAAATAAAATGGCAGCAAGCAAACATGTAGCAGAACTGGTTGTAAACGATGTTTCAATGATTAGAAACAAAACCTAGGGATCATACTTTCACTAGTGGAAACTCTCAACAATGATATCATAATTAAATACATAAATATTATCTCTTCACTATGCTACTCTGAACCACTCTCCGGTTGGATAATAGACACAAATTCACCGTGTAGGGCTGCATAGGCACTCCTTAAAGTTCGCGTTCCCAATCTATGGACGCCCCACACTATCACTTTGAGCATATAAAGATAGTACTAACAAGACACCACAATTTATAAGTATTTCTATAAAGTTTAGTCTAAGAGACAAACACGGTGTGCACACTCTCACCTTCACACCGTGGGACAAGGTGTCCCCGGAGATCACATAATAAAACCACTTGAGTAGCATAATAGTTGACGAATAATATCTACTTATTTAACTAGATTACAAAGCTCACGATCATATAAAGATCACACCATGGAAGAGAGAGATAGACCACATAGCTACCGGTAAAGCCCTCAGCCTGGGGGAGAACTACTCCCTCCTCATCATAGGAGTCAGCAACGACGATGAAGATGGTGGGGGAGTCAATGGAGATGGGTCCGGGGGCAATTCTCCATCCCGACAGGGTGCCGGAACAGAGACTTCTGTCCCCCGAAAACTTTTCTTCGATGACGGCGAAGCTACAAAACCTTTCATGGACGGAGGCTGGTTGATTTAGGGTTTTCGCATCGGGAGGCATCTTATAGGCGGAAGGGCGAGGTCGGTGGGTGCCAGGGGGCCCACACCACCCCTAGGCACGGCCAGGGGCTGGGCTGCGCCCAGGTATGGTGTGGCCGCCTCCTGGCCCTCCTCCGTCTGCCATCTGGACTCCGTCTTCGTTACAGTAAAATAGGAACTTCAACTTTTGTTTCGTCCAATTCCGAGAAAATTTTCTGTACAACTTTTCTGAAATAGAAAACAACAGAAAACATGGAACTAGCACTATGGCATCTTGTCAATAGGTTTGTTCTGAAAAATGCATAAGAGTGTCACGAAGTGTAAACAAAACATACAGAAATTGGTGTAAAACAAGCATGGAGCATCAAAAATTATAGATACATTTGCAACGTATCAACGCGTTTGGGAAACGCGACTGGGGAGCAACGTCCCCCAACATGGCACGAAGAAAACGCGTCCCCCAAACGCTCGATCCGGCGCCATTTGGAGAACGATTTGGGGGACGCGGCTGGAGATGCTCTAAGAGCCCATAGTTTGGAAGTTTCCATGCATTGCCTACACGCTGAATCTTTTTTTCTTCTTCTGTTTTTCAATTTCAATTAGTTATGTATTATTAAAACGAAAAGTGCTTTTAGCTCCCGAGCTCCAGTGCTCTCGCTATGTTAAAAAAAAGTTAAAAATATTTTTACAAGTTATAAAAATCATGAAAATAATTCTGAAGAATGTCATTGATACATCCCACAATCATGCAAAATCCCAATCCAAAATTCTTTTTATTTTGAGCTAGAGAAAAATGACAAAATCTGATATGTTTTTGAGATTTGAAAATGACTACTCAGATCTACAATTTTGTCATTTTTGTGTAGCTCAAAATATTAAGTATTTGAAATTAATTTTTTGCACGTTTGAGGGATACATCATTGACTATGTGTGGATTTTTTTCCAGAATTTTTTAAAACTCAAAAACATGTTTTTTGATTATATTTTTTAAAAAAACGAGATCACTGTTGCCCATGTGCACAAAATCTCTATCCTAAACTTATTAAGATTTAAACTTTTGAAATTGGTAAAAAAATATTTAAAAAACATACATACATGTAAAATGAGCCTCATTTTAGGTGGGCACGAAGGAACGCTTGAGCGGTATTGCTCCCTGCTGCTGCCGTAGTTTCGGCTGACAAGAGCTGATTTAGTTTTTTAGGAAGGGCTGGCACGAGATTTTGAGGACAGTTAACTACCGATCACCATATACTTGGGCTGGCCCAGCTAGTCTTGTACGCGCAAGCAGGGCGAAGGTCGCTTCAGAAAAGCCCCGTTGGGGCGTTAGGGGATGTTGACTCATGCGTTCCAGGCTTCCAGCCCCTTTGGCCTCCATCCCCAGAGTCCAGACTCCAGAGTATAGTTCAGAATCTTGTACCCCCTCTTAAAAAAGAAGCAAATCTATTTTTGTCAAGGATAAATTACATTGTATTCATTTATATAGCAATCAATCAATTTTTAACAAAACTTACCATTCACGATTGATTTTCCCTGTTATTTCGGTGATGGTCGTCTATATATACCATGATCTCTTCTATCAACATCGACACCCGAAGCATCCCGTATACTCGCCGACTCCTACCACAAAACCATGGGGCCTTCACAAGCTCTCCCCGGCCTCGTCCTCCTGCTGCTCCTCGTCTCGTCCAGCGCTTCCGTTCTGGACGACACATGCAAGTCTTTCGGCGCCAACCACAAGGACATCGGCTACGACTACTGCATCAAGTTCTTCCAGGCCGACAAGGGCAGCGCCACCGCGGACAAGCGCGGCCTCGCCGTCATCGCCTCGAAGATCATCAAAGCAACGGCCTCAAGCACAGGGAAGCAAGGCTTCGGAGAAGGACAAGAAGGTACGGTCGGGCCTCGACGACTGCCACGATGTGTACTCCGAGGCCGTGGATGAGCTCGACGCCGCGGTGAAGGGCGTCGAGGCGGGCACGCCCCAGGGCTTGAAGGACGCGGTGACCAACCTCAGCGGCGCGATGGACGCGCCCCAGACCTGCGAGACCGGGTTCCAGGAGCTCGGCCTGCAGTCGCCGCTTGCCGCCGAGGACTCCGAGTTCACTAGGGAGGTCTCCGTCGCTCTCGTTATAACGAGCTCGCTGTAGCTAAAGCTTGATTAGTGTTTCCTGATGGAAATCGATTTTTCATGATTTCAAATATCAATATCTTAGCGAATGCATGTCACACAATCTATTGTATGATCGTGGTGATCATGGGGTGGATGCGCAATAATTCCGTGTTTATTTAGAAGATCTGACGGGATGAGATGTGCACACTGCTTAATTTTGCAAACAAAAGATGCTCCAGCCAACAGATACGTACAAAATAAGATATAAACATTGGTTAATTAATATGACAGCCAGATGTACTCCCTCCATTCATTAATATAAGATATTTTAGCATTTTGTAGATTTATCTATTTTAATATGTACCTACTCCACTTTTTTTTTTTGTAGATTCACTCACTAGGGTGATGGTGGACTATCCATTATTCAACATGCCGACGATACAATTTATTTTATGGAACATAACATCGAAAATGTAAGAAATCTGAAATTACTTCTTTCAATGTTCGAGAAATTATCAGGTCTGGAGATAAACTTATATAAGATTGAATTATTTTGGCGAGGTTCAGGACCAGGTCGGCGGGCAAGCCCAATTTCCTGTTAGGTATTTAGAGATTTCAATACATTATCGAAGACTCACAAACGTCGAACATAAATTGGTGGAGGAACCGCTACAGATTAGATTAAGTAGCTGGAAAGGCAAACTACTATCCCTGGGTCGAGGATTGGTTCCCATCAGTTCATTACTAAGTAATATGGTGATGTACATGATATCATTTTTCCAACTACCTAGATAAGTCTTGAAATGTTAGGATTATTTTCGATCAAGATTCTCCTGGTAAGAGGATAGCGAGAAGCGAAAATATCGACTGGCTAATAGAGTGTGGTTTGTCGACCCAAAGATCAAGGAAGACTTGGAATCCAAGACCTTGAGTTAGAAAACAGAGCACTCCTCGGTGATTGGTTGTTCATGCTACTTACTGAGGACAGAATTTGGCAAACTCTTCTGAGGAGAAAGTACACCGGCTCAAATACGTTATCTCAAGTTTCTTGGAAACTTGGGGATTTTTATTTGTAGGTGGGTCTTATGGCGACAAAGAAGTTATTCTTCCCATTCAGATCTTTTTGTATTAGGGTTGGATCTGCGAATAGATTCTGGGAGGATAAATGATTGGGTAATACCACACTCCGAGAATTGTATCCGACATATATTGTACAATATTGTGCGGCATAAGAGTGATACACTCTCTAAAGTGTTGAAAACTTTCCCACCGAATGTGTCGTTCAGATGAGGTCAGCCTCGACAAGCATCACAGAATGCTTTGTTGCATCGTCTAGATTCAGTCCTTCTGACGTAGGGGGCCGATGTTTTTCGTTGGAATCTCACTGAGAGCGGTGTTTTCTCGGTGGCTTCAATGTACAATGTTTTAATCCAACCTAATATTCCATCTGATAATAATAAGAAAATTTAGAAGATGGAGGTACCATTTAAACCTAAGGTGTTTGCGTGGTATCTTCGCCATGGGGTGATTCTCACCAAGGATAACCTTGCATAATGAAACTGACACGGAAGTAAAAAAATGTGTCTTCTATCATCATGACGAGTCATCATGCCGAGACAATAAAACACTTAATCTTCCAATGTAAATTTGCTAGATCTATATTGTCAGCCATCCAGATAGGTTCTACCTTATATATACCATGAAGTGTTGCTATTATATTTGGCAACTGGCTCAATGGTGAGGATCCTAGCTTTGAACTACTTATTAGGGTGAGAGTGTTGCCTGCCAAAACCCACCGGCGAGCAGCGACGAGCAACACGAAGAGCCGGGAGGCTCCTAGGACTGCTGGTGGGCCCTGGTCCCTCGGGCGACGGCCCGCAATGCTCCGGCACACGTCCTGGCTGGTGCAAGGGCGTGCCACCTGACCTATACCTGGTCAGGAAGGTGATGGATTGCTTCGATTAATTTCCTGCATGGTAGACATGTAAACATTAAATACGAGCCTCGATCGGCTCTTAGGTTATCCTGTGAATCGGCTCAAGGAGCCGATCCACCCATGATTCGTATTGGATCTACGATAACATGGTGGTCCTGCTTGATCAATACTAAGTTAAAACGATCTACGACGATTTAGGATTTTCACCATATAACCGGAACGTCCTACACGTAGTTGAGCCTGGCAGATACGAAAGATAACAGAAAACCAGCCCTAGAAAAGGCCTAAAAACCAACATAGAGTTGATTCCCGGATCATCTCCTTTAGGATCGACTAACCGTACCTTACGCACTACTGGATCATTCAACCCGTTTGCAAGGCCTAACCATATGGATATCAAACTAATCCTTGAAGAACAAGGAACAACCATAACGGATCGAATCTACTAAATAAAGACTAAGCAAGGTGCTGCCCTTACACCTAAACTAGGTGCAAAGGCAGCTAGATATCTAGGGATAGCATAACTAAGCGAATACATCAAGAAAGTATCGATGCTAGCCCTAACACATCTATGATAAGGGTGTTACTCGCCATCAACAAGGCTTCAGTACGAGCAACACATAAACAACGAATAAACAAGATGCTGCTTAGATCGCAAGATGCGATCTAGGCAGCATGGCGCTTACCCGGAAGAAACCCTCGAAACAAGGGGTGGCGATGCGCCTAGATTGGTTTTTTGTGAACGTGATCGTCCTCCTTTCTCAATAACCCTAGGTACATATTTATAGTCCGTGGAATTTCTACTTTTGGAATAACCTAACTTCATACGAACTAACTCTATCTCTTAATTTTAAATCTACCATAATGTACAGATACACGGGCGATCTAGCCCAGACTCTCGCATGAGGCCGATTCAGAAATATTTCACGTGCATATCCTCTAAGCCCATTTAATCATGGCCCATCTCCTGACTTGGTTAAAATCTAGCGATAACACATGCCCCCGTGGTTTTGGTAATGATAATTCCAAAACCACTCTGTTTTTTCTTCGTCGGGTCACGTCGTGGCAGAGCAGAACCGCCACAGTATCTTTTCATCATGATGCCTTGCCTTCTCAACTTTTCTGCATGATTTGACAGTTTTGGCAGCACCTCCTCGGAAACCGCCGCAGCATTAAATCATCTCCACTATATCCCCTTTATTTAACCGTACCGAGCAGTTCGCTTCTTCATCCTCCTGCTCCGCACTAGCCATCAAAAAAAACCCCTCCTCTGCAACCATGTCTTCCTCTTCCTCCTCTGCCTCATCGGGTCTTTCCTTCCAGTCCTCCTCCTCCAGTGAGCCGATGCCGGAGTACGACCTGATGGCGGCGTACGACAAGCGCGCTCCCGAGCATTGGGACGAGAGGGAGTGGGACTTCACCGTCAGGGCAGACGACGCACCCCTGACCGTCGTCGGGTCAGATGACGACCTACCCCTGACCGACAGGGAGGACGACCTCCGGTTCCTCGTCGACGGGGAATTGGAGGCGGAGAGCGAGGACGACCTCTTCTCCTGGGCTAGCTTCACCTCCTCCGACGAGGAGGAGGAAGAGGAGGATGACGCCTCCTCCGACGAGTACCCGCCGGCGAAACGCTTCCGCGCCGGGTCGGAGGACGACGACGACGACGACGAGGAGGAGGAAGAAGCCCCTGCCGAGGGCTACGGCAGCAGCGACGAGGACTTCGCCGGCAGTAGCGCCGACGGCAGCTACGACGGCGACGACGAGGGCAGCGACGGCCCTTAGATTAGCATCTACTAGTATAGGACTAGTAGTAGTAGATTGGTCAGTAGACCTTTCTTTTGTTCTTCCTTTGTGAGCAATCGGCTCTTCTCTGTAAAAAACCATCTTTATCAATGAAAAATGCTTTCAATTGATTTTGTCGATAGTCAAAGTAAGTCAACGCTAAAAGAGCCGATGGCAGCGCATCGGCCTTTACCATAAAACGTTAGTCAGGCCAAATCAGTTGCCTATTCAAACGGTAACCTGCGACCCTTGTCTGAAGGCGCAAACTCAGATCCCCAAATCGCCCATCGAACAGATTCAACTCACAGCCACGCAAATCCCAGATCCCAATCGTGCAGATTCAACTCCGCAGCGAATCTGATGGCAGAATCATCCAGCGCCAACGCTACGGTCTCTGGCCTGAAGGTAATCCTCAACCGCTCCTCGCCATCCGAGCATAGTGTTAGAATTAACAGCAAACACCTGAATTAATGTCTTATTCCATCATTAATTTTAGGTATCAGACATTCTGCTGCCGCATCCTTCTCTTCCAAATTCTCTTTGTCTTGGCCCTCGTTCTACCGAGAGTCCTGCCCATTTGATTTCTTGCGAGGCCAATAGGATTCCCTTTGTCAACCAGAACTTAGATCTAACTTCCTGGGCCGACTGCTTACGAGCCTGGCCTAACCCTCCTGAAGATTGGGTGTCATGGTACAGTAGAGTATCCAAAACTCACCAAGCCACATGGGAAACTACAGGAATAGCCGATGCTTTATCATTATCACTGTCTCCCCTTGAGAAACATGAAAACCTTCTGAAAACCATCGGCTACTTTTGGTCTGATGCTCTGAACTGCTTCATGTTTCGCCATGGCCCCATGACACCAACTCTACTAGATGTGGCCATGATCACTGGCCTAGACATTGCATCCCCAAGCCCCTCTGCTTTTATGCTGCAAAATGTTTCTTTCACACTCTCCTCCAAAACAGAGTGTACAAGCTGGGGTGCCTACCTTAGACGCCACATGAAAACCAAAGGCCCTGTAACAGATAGAGAACACACGGCCTTCCTGAATTTCTGGTTGGAACATTTCATATTCTGTGGCCCTTCACTTGCCCCAACCAAGAATTATCTTTCTTTGGCCTATGAACTTGCCAAAGGCACCCAACTTGGCATCGGCAAACTGTTCCTTGGAGAGGTCTATCGATATCTCCAACTGATGTCTGTCAACCTGTTTTCCCAAAAGACAGTCAAAACAGGAGGCCCCTGGTGGTTTATTCAGCTATGGGCTCAGCTGTATTTTCAGAACCACATCCCAAACTCCCCACCTTTGGCCACCTGCACCTTTCCAGATGCTAATGGGAAGCAGATCTGATGCACTAACTACGTCCAAGCCTTATACAGTCTTCCAGGTAGTAAACTGATCCCCAAGGAAGCATCAGAGTGGTTCAGGATTTTCTACCAAGGCCTGGACAATCCCCTGTTCTTTCCTTACACTGAATCTGGAAATTTTGAAAATCCAGTCTCCTTCAGGCTAGACAGCTTTGCCGATGACCCTAGCACCCGGCACTTGTATTCCATCATGATCCGTCCTTGCTTCCTTCCAGTTGGCATGAGCACCTCAAACAGGATCATCAAACCTGGTGATGAGTGTTATCAGCCGGTCGTAGCAGGCCGGCAGTTCGGTCTTGGGCAGGTGTCTCCACACTTCTTCCTCCACCACTTGACAGAAAGTAGAGCTGATCTGCCCGATGTCCTCACCGGTCAGAGGTGTTATTCCTTCTTTGACGCTCTAGCCATCCCAGTCCCTCACAACCTCTCTTTCACCTCATCAACTGATGGTTTTGAGAGCTGGTGGCCAATGTGGAAGACCCATGCCTTCAGGAGAGCTCTGGGACCGTTGCTGAAACAACTTGATGCTGAATATGACATCCCTGCAGAACAGGTACCCCCACTCACAAATTTTCTTGCAGTGGCTTACAATGATTTTTATAACCTTGTTCTGTCTCCTTGCAGCAACAAGATGGTCCAGAACCTGTACATGATGACGGCTCCCCCTTCAAATTCCTCCCACCAGCTCCGGTGGTCCTCTTCTGCAAAAGCTCACCACCCTTGAAGAAGGTTGTGATGCAGAGCCAGCCGATTTCACCAAAATCGGCTCCCAAGAGCAAAGTATCTTCTGGGCCAGCTGCCCCCCGAGCCTCAATCAAGGCGAGAACGGCAGTGAGAAAAGTAGCTGCCAGGAAGACCTTGAAGCGCCAAAACCCTACTCCAGCTCAAGAAAGTTTGCACGTAACCTGATCCATGCCTTGGCTGATTTCATCAATCCTTCTAGGCTTCTGCAACATGCCTGTGCCTACTAACTCTTCTTTTATAGGCCTCCACCGAAGACAACTCCAGCGAGGAGACACAGTCCAGTCGAAGGGATTCAAGCTCGGGCAACTCCGGGAAAACCACCACGCAGAGCCAGCCAGATTTGCCACCATCGGCTTCAAAAAAAAGGTCAGTCCCTGAACCTGTTGCCACACAAACTCCAATCACAGCAGGGCAGGGCGGTCTGCGCACAAAGAGCCAATGCATAAAGAGAGCTCGCAAGGAACCGCAAGCCCCTTCGTCAAACCAAGAGGTTTCATACGTAACTACCCTCCATACTCTCCTCGGCTCATATTTCATGCTAACCCATCGCTGCTCGCATTGGCTAACCACTTCCTTTGCAGACTGATGACACCTCTAGTGGGGAAGTCGAGGAGGTACTGATGCCATCCGCCACCCTGGACCTAGCAACCTCTAAAAGTGTAGCTGACAAGGTTGCCAACTTGGCCAAGCCCACATCAGAAACACAAGAGCCGATCACCTCATCATCGGCTATCCCTCTGGTCTTAGGAGAAGTACACTCCTTTCCCTTGGCTCTACCCTTCACTTTCGCTGCATACTGACGTTGTTCTTGTTGTTTGTCAGGGTTATGACCTCTCAAGCTTGCTAACGTTCGACCCTGAATCCATCGAACCAGCTACTTCTAGGGCAAGTGAAGAGTCAGGACCCAGCGCTACCCATGGTCAACTCCAGCGTCTCAAGGCCCTGCTCTCCTCCTCCATTGAGACATTGGTTGAAAACCCCGAGGAAGTGAAGAGCATTCTTGAAGACATCCAGCCCCATCTCCCGGTGACGTTGCAGGTGAAACTCTGGCCAGTTGTGACTCTGTCTGCCTTCAGGTCAAGGGTGAAGTCGGCTCGTCAGAGAATCGACCTACGCCACGCCCAGCTTCCGTTGAAAGCCGATATTGCAGATAAATGTCAGCGGCTTAATGAGAAAAAGGCAGCCTTGGACGCCAAAACTGACACCTCTGTCAGCACTGGTGAACTTGAGGCCTTGCGAAAGGAACTGGAGGACCTTGAAGAGAGGGTCCGGGCAACCAAAAAGCTCATCCACGATAAGGAAGCCCTTATTACACGCTCCCAAGAGGAAGCAGAAGGCCTCAAAGCTGAACTGAAGACTGATCTGGCCGAAATACGTGCCCTGAACAGACAGCTGGTGACAGGCAAGGACGAAGATGATGAGGCCAAGATCGCCGAGGTGGATCGTGTCCGTGCTGACGCCCTCCAAGCCCTCGAGGCATTCCTCCAGTAGAGCCTCTCTATGTAATCTAATAACTGCTCAATTGAGCTTGTACCTCTAGAGTCGATGCCTGTGCATCGGCTTTTAGTCTGAAGTCGATGTATGTGCATCGGCTGTACTTATGTCCTGTTGCTTTGTGTATTTTTCTAAAGTCGATGTCTGTGCATCGGCTGTGATTTGTATGTACATTTTGTCTTTTTACTGGCCGATTTCATGCATCGGCCCCCATATTTCACTGTCCGTCATCCCACATGCTTGGGAAATATTTCTTGAGATGCTGACCATTGACAGCTACTGGGAATTTCACACCGTTCAGCTCCTCGAGCATGTATGCGTTACCCTTTAACACTTGGCCGACTCTGTACGTCCCATGCCAATTAGGAGACCATTTACCATACACTTTATCCTTAGTTCCTAATGGCAATACAGCTTCCCATACTAGATCACCAACGTGGAACTCCTTTGGTCTCACCTTCTTATTATATGCGCGAGCTACCTTGGCTTTGTTCTCTTTAATCTTCTCCAGCGACCAAAGTCTGAGTTCCGTTAGATCCTCAATACTATCGCTCATCAGGGCTGCATATTCTTCAGTTGTTAGATCATTCTAAAACGTAACACGTCTCGATCCAGCCGTAATTTCCCAAGGCAATACGGCTTCTTGTCCATAGACCAGATGGTATGGCGAGGTTTTTATAGCTCCATGACATGACATGCGATAAGCCCACAAAGCTTCTGACAATACCTCATGCCAACGTCTAGGGTGCTCGTCAACTTTCCTCTTAATCAGCTTGATAAGGCTCTGGTTGGACGCTTCAGCTTGTCCATTTGCTTGAGCATAGTATGGAGACGATCGGATCAACTTAATTCCCATGTCGTCGCAGAACTTTCTGAACTCTTTAGAAATGAAGACCGAACCTCCATCGGTCGTGATAGTCTGGGGAATCCCGAATCTATGAATGACATGTTCTTTAACGAAATTGATAACATCTTTCGACGCCACTGACTTCATAGGGACGGCCTCCACCCATTTAGTAAAATAATCTGTAATGGCCAAAATCCACTCGTGGCCTTTGCTCGATGGAGGATTGATTTTGCCGATCATATCCATGCCCCAACCTCGAAATGGCCAAGGCTTGATGATGGGGTTCATTGCTGATGCGGGCACCATCTGAATTTTCCCAAACATCTGACACGCTTGACACCCTTTATAGTACCTAAAGCAGTCCTCAAGCATGGTGGGCCAGTAAAACCCTGATCGCCTGATCAGCCATTTCATCTTACGAGCCGATTGGTGAGTTCCACAGGTGCCTTCGTGTACCTCGTGTAAGAGCCGATTTGACTCGGCTGGTCCCAGACATTTGAGAAGTAACCCTTCCAAAGTCCTGTAGAACATGTCATCTCCCGTAAGGACATACTTCATGGCCTTGTACCTTATCCGTTTAGGTGCCCCCCGAGCCGGATCTTTCAAGTAATTGAAGATATCGGCTCTCCAGTCATCCGTTTCCAGGAACTGTACCTGGACATCGGCTCCATCTGCTACGTCCTTGTAGCCTGATGCCATCTGTGCGAGATCGTTGGCCTCGGTATTTTGCGACCTTGGGATCCAATGTGAAGTTTATGTACCTAAATTGTGCCATCAACTCACGGCATTGCATCCATAATGGGAAGAGCGACTCGCTCTCACACTTGTAGTCCTCCGTGAGTTGGGAAATCACCAATTTAGAGTCTCCAAAAAGTTCCACTGCTTCTGCCCCAGCTTCTATGAGCAACTCCATTCCCTTGCGTATTGCTTCATACTCGGCGATGTTGTTGGTGCAAGGGGTAGATAGCCTGATGGAGAAGGAGTATGTTGCCCCCCGGGGCGACACGAGTAGAATACCGATGCCGCAACCATCATCACAAGCCGATCCATCGAAAAACATGGTCCATGCACGTACAGATAGTGCTGCTATATCAGTGTTGATTCGCTCAGCAATAAGATCGGCTAATGCTTGTCCCTTGACTGCTTTCGCGGGCTGATACCGGAGATCAAATTCCGATAATGCAAACATCCACTTACCGAGTCGGCCTTTCAGCACAGGAGCCGACAACATATGTTTGATGACATCTGACTTGCATATGATGACAATTTCTGCTGACAGCAAGATGTGATGAAGCTTGGTGCAGGTAAAGAATAGGCAGAGGCACAACTTCTCGATCTCAGGGTACCTAGTCTCTGCATCCAGCATCCTTCTGCTAAGGTAGAATGTAACTCTCTCCAGACCATCATAAAGTTGCACCACCACTGATGCGATGGAAGTGTCAGCTACTGATAAGTAAATATAGAATGGCCTGTCTTGCTGGGGAGGAACCAACACAGGTGGCTTCGTCAGATATTCTTTAATCTCGTCAAACGCTCATTTGTTGCTCGCCCCAAGCGAAACTCGTCATCAGATTTAATTTTCACCAGTCCCATGAACGGCTCGATTCGTCCTGATAGATTGGAGATGAATCTTCGGACGAAGTTGATTTTGCCGATGAGACATTGGAGTTCCTTCTTCGTGGTAGGTGGCTGCATGGTTCGCACTGCCTCCTGACTTTTCAGGCCGATCTCAATTCCACGTTCATGAACCAAGAAACCCAAGAACTGACCGGCCGTTACACCAAAAGCACACTTCTTTGGATTCATTCTTAGCCCGAATTTTCTGGTTCAGTCCAGGATGCGTCGCAAATCCTCCAAGTGTCCTTCTAATGAAACAGACTTGACCACCACGTCATCGATGTAAATCTCCACCAACTTGCCGATCAGATCATGAAAGATGTAATTCATGGCTCTTTGGTACGTTGCGCCGGCATTCTTCAGTCCAAAAGTCATGACTACATATTCAAACAAGCCCACAGAACCTGGTACTCTGAATGCAGTCTTGTGTATATCTTCTGGAGCCATGAAAATTTGATTATAGCCGGCATTGCCATCCATGAAACTTAAAACCTTGTGACCAGCAGCTGCATTGATCAATGTCTCTGCTACCGGCATGGGATATTCATCCTTTGGAGTGGCTCTATTGAGATCTCGAAAATCTATGGTGACGCGCCATCGGCCGTCCTTTTTCTGCATAGGTACGATACTAGAAATCCACTCAGCATACCTGCATGGCCTGATGAACCCGGCGGTCAACATTTTCTCGATCTCTTTCTTGACTTCTTCTAAAATGTCGGCCTTCATCTGTCGTGCTCGCTGCTGGAACGGCCGAAATCCTTTCTTGAGAGGGAGCCGATGCTCAATGATGCTCCTGTCTAACCCAGGCATCTCTGTGTAATCCCATGCAAAGCAATCTGGGTATTCTTTCAACAGAGCTATCATCAGGCTCCTCAGATGCGGGTCTAACTTTTTGCTGATAAAAGTTGGTCTTGGCTTATCCCCAGGACCAATGTCAACCTCTTCTAGCTCATCAGCCGATGTAAACCCATACCCTAGCTTTCCGTTGCCTGCTAGATCGATGCTGAACACAGGCAAAACGTATGGCGAGGATAATATGGGCCGATTGCTGGAATCGGCCCCCATTTTGATTGCATTGCTCAATGAAGGTTTACAACTTGTTCGTGCTCTACTACGGGAGGGAGTCTCCCTACTACGACTACGTGACATGCTTGAGGTGAGATCATTGCTTTTTATTTTTTGTGGCCGATCGTAGGGATTGGCCTTGCCACGTACGTCCATTGACTTTGCTCTTGCTACTCTGTCAGGCCGGTGGATAAGACCAGCCTCACCCCGTTTTTTGTAGCTTCGATGCACTCACAGCCGTCCAAACTGACTCCAGAGAGCGGCTCTTGGTCTTCCGCATCCCAAATATTCATGCCAGCTATTGAGACCTCGACTAAGTCATATGCATGGACGACCTCCACTTCATCTCCATCCCACTGTATCAGGCATTGGTGCATTGTGGATGGAATGCAGCAGTTGGCGTGGATCCAATCCCTCCCTAGCAGGATAGCGTATGTGCTTTTGTTGTCAACGATGAAGAACGACGTAGGGATGGTTTTTCGGCCCACGGTTAGATCCACGTTCAGAACGCCTTGCGTTTCTGATGCTTGGCCGTTGAAGTCGCTTAACGTGACGTTGGTTTTGATCAGATCTGCGCTAGAACGTCCCAAACGTCGTAGCATGGAGTATGGCATGATATTGACTGCTGCTCCCGTGTCGACCAACATCTTGTTGACAGGGTGCCCGTTGATATAACCCCTTACGTATAGGGCCTTCAGATGTTTGTAGCTCTTCTCTCGTGGCTTTTCAAAGATAACTGGCCGTGGGCCGCAGTCAAACTGTGCTACAGGTGCTTCTTCTGTTCTTGGAGCACAAAACTCCGACGGAAGTATGAACACCATGTTTGTGCCAGCCGATGTCTTCTCATCGGCTTTCACTTGTTTGGGGCGCCATTCTTTCTTTTGTGGATGACTCTCCTCGTCCAAAGTTTGCTGAATTTTCACGGCCAGATCGGGCCGTGCTTTCCTCAACGTGTGCAGGTATTGCCTCTCGGCTTCCTCCAAGCTACGTAGTCGCTGAACCCTACGCTTTTGAGAGTGACTGAGTCCATCAGGGCACCACCTTGGCCGGTGGTATCTATCTTCTTCTTCTTCTTCTTCTTCTTCTTCTTCTTCTTCATCTTCTAACTCCTCGAGATCTTCCACCCGAGAGGACTCAGCTTGCTTGTTCCGAGATGGGAGAGGCCCTAGACGTTTGAACACTGACACATCACCTGTGTCCTTCTTCTTCTGTCTACATTCCGGGCAGTTGTCGATTGTAGGCAATCGGCTCATTCCTGAATCCCAGCAATGCTTAAAGAAAGGACAATCCCAGTGTCTGTCCATGTCCTCCTGCTCTCTTGACTTTCCCTTAGCGCGGCGCTCATATCTTTCGTCGTCTCTATCATACCGACGATATTTTCTGTTGTCTACACTAGACCGACGATCTCTTTCGTCGTCTACGTCGTATCGCCGGCGTCGGTCGTACTGACGCTCATACTTGTTAAGGAGATGCTCGGAGAGTGGTCGTTGGTACCGCACGTTTCTCACTTGCTCCTCTGTGATGTACCGTCTGTCATCATATCGGGGCCGGTCGCGTGGGCCGGCCTCCTCCTTTTCCTTGCCACGAGAGCGACTGCTCTCTTCTTTGTCCCTACCAGGGTGGTATACAGGCCCTGCCATGTTAACACTGAACGAGAAATCTGGCTGGTGCCTCACGGAGTGATTGCACTCTACCATGTTGACGGCAGGAAATAGTTGCGTGTCCACTTTCATGGCATACTGACCGAAAATCAGACGGCCTTGTTCTATCGCCATTTGGATCTGCTGACGTAACACTTTGCAGTCGTTGGTGATTTGGGTGAACGAGTTATGCCACTTGCAGTACGGTCTTCCGTTCAGCTCTTGCACCGTAGGGATTTTATGGCCTTCGGGTAACTTCAGCTGTTTCTCCTTAAGCAGTAAATCAAAAATCTGCTCAGCTTTGCTTACGTCGAAGTCAAACCCTTTTGCAGGACCTTGTTGTTTCACCCATTTGCAGGACACGGGGTTTGCCCCCCGAGCCCATTCAGCCACAGCTACTTCCTGGTCGTCTGCAGAGTCTACAACTTCTTCTGTCTCGATTAGGCCTATCGGGCGTTTGAACTTGTCTTGGTACAGCTCTGGGTGACGCTGCTCATACAATGTTAATTTCTGAGCCATGTGCGCCAGTGAACTGTATTCTACTTGGGAAGCCATATCCTTGATTGGCGCCGCGAGGCCCAACACTGCCAGATCGACTGCTTCTTTCTCATTCAAACGGGCCGAATAACATCGGTTCCTGACAGTCCTGAAACGCTGAATGTATTCCGACACCGTTTCTCCACGCTTTTGTCGCACTTGCGCCAGATCGGCAATGCCAGCCTCGGTAGCTTCTGAGTGATATTGCATGTGAAACTGTTCTTCCAGCTGCTTCCACGTCCGGACTGAGTCTGGTGGCAACGAGGTGTACCACCCAAAAGCTGGCCCTGTGAGAGACTGCGCAAAAAACCTCACACGTAACGGGTCTGATGCTGAATCATGCCCAACTGGGCCAAATATCGGCTCACATGCTCAATTGAACTAGAGCCTTCTGTTCCACTAAACTTTGAGAACTCGGGGAGCCGATACTTGGGTGGCAGTGGAATCAAATCATATTCGTTGGGGTACGGCTTGGAATAGCCGATTGCCCTCCTTTTTAGCACCATGCCGAACTGATCTCTCAAGATTGCACTGATTTGGTCCACTGTATGAGCTGCAGGGGCCGAGCTTTGATGATTCGTTGCGGTGGCATATTTAGCTAGCCACGCTTGTTTATCGGGATCCGCTCCAGAAATCCCTCCTGCTGTTCCAGAAATCCCTCCTGCTGCAATCTGGTTCATGCGCGCCAAGCTATTGCAGTCCGGCACGTATGTGCACATGTATCCATGCGGGATTTCCTTAGGCGGTTCATGCAGGAACTGGTAGTCACCAGGATCGCCCCCAATCTTGTAGACGACGTACACCGGTGAACCCGGCGGCTCTGGAGCTGCAAGCGAGAACGGTAGCTGGGGTCTGGTCTGGAACGGTATTTCTCCCTGGTGAGTCCCTAGGGTAGGTCCTGACGGAGAGTACTGATGCTTCATGATTTCCTGGACCACGCGAACCGCAACGCGCTCGAAAGCGTTCACCAGGCTCTCAGAATGACGGTGTAGCGAATGAGCACCATGTAATTAACTTCCTGACGCAGAGCTCTGGTGCGTTCTTCTGAAGAGGTAGACAGATCCACTTCATCGAGAGCGCCTTCAGGTGAGAACCCTTTCCACCTAATGCCATGTGTACGGGTCCTCTCGAAAGAGCCGATGAGATCGGCTTCGAAGAGAGCTTTAAGCTCATCATACTTCTTCTTGTGCTCCTCAGACAGTGCTTCGTATGTGACTGGTGCATCCGCCATCTCAGCTGCAGATGCTGACGCAGTTGTTGTAGATGTTGACGCAGTTGATGTAGAACGTCCCACCGGGTGTGCCAGAATGTGTTGCCTGCCAAAACCCACCGGCGAGCAGCGACGAGCAACACGAAGAGCCGGGAGGCTCCCAGGACTGCTGGTGGGCCCTGGTCCCTCGGGCGACGGCCCGCAATGCTCTGGCACACATCCTTGCTGGTGCAAGGGCGTGCCACCTGACCTATACCTGGTCAGGAAGGTGATGGATTGCTTCGATTAATTTCCTCCATGGTAGACACGTAAACATTAAATACGAGCCTCGATCGGCTCTCAGGTTATCCTGTGAATCGACTCAAGGAGCCGATCCACCCATGATTCGTATTGGATCTACGATAACATGGTGGTCCTGCTTGATCAATACTAAGTTAAAACGATCTACGACGATTTAGGGTTTTCACCATATAACCGGAACGTCCTACACGTAGTTGAGTCTGGCAGATACGAAAGATAACAGAAAACCAGCCCTAGAAAAGACCTAAAAACCAACATAGAGTTGATTCCCGGATCATCTCTTTTAGGATCGACTAACCGTACCTTACGCACTACTGGATCATTCAACCCGTTTGCAAGGCCTAACCATATGGATATCAAACTAATCTTTGAAGAACAAGGAACAACCATAACGGATCGAATCTACTAAATAAAGACTAAGCAAGGTGCTGCCCTTACACCTAAACTAGGTGCAAAGGCAGCTAGATATCTAGGGATAGCATAACTAAGCGAATACATCAAGAAAGTATCGATGCTAGCCCTAACACATCTATGATAAGGGTGTTACTCGCCATCAACAAGGCTTCAGTACGAGCAACACATAAACAACGAATAAACAAGATGCTGCTTAGATCGCAAGATGCGATCTAGGCAGCATGGCGCTTACCCGGAAGAAACCCTCGAAACAAGGGGTGGTGATGCGCCTAGATTGGTTTTTTGTGAACGTGATCGTCCTCCTTTCTCAATAACCCTAGGTACATATTTATAGTCCGTGGACTTTCTACTTTTGGAATAACCTAACTTCGTACGAACTAACTCTATCTCTTAATTTTAAATCTACCATAATGTACAGATACACGGGCGATCTAGCCCAGACTCTCGCATGAGGCCGATTCAGAAATATTTCACGTGCATATCCTCTAAGCCCATTTAATCACGGCCCATCTCCTGACTTGGTTAAAATCTGGCGATAACAGAGAGCGATTGCCATTATTTGGTCACTTTGACTATGTAGAAATGACAAGATTTTTAATAATAAATCATCTTCTCTTATGCAGGTTATCTACCGTTGCACAGCTTTTCTCCATTTGTGGTCGCCTTTACAGTGTGTGGTGCATCACTACCTCTTTATGGGGGTGTCTATACGATTGGAGAATGCGCAGAGGGATTTTTTTCAACATGGATGGCAGCGTGAGCTGCGGATTGACCCTCCTTCATCTTAGGCGTGTTTTCTCTTATATTTTGTTCTTCTTGAGATCTTCAGTTGTGGTTGACATTTGTGGATTGGAATGGCTGTGTGCATCCTAGCCTGATTTCAAGTAATAAAACGCGATCATCCAAAAAAAACTTATTAGGTGTGTATCTAGTTCACTTTAGAATATCTAGAATGTCTTACATTTATGAATAGAGGGAGTACGCACCTAAGTTCTAAGGTCCTCTTAAGTCAAAATTATGCTAGTTTGAGATAGTTTTATGGAAAACTATGCTAACATTGAACATCATCCTATATAGTCTAAAAATAAATATTATGACAAACTAAACTGGTGTTTCCAATATTGAAAAATGGTTGCATAAACTAGGTCAAATATAAACTAGTTTAACCCAGGAGAATCATATAACTTCAATTATTGTGAAACAAGTGGAGTATATACATAATAGTAGTTATACACCAAAATCCATAGTACGGATATGTCCTTCTACGACAACAAAATTCACTCGCAGAAACGGTCTCTTATTTTGTTGAAAATTACGGTGTTCCCTGAGTGGAAACACGTGTCCACAGGCAAAGCGGCGATTTTTTTGACAATCGAGCAAAAACTGATAGGACTTATTTATGCCGAAAAAATGGGTGGCGCGGGTGGGAGTGATGAGACCTAGGGTCTAGGTGTCGAGGGTACTCCTCGCCAATGCCCTCCGATAGGGGCTTAGGGTTGATGGAATCCTGTAGGCTGACACGAGACATCGGTTCACAGACAAACGGGGAGAGCGATTTACCCAGGTTCGGGGCCCTCGATGAGGTAAAACCCTTACGTCCTGCCTGTCTGTTCTTTGATTATGAGAACAATGGGTTACAATGGGGTGCCGAATGATTCGGCTGAGATCTAGGCGAGATTGCTGTTGCTAGGGTTACCTAGCTCTAAGCTTTTCCTGGCTAAGATTGCTAAGATTGTTCGTGTCCTCCGGCAGCCCCTCTCCTGGCCTTTATATAGGAGGCCAGGTCTCAAGAGGTCTAACCGAATACGACTAGATTTACAATAGTTTAGATCCAATCTTTCCTTGTTTGTTCGCTTCCTTGTCTTGCCCGTCAAGGAATCTTCTGGTGCACCGACCTAGTGGCCCATCTAGCCTTCGGGTGTCTTCATGGGCCTCCAGTTGGTCAATACAGGATAGGGCAACGTCGGTTACTCGAAGGGTAATGCCCACGTCAGTAGCCCCCGAGTGTCTAGCCGAAGATAGTTCGGGTAGAGACTAATGCATGTCCTCTCATGATATTCTTCATTATTCTTGTTCATCTTGATTTTGCTCCACCTTCTTTTTATCGGGTGCGTGTCAACGCTCCCGATGGGAGTAGCCCCCGAGTCTAGGTACGGATGCTTGCAATCCGTGCATAGACTCAAGTTGTACTACTCGAATACTTTCCTCTGCCGAGTTTTTTCGCAAGTCTTCGTAGGCCATCCGATACATTTTCTTTACGCAAAGGATAATGAGTAACGTGCCCAACTTTTGTTGGTTAACTGCCTGATGGCAAAACAACGTTACTCTACACAGAATCAAGTCCCCGGGCATGATCCTGGAGTGCAAAAAACTTTTATTGGATGTACATCATGCGCTCCCGATGGGAGTGTCTAGGTGTAATCGCTTGTAATCGAGAGCAGACTCAGTCCTTTTTCCTTCGACTGCTTATTCTGTCGAGTCTTCCTTTTTATCGGGTGCGCGTCAGCGCTCCCGATGGGAGTAGCCCCCGAGTCCAGGTTCGGATGCTTGCAATCCGTGCGTGGACTCATCAACTTTTCATATTTCCTTCGAGTGCTTCTAGTTTTTTTTTATATATGACGTCATGGTTGTGGGCCGATTGACGGGATTTGACTTGACGTGTAACTGCCGTGGGCCAATTGATAGGACTTGACCTGACGGGCCCACCCTAGCTCTGCGCAGGCAGTTTTTAGGTCTTGATTAGTGCACGCGCGGCGATCGAGGCGTCTCCTCATTTTTCGCGCGACGTGGGAATAATGGGCCGCCGGTTCCACTCCTTCTTCTAGCGCCACGTGTACAGTCAGATCTGCTTCTCTCCCCACGATGCTTTGTGGAGTTATGGCCACGTCTGTGCTCAAATTCTTTCGGGATAAATAGGAAGCCTCCTTTCTTTTTTACCTTTTACCCCGTTCACTGCTCATCTTCTCCTTCAAGCCTCCTGTTCCTCTGCCTCTTCATCAGAAGCTTCGTTCGCCATGGGCAAAAGGAAGAGTGGCAGCACATCGGAGGCAGCCAAAGTTAGCCGCGACTGGAGCGCCTCTGCCATTACCAACCGCGACATCAACAAACTTCGCGCCCTCGGTTTCATCTCCGCATCTGAGGATGACATTCGTCTCCCAGGTCAGGTTTCTCGCCCAAGCCCCCCAAAGGGCTTCACCGTCATGTTTGTCGCTTTTCTGTTTCGTGGCCTCTCTCTTCCAGCGCACGAGTTCCTTTGCTCCCTCCTTTTCTTCTACGGGATTCAGCTCTGGCAGTTGACCCCAAATTCCATCCTCCACCTTTCCATTTTTATCACTGTCTGCGAAGCCTTCCTCGGCATTGAGCCTCACTGGGGCCTTTGGAGGAAGATCTTCTATGTGAAGCGTCATAACGATAGCAACGCCCCCCCCCCCCCGTTGTCGGCGGCGTTGGCTTCGTTGTTAGGAAGGAGGTCGACTACTTCGACTATCCGATGAAGGAGTCCGTCCAGGGCTGGCGCAACAAGTGGTTCTATCTTCGGGACCCTGTTGTTCCTGGGCGGCGTTCAAATCTCCCTCTTTTTGACGATGTCTTGGTGGCTCACAAGAAGAAGTCTTGGAACAACGCCCTTTCTCCCGAAGAAAAAGCGACAACCGATGAGCTATTCAAGCAAATTGTCACTTTGAAGAATTCAGGAGGCATGACGATGCGTGGTACTGAAGTAGTTTCAGTGTTCCTGCAACGTCGAGTACAGCCGCTGATGTCTCGCCCTCACCAGTTGTGGCTTTTCACTGGCAAGAACGACAAGTCGAGGATCAACTCTGCCGACCTATCGGCAGATGAGCTCCAGAACGAAGTTCGTCGCCTAACATGCCTCAGCACCAAGGACACCATTGTCTTGACATCGGCGTGCCCTCCTTATGATTCCAAGCATCCTCCGTCCGAGGTAACCTTATCGTTCTTCGTTTACTGTCATTACTTCTTCTTTCTGTTTGTGCCTTACACGTTTTCTATCCTTCTGCAGGTTCCTGCTGTCGCCCAATGTTATCCTCCCTCACCCAAGAGCGGAGTGGTACTAGAGGATGACGATGACGATTCTGAGGGAACCGAGGATGCTCAGCACGCCCTTGAGGACAGCGATGTCCAAGAGGAGGAAACTGCTGAAGATGACGCCTTTCTCACGAGCAGACGTCGCAAGCAGGTACATGATGATCTTATCACTTCGGCTGAATCAAGTCCTAAAGGAGGAGATAATGATGCCGATGAAGCTGCTTCGCCTCCTCCTGCTAAGAAGGGTTCAACGAATTTCTTTGTGGACGAAGATGATCTGGACCTATGAGCATTTATACTCTTGTTACTTTTATTTCTTGTCACCTTGTATGCTAACTGCACGCTGTACTTAAACAGCTCTGCCGATGACGATGACGATGTTCCTCTCGCAAAGAGGGCTAAACTAGCTTCTGAGAGAGCGGCATCGGCTAAGGAATCGAACCCTTCTCCTGCCAAGTCGACACCTCCATCCCGAACGGGTGTAGAGAAGGTCCCATTATCAAGAGTTATTCCTCCTGATGATGCTCCCACCCCGCCGGCTGGCCGCGATCACGTAAGTACTTAATCTGTCTGGCTTTGCTGAATTTCCATCACCTGACTCCTCTTGATTTTCCCTGGCTGCAGCCAATTTACGCTACAGTCGATGCTGTGGCGGATTTTGCTGAACAATTTACTCGCCTAGAGGCCGAAAACGCCCAACTTCGGAAGACCGTCAAGTCTTCGGCTGATCAAGCAGTCGAAGCTAACAGGATCGCTGCCGATGCCAAGAGTGAAAACGCCTTGTTGAAGGAGGAGGTAAAGAGGCTGAAGCGTCAAATGAAGGATTATCAGGATGCCAGGCGTGCAGCGGCGGCTGCAATTGACGAGAAGGAAGGTGTCCTCCGCGAATCCATCAAGGATTTACTGGGTAAAAATTCTTATGGTGTTCCGCTCCTTTCTTGAAGCTTTCTCCATTGATTACTGATACATCTCTTTTCCAGAGGCCGCCAATTTAACTGTCAGCCGACGCCATCAGCTTCGGGAGGATTCCACAGCCGACGCTTTGTCGCTTGCTGCTGAGTCGAACGTCCAGATTCTCAGGTTACTGCAGAAGTCCAAGGGAGCTCTGTCGAAGTTATACTCGATGATCTTCCCAAAGGCGAAGCTGGACAAGACTCTCGACGAAATGGCGGAAGCTTTCCTTGTTGACCCTTCCGAGCCTGTAGAGGTACTGAAACGTCGCAGCCGCTTGATGGGTGCAGTTCTTACTTTCCAGTTGCTTATGGGCCACGGGATGAGGTCGGAATTGGAAGAGTTCTCTAAGGCGCTGCCTACTGATGATGAAAATCATCTAGTCAACCTTGAGCCTTACAAGAGATCAGCAATAACTTGCGCCAACCGGCTTCTGAAGTTTGTGGATGAAGCACAAGCCGAGCCTATCCCTGAGTCAGCCCCTGGTTCAACGTCGGCGAATCCTTGAACCATTATTTACTTTGTTGTACATAAGATTACCGCAACTCTTTTTAAACTCGGCTCTGTTGCCAAACATCCTTTTGCATGTATGATGTGCACTCGATACTCCCGATGGGAGTTTTTATATTAATGCTTGGTCTGAACTGAGGACGTACTGCAGATTCCTTCGTCTTCTTCCCGTGCCGAGCTTTTTTCAAATTCTTCGGGAAATGACGAGTCAGGCCTTGTTCGTCAGTTACGTGACCAGGTGTCTAGTCTGAATAAAGACATTACTTCTCTTCGTGCAATGGCTGCCTTGGTGAAGAAGAAGGGAGAAATAGCGACTGCTGTCGAACAGTACGCTCTCAATGGTCTTCGTGTTGCTTCCGAAAGCCTAGGCTGTGAGTGTTTAGTCTATCTTCTAATTCCGGGTATAGCTTGAATGTTCTAACATTCGTTCCTTTTCCAGTCGTAGCTTCGGATGCAGCTGAAGAGGACAGGAAGATTCATGAAGAGGTTGAGGCGATGACCGACGTTGCGCACCCAACGCATGGCTTATGGCTGCATCGTCCGAAGGCCGTCATCATGGCAAAGTTTAAGTACCGGGTGATGAAGGCGCATTACTATTTTGATAAATACTATGCCCTTCTTACGATGGTTTGGCACACCTTGTTTCCTCTGGATCAGGCACCCGAAACCTTGTCTGGTTTGTTCACCCGATTTAAGTCTCCCGAGAGGATTCGGCTGCTGGTGCGGAAAGAGCTTCTAGCTGGTGCTGAGCTTGCCTTTGCTTCAATATTGGCATGTCATCCTTCTTTGGATTTAAGAGCCGTGGCAAACACTGAAAGAGATTTAGGCCAATATTATGACGTTGCTCGAGGTCCTGCTCACACCATTGTTTCTCGGATGGAGTCATGCCTCGAAAAGGAACTGAAGGCCCATTGGGACCGGGGATCCCGATTATAAATGGAATAACCTTGTATTCACATAAGATTGTTTACTGCATACGCTGTACGCTTATGTTATTTTGATTTGATATTTTGTTGTCGAGTGTGGCTGAGTGATCAGTTCAACCTGCTTACTCGACGACTTCGTTGTATTTTATGCAATGTTATTGCGAAGTTGATATGTAATTTATGCAAAAGTTCGGCTTCGTCACACGGTGCACCGGTTTGAGCCTTATCTTAATGTAACCATCGACTGCAGCACTCGCGTATTTTTCGAGGCTTGGATTGGTTGTTTTTATGTGTCATTAATCTTAGCTCTCGCTGAGAGTATTTGATTAATGTCATCGTGTGGGCCAGCGCTCCTGATGGGAGTTAAAGCCGATGGAAAAAGGTTCTGAACGTTACGTTCGGGTGCCAAAGCCTGAAGCAAGAAAAAAGGGTAACAGAAATCTGGTTAGATCTTTATTCATAATGTAAGGCAACCTTGTAGGCCTTTAAATGAAAACAATCGTATCCTATGTATAAAACCGTCGCAATTGCGCGATGTTCCATGGATTCTCGACATCTTTTCCTGAGGCTGGACTTTTGAGCCGATAAGCGCCTCCTGGTATCACTTCGGTGATGATGTATGGTCCTTCCCATGGAGATTCTAGCTTCAAAGGTCTTTTTTGCTTCAACCGAAGTACCATATCTCCAACACTGAAACTTCGACTGCGTATCCACCGACTGTGATAATTTCTCAGTGCTTGCTGGTAGACCGTTGTTCTTGCCAAGGCGATATCTCGTACTTCGTCAAGGAGATCGAAAGCATCTTGTAGCGCGATATTGGAGGAGGACTCTTTATACGCCGTTACTCGAGGCGCTTCAAATCGGACGTCGGCTGGTAGAACTGCTTCGGCTCCGTACACCAAGAAGAATGGAGTGTATTGAGTCGACCTGTTGGGGGTGGTACGCAAACTCCATAGCACAGATGGTAATTCTTCAACCCAGGCTCCGGCTGCACCTTTAAGGCGTTTCTTTAAACCGTCCCCTATTAAACCGTTGATCCTTTCCACCTGGCCATTGGTCTGGGGGTGAGAGACTGATGCAAACTTCAATTTTATTCCTCCATCATCACAAAATTTCCTGAACTCCTCGGAATCAAAATTGGAACCGTTGTCTGTGACGATGCTGTGGGGCATACCGAATCGACAGGTTATTCCTTTGAAGAATTGAACCGCCGTTTCAGCTTTTTGGTTGCGCACTGGTACTGCCTCGATCCACTTAGTGAATTTGTCGACTGCAACCAGTAAGTACGTGTGTCCTCCGGGTGACGATCTTGGCAACGGTCCAACTTGGTCGAGTCCCCATTGAGCGAACGGCCATGCCAAGGGTATTGTCATTAAATTCGTTGCAGGAGCGTGTGGTTTCGACGAGAAACGTTGGCACGCATCGCACTTCATGACTAGATCCCTGGCATCCGATGCTGCTGTTGGCCAGTAAAATCCTGCCCTAAAGGCCTTCGCCACAAGGGCTCTGCGTCCTGCATGATGCCCACAGGTTCCTTCATGTATCTCGCGCAACAATGCCTTTCCATCGTTGATGGCGATGCACCTTTGGAAGATTCCTGAGATGCTACGCTTGTAAAGCTCACCGTTTATCACCGTGAAAGCCTTTGATTGTCTGATGATTCGCTTAGCTTCCACAGGGTCTTCCGGCAGCTCTTGCTTTGACAGGTACGCTAGTAATGGTTTGGTCCATAATGGCTCGAGGAGGAGAACTTGTTCGGTTGGGAGGCCTGGAGGTTCTTCAGTCGAAGGCTTTTGCAATGAGCTTTTCTCTTCAGCCGATGGTTTTGCAGATGGCTTTTCTTTGATTGATCTTTGGGCGATCACTTCGTAAAAAACTCCATCTGGGATGGGGGAGCATGTGGACCCGATATTTTCCAAAGTGTCGGCTTCCTCGTTACTGGCTCTGCCGATGTGCTTAAGCTCGCATCCTTCGAATTTAGCCTCCATGTTCTGATACAGCTGCCGATAAGCAACCATGTTGTCACTGACTGCATCGCACAGGTTCATTGACTGCTGGACCACCAGTTCGAATCTCCGTAGATCTCTAGGCGCGTTGCGCCACATGCCTTCGCCATTTTCATTCCGTGCAGCAGTGCTTCGTATTCTGCTTCGTTGTTTGTTGGCAGGGAGAAATTCATACGTAGTATATACTTCATCTTATCTCCCTGTGGTGATATCAGTACCACTCCTGCCCCTGCTCCTGTACTTCGTTTTGACCCATCAAAGTACATTACCCACGACCCCGACATGTCGGGTGTTGCTGGTGTCTGTGATTGGATCCAATCTGCCACAAAATCTGGGAGGATTTGGGATTTTACCGCCGTTCGGTTGACATAAGTTATGTCGTGTGGCGCTAACTCGATGGCCCATTGAGACACTCGACCTGTGGCTTCTGGATTGGTCATTATGCTCTTCAGGGGTGCTTCACTCACAACTTTGATCGGGTGCTCCGTGAAGTAGTGCCTCAGCTTGCGAGCCGACCTCCATACTGCATATGTCAACTTCTGGTGATGAGGATACCTCTGTCTTGCGGGGGTAAGTACTTCACTGAGGTAGTAAACAGGCCTCTGCACACCATGAACTCTTCCTGCTTCTTCTCGTTCGACAACCAAAACGCTACTGAAGACTTGAGCTATAGCGGCTATGTACATCAGCAGTGTCTCCTTTTCGCGCGGAGTCACGAGCACCGGGGAGGTCGATAGGATTTTCTTCAAGTTGTCGAAGGAGTCTTGTGCTTCCTTTGTCCACTCAAACTTTTCTGACTTTTTCATCAAGTTGTAGAAGGGCAAAGCTTTCTCCCCTAGCTTCGCGATGAACCTGCTAAGCGCTGCTAATCGGCCTGCCAACTGCTGCACTTGGTGCAGATTCTTTGGCGGCTCCATATCGAGAATAGCTTTGATCTTCAAGGGATTAGCCTCGATTCCTCTGGCTGATATGAAGTACCCGAGTACTTGTCCTCCAGGCACCCCGAAGAAACATTTCTTCGGATTCAACTTAATTATGTATCTGTCCAGATTGTCAAAGGTCTCCCGCAAGTCATCGATGAGCGTGGCTGCGTGCTTTGTTTTCACCACGATATCGTCGATGTAGACTTCAATGTTCCTTCCAATCTGCTCCGCGAGGCAGGCTTGCATGCAGCGTTGGTAGGTAGCTCCTGCATTTTTTAACCCAAAGGTCATGACGTTGTAACAGAAAACGCCGTGTGGAGTGATGAATGCGGTTAGCTCCTGGTCCTCCTTCTTCAGTTTGATCTGGTTGTACCCGGAGTACGCATCGAGGAAAGAGAGACGATCGCACCCGGCTGTAGAGTTGACTATCTGATCTATTCGAGGCAGTGGAAAATGATCTTTCGGGCAATGCTTGTTGAGGCTAGTGTAATCGATGCACATGCGGAGGGCGGTTGTGTCCTTCTTTGGCACCATGACTGGATTAGCCACCCATTCGGATTCCTTAAGCTCTCGGATAAATCCCGCCTTGCGGAGTCGATTAACTTCTTCGCCGATTGCTCTTCTTTTAGGTTCGGAGAATCGCCGCATCGACTGCTGTACTGGCTTGGCCGTCGGGTCAACATTTAGGGCGTGCTCAGCGAGTTCCCTGGAGATACCTGGCATGTCGGATGGCTCCCATGCAAATATCTCCCAGCGCTCACGGAGGAACTCGATGAGCGCGCTTTCCTATGCGACATCTAGGTCAGCCGAGGTGTTGACTGTTTTCTTCGGATCAGTAGGGTGCACCTGCAGTTTCTTGGTTTCCTTCGCAGTATCGAACTCATCGGATCTTGCGTTTCGATTGTCGGCTGGTGGCTGTGTGTGATCTGTAATGGCGTCGATCGCGTTGAGTTCTTCCTTGGCTCCAAACTTTAAGGCGATCTTCTGAAATTCCATGTCGCAGTTGTCTGACTGAGCGAAGCTGCCGTGAATGGTTATTGGGGTCCCGTTGTTGCCTGGCATCTTTAGTTTCAGGTATGCATAATGAGGCACGGCCATGAATTTGGCAAACGCAGGTCTGCCGAGGATGGCGTGGTACTGGGATTCCCAGTCGACTACCTCGAACTCAATCCTTTCTTTCCTGAAATTACTGGGCGTGCCGAAGACTACGTCCAATGATGTTTTACCCAGCGAGTAGGCGGGTCGAGTCGATATAATGCCGTGGAACCCTGTGTCGGATTCTTTTAGCATGTCGACTGTTAAACCCATTGCCCTCATTGTGCTGGCGAATAACAGGTTCAAGCCGCTTCCACCGTCCATAAATACTTTGCCCATATTGTATCCTCCAATCTGTGCTTCCAGAACAAGGGCCGCGTGACCGGGCCTTGGGACGGCCTTCGGGTGGTCCGCCCTGCTGAAGGTGATGCTCTGATCTGACCAATCGATAAAATCCGGCGTATCAACCATGGCAACTTCCGCGTATTTTACTTCTCGGGAGAACTTTTTGATTTCTCTTTTCGAAAAGCTGGTTTTGTGGATCATGTTGATCTGTCCACGCAGTGCTGGGAATGCCTCGACTGGTTCATATTCGTCTTTTTCCATTGGCTCGTATGGTTCTGGTACATATGGCTCTAGCTGATGACCATAGGACCTCGCTTTCTCTTCCATTATGCGAACTCTTGATGTGGCTTCAGCTCTAAGATCGTCGCAGAACTGCCAAATCTCTAAGAAGTGTCTGCAGTTCCTTAACAGATGGCTGGACTTCTCCCGACCATCCTTAGGATCAAAATAAGAGTGGAGATAGCACGGCGCTTCAAGTTGCTCTGTAGCTGAGAGGTGTGGAGAACGGGTGCGTCCTCTGATTGATGACATGTCATAGCATCGAGAGTGGACTACTGTTCTGCCTTCCTCTTCACGGTGCGAACTCCTTCGTCTCTTTCTTTGTCCAGCCGCGGCGTCGAGATTTTCCCGGTTGCTCTCTCATATGCTCCTGGGCGAAGCCTTTAGGGTTGCTGCTGAAGGGACACCCTCCTGAGGCTCAGCCTTTGAGTGGGACGCGCCGGCCCCGGGGAGGCGGAGAAAACCTCCGGAGTCGACGACGAAGTGGACGCCACCGAAAACAGCTTCCGTGTTGCGAGATGATGCCATAAAGTTCGGGTGAAGCTCTTCGCGGTGCGGCACAAATTCGAAGGATCCGCAGCGGATCGGGTCTCTTGACTTTGCTGGCGTCGGTGACTCGAGTAAGAACGCCGCGGACGTAACTGGTGCTGCCGATGACCTGCCTTGTGCCGAGAGATTTCCCACAGACGGCGCCAATTGTCGAGGGTACTCCTCGCCAATGCCCTCCGATAGGGGCTTAGGGTTGATGGAATCCTGTAGGCTGACACGAGACATCGGTTCACAGACAAGCGGGGAGAGTGATTTACCCAGGTTCGGGGCCCTCGATGAGGTAAAACCCTTACGTCCTGCCTGTCTGTTCTTTGATTATGAGAACAATGGGTTACAATGGGGTGCCGAATAGTTCGGCTGAGATCTAGGCAAGATTGCTGTTGCTAGGGTTACCTAGCTCTAAGCTTTTCCTGGCTAAGATTGCTAAGATTGTTCGTGTCCTCCGGCAGCCCCTCTCCTGGCCTTTATATAGGAGGCCAGGTCTCAAGAGGTCTAACCGAATACGACTAGATTTACAATAGTTTAGATCCAATCTTTCCTTGTTTGTTCGCTTCCTTGTCTTGCCCGTCAAGGAATCTTCTGGTGCACCGACCTAGTGGCCCATCTAGCCTTCGGGTGTCTTCATGGGCCTCCAGTTGGTCAATACAGGATAGGGCAACGTCGGTTACTCGAAGGGTAATGCCCACGTCACTAGGATCAAGGTGGGGAATGAGGGTATGGGGGGAAGGACGAAGAACACAAGATCCAAAAGCAAAACACACTCACACACCCAATACAAACCAAATTAACTCCATTAGTTGGTTAGACTAAGCTAATAGAGTCAATCCATGGAGTGACCCAAGGGTAGAATCCATGGATTGAAAGATTCGTGTGGGAACCAACTCTAAAACATGAGTGAAAGAGTGGACGCACTAGAATCACACATGAAGAGAGATGGATCCACAAGAGTAGCCTTGATACATAGGATGTGATGGTCCTAGTAGTAGATGATGAGACAAAGCTCAAACATAAACTCAAATCCTAGTATAACCCTAGATTTGGCCGGACCAGCAGTATATATAGTACGAAGGGGAAAATAGGTAAATTACAAGGCATATTTGTAGTTGGGAACACATGATTCGATGAGTTCCGGTAATAAAACCGGCACAGCCGGGCTGTGCGCCGGAATGGCTCAAGCGTTCCGACGAGAGGACCAGTGGGGGTTCCAGTTTACCGGAATGCGTTATTGTAAGCATTTCCGGCGAAACCGGTCTGGTTCCGACGGACCGGTTCTCTTCCGGCGCAGGGTTCGGTGCTGTCGGTTTGCTCCAGCTTCTCTTTTCCTCGTTCTTCCCCTCCCTTGATGGCTTGGCTTCCTTGGGTGTCTTCCTATGAGATGTACCTGATTACACATAAGGCATTTTGATGAGGTAGCAAGCCATTCAAAGGGAGGTTAGGATCAAGCATGTTAAGGAGCGAGTTCACCTCTTGTTGAAGTGCTTTGGTGCGTGCTCGCATCATCGGTCCACTCGGCGGATTACTTGGCATTGGTGGTGTCGTCCTTAGGCGGGGCTACATCATGTCCCCACCCCCGGGAAAGAGTCGTCCTCGACTCTAGTTCCTCCTCATTTCCATGATAGGGTGAGAGATCCGAGATGTTGAATATGTTGCTCACCAAATACTTTGACGTGGGTATGTCGATGACATAGGTGTTGTTGTTGATGCGCTTGAGCACCTTGAAGGGACCATCTCCTCTTGGCTTTAACTTGGAGTTGCGTTCATGTGGGAATCTCTCCTTCCCGAGGTGTATCTAAATGAGGTCGCCTTCTTTGAATATCCTTCCTTTCTTCTTGGCGTTGAGTCTAGTAGCTTGGAGAAGTACATGTTCTTGTATGGTGGATTTTGTGTCTTCATGTAGTTTCTTCATGTTGAGGGTACGCTTGTCGAAGTCCATGTTGGGTCTCTCATGAATAGGTAGAGGAAGGATGTCGAGTGCCGTTGAAGGTTCGAAACCATAGACGATCTTGAATGGACTCCTTGATGTTGTTGAGTACTTTGCTCGGTTGTAGACTTCAAGTTCTTCTTCATGAGTGCTCGAAGTATAGTGGAGAAGCTACGGTTGACGACTTCCGTTTACCATCCTTTTGTGGGTGTGAGGACGATGAAAACAAGAGCTTGATTCCGAACTTGGCCATGGTTGATTTCCAAAGATAGATCATGAACTTGACGTCTCTATCGGAGACAATGCTTGCGGACATCCCATGTAGATGAACGGCTTCCCTGAAAAACAACGTAGCAACGTGTGAAGCATCATTGGACTTATTGCATGGTATAAAGTGAGCCATCTTAGAGAAACAATCAACGACAACAAAAATGGAATCATGACCATGTCTAGTTCGTGGTAAGCCTAGTACAAAATCCATGCTAATGTCGGACCAAGGAGCATATGGAATTGGTTAAGGGGTGTAAAGACCATAGGGGTTGGTGGTAGACTTAGCTTGTAGGCGTATGGTGCAACGGTTGCATAGTCGTTCCACGACTCGCTTCATCATGGGCCAATAGTAATGGGTGGAGAACATGGCAAGAGTCTTGTCGCATCCAAAGTGTCCCATAAGTCCACCTCCATGTGACTATTGCAAAAGAAACTTTCAAAGAGAAGACTTGGGTATGCAAATTTTGTTAGCTTTAAACAAGTAAAATCATGCAAATAGAAATCATCAAATCCTTTTTCAATTGAACACTTGGCAAGAATGGTAGCAAAGAATGTGTCGGTGTGGTAAAGTTCCTTTATCTCATCAGGACCCGACACATGAAAATCCAAGCGAGTGAGCAAAAGATTGTTCTTGCGGGAAAGAGCATTCGCGACCACATTGTCCTTTTCCTTTTTGTATTTTATCACATAAGGGAAGTACTCAATAAACTCTACGCATTTAGCATGCCTTTTGTTCAAATTGGTTTGGCTTTTCAAATATTTGAAAGACTCATGATCGGAGTGAATAACAAATTCTTTTGGCCAAATATAATGTTGCCAAAGTTCAAGGACACACACTAATGCATAAAGTTCCTTGTCATATATAGGATAGTTTAGACGAGCAATGTCTAATTTTTTTTCTTTAATATGCCACGGGTTTGCCATCTTGCATAAGTACACCACCAATGCCAAATACACTTGCATCACACTCAATCTCAAAGGTTTTTGCAAAATTTGGTAGAACAAGGAGTGGTGCCTCGGTAAGTCTCTTTTTCAATTCACCAAAAGGGTTTTGTTGGGCCTTTCGCCCTTTCCCCAAACAAACGGAACATTCTTTTTAGTAAGTTCACTCAATGGGCAAGAAATGGTGCTAAACTCTTTCACAAAGCGGCGGTAGGAACCCGCAATGTAATGAAAACTTCGAACTTGGCCAACGGTGGTTGGCGTAGGCCAATTATGAATAACCTCAACTTTTGAAGAATCCACTTCAATGCCATTGGAGGAAACAACGAATCCAAGGGAGATCAACTTGTATTGTGCGAAAGTGCATTTCGGAAGATTGGTGTAGAGTTTCTCATTGCGTAAGATGCATAAGACTTCTCTCACATGTTGAACATGGTCCTCGAGATTTTTGCTATAAATGAAAATATCATCAAATACACAACAACACTCTTTTCAATAAGAGGTCTCAATATGGTTCATAAGACGCATAAATGTTGAAGGAGCATTGGAAAGACCAAATGACATGACACGCCATTCATAGAGACCAAGCTTGGTACTGAATGTCATCTTCCATTCGTCACCAATGGCCATGCGAATTTGGTGATAGCCACAACGCAAATCAACTTTAGGAAATATAGTGGCACCAAACAACTCATCAAGCATGTCATCCAAATACGGAATGGGGTGACGGTAATGGACGATAATGGAATTGATGGGTATACAGTCCATACACATCATTTGTGTGTCGTCCGGTTTGGGCACAAGTGTGGGGCTCCAGACTTACCAGTCTGAAACTCATGTTATGCATACAATTTCATGATCCCAAGATCATTCCATCGTGAATACATAACCGAACTGATACCAGATTACATCATCCATTACAGTAACGAATTAAAGATATTACGGAAATCTTACATCATAGGCCATCAAGGCCGTAGTTCAACAAACAGCAGCGGAAATAACTTGACTTCAACAATGGTGGAACCCAAGTCAGGCCTTTACCCTACATGCGGCTGACTGGGAGAGCATCCTAGTTTGCGTCTTTGGCGTCGTACTCCTCTTCTTCGTAGTACTCCTCTTCAAAGTCTGGCCAAGTAAATAGCCAGGACAACAATGCCAATGAGTAATTTTGAATGTACTCGCAAACCACCTTAGAGACAAAAAAAAAGGATATGCAGTATGGCAGTAGCAAGGATCAGGCACTACACTAGGGCGACAAGGAGAGAGAGGTAGTTCCTCTCGAGAGTATGACATCTTTGTAACTTTGTTGAAAACCTTTTATAAACCATTTTGTTAGCAAACTAATAGGTAAGGATGACCCAACTTTCTTTCTGGCCATCTCGAATGACCATTCCAACAATTCCAGCCTTTCCACTGTACCTCTCAGGTACATTTCCGCCAGTCCCACTGGCATCATTTTCGCGAAACATTTTTGAGAAAACACTTTTATAAACCAAAACTTTCCTCTAATGGCACGTACCGCCATTCCCATGTCCATAACCGTGGATACAACTATTCGAATAGATTTACACTCTGCAGAGGTTGTACACTTTCCCCACAAGATCTGAATAGTCATCGTGTGGGCATCATCCCCGCATAATAACATATGCCACGAAAAGTACCCGATCGAAGTTTTTCGCCTGCTCGCCTTAGACTAAGACATGCCGCCTAGAGTTATACCTCCCAACACCAGAGTCCGAGGGGTCGTTTACCTAGGATTAGAAAATTTCCCGACAAGCTCGATCCTCCAGAATGCCGCGACCAACTGCGGGGCATAATTCAATGGGAGCTCATAGGTTGTACCCCTGCCATCGATACACAATGGAAAGGCGTCCCCAGTTCGTTGGGAAGGCCCCGGTCGATAGGTGTCCATGCTTGGACTACTCCTTACACTTTCAGGACCCAAACTAAGGTGAGACAAACTACTACGCTACACCCCGTCCCACTTAAGGGTAATGTGGTTGTACTGGCTAGGTCCGGTTTCATACTATGGTCACTAAGGTTTTTTGAAAGCCACTTTTCATTTCCATTTGCCTCCAGAAATCTCTTTCATAAGTCTTTTTTATCTTTCATAAAACAACACTTGGCAGGGCTACCCCATTCCATGGTTTTCAAAAAGTAAAACTTCTTTGCTTCAAAACATTTTCACAATCATTTTTCCAGGGCTCCCAACCTATAGTCCATTTTCTCTTTGAAACGAGGCGACAAGGGTGATAAGTTGGTAAAAACCGTATCACTAATAGAGGTGTGATCACTAGGTACCAACGAGGGCTGCACCCTAAAGGTGGATTAACAAAACTTCGGGTGGCTGATGTCTACGGGTGCTTCTATTCTTGTAGACAGTGTTGGGCCTCCAAGAGCAGAGGTTTGCAGAACAGCAGCAAGTTTCCCTTAAGTGGATCACCCAAGGTTTATCGAACTCAGGGGGAAGAGGTCAAAGATATCCCTCTCATGCAACCCTGCAACCACAAAGCAAGAAGTCTCTTGTGTCCCCAACACACCTAATAGGTGCACTAGTTCGGCGAAGAGATAGTGAAATACAGGTGGTATAAAAAAATATGAACAGTAGTAACGACACCAGAAAATAGCTTGACGCTACAACTGGCGTGCAGTCAATGGTGGTAATATTGCAGGCAGTACGGATGCAGTAGAACAGTAAACAAGCAGCGATAGAAGTATTTGGAAACAAGGCCTAGGGATCATACTTTCACTAGTGGACACTCTCAACATTGATCACATAACAGAATAAATAGATATATGCTATACTCTACACTCTCTTGTTGGATGATGAACACCACTAATTGTGTAGGATTACACGAACCCTCAATGCCGGAGTTAACAAGCTCCACAATATTCGATATTCATGTTTAAATAACCTTAGAGTGCATGACAGATCAACACAACTACACCAAGTACTAACATAGCATGCACACTGTCACCATCACACTATGAAGGAGGCATAGATCACATCAATACTATCATAGCAATAGTTAACTTCATAATCTACAAGAGATCACAATCATAACCTACGCCAAGTACTACACGATGCACACACTGTCACCTTTACACCGTGCAGGAGGAATAGAGTACTTTAATAACATCACTAGAGTAGCACACAGATAAATTGTGATACAAAACACATTGCAATCATAAAGGGATATAAATAAGCACTTCACTATGCCATTCATAACAGTGAATAAGTATTCTGTGAAATATAGCCTAAGAGACCCACACGGTGCACACACTGTCACCTTTACACACGTGGGACAAGGAGTCTCCGGAGATCACATAAGTAAAATTCACTTGACTAGCATAACGACATCTAGATTACAAGCATCATCATATGAATCTCAATCATGTAAGGCAGCTCATGAGATTATTGTATTGAAGTACATAGGAGAGAGATGAACCACATAGCTACCGGTACAGCCCTTAGCCTCGATGGAGAACTACTCCCTCCTCATGGGAGACAGCAACGGTGATGAAGATGGCGGTGGTGTCGATGGAGGAGCCTTCCGGGGGCACTTCCCCGTCCCGGCGGCGTGCCGGAACAGAGACTCCTGTCCCCCAGATCTTGGCTTTGCGATGGCGGCGGCTCTGGAAGGTTTCTCGTACCGTGGCTTTTCTGTATCGAAGATTTAGGTCAGGGACCTTTATATAGGCGAAGAGGCGGAGTCGGAAGGTCGACGAGGTGGCGACACACTAGGGGGGCGCGGCCAAGGCCTGGGCCGCGCCACCCTGGCGTCTGGTGGCCCAGTGGCCCCCCTCTGGCCTCTCTCGGGTGTTCTGGAAGCTTCATGTGATTCTAAGATGCTGGGCGTTGATTTCGTCCGATTCCGAGAATATTTCCTTACTAGGATTTCTGAAACCAAAAACAGCAGAAAACAGCAACTGGCCCTTCGGCATCTCGTCAATAGGTTAGTTCCGGAAAATGCATAAATATGACATAAAGTATGCATAAAACATGTAGATATCATCAATAATGTGGCATGGAACATAAGAAATTATCGATACGTCGGAGACGTATCAGCATCCCCAAGCTTAGTTTCTACTCGTCCCGAGCAGGTAAACGATAACAAAGATAATGTCTGGAGTGACATGCCATCATAACTTTGATCATACTATTGAAGCACATGTAATGAATGCAGCGATCAAAGCAATGTTAATGCAATGAGTAAACAATTGAATCATATAGCAAAGACTTTTCATGAATAGTACTTTCAAGACAAGCATCAATAAGTCTTGCATAAGAGTTAACTCATAAAGCAATAATTCAAAGTAGAGGTATCGAAGCAACACAAAGGAAGATTAAGTTTCAGCGGTTGCTTTCAACTTGTAACATGTATATCTCACGGATATTGTCAATATAAAGTAATATAACAAGTACAATATGCAAGTATGTAGGAATCAATGCACAGTTAACACAAGTGTTTGCTTCTAAGATAGAGAGAAATAGGTAAACCGACTCAACATAAAAGTAAAAGAATGGCCCTTCGCAGAGGGAAGCAGGGATTAAATCATGTGCTAGAGCTTTTTAAGTTTTGAAATCATATAGAGAGCATAAAAGTAAAATTTTGAGAGGTGTTTGTTGTTGTCAACGAATGGTAATGGGCACTCTAACTACCTCGCCAACCAGACTTTCAAGAGCGGCTCCCATGAAGGACGTTATTTCTACCAGCAAGGTAGATCATCCCTCTTCTCTTTTGTTTACACATGTACTTTAGTTTTATTATGAGTGACACTCCCCCCAACCTTTGCTTACACAAGCCATGGCTAACCGAATCGTCGGGTGCCTTCCATCAATCTCATACCATGGAGGAGTGTCTATTTGCAAAATTAAGTTGCTTACTGATGAATCAGAGCAAAACATGTGAAGAGAATTATTAATGAAGTTTGATTAATCGGGGATGAGAACCCCGTTGCTAGCTCTTTTTGCAAAATTATTGGATAAGCGGATGTGCCACTAGTCCATTATGAAAGTCTGTCAAGAGTAAATGACAAGGTTGAAAGATAAACACCACATACTTCCTCATGAGCTATAAAACATTGACACAAATTGAGAAGCATTTTGAAGGTTTAAAGGTAGCACATGAAGTATTTACTTGGAATGGCAGAGAAATACCACGTAGTAGGTAGGTATGGTGGACACAAGTGGCATAGTGTTTGGCTCAAGGATTTGGATGCACGAGAAGTATTCCCTCTCAGTACAAGGCTTAGGCTAGCAAGGTTATTTGAAGCAAACACAAGCATGAACCGGTACAACAAAACTCACATAAGAACATATTGCAAGCATTATAAGACTATACATTGTATTCCTTGTTGTTCAAACACCTTTACCAGAAAATATCTAGACCTTAAAGAGACCAATCATGCAAACCAAATTTTAGCAAGCTCTATGTATTTCTTCACTAATAGGTGCAAAGTATATGATGCAAGAGCTTAAACATGAGCACAACAATTGCCAAGTATCACATTATTAAAGACATCATACCAATTACTACATGTAGCATTTCCCGTTTCCAACCATATAGCAATTAACGAAGCAGTTTCAACCTTCACCATGAACATTAAAACCTAAGAACACATGTGTTCATATGAACCAGCGGAGCGTGTCTCTCTCCCACACAAGCATTTATTCAAACAAAAACAAAAACAAAAAAAAAACAAACAGACGCTTGTCGAGGGTACTCCTCGCCAATGCCCTCCGATAGGGGCTTAGGGTTGATGGAATCCTGTAGGCTGACATGAGACATCAGTTCACAGACAAGCGGGGAGAGCGATTTACCCAGGTTCGGGGCCCTCGATGAGGTAAAACCCTTACGTCCTGCCTGTCTGTTCTTTGATTATGAAAACAATGGGTTACAACGGGGTGCCGAATAGTTCGGCTGAGATCTAGTTGAGATTGCTGTTGCTAGGGATACCTAGCCCTAAGCTTTTCCTGGCTAAGATTGCTAAGATTGTTCGTGTCATTCGGCAGCCCCTCTCCTGGCCTTTATATAGGAGGCCAGGTCTCAAGAGGTCTAACCGAATACGACTAGATTTACAGTAGTTTAGATCCAATCTTTCCTTGTTTGTTCGCTTCCTTGTCTTGCCCGTCAAGGAATCTTCTGGTGCGCCGACCTAGTGGCCCATCTAGCCTTCGGGTGTCTTCATGGGCCTCCAATTGGTCAATACAGGATAGGGCAACGTCGGTTACTTGAAGGGTAGTGCCCACGTCAGTAGCCCCCGAGTGTCTAGCCGAAGATAATTCGGGTAGAGACTAATGCATGATATTCTTCTCCTTCATTGTTCTTGTTCATCTTGATTCTGCTTCACCTTCTTTTATCGGGTGCGCGTCAGCGCTCCCGATGGGAGTAGCCCCCGAGTCTAGGTACGGATGCTTGCAATCCGTGCGTAGACTCAAGTTGTACTACTGGAATACTTTCCTCTGCCGAGTTTTTCGCAAGTCTTCATAGGTCATCCGATACATTTTCTTCACGCAAAGGATAATGAGCAACGTGCCCAACTTTTGTTGGTTAACTGCCGATGGCAAAACAACGTTACTCTACACAGAATCAAGTCCCCGGGCATGATCCTGGAGTGCAAAAAACTTTTATTGGATGTACATCATGCGCTCCCGATGGGAGTGTCTGGGTGTAATCGCTCGAGTGGAGACTCAATCCTTTTTCCTTCGACTGCTCATTCTGTCGAGTCTTCCTTTTATCGGGTGCGCGTCAGCGCTCCCAATGGGAGTAGCCCCCGAGTCCAGGTTCGGATGCTCGCAATCCGTGCGTGGACTCAAATCCTTCATCCGATGACTTTTTATGTTTCTTTCGAATGCTTCCAAATTATGACGTCATTGCTGACGTGTAACTGCTGCAGGCTAATTTGACGGGTCCATCATGACGAGCTAGCCCTAGCCCTGTTCAATCAGTGTTTTAGGGCTTGACCACTATACGCGTAACGACCGAGGTGGCCCCTCGATTTTCGCGCAATCGTGGGCGTAGTGGGCCATCAGTTCCTCCCCTTCCTCAAGCGCCACGTGCTTACTTAACTCTTAACTTCTCCTTAAAATCTCCAAAGGGCAAAAAATTCTCAATCTTCTCCACGGTTCCCGTAGCATCTCCTCATTCTCCCTCTTCTTCCTTCTTTCGCCATTGTCGCGCCGCCGCCACAGTTTCAATCTTCCTCAGATCTCGTGATGGTGAAGAAGAAGAATACCGCCGCCGCTGCTAGCTCCACCAGCGGAGGTGCCGCTGCCAAGTCCTCCTCTTCTCTTCCGAAGGGGAGCGCTCCGAGCGCCCCTCCCCAAGCTCCGGCGCCGCCAGCGCCGTCGAGCTCAATGGTAAAACCTGGGGACTGGGTAGCTTCGACCGTCACCAAGCGTGACGAGAAGAGGTCCCGAAGCTTAGGATTGATATCCTCCGACGCGGGAGATGTGATTCTTCCAGGTGCGATTTCTCGGCCTGATCCTCCTGCTGGATTTTCTGTGATGTTCTTATCTTTCCTTCACCGAGGCCTTTCGCTCCCCACGCACGGATTCCTTCTCCATCTCTTGCGGACGTATGAAATCCAATTATGGCAACTTACCCCCAACACAATCCTTCACGTTGCTGTGTTCATCACCCTGTGTGAGGCATTTTTGGGTATTGAACCTCATTTCGGGCTGTGGAAGAAGATCTTCTATGTGAAGAGATACATCAGTAGTAATGGGTACTTTGTCACCGGAGGAGTAGGTTTTGTTGCTCGCTCAGAAGTTAATTATTTTAATTTCCCAATGAGAGAGTCCGTGCAAGGATGGAGGCTGAAATGGTTTTACGTCAAAGATTCCTCGTCACCCGAGTGTCGACTCCCCTGCTATGCTGACGTTTCTGAAGCCAAGCCCAAGGACTCTTGGAAGAACATCCTCTCAGCCGACGAAAGGGCCTCAGCCGAAGAATTGTTTGCCAAATTCCTTCGAATCAAAGAGGCTGACGGCCAAACTATGATTGGTACGGAGGTGGAAGCAGTATTCCTGAAGCGCCGAATCCAGCCAGTCATGGCCAGAGTTCACCCGATGTGGTTGTACTCAGGTCCAAAGGATGAGACCAGGATTAATGCTGCCGATCTATCAGAGAAAGAGTTACTTGATGAAGTCCATCGCCTTACTTCCTTTAACCAGGAAGATTCGATTCCGCTGATTTCTTCTTATGCCCCCCTTGACGCTGATCATCCACCATCAGGGGTACTTTCCTTTCTTCACATCTCCACTATGGCTTCTTGCTTAGCCGACATGATTACCTTTGTCCTTACCTGTCATTTTTCTTTGCCAGATCCCTATGGCTTCTGAAAATACACGTGATTCACCGGATGATACTTCTGAGGGGAGAGGCTCCTCAATCCCCGTAGATTTTCACACCACCGATCAAACAGGTCTAGAGGATGAATATAATGGTCCGATGAATTTTGAAGTTGCCCACGCTGATCTTCCCTCCTCAGCCAATAACACTTGTATCGCAGATGGATCAGTGCGTAACGTCGACACTGATCGTGATACTTTTGTTGATGCAGCTGCGGAAGGGGCCAGAGCTTCTCCTGCGAAGAGATCAACCGGCGGATTTGCCGATGAAGATGATCTCTTCGACATGTAAATAGTTCTTTTCTGAAAGTTATACTGCGCCTTTTTTACTTTTCATACCCTTGTTATAATCACAGTCGACTGTTTACTTTTGCAGTGACGAGGGCTTTATCGAGCCTCCTCCTAAAAAGGCCAAGTCTGATGCCGTTTCGTCGGTCGTGGTGGCTTCCGAAGCTTCGGCTCCTAAGGTTGCCCCCATGGCTCAAGCATCGACCGCGTCTTCCCTTTCCAAAGGGAAAGATATTTCTCCAACTGCTGCTACTGCGGCTCCTTTTTCTGTAAGTCCTCTTCTGATCGCAATACAGATTTCTTGGAGCGTGCCTTATTTAATTATTTTTCTTTCTCTCTTAAGGACCTGCGTGGCGTTATCTCTTCTCTGGAGGTTTTCGCCTCCCGATTCACTTCCCTAGAGGCTGACAAAGTTCGGCTGCAAGAGGAAGTCGAATCTTCCTCCTCAAAACTGGATGGCGCAGTCAAGATAGCTGCCGCGGCTCGCCAAGAGATTGATTCTCTGAAGGAGGAGCTGGCCAGACTGAAAGAGAAGCTGAAGGAGGAGGAAGCATCCAGGCTGGTGGCTGAGGCTCGAGCAGCCGAAAAGGATGAAGTCCTTCGTCAATCTTCTTTGGCCTTGCTTGGTAATCTCTAACATACTTCTATCGAGTGACGTTCTTATGGATTTAAACTTTTTGCCAATGACTGAATTTTTCCCTTCCTTTCTACTGCAGAGGCAGCAAACATCCCTGTCGATGCCCTGGAGAGAGTTCCAAATAACTCCCCAGCGAACGCTGTGTCAACGATTCTTGCTTCTCACCAGCTTACACAAGAGCTTCTTGTGAAGGGGAAAGGTGCTCTGGCGCGGATGCACTCGATGATCTTCCCCAAGATTAAGCAAGAGAATACCCTGGGACAGCTGATCGATACCTTTGCGGTTGACACCAAGGAGGTCATCGAGGTATTCAAGCGTACATCGCGCACTTTTGGTGCTGACCTTGCCTTCCAGCTTATGATGGGTTACGGCTTTAAGGGTGACATCGAGGAAATGACTAAGGGGCTTCCAAAAGGGCAAGACGGGCAGCCTGTTGATTTGAGCACCTTTAAGGCGTCTGCTCTTACTTGTGCCCGTCAGCTCCTTGAACTGGTTTCATCAAGGAAATCGTCGACTGGCCCTAGTTCATCGACTCAAACTCAGCTTCCTTGATTCTTGTAACAAACTTGTGCCTTGAGCTGATGCAAAACATTGCTCTGCCGCAAAACTCATGCTTTGTAATAAACTCCGTGCTAGCATTGTTGTTAGCACACTTTTGCTATGATATCACTTTCTTGCACTTCTCCCGATGGGAGTTATTTTGGACGTTCGGCTGTACCATATCCATCACTTCTTTATAACCAGTACTTTCTGCAGGTCTTCCCAGTACCCTCGTTTGCAGACGACTCGTCGGGTGCGCTTCCTGAATGCGATCGGATCCAGCGTATGAAAGACCGGATGACACAAATAGAGAAGGATTTACGCAGCACTTATGCCTTAGCTGCCATCATCAATAAAAAGAGCGAGATTGCAGCCGACGTGGAGCGGTACATTCTTGGCGAGCTGCATAAGGCTACCGAAAGTTTAAACTGTAAGTTTCCTGATCCCTTTGCCTGCTTGTTACCAACTTCTTGTCTGAGTCTTTCACTAATTCTTTTGGCAGTCATAGCGTTGAACCCTGCGGAAGAGAACAAGCGGATACACGAGCGGGTGCATGCTTTGACTCAGCTTTCCTCATCCGAAGAAATTTTCTGGCGGGAACACTCGAAGGCCTCGGCTGTCGTCAAATTTCAGGATCGAGTGCAACAGGTCCACCAGTTCTTCGACAAGTGCTACAAGGATATGAGGGTAGTTTGGAAAACAATGTTTCCTCTGAATGCAGTTCCCCCCACCCTTTTGACTTTGATGTCTGAATTTGGAAGTGCCAAGAAGGTTCGGGGGCTAGTAAGATCTCAAGTCTTTGCAGGGGCCAAGTGCACGCTTGCCCTTGTGCTTGCTTGTTATCCTTTAGCTTGCTTGCTGTCTATTGCCAACGCAACTGGTGATTTCGAGGAGCTGTACCCGAAGGTTTTAGCTCCTGCTCATGTAATTGTCGACAGGCTTGAGGAGATGTCAAAGGTACCTGAGGAAAAGGAAACTCTGCAAGGGTGATATTAAAGGTGTAAAATTACTTTTGTAAATTGTATTGGCTAGTTCATCCGAGTGTTCGGATTTTTGGGCCAAAACTTCTTATCTGGTTGGTACATGAATATGTACTTTTACCATGCCGTTGGCAAATATTTAAAGGGGCGAAGCTTAATTGCCCGTTGGATGTATGTGTACTAGTTGGTTAGCAAATCATTATGAGTGATCAGCTCGTGTTGCAGGTTTTGCTAAACCTGTTGTATGCGCAACTTTGCTTTCAACCGTTTGTAAATTTCGACAGTCATTCCCGAATTTTTCGGGTGTAATGATTATGCCGATGAGCCCATTGCTCTCTGATATTTCCATAAGTGAAACATCGAGCGTGGGTTGTGTGTAAGTTTTTCCAAACTCTTGCTTTGTACGGCACTCGTAGAGGCATCTGAAGCAGAGGGGAGAATTAATGTCCTTATTCTTCTTTGCAGTGCTCGTAGAGGCTTTTGCCCTGGGCGCTATCTTCTGCCGCGCGTTAAGTTATGCCGTTACTTGGCGGCAGCACGGTCATAGATGCTTTAGATGACTGCAATACTTTAACAAGAATCGAAACTTAAGTACTTATTGATAGGGTAAATATGAAACTAGAGGGCGAAAACAAGAAGCCCTGTGTAAAGTAAAGGGAAAAAATTTAGGAACTAAGAGAGTGTTTTATCAAGGAAGGGGTTCTTCTCCTCTTCAGAGGCATCTTCCGATTTCTTCGTCATGCTGGTGGTTGCGACAATGCTGTTGATTTCGCCAGATGCTTGGGCAGCGATTGTTAGCATCTTGCCGCCTCCTATCTCTTCTGCTTTGGCCACTGCCGAAACTTTTTCCGCTGATGCTTTTGCTGCTGGTGCTTCAGGAGTTGGCTTCTTCTTTATCTCCCTGTCGAGTTTTTCCTCCTTGATTTCTTGTATTGTCAACTTGGGCGGGGGGTCGACAGTCCCTTGTCGTAGCCCAAACTTTGCAGCAATCCTTTGGAAATCACGATCACAATTGTCTGAGCGCGAGAAGCTTCCGTAGACTGTGATGTTTGTCCCGTTGTTTCCTGGCATCTTCAGCTTGAGGTATGCATAGTGCGGTACGGCCATGAACTTGGCATAAGCTGGTCTCCCGAGTATGGCGTGATACTGCGATTCCCAATTCACGACTTCAAACTCGATCTTCTCCTTCCTGAAGTTGTCAGGTTTGCCGAAAACGACGTTCAGGTATGTTTTGCCAAGAGAGTACGCTGGTGAAGTGGGGAGTATCCCATGGAAGCGAGTATCTGAGTCTTCCAACATTCTCATGGTGATCCCCATACTTTGAATTGTGTCAAGGAATATAAAGTTGAGTCCACTTCCTCCATCCATGAAGACTTTGCTCATCTTAAACCCTCCTATCTGTGCTTCGACCACTAGGGCGGCGTGCCCTGGCTTTGGAATAGTCATCGGGTGGTCCGTTCGACTGAACGTGATTTCCTGAGATGACCATTCGACATATTCAGGAATGTTCGCCACGACGCTTTCTGCCAGGTTGATTTCTCGGGTGAGCTTATTCATCTCTCTCCTTGAAACACCTGTCCTGTGGATCATATTCATTTGCCCACGTGGTGGTGGAAATGCCTCGTTGGGTTGATGAGGTTGAGCTTGCTGTACTTGATGCTGTGACGGGGGTGGCGGTGGTGGTGGCGGTAGCTGTTTCTGGCCTGCTTGCTGGATGAGTTCATGCATATTGAGGAACTGCCGACAATCCCTGAGCAGGTGGCTAGACTTTACTTTTCCATCCTTGGAATCGGTATAAGAATGTAGGTAGCAAGGGGCGTTGATCTGTTCAGCGTAAGGCAATTTGGGGGTTCTCTGAGGTCGTGGTTTATAGTTGCCACGGTTCCCAGAGTCGTTCCGATTACCGTCCTGCCGATCGTCTCGCCTGTTGTCGTACCGATCATCCTGTCGATCAGAGTAACCTGCGGCTACCAAGTTATTGTCATCGTAACTGCGGTTCTTCCTTCTCTTATTCTGATCCCTTCGACCTCCCGAATCATTCTTCGGCTGGTCATCCTCTTCGTCGTCGCTGCGCTGTCGTGGTTTTCGGACGTTGTCTTCACCATCGGCCCAGCTGTTGGCGATTTCCATTAGCTTGGTTATGGTCTTCGGCTTCTTGCGCCCAAGCTCTTCTATATAGCTTTCACGTCGGATGCCATCGCTGAAAGCGTCAATTGCCCTGTCGACAGATACGTCTTCCGCAGCATTTAGGAGTTTGGTGAACCTCCCGATGTACGCGCGCATCGACTCCTTCTGCTTCTGTTGGCAGTGCCGTAACTCCTCGATCCCGACGGGCCTTTTGTAGGTTGCTTGAAAGTTAGCGACAAAAGCTTCTACTAAGTCATCCCATGACTTGATGGAACCCTTCGGCAGCCCTCTGAGCCAGGCTCGTGCTGAGTCCTTTAGGTAAAGCTGTAGACATTGCATTGCTGCTATCTGATTCCCTTTTTGCAGAATTACTGTCTGCAGATAGTCCTCTATCCAGGACCTTGGCTCCTGCTGCCCATCGTATTTGGCAGCGTCGGTAGGTGTAGGTTTGAACTTCTTGGGTGGCATCGCCTCCCGAATTTTGTAGCTCAAACAATTGGCTCCTCTAAGCTCGCCGTCGTTCTCCTGGGTCTCGTCCGAAGAATCACTGTCAAGTTCTTCTCTGATGGCGCGTCGTCGCCTTGCTTTGTCGATCCTGCTCTGTGTGATTTCGTCCCGAGCGTCTTTTGTGCGGTGCTTTGACCCGCTGGCCTGCAGGGTCTTCTCTTTCGGTGGAACTAGATTGTGTCCTAATATCGCAAGACTCTCCAAGATTGGCTGCAATGGATCCTTCGGGACGCTGGTTAATGAGGTACGCTGCAAGATTGGCTGTTGCTCCTGCGATGGTTTTGGGCCGTGGCATGCCCGCGGTGTCCGTGGTCATAAAGGACTTGGTCAAGTTTGATGTTATCTCCCTTGCATCATCTTCCGAAAGCCTAGACATCCTCGATCGATGTTTGCCCCCCCCGTGGGTACTTCAGGAGGCACTCCCTTGCGAGGCCCTTCGTCGCTCGCTGGACCGGTCTGCCGCAGATAGCCGTTTCTCGAGAGTGGCTTGCTCCTTAGACAGGCGCTCCCGATTTTTCTCCAATATGGAGCGGTAAGCGTTCAGCGTGCCAACCGTGGTTCCCGCCGAAAGCAGTGTGTTGTTGAGCACGGCTGCCTTGGCTGCTGCCCACTCTTCTTTTGTAATGGTGTGGTCGCTATTGTCATTGCTGGCGCTATCCCCAAAACTAGCCCACCTGCTGGAACGGGGGGTGCGTTCTCCGTCCCCCCTATTAGCGACGTAGACTTGGAGGGGCGCCACTCTTCGGGTGTCTCCTCGGGCGACGCTGTCGATGCTGTCTTCTCCCGACGAATAGTAGGCGTTGCAGATGAATGGCGTGTCGCTTGACCCTAGTCCATGCCTGGTGTCGCAGTTCATGCAGTAGTACGAGGTCATCTCCGAGGGCACGGGGTCATCAGACCCAACCGACATGGAGGATGCCGAACGAGGAGTCGATGGCGCGGACGGACTCGACGGGTTTGTCAGGCCAGTCGAAAGGTCGGGTGTCGATGACGCGCTTGGGCTTGTCGATCTGGAGATAGGAGATTCCAGCAGCCGGAGGATTCCTTCTGAGTTGACGTTGTAGTGGACGCTCCCGAACGCCATCTCCATGTTGCCTTGCAGACCAGAGAAGGTGGAGCGAGACGATTCGCTATGCGGGGTGAATTCGTAGGAGCCAAAACGGATCGGGCTTCCCAGATGAGGCGATGATGGTGCTGATGAAGCTGCTAATGACATGACGGGTTCAGCCGATGTCCGATCTTGTGCCGACAGGGTTCCCACAGACGGCGCCAATTGTCGAGGGTACTCCTCGCCAATGCCCTCCGATAGGGGCTTAGGGTTGATGGAATCCTGTAGGCTGACACGAGACATCGGTTCACAGACAAGCGGGGAGAGCGATTTACCCAGGTTCGGGGCCCTCGATGAGGTAAAACCCTTACGTCCTGCCTGTCTGTTCTTTGATTATGAAAACAATGGGTTACAATGGGGTGCCGAATAGTTCGGCTGAGATCTAGTCGAGATTGCTGTTGCTAGGGTTACCTAGCCCTAAGCTTTTCCTGGCTAAGATTGCTAAGATTGTTCGTGTCCTTCGGTAGCCCCTCTCCTGGCCTTTATATAGGAGGCCAGGTCTCAAGAGGTCTAACCGAATACGACTAGATTTACAGTAGTTTTTTTTTTTGAGAGAAACTGTGAAGCATAGCCTCACAGCAATTTATTAAAAATCAAAGAACAAAGAGTCCAACAATTACATATGTACAAAACAAAGAGAAAAAAAGAGAAAACCAAGCCAGGCTACTAAGGCAATGAATCAATCCAGGCTTTCAGCTGAGGAACATGTTTTTGTTTGACCCTATGCTGATGCATATAAACATCATGAATAAAATCTCTCCTCCAAGCTCTAAAAGATGGCCTTGTGTGCTGAAATATTAAGCCATTTCTTTGCTTCCATATATGCCAAAGTGCCAAAATAACAACCTCCGTGAAAAAAGGCTTCCCAAACTCCTTCCTTGCATATATGAATTTCTCCTCAATTGTATCCCCAACTGACCAATCAATCTGCAGGTAATTCCAAACCCGGATGCTGAAAACACATTCAAAGAACAAATGAATCCTGTCCTCATAGATGTGTGAAGGACAAAGAACACAGTGATATTCATCTGTAACATTCCAATGTCTCCTTTTAATCATGTCCTTTGTATTGAGCCTGTCACTAATCAGTAACCAAGCAAAAACTTTTATCTTCAGCAGACATTTACTATTCCATATCCATCCATAAACCCTACTGCAAACAAAACCCCTGAAACTGTGTCTGTAAAAACGTTGGGCAGAATAAGTTCCATCCTTCCATATGGTTTTCCATTCATCCTTACCATCTGGTTGAATCACCACACTTTGGATCAATTCCTGCAGATCAACAAGCTCCAAGGCTGCCTGCTGTGACAAGGGCCTCTCAAACAAATCCATGATGTCAGGAATTAGTAAGGCTTCCTTGACAGACAAAGTCTGGTTCACTGTATAAGAATAAAGTCTGGGAAATCTTTCCTGAGGACAAACACCATTCCATTTATCGGCCCAAAAAAGAGCAGTAATACCATCCTTTATATCCACCGACGTCACAGACCTGTAGAGCTCAGATAACTTCATCACATCCCTCCACCAGAAAGACCCACATAGCTTGGAAACATGCGGCACCCCCTCTGGATAATAATTCCAAACCAAATTTACCCATGGCAAATCCTCACGATTAAAGAACTTATGCAAATGCTTTAGGAGAAGTGCCTCATTCTGTAACTTGAAATCCAGAACCCCTAAGCCACCATTGCTTTTTGGTTTACATATCATTTCCCATGAAGCCAATGACTGACTAGTAGTACATTCCCCCTTCTTCTTTCTCCATAAGCACTGACGGATGATTCTGTTCAATTGCTTAATGATGCCAACAGGGATACTCAAAGTACAGAGGAAGAAAATAGGCATAGAGCTGAGACATGATTGAATTAACTGCAACCTACCACCATAGGCTAGCAGAGAAGAACTTGCAGATAACCTCCTTTCCATTCTATCGACCATAGGCAAAAGATCTTGCATATTTGGTCTGGTGGTGCCCAAAGGCAATCCCAAATAAGTGAAAGGCATAACACCCACCTTACAACCAAAATCACTTGCTAAAACTGCCACTTCTTCCTCAGATAAATTTATAGGCAACATACAAGACTTATGAAAATTCACTTTTAAACCTGTTGAAGAGCTAAAGTCTTGCAAGGCTACCTTGAGCACAGATAATTGGGCACTATCAGCAGGGACAATCAACAGAGTATCATCTGCATACTGTATAATTGGGAAGTCTGGATCCCCAGTTTGAATAGGCAATGATAGCAAGCCCCTCTGTAATAAATCATTCACCACTGACTGTAACAAATCTGCTCCAAGAACAAATAAAAGTGGAGAGAGTGGATCCCCCTGCCTAACACCTCTTTTACATTTAAACTGCTTGCCTGGGACTCCATTAATCAAAACAGAAGAAATACCAGATTCCAAAATCATTTTAACCCAAGCAATCCACTCCTTACTGAAACCTTTCTTCCTTAAAATTTCATAAATGACCTCATGTTCAATAGTATCAAAGGCTTTCTCAAAATCAAGCTTTAGAATGACCACTGGTCTCTTAGAGGCTTTACACTGATGTATATACTCAAATGTCCATGCAAGACAATCATGAATGGTTCTGCTTTTAATAAACCCATACTGGTTTTTATGTATGCACTGCATAATAATCTTCTGAAACCTATCAGCAGCCATTTTAGTGAGAAACTTCAAGCAACAATTTGTCAAGGAGATGGGTCTATAATCATTGATACTCTCAGCTGATTGCTTCTTAGGAACTAAGGAAATATAGGAAGTATTAATATGTTCCAGGTTTAGACTCCCCTGAGCAAACTCAGCAGCCAGATTATAAAAATCATGCTTAATAATATGCCAGCATTTCTTCATGAACAATCCATTAAAGCCATCAGGGCCAGGGGCCTTGTCCACTGGCATACTTTTTACTACCAAATCCATTTCCTCAGTAGTGAAAGGAGCTGCTAGATTCTCAAGTCCATCCACCTTGCTCAAAAGAGCATTTAAGTCAAATTTCATATCAATTCCCTTAGAGGATCCCATTCTATCTTTATAACAACTCCATACCATACCAGCCATCTCATCATGATTTACAGTAGTTTAGATCCAATCTTTTCTTGTTTGTTCGCTTCCTTGTCTTGCCCGTCAAGGAATCTTCTGGTGCGCCGACCTAGTGGCCCATCTAGCCTTCGGGTGTCTTCATGGGCCTCCAATTGGTCAATACATGATAGGGCAACGTCGGTTACTTGAAGGGTAGTGCCCACGTCAACGCTCCAAGTAAAGTACATAAGATGTGACCGAATAAAAATATAGTTTCAAGAGAAGGAACCTGATAATTTGTCGATGAAGAAGGGGATGCCTTGGGCATCCCCAAGCTTAGATGCTTGAGTCTTCTTGAAATATGCAGGGATGAACCACCGGGGCATCCCCAAGCTTAGACTTTTCACTCTTCTTGATCATAGTATATCATCCTCCTCTCTTTACCCTTGAAAACTTCCTCCACACCAAACTTAAAACAACTCATTAGAGGGTTAGTGCATAATCAAAAACTCACATGTTCAGAGGTGACACAATCATTATTAACACTTTTGGACATTGCTCAAAGCTACTGGAAGTCAATGGAACAAAGAAATCCATCCCACATAGCAAAAGAAGCAATGCGAAATAAAAGGCAGAATCTGTCAAAACAGAACAGTCCGTAAAGACGAATTTTATTGAGGCACCAGACTTGCTCAAATGAAAATTCTCAAATTGAATGAAAGTTGCATACATATCTGAGGATCACTCACGTAAATTGGCATAATTTTCTGAGTTACCTACAGAGAATTAGGCCCAGATTTGTGACAGCAAGAAATCTGTTTCTGCGCAGTAATCCAAATCTAGTATGAACCTTACTATCAAAGACTTTACTTGGCACAACAATACAATAAAACTAAGATAAGGAGAGGTTGCTACAGTAGTAACAACTTCCAAGACTCAAATATAAAATAAAGGTACTGTAGAAAAATAAACACATGGGTTATCTCCCAAGAAGTTCTTTCTTTATAGCCATTAAGATGGGCTCAGCAGTTTTAATGATGCACTCGCAAGAAATAGTAGTTGAAGCAAAAGAGAGCATCAAGAGGCAAATTCAAAACACATTTAAGTCTAACATGCTTCCTATGAAAAGGAATCTTGTACACAAATGAATTCATGAAGAACAAAGTAACAAGCATAGGAAGATAGAACAAGTGTAGCTTCAAAAATTTCAGCACATAGAGAGGTGTTTTAGTAACATGAAAATTTCTACAACCATATTTTCCTCTCTCATAATAACTTTCAGTAGTATCATGAGCAAACTCAAAAATATAACTATCACATAAAGCATTCTTATCATGAGTCTCATGCATAAAATTATTACTCTCCACATAAGCATAGTCAATTTTATTAGTTGTAGTGGGAGCAAATTCAACAAAGTAGCTATCATTATTATTCTCATCAAGTGTAGGAGGCATAGTATAATCATCATAAAATGTACTCTCCATAGTAGGCGGCACCAAAAGACTACTATCATTATAATCATCATAAATAGGAGGCAAAGTATCATCAAAGTAAATTTTCTCCTCAATGCTTGGGGGACTAAAAAGATCATGCTCATCAAAACCAGCTTCCCCAAGCTTAGAATTTTCCATATCATTAGCAACAATGGTATTCAAAGTGTTCATACTAATATGTTCCATGGGTTTTTTAATTTTCGGATCAAACCATCCATGTCTTAACTCAGGAAAAAGAATAAGAAGCTCATTGTTGTCCATTATGCCTAACTAGTGTAAACAAGAAACAAAAAGATGCAATTGCAGGATCTAAAGGAAATAGCTTCGAACACTCACACAATGGTGCCAGAAAAGTACTTAGTTACCTGGGACCGGAGTATGAGTGCCTTTTACCTTTCCTCCCCGGCAATGGCGCCAGAAAAGTGCTTGATGTCTACGGGTGCTTCTATTCTTGTAGACAGTGTTGGGCCTCCAAGAGCAGAGGTTTGTAGAACAGCAGCAAGTTTCCCTTAAGTGGATCACCCAAGGTTTATCGAACTCAGGGAGGAAGAGGTCAAAGATATCCCTCTCATGCAACCCTGCAACCACAAAGCAAGAAGTCTCTTGTGTCCCCAACACACCTAATAGGTGCACTAGTTCGGCGAAGAGATAGTGAAATACAGGTGGTATGAATAAATATGAGCAGTAGTAACGACACCAGAAAATAGCTTGACGCTACAACTGGCGTGCAGTCAATGGTGGTAATATTGCAGGCAGTACGGATGCAGTAGAACAGTAAACTAGCAGCGATAGAAGTATTTGGAAACAAGGCCTAGGGATCATACTTTCACTAGTGGACACTCTCAACATTGATCACATAACAGAATAAATAGATATATGCTATACTCTACACTCTCTTGTTGGATGATGAACACCACTAATTGTGTAGGATTACACGAACCCTCAATGCCGGAGTTAACAAGCTCCACAATATTCAATATTCATGTTTAAATAACCTTAGAGTGCATGACAGATCAACACAACTACACCAAGTACTAACATAGCATGCACACTGTCACCATCACACTATGAAGGAGGCATAGATCACATCAATACTATCATAGCAATAGTTAACTTCATAATCTACAAGAGATCACAATCATAACCTACGCCAAGTACTACACGATGCACACACTGTCACCTTTACACCGTGCAGGAGGAATAGAGTACTTTAATAACATCACTAGAGTAGCACACAGATAAATTGTGATACAAAACACATTGCAATCATAAAGGGATATAAATAAGCACTTCACTATGCCATTCATAACAGTGAATAAGTATTCTGTGAAATATAGCCTAAGAGACCCACACGGTGCACACACTGTCACCTTTAAACACGTGGGACAAGGAGTCTCCGGAGATCACATAAGTAAAATTCACTTGACTAGCATAACGACATCTAGATTACAAGCATCATCATATGAATCTCAATCATGTAAGGCAGCTCATGAGATTATTGTATTGAAGTACATAGGAGAGAGATGAACCACATAGCTACCGGTACAGCCCTTAGCCTCGATGGAGAACTACTCCCTCCTCATGGGAGATAGCAGCGGTGATGAAGATGGCGGTGGTGTCGATGGAGGAGCCTTCCGGGGGCACTTCCCCGTCCCAGCGGCGTGCCGGAACAGAGACTCCTGTCCCCCAGATCTTGGCTTCGCGATGGCGGCGGCTCTGGAAGGTTTCTCGTACCGTGGCTTTTCCGTATCGAAGATTTAGGTCAGGGACCTTTATATAGGCGAAGAGGTGGAGTTGGAAGGTCGACGAGGCGGCGACACACTAGGGGGGCGCGGCCAAGGCCTGGGTCGCGCCACCCTGGCGTCTGGTGGCCCAGTGGCCCCCCTCTGGCCTCTCTCGGGTGTTCTGGAAGCTTCATGTGATTCTAAGATGCTGGGCGTTGATTTCGTCCGATTCCGAGAATATTTCCTTACTAGGATTTCTGAAACCAAAAACAGCAGAAAACAGCAATTGGCCCTTCGGCATCTCGTCAATAGGTTAGTTCCGTAAAATGCATAAATATGACATAAAGTATGCATAAAACATGTAGATATCATCAATAATGTGGCATGGAACATAAGAAATTATCGATACGTCGGAGACGTATCAGTGGCATAAACCACCAACATAATAAATAAAAGATTTGCACTTTATAAAACCTGTAATAGTGCAAGAGCAAGATGTATAGGACCAGAGATGCATCAAGAGGTGGCTTGCCTTGATCAACTAAGTGTCCTTGGTCTACCTCTTCAAATCCCCCGAAGTCACCTCCTCCTTCGTTTGCGGCGGCGTTTGAAACTATCGACTCAAAAATAAAACAAACATGCCATACCAAATCAACAAACCACTCCAGAATAGTTCACACAGAAATTTGATAAAATCACAGCATGTAAAGATTCACAAACACAAGCTACTGAAAGTGGTTTCACTAATTTATGGTTTGTAAAACAAAAGATGTGATTTTTACAATTCCAGAAATGACTTAGGAACCATTTAAATGGTTTAAATATTTCTACGAGTCACAAAAAATGCATGCAACATACCTACTGACAGATAACAACATGCAGAACACACTCGCACAAGAAAATCTCAAGAAAATAAAATTTCAATTAGTCTAGGCAATTTAAACAAAACAGAAACCAGAGCACACAAATAACTAGGCACACCAGATTAGAGCATCGCAAACTAGAGCCAATCATAGCCATGCATAGCTAATGCTAAATGTGATCTAACCCCACTGGGTTGGCATTTTTCTGATTTGTAAATAAAATTTCAAAAATCAGACACTGAAAAGGTGTTCTGTTTTAGTAGTAAAATCCTCAGAATTAAACTACAACTCTGAAAAATATTTCCTTTGGCAAAAAATTACCCTATAGTTATAGCTACCAGTAGCACTTGTATTTGCTCCAAAAACATTAGCAGTTTTCAAACTAAAATTCATAGAATGGCTCTCTGGACAAAACTTGATTTGTAAATCAAATCAAATCTAGGAAGCTTCTGCATGTGAGGCTAGTGCCAAAATCAAGGTATCTTCTTCAAATTCACAACAAAATTAACCTCATGCAAAAATGCTCAACACGAATCTCACTCCAATTAAACTACCTATACTGCATCAATCTGGAACATGATTTTTATGCACAGATCTATAAGCAAACAACACATGCATGCAATTATTAGTGGTTAAGAATTTGTTCACGAGTTCACATAAATTTGAATCATCCAATTTGACCCATCGACGAATTTATGGTATTTCAAAAGCTGAGAAGGGATTTACTGGTAGATTCAATAGGAAGAAAAGAGAAAAGGAATAGGGCCGGTGCTACTGGGCTCGGCCAGATTCGGCCCAGCAGCATTGCGGTCGCGCGGGAGTTGGCGGTTTAAACCCGCCCAACGTGGATGCCACGCAGATTGGCGGGCTAGGGGCCAGGGCACATGCACCAGTTGGATTATAATCCAACGGTGGCCACACTCTCTTCCACCTCGCGCCCTGGACAGCCATGCAGAGGAAACCCTAGCTACGGTGGGGCTCCGCGTGCTCACCTAGGGGTGCATAAACGGGCGAGAGCAGGAGCGTCAGGTGCAGAGGAGCAAGGGCTTCCGATCGGGGGTCTTGACGTCCAAAATAGCAGCGATCTTCTGACGATCGACAGCAACGACGGAAACTTCTGTTCGAGATGGCGTCGCCGGCGAGCACACCTGGGAGGCAACATCGTGTGCGTTAGAGAGAGGGAATCATGGGGCTTCCAGAGAACCAAGTGGGAGAGAAGATGGAGGTATCCCGCGACGGAAACCCTCACCGACGCTCGTAGACAGCGAGCATGAGCACGGTCTGCAGGGAGGAGAGAAGCTCCTCTCCTCTCAGGAGGTGATCTGGTGGAGGGTGGAGTGTTTAGTGGCGAAGGGAGAGAAAGGATGGGTGTCTGAGCCCTTTTATATCAGAACGGATGGTGCACCGTGCATTGGGTCCGTGCGCGGAAGAGAGGAATGGTGGGAGCGATGGGTTGGTCGAGCTGTGTGGTGGAGCGACGTTTGTGAGAGGTCGTGTCCAGCTTTGGAGCGTGGGGGACGTCCAGAACGCTGGGGCTTAGCGATGCGAGGTGATGTCCTGTCTGCCGACCACCTGTTCGATGGATTGTCCGCGGCGGAGTGAGGTTGCGTGCGTGTAGTAGGGTTAGGGGAGGGTCTTGTCCTTGCATGGGTGGACTTGTGGAGCTCTCCTTGTCCAACGCTTGGCACTTACAGGCACCAGAGAAGTGCGTGGGGCGACCAGCGTGGCCGTGCCCAGGGTGACGCGCGCGGCATCCATTGGGGGTCTGGTCTGAGGGAGAGTACGAGAGGTGGTCTAGGAGAGGTAGAGGGGTGCAGCGAGCGTCGACAGCTCGCTAGCCTCGCGTGCAGGAGCAGCACGGAAGAACGAGGAGGGGTTGTCTCCATGCTGTTTTTCCAAAAGAGGAAGTGATGGGTGAGCTCTAGGCTGTGGAGAGGGGACATGAGGGAGGCTAGGAAGGGTAGGGGGACTGCAGGAGCGGGTGGTGCAGTCGTGCATGCTCCAGGGCTTTGGCAGCACTTGGTTGGCATGATCACATGCGTATGCATGGACTCCAACTAGCCCCGGCCACATCCTTCTCTCTACTCCTTTTTCACTTACCAAATGGGGTAAATGGTATGCATGGGCATGAGTGTGCGGGGGTGTGGTGAGTGAGTGAGTTGAGTGAGAAATGGGTATGCAGAAAATGGAAGCAAAAAAAGAAGTAAAAGAGGGAGGGGCAAAAATACTAGTACATGGACCATTTTTGCTTAAGCCATATTTTGGGGGTTTATGCCATGGTCAATCTCACGCGAGGTAGGTCAAGGAAAGGATAGAAAATGTTTCTAGGCCATTAGCACAAGGCTATATAATTTCTCCGAAAACATTTGGAGAAAGAAAGAAGAAAAAATATGGTGGATGGACATTTGGAGAGAAACATGATCTTGTGGGATCATGATCACATGAAATGTGATCTCATGCTCTATTGTTTTTGGGTAAGGTTTATTTAAATAAAACTAGAATTAAGTAAGGGTGTCACATGTGAAAAAGGTTTTAGGGCTTTTGGATTTACACACAAGTGGAAAATTTCACAAGCACTACTACACACTTACTCTAGATTCAAATGCAAGATCAATCATGCATGCAAACATTTAAAGACAGAAAAAGTTTTTGTTGGCCCAAAAATTTGCATTCCAAAATTTTAAACCAATGCACAAAAGTTGGGTTGTTACAACAAGAATGGACGGGACCGCACATGGGCTAAGGCTTTCAAGAACATACCTTTTTCGAGAAGATCTTGAATTTGGCGTTGTATCTCCTTCGTGTCGTCGGGGTTGGTGTGGTAGGCGGCATGGTTCGGTAGTTGATACGTCTCCGACGTATCGATAATTTCTTATGTTCCACGCCACATTATTGATGATATGTACATGTTTTATGCATACTTTATGTCATATTTATGCGTTTTCCGGAACTAACCTATTGACGAGATGCCGAAGTGCCAGTTCCTATTTTCTGCTGTTTTTGGTTTCAGAAATCCTAGTAAGGAAATATTCTCGGAATTGGACGAAATCAACGCCCAGCATCTTAGAATCCCCGGAAGCTTCCAGAACACCCGAGAGCCGCCAGAGGGGGGCCACAGGGGCCCCAGATGACAGGGTGGTGCGGCCAGGGCCTGGGCCGCGCCCCCCTATTGTGTCATCGCCTCGTCGCCCCTCCGACTCCGCCTCTTCGCCTATTTAAAGGTCCCTGACCTAAAACATCGATACGAAAAAGCCACGGTACGAGAAACCTTCCAGAGCCGCCGCCATCGCGAAGCCAAGATCTGGGGGACAGGAGTCTCTGTTCCGGCACGCCGCCGGGACGGGGAAGTGCCCCCGGAAGGCTTCTCCATCGACACCGTTGCCATCTCCACCGCCATCTTCATCAACGCTGCTGTCTCCCATGAGGAGGGAGTAGTTCTCCATCGAGGCTCGGGGCTGTACCGGTAGCTATGTGGTTAATCTCTCTCCTATGTACTTTAATACAATGATCTCATGAGCTGCCTTACATGATTGAGATTCATATGAGTTTTGTATCACAATTCATCTATGTGCTACTCTAGTGATGTTATTAAAGTAGTTTATTCCTCCTCCATGATGTAATGTTGGCAGTGTGTGCATCATGAAGTACTTGGTTTATGCTATGATTGTGATCTCTTGTAGATTATGAAGTTAACTATTACTATGATGGTATTGATGCGATCTGTTCCTCCTTTCATAGTGTGATGGTAGAAGTGTGCATGCTATGTTAGTACTTGGTTTGGTTGTGTTGATCTATCTTGCACTCTAAGGTTATTTAAATATGAACATTGAATATTGTGGAGCTTGTTAACTCCGGCATTGAGGGTTCATGTAATCCTACACAATGGTGTTCATCATCCAACAAGAGGGTGTAGAGTAGTCCTATTATGTGATCATTGTTGAGAGTGTCCACTAGTGAAAGCAGGATCCCTGGGCCTTGCTTCCAAGCATCGAATCTCCGTTTGTCTACTGTTTTGTTACATGTTTACTCGCTGCCATATTTTATTCAGATTGCTATTACCACTGATACTCATCCATATTACTTGCATCTCACTATCTCTTCGCCGAACTAGTGCACCTATACATCTGACAAGTGTATTACGTGTGTTGGGGACACAAGAGACTTCTTGCTTTGTGGTTGCAGGGTTGCTTGAGAGGGATATCTTTGACCTCTTCCTCCCTGAGATCGTTAAACCTTGGGTGATCCACTTAAGCTGCTGTTCTACAAACCTCTGCTCTTGGAGGCCCAACACTGTCTACAAGAATAGAAGCTCCCGTAGACATCAAGTACTTTTCTGGCGCCGTTGCCGGGGAGGAAAGGTAAAAGGCACTCATACTCCGGTTCCAGGTAATAGTACTTTTCTGGCGCCATTGTGTGTGTGCTCGAAGCTATTTCCTTTAGATCCTGCAATTGCATCTTTTTGTTTCTTGTTTACACTAGTAAGGCATAATGGACAACAATGAGCTTCTTATTCTATTTCCTGATTTAAGACATGGATGGTTTGATCCAAAAATTAAAAAACCCATGGAACATGTTAGTATGAACGCTTTGAACACTATTGTTGCTAATGCTATGGAAAATTCTAAGCTTGGGGAAGCTGGTTTTGATGAGCATGATCTTTTTAGTCCCCCGGGCATTGAGGAGAAAATTTACTTTGATGATACTTTGCCTCCCATTTATGATGATTATAATGATAGTAGTCTTTTGGTGCCGCCTGTTATGGAGGATAAATTTGATTATGATTCCAATATGCCTCCTATATTTGATGATGAGAATAATAATGATAGCTACTTTGTTGAATTTGCTCCCACTACAACTAATAAAATTGATTATGCTTATGTGGAGAGTAATAATTTTGTGCATGAGACTCATGATAAGAATGCTTTATGTGATAGTTATATTGTTGAGTTTGCTCATGATGATACTGAAAGTTATTATGAGAGAGGAAAATATGGTTGTAGAAATTTTCATGTTACTAAAATGCCTCTCTATGTGCTGAAATTTTTGAAGCTACACTTGTTCTATCTTCCTATGCTTGTTACTTTGCTCTTCATGAACTTGTTTATTTACAATATTCCTATGCATAGGAAGCATGTTAGACTTAAATTTGTTTTGAATTTGCCACTTGATGCTCTCTTTTGCTTCAAATACTATTTCTTGCGAGTGCATCATTAAAACTGCTGAGCCCATCTTAATGGCTATAAAGAAAGAACTTCTTGGGAGATAACCCATGTGTTTATTTTTATACAGTACTTTGTTTTATATTTGAGTCTTGGAAGTTATTACTACTGTAGCAACCTCTCCTTATCTTAATTTTGTTGCATTGTTGTGCCAAGTAAAGTCTTTGATAGTAAGGTTCATACTAGATTTGGATTACTGCGCAGAAACAGATTTCTTTGCTGTCACGAATCTGGGCCTAATTCTCTGTAGGTAACTCAGAAAATTATGCCAATTTACGTGAGTGATCCTCAGATATGTATGCAACTTTCATTCAATTTGAGCATTTTCATTTGAGAAAGTATGGTGCCTCAATAAAATTCTTCTTTACGGACTGTTCTGTTTTGACAGATTCTGCCTTTTATTTCGCATTGCCTCTTTCGCTAAGTGGGATGGATTTCTTTGTTCCATTGACTTCCAGTAGCTTTGAGCAATGTCCAGAAGTGTTAAGAATGATTGTGTCACCTCTGAACATGTGAGCTTTTGATTATGCACTAACCCTCTAATGAGTTTGTTTCGAGTTTGGTGTGAAGGAAGTTTTCAATGGTCAAGAGAGGAGGATGATATACTACGATCAAGAAGAGTGAAAAGTCTAAGCTTGGGGATGCCCTGGTGGTCCATCCCTGCATATTTCAAGAAGACTCAAGCATCTAAGCTTGGGGATGCCCAAGGCATCCCCTTCTTCATCGACAAATTATCAGGTTCCTTCTCTTGAAACTATATTTTTATTCGGTCAAATCTTATGTACTTTACTTGGAGCGTCTGTTTGCTTTCGTTTTTGTTTTTGTTTGAATAAATGCCTGTGTGGGAGAGAGACACGCTCCGCTGGTTCGTATGAACACATGTGTTCTTAGCCTTTAATTTTCATGGTGAAGGTTGAAACTGCTTCGTTAATTTGTTATATGGTTGGAATCGGGAAATGCTACATGTAGTAATTTGTAAAATGTCTTGGATAATGTGATACTTGGCAATTGTTGTGTTCATGATTAAGCTCTTGCATCATATACTTTGCACCTATTAATGAAGAAATACATAGAGCTTGCTAAAATTTGGTTTGCATAATTGGTCTCTCTAAGGTCTAGATAATTTCTAGTATCGAGTTTGAACAACAAGGAAGACGGTGTAGAGTCTTATAATGTTTACAATATGTCTTTTATGTGAGTTTTGCTGCACCGGTTCATCCTTGTGTTTGTTTCAAATAAACCTTGGTAGCCTAAACCTTGTATCGAGAGGGAATACTTCTCATGCATCCAAAATCCTTGAGCCAACCACTATGCCATTTGTGTCCACCATACCTACCTACTACATGGTATTTCTCCGCCATTCCAAAGTAAATTGTTTGAGTGCTACCTTTAAATTTCTATCCTTCACCTTTACAATATATAGCTCATGGGACAAGTAGCCTAAAAACTATTGTGGTATTGAATATGTACTTATGCACTTTATCTCTTATTAAGTTGCTTGTTGTGCGATAACCATGTTCCTGGGGACGCCATCAACTACTCTTTGTTGAATATCATGTGAGTTGCTATGCATGTTCGTCTTGTCTGAAGTAAGGGAGATTTACCACTAAAATGGTTAGAGCATGCATAATGTTAGAGAAGAACATTGGGCCGCTAACTAAAGCCATGATCCAGGGTGGAAGTTTCAGTTTTGGACAAATATCCTCAATCTCATATGAGAAAATTAACTGTTGTTGAATGCTTATGCATAAAAGAGGAGTCCATTATCTGTTGTCTATGTTGTCCCGGTATGGATGTCTAAGTTGAGAATAATCAATAGCGAGAAATCCGATGCGAGCTTTCTCCTTAGACCTTTGTACAGGCGGCATAGAGGTACCCCTTTGTGACACTTGGTTAAAACATATGTATTGCAATGATAATCCAGGTAATCCAAGCTAATTAGGACAAGGTGCGGGCACTATTAGTATACTATGCATGAGGCTTGCAACTTGTAAGATATAATTTACATGATACATATGCTTTATTACTACTGTTGACAAAATTGTTTCTTGTTTTCAAAACCAAAGCTCTAGCACAAATATAGCAATCAATGCTTCCCTCTGCGAAGGGCCATTCTTTTACCTTTATGTTGAGTCAGTTCACCTATTTCTCTCCACCTCAAGAAGCAAACACTTGTGTGAACTGTGCATTGATTCCTACATACTTGCATATTGCACTTGTTATATTACTTTGCATTGACAACTATCCATGAGATATACATGTTACAAGTTGAAAGCAACCGCTGAAACTTAATCTTCCTTTGTGTTGCTTCAATACCTCTACTTTGAATTATTGCTTTATGAGTTAACTCTTATGCAAGACTTATTGATGCTTGTCTTGAAGTACTATTCATGAAAAGTCTTTGCTTTATGATTCAGTTGTTTACTCATGTCATTACCATTGTTTTGATCGCTGCAATCATTACATATGCTTACAATAGTATGATCAAGGTTATGATGGCATGTCACTCCAGAAATTATCTTTGTTATCGTTTACCTGCTCGGGACGAGCAGAAACTAAGCTTGGGGATGCTGATACGTCTCCGACGTATTGATAATTTCTTATGTTCCATGCCACATTATTGATGATATCTACATGTTTTATGCATACTTTATGTCATATTTATGCGTTTTCCGGAACTAACCTATTGACGAGATGTCGAAGTGCCAATTCCTGTTTTCTGCTATTTTTGGTTTCAGAAATCCTAGTAAGGAAATATTCTCGGAATTGGACGAAATCAACGCCCAGCATCTTAGAATCCCCGGAAGCTTCCAGAACACCCGAGAGCCGCCAGAGGGGGGCCACAGGGGCCCCAGATGACAGGGTGGAGCGGCCAGGGCCTGGGCCGCGCCCCCCTATTGTGTCATCGCCTCGTCGCCCCTCCGACTCCGCCTCTTCGCCTATTTAAAGGTCCCTGACCTAAAACATCGATACGAAAAAGCCACGGTACGAGAAACCTTCCAGAGCCGCCGCCATCGCGAAGCCAAGATCTGGGGGACAGGAGTCTCTGTTCCGGCACGCCGCCGGGACGGGGAAGTGCCCCCGGAAGGCTTCTCCATCGACACCGCTGCCATCTCCACCGCCATCTTCATCAACGCTGCTGTCTCCCATGAGGAGGGAGTAGTTCTCCATCGAGGCTCGGGGCTGTACCGGTAGCTATGTGGTTAATCTCTCTCCTATGTACTTCAATACAATGATCTCATGAGCTGCCTTACATGATTGAGATTCATATGAGTTTTGTATCACAAATCATCTATGTGCTACTCTAGTGATGTTATTAAAGTAGTTTACTCCTCCTCCATGATGTAATGTTGGCAGTGTGTGCATCATGAAGTACTTGGTTTATGCTATGATTGTGATCTCTTGTAGATTATGAAGTTAACTATTACTATGATGGTATTGATGCGATCTGTTCCTCCTTTCATAGTGTGATTTTAGAAGTGTGCATGCTATGTTAGTACTTGGTTTGGTTGTGTTGATCTATCTTGCACTCTAAGGTTATTTAAATATGAACATTGAATATTGTCGAGCTTGTTAACTCCGGCATTGAGGGTTCGTGTAATCCTACACAATGGTGTTCATCATCCAACAAGAGGGTGTAGAGTAGTCCTATTATGTGATCATTATTGAGAGTGTCCACTAGTGAAAGCAGGATCCCTGGGCCTTGCTTCCAAGCATCGAATCTCCGTTTGTCTACTGTTTTGTTACATGTTTACTCGCTGCCATATTTTATTCAGATTGCTATTACCACTGATACTCATCCATATTACTTGCATCTCACTATCTCTTCGCCGAACTAGTGCACCTATACATCTGACAAGTGTATTAGGTGTGTTGGGGACACAAGAGACTTCTTGCTTTGTGGTTGCAGGGTTGCTTGAGAGGGATATCTTTGACCTCTTCCTCCCTGAGATCGATAAACCTTGGGTGATCCATTTAAGGGAAACTTGCTGCTGTTCTACAAACCTCTGCTCTTGGAGGCCCAACACTGTCTACAAGAATAGAAGCTCCCGTAGATATCAGTAGTGGGGCGCCTTGTATGAGGTCAATGCGGTGCTCTATGCCTCGAAGTGGTGGTAGTCCGGGGGGAAGCTCGTTGGGAAGACATCTTGAAAATCCTTCGAAAGAGACAACAAAGACAAAGGAATTTTTTAAGTCGTTAGTCTTCGACTGTGTTCCCTTGCATATGAGCACATAATGCAATGTTGTGGATGGGTTGTCTTGCACTTCTCTCAACTTACTTTTGGTGGCTATGAGGACACTCTTCATCTCACTCATGTTTGGCTTGTGGATCTCACTCTCCTTTAGGTGGATCACTCCCTCACCTCTCAGGTCACCATGATGTTTTTGTTGTTGTGCCTCGCTAAAGCCTTCACATCTTCCGTGATGATTTGGCTAGGAGTCATTGGTCGAAACTCGAACTTCTTGTCTTTGACCTTGAAGGTGTAGACATTGGAGTGACCATCATGCATAGCCTTCTTATCATATTGCCATGGCCGGCCAAGCAACATGTGACAAACCATCATAGGAATCACATCACACTCGATGGTGTCTTCATAGGGGCCGGTCTTGAAGTTGAGGGTGACGGTGTGTTGTATATTGACATTGGCCTTGTCACTCAACCATTGGACATGGTATGGATGTGGATGCTTGCGGAGCGAGAGGTTGAGCTTCTCACACAACTCGGTGCTTGCTAAGTTGTGGCAACTTACTCCATCAATGATGACTTTGATGGACTTTCCTCCAATGCCGCCACGGGTTTGGAAGATGTTGCACCTTTGGTCTTCTATAGCTTGTGGTTGAGTAGTCAACACCCTAGTGACCACAAGTGAAGGACTTGGATCATGCACACAAAGGAGGGGGTCTTCTCCATTTTCTTCATCGTAATCTTCTTCATTAGCTACAACGGCTTGGACAAGAGCTTCATATTCTCCTTCACTTAAGGTCTCTATGTAACCGTTCTCCATGGTGATTATGACCTTGGTGTTCTTGCACTCAAAGGATTTGTGACCTTGTGTTCCACACTTGAAATATGTAACATTGCTAGGTCCCATTGACGCTTTTGAAGAGGCGGTTGAAGGCACTGGTTGCTTCATGCGACTTTGGATGGTCGGTTGCTTGGGTGGTGTGGAGAAAGAGGAAGGCTTGACACTTGTTGTAGGAGTGCTTGTAGTGAGCTTGGAGGCGAAGTAGGACTTGGTATTTTTGTACTTGATGTCCTCATTCACTTGTCGCTCGGTCTTGGAAGCTTGGTGAACCTAGTCAACCATGGTTGAATATTGTTGGAACTCGACAATTCTCTTGATTGGGTAGTTTAGGCCATTGAAGTACGTAGCAATTGTTTGGTTATCAGACTCTTGGATGTTGGCTCGCATCATGGTCAACTCATTTCCTTATAGAACTCCTGAACGGTCTTGGTTCTTGCTTCAACTTTTGTAACTTTTTGAGGAGGTTGGTCATGTAGTGAGACGGAACAAAACGAGCACACATCTCTTCCTTCATCTCTTCCCAAGTATCGATTGGGGGCTCACACTTTTCTTCCCGTATAATGAAGGGATTTCTATTTTCGTGCCCTCGGTTCCTTAGTTGTGCTTAGTTTTCTCCAGCTCCTTAGTTTTTTCTCAGTTTTCCCCAAGTCCTTGTTTGAAACCCGCAGAAGCAGCTCAGACGGCAGGATTCCCGTTTAGTTGACCGTTCCGTGCTGACGTGTGGGGCCACATCGTGTGGGCCCGCGTCACGTGGGGCTAGTAGAAAGGGACCGTGGAGCTGGGTTTTGTCTCTCTCGGCCCAAATTGGCATTTTTAAGAGCACCTTTTTCCCTCTTTCCCTCTCTGTCTTTTTCACCAAATTAGTATCAAATCTAGAGAAGCTTCTATTTCTGCCTTTTGGCCCTCGTTTTTTGCCCAATATGGCAGCAAATCTAGAAGCTAGTATATGATAAATTCACAGCAGCATAATCCGAAAACTAAGTATAATACATAAACTGCATACAAAAGCCAAAATCAGCCAATAACGTTGTTAATGTTCACGAAAAACTAAGCTGAAAAAAATACAAGACGCACACAATATGTATGGCCAACAAGAAGATTCCTCATTCCGCATATATTTCTTCGTCGCTCCATTCGTGCATTACCCCAAGGAAATATTCATTGAACTCCTTCCGTCTGTAGTGTGCCGCCAATACATCCTCCAAACGGTATGGCATGTGTTCATTTGTCATACTGTAGTTTCCTATTCTATCCACACGTAGTGGCCACTCATCCCAGGCCTTTGTATCATGAGAGTACTCTCTGATATAACCCAAATCCGTGTAGTAGATGCAGCCAGGTCGAAGTGTCGGGTGCACTCTGGTGTCGACGGAGATACACCAGATATGATTCACGAAGAAGGCATTACTGCCAATGTTACTGACCGGATGGAGAGAGCGGCTCTGAGTGTCCACACGGTACACCAATGGTTTGCCCGCCAAAGCCAGGTTGACCAACAACACAAGCAGCAGATCACCATCCGACTTCACAAGGTAGAACTTCTCATTTCCAAGTTCTGGAAATGAAATTAGTGTCTCCATCTTGACAGTGCTCGCGCGCTGCTGCAAGTGTACATTGGTGCACACTATTCTCCCGGACTCAAAATTTTCTGCAGCTACTGCATACAGTTCACCATTGAACGGGGTAATGCAACGCAGACAATGGTTCTCGATCGAAAATATTTCTTCTCCCCAATCTTCATATATATCCTTAGTTGGAGTGATCTCATCGACCCAACCAATTTCCGGCGGGTAATGTGCGGCAACGAAGACTATAGTCGGGGATTTGATTACAGCGACTGAATCCAGAAAAACAGATGGCATCTGCGCCTCAAACATAGTGTTCGATTTCTTTGTGAGTGGGTTCAGAAGCCGTATCTTGTGCGGAGGGTTCTTCTGGGCAAGCACGATGACGCCACGGCAAAAGCCGACGAAGTAGTATCTAAAATATATTGATGAAGATAACATTCAGCACTAAGATGTTTAAGATTGAAAATAAAAAGGTAGATTAACCCTATAGATATGGAGGAATTCGAACCTTGCATGAACTTCCGATAGATCTATGGTGATGTAGCGTGATGTGCCGAGTTGGAGGAAGGTGAACTCAGCAATGCGTGGAAGGGCATGGTCTAGCATGATCCATTCGTGCAGGTGCACATCGGGCTCAGGTAAACCTGAGCGCCAATTTCTACAGACTTTCCTCATAGCAGAGTAGGTGTCTGCGTACTCCTCGTTCGCTAGTAAGCATTCGCCGATCTTCTGAAGTGGTCCATCAGCCGAGAGAGAGGCCCAGTTCACGGAGGCGCCGCGCTTGGATGCGCCGCCCTCGGAGGCGACGGGCTCGGAGGCGACGGGCTCGGCGGCAACGGGCTCGGTGGCGACGGGCTCAGATGCGACGGGCTCGGAGGCGACAGGCTCGGGGGCGAAGGCCGCCGGCGCATTCTTCTTCTCCATCGCCGGCAGGGCTCGTACGGCGGTTTGAGTTTTTTCCTTCGATTTGGAGAAGTTGATGGGACGTGAGAGGCGTGGTTTCGTGCGTGAGCGAGAATGAGACGTACTGTGTGCAGAGGGAGGGAGAGAGGGGCTTACACGTCCTAAAGGCGACCCGCGTCCTACGCGTCCACTAGTGCACGTTTGCACCGCGACACGCGTCAACAATGGCACGTCTTCCACTTCTGCACCGCAACACGCGTCCTCGAGTCTAAACCTAGAAATTTAGATATACTCAGGTATACCCTCGAGTCATATACTAGCATTTTTTGTGTGCTCAGTTTTCCCCTTGAGTGCTAATACTGGCTAGTGCAATATACTCAGTTTTACCCTCAAGTGGCTTGTCAACAGAGAGTCACCAAATGAGATTTACCAGTTAAATGAGTATTTAATGTGCAAAAAATTCCGAAAAAGAGTGGCACTTACTCATGGAGTCTTTACCACAAATTGCCACTTCTCAAATCATAGATAAATCAAGTTTTACCACAAATTGCCACTTCTCAAATCACCTAGTAGTTATGAAGGTGCATGATTTTCCACAATAAGCCTTACCCAAAACAGCTTTCCCCAAAACATACTTTGTCTGAATGAGGCCATAATTTTCACACTCATGTATATTTGTATTGCAAATAGTTTGAGGTAGGCCAAGATGGGTTTCATTGTACAAAACACGCATTTTTCATTTTTTAAATCTCATATTTGAATCCCTTAGTCTGTTTACTACTCACTTGCCCTTGGTTTCTTGATACTACTCAGTTTTTCCTCTTCCTTCACAAATTCTCACAGACGCCCAACATTACCCTGATTGGTCTAGCCCATGTCACGCGGATCGTGCCCGCCGACCGTTGATCGTATGATTTAACGGGCAGGATAACCCCTATCTCTATCTGGTCAGGGCCACCACCCTCTCTCTCTCTCTGTCGGCGGTTAGCTTCCACCCTCTATGTATGCTAAAGGGCGGTTACCCAGTACGCTAAAGTTTGGTTTTCTGCATTATTTTTCATGAGCTAAATTATAAACTTTTGGGCATTATTTTTCACGCAAAAAATGATAAACCATCACCGATTTGTACTTTTCACGTAAAAAATGATACACCATCACCCATTTGTTGTAGCCATTACTTTTCATGCAAAAAATGATACACCATCACCAATTTGTTGTAGCCATTACTTTCCATGCAAAAATGATACACCATCACCCATTTCTTGTAGCCATTACTTTCCACGCAAAAAAATGATGAACAATCACCGATTTCTTGTAGCCATTACGGTAAAATGATAAACTATCATGAATTACCATTTCTTTTAGGCATTACTTTTCACCGTAAAATGATAAACTATATCACGAAGTTCCATTTCCGTCAAGATAGTCCGCCTTACTTTTTTGTTGAGATATACTCCCTCCGTCCACAAATGAGTGTACTTTTAGCTTTTGTACTAAGTCAAATATTTTAAGTTTTGACCAACCGTAAATAAAAAAGTAGCAACATATATGATGAGATTTTGGTATATATAATTTGAAACTACATTTCAAAACGAATCTCGGGATACTAAATTAGTATCATAAATGCTACTACTTTTTCCTATATATGTGGTCAAAGTTTAAAAAGTTTGACTAAACACAAAACCTAGATGACTACGTACCCCCACAATGGTCATGTCCTCCTTAATTTATTGTGTAAACCCCCACAACGGTCACATCCTCCTTAATTTATTGTGTAAACCCCTACAACGGTCATCTCTCCCTTGTAAACACCCACAACGGCCATCCCTTGTGTCAATAGGTTCTGCCTCTCTCTTTTTCGTTCACATACACTTGATCCATTGCCATGGCTTCCACGTCTCGGACGCGGACCGGAAGGGGAAGGGGAAGGGGCGGCCGAGGTGGTGGATCATCATCATTGCCACCACCACCGTCAACACTGCCATTGATCATAGAGGAGTTCTTCATCGTCGTCTATGAAGATTCTTTGGTCAAGAAGGTACGTACGCGTTCCCACATATATGATGCATGTGATTAATTATGGGCATGTTCTAAAAAACCTTTAATTTCAAACGATCGGCGCTCAATGACGTATCAAGTATTTCTTATGTTCCATGCCACATTATTGATGATATCTACATGTTTTATGCATACTTTATGTCATATTTATGCATTTTCCGGCACTAACCTATTAACGAGATGCCGAAGAGCCAGTTGCTGTTTTCTGCTGTTTTTGGTTTCAGAAATCCTAGTAAGGAAATATTCTCGGAATTGGACGAAATCAACGTCCAGGGGCCTATTTTCACATGAAGCTTCCAGAAGACCGAAGGAGTCACGAAGTGGGGCCACGAGGTGGCCAAACGCTAGGGCGACGCGGCCTGGCCCTTGGCCGCGCCGGCCTAGTGTGTGGGCCCCCTGTCAGGCCCCTGATACGTCTCCGACGTATCGATAATTTCTTATGTTCCATGCCACATTATTGATGTTATCTACATGTTTTATGCACACTTTATGTCATATTCGTGCATTTTCTGGAACTAACCTATTAACAAGATGCCGAAGTGCCAGTTCCTGTTTTCTGCTGTTTTTGGTTTCAGAAATCCTAGTAACGAAATATTCTCGGAATCGGACGAAATCAACGCCCAGGTTCCTATTTTTCCCGGAACCATCCAGAACACCCGAGAGCCGCCAGAGGGGAGCCCTGGGGGCCCCACACCACACCCCGGCGCGGCCAGAGGGGGGGCCGCGCCGCCCTATGGTGTGGGCCCCCCAGAAGCCCTCCTGCGCCGCCTCTTCGCCTATATAAAGCCCCTGGATCGAAAACCCTGATGCGTTCGACGAAACCCACAGAAACCTTCCAGAGCCGCCGCCATCGCGACGCCAAGATCTGGGGGACAGGAGTCTCTGTTCCGGCACGCTGCCGGAACGGGGAAGTGCCCCCGGAAGGCTTCTCCATCGACACCGCTGCCATCTCCACCGCCATCTTCATCACCGCTGCCTCCATGATGAGGAGGGAGTAGTTCTCCATCGAGGCTCGGGGCTGTACCGGTAGCTATGTGGTTAATCTCTCTCCATGTACTTCAATACAATGATCTCATGAGCTGCTTTACATGATTGAGATTCATATGAGTTTTGTATCACAATTCATCTATGTGCTACTCTAGTGATGTTATTAAAGTAGTTCTATTCCTCCTGCACGTGTGTAAAGGTGACTAGTGTGTGCACCGTGTGGTTCTTGTCGTAGGCTATGATCATGATCTCTTGTAGATTGTGGAGTTAATTATCATTATGATGGTATTGATGTGATCTATCTGGTTATATTGATCTATCTTACACTATAAGGTTACTTAAACATGAGCATTATTGTGGAGCTTGTTAACTCCGGCATTGAGGGTTCGTGTAATCCTACGCAATGTGTTCATCATCCAACAAGAGTGTAGAGTATGCATTTATCTATTCTGTTATGTGATCAATGTTGAGAGTGTCCACTAGTGAAAGTCTAATCCCTAGGCCTTGTTCCTAAATACTGCTATCGCTACTTGTTTACTACTGCTGCGTTACTACTGCTTGTTTACTGTTTCACTGTGTTACTACTGCTGCAATACTACCACCATCAACTACACGCCAGCAAGCTATTTTCTGGCACCGTTGCTACTGCTCATACTTATTCATACCACCTGTATTTCACTATCTCTTCGCCGAACTAGTGCACCTATTTGGTGTGTTGGGGACACAAGAGACTTCTTGCTTTGTGGTTGCAGGGTTGCATGAGAGGGATATCTTTGACCTCTTCCTCCCTGAGTTCGATAAACCTTGGGTGATCCACTTAAGGGAAAACTTGCTGCTGTTCTACAAACCTCTGCTCTTGGAGGCCCAACACTGTCTACAGGAAAGGAGGGGGAACGTAGACATCAAGCACTTTTCTGGCGCCGTTGCCGGGGAGGAAAGGTAAAAGGCACTCATACGCCGGTTCCAGGTAAAGTACTTTTCTGGCGCCATTGTGTTTGTGCTCGAAGCTATTTCCTTTAGATCCTGCAATTGCAACTTTTTGTTTCTTGTTTACACTAGTTAGGCATAATGGAAAACATCTGTGAGCTCTTTGTACTATTTCCTGAGTCAAGACATGAATGGTTTAATGCGAAAATTAAAAAACCCATGGAACATGCTAGCATGAATACTTTGAACACCATTGTTGCTAATGATATGGAAAATTCTAAGCTTGGGGAAGCTGGTTTTGATGAGCATGATCTTTTTAGTCCACCAAGCATTGAGGAGAAAATTTTCTTTGATGATACTTTGCCTCCTATTTATGATGATTATAATGATAGTAGTCTTTTGGTACCACCTACTATGGAGAGTAAATTTTGTTGTGATTATACTATGCCTCCAACACTTGATGAGAATAATAATGATAGCTACTTTGTTGAATTTGCTCCCACTATTACTAATAAAATTGATTATGCTTATGTGGAGAGTAATAATTTTATGCATGAGACTCATGATAAGAATGCTTTATGTGATAGTTATATTGTTGAGTTTGCTCATGATACTACTGAAAGTTATTATGAGAGAGGAAAATATGGTTGTAGAAATTTTCATGTTACTAAAACACCTCTCTATGTGCTGAAATTTTTGAAGCTATACTTGTTTTATCTTCCTGATCTTGTCACTTTGCTCTTCATGAATTTATTTGTGTACAAGATTCCTTTTCATAGGAAGCATGTTAGACTTAAATGTGTTTTGAATTTGCCTCTGGATGCTCTCTTTTGCTTCAAATACTATTTCTTGCGAGTGCATCATTAAAACTGCTGAGCCCATCTTAATGGCTATAAAGAAAGAACTTCTTGGGAGATAACCCATGTGTTATTTTGCTACAGTACTTTGTTTTATATTTGTGTCTTGGAAGTTGTTTACTACTGTAGCAACCTCTCCTTATCTTAGTTTTGTGTTTTGTTGTGCCAAGTAAAGTCTTTGATAGAAAAGTAAGTACTAGATTTGGATTACTGCGCAGTTCCAGATTTCTTTGCTGTCACGAATCTGGGTCTACCTCCCTTTAGGTAGCTCAGAAAATTAAGCCAATTTACGTGCATGATCCTCAGATATGTACGCAACTTTCATTCAATTTGAGCATTTTCATTTGAGCAAGTCTGGTGCCATTTTAAAATTCGTCAATACGAACTGTTCTGTTTTGACAGATTCTGCCTTTTATTTCGCATTGCCTCTTTTGCTATGTTGGATGAATTTCTTCCACTAATGTCCAGTAGCTTTATGCAATGTCCAGAAGTGTTAAGAATGATTGTGTCACCTCTGAATATGTTAATTTTTATTGTGCACTAACCCTCTAATAAGTTGTTTCGAGTTTGGTGTGAAGGAAGTTTTCAAGGGTCAAGAGAGGAGGATGATATACTATGATCAAGAAGAGTGAAAAGTCTAAGCTTGGGGATGCCCCGGTGGTTCACCCCTGCATATATCAAGAAGACTCAAGCGTCTAAGCTTGGGGATGCCCAAGGCATCCCCTTCTTCATCGACAACATTATCAGGTTCCTCCCCTAAAACTATATTTTTATTCCGTCACATCTTATGTACTTTACTTGGAGCGTCTGTTTGTTTTTGTTTTTGTTTGTGTTTGAATAAATTGGATTACATCATGCTTGTGTGGGAGAGAGACACGCTCCGCTGGTTCGTATGAACACATGTGTTCTTAGCTCATAATATACATGGCGAAGTTTTCTTCTTCGTTAAATTGTTATATGGTTGGATTTGGAAAATGATACATGTAGTAATTGCTATTAATGTCTTGGGTAATGTGATACTTGGCAATTGTTGTGATCATGATTAAGCTCTTGCATCATATGCTTTGCACCCATTAATGAAGAAATACATAGAGCATGCTAAAATTTGGTTTGCATATTTGGTCTCTCTAAGGTCTAGATAATTTCTAGTATTGAGTTTGAACAACAAGAAAGACGGTGTAGAGTCTTATAATGTTTACAATATGTCATTTATGTGAGTTTTGCTGCACCGGTTCATCCTTGTGTTTGTTTCAAATAAGCCTTGCTAGCCTAAACCTTGTATCGAGAGGGAATACTTCTCATGCATCCAAAATACTTGAGCCAACCACTATGCCATTTGTGTCCACCATACCTACCTACTACATGGTATTTTCCGCCATTCCAAAGTATATTGCTTGAGTGCTACCTTTAAAATTCCATCATTCACCTTTGCAATATATAGCTCATGGGACAAATAGCTTAAAAACTATTGTGGTATTGAATATGTAATTATGCACTTTATCTCTTATTAAGTTGCTTGTTGTGCGATAACCATGTTTACTGGGGACGCCGTCAACTACTCTTTGTTGAATATCATGTGAGTTACTATGCATGTTCGTCTTGTCTGAAGTAAGAGCGATCTACCACCTTATGGTTAAGCATGCATATGTTAGAGAAGAACATTGGGCCGCTAACTTAAGCCATGATCCATGGTGGAAGTTTCAGTTTTGGACATATATCCTCAATCTCAAATGAGAAAATTATTAATTGTTGTTACATGCTTATGCATAAAAGAGGAGTCCATTATCTGTTGTCTATGTTGTCCCGGTATGGATGTCTAAGTTGAAGAATAATCAATAGCGAGAAATCCAATGCGAGCTTTCTCCTTAGACCTTTGTACAGGCGGCATAGAGGTACCCCTTTGTGACACTTGGTTAAAACATGTGCATTGTGATGATCCGGTAGTCCAAGCTAATTAGGACAAGGTGCGGGCACTATTAGTACACTATGCATGAGGCTTGCAACTTGTAAGATATAATTTACATGATGCATATGCTTTATTACTACCGTTGACAAAATTGTTTCATGTTTTCAAAATCAAAGCTCTAGCACAAATATAGCAATCGATGCTTTTCCTCTATGGAGGACTATTCTTTTACTTTCAATGTTGAGTCAGTTCACCTATCTCTCTCCACCTCAAGAAGCAAACACTTGTGTGAACTGTGCATTGATTCCTACATATTTGCTTATTGCACTTATTATATTACTCTATGTTGACAATATCCATGAGATATACATGTTACAAGTTGAAAGCAACCGCTAAAACTTAATCTTCTTTTGTGTTGCTTCAATGCCTTTACTTTGAATTATTGCTTTATGAGTTAACTCTTATGCAAGACTTATTGATGCTTGTCTTGAAGTGCTATTCATGAAAAGTCTTTGCTTTATGATTCAGTTGTTTACTCATGTCATATACATTGTTTCGATCGCTGCATTCACTACATATGCTTTACAAATAGTATGATCAAGATTATGATGGCATGTCACTCCAGAAATTATCTGTGTTATCGTTTTACCTGCTCGGGACGAGCAGAACTAAGCTTGGGGATGCTGATACGTCTCCGACGTATCGATAATTTCTTATGTTCCATGCCACATTATTGATGTTATCTACATGTTTTATGCACACTTTATGTCATATTCGTGCATTTTCTGGAACTAACCTATTAACAAGATGCCGAAGTGCCAGTTCCTGTTTTCTGCTGTTTTTGGTTTCAGAAATCCTAGTAACGAAATATTCTCGGAATCGGACGAAATCAACGCCCAGGTTCCTATTTTTCCCGGAACCATCCAGAACACCCGAGAGCCGCCAGAGGGGAGCCCCACACCACACCCCGGCGCGGCCAGAGGGGGGGCCGCGCCGCCCTATGGTGTGGGCCCCCCAGAAGCCCTCCTGCGCCGCCTCTTCGCCTATATAAAGCCCCTGGATCGAAAACCCTGATGCGTTCGACGAAACCCACAGAAACCTTCCAGAGCCGCCGCCATCGCGACGCCAAGATCTGGGGGACAGGAGTCTCTGTTCCGGCACGCTGCCGGAACGGGGAAGTGCCCCCGGAAGGCTTCTCCATCGACACCGCTGCCATCTCCACCGCCATCTTCATCACCGCTGCCTCCATGATGAGGAGGGAGTAGTTCTCCATCGAGGCTCGGGGCTGTACCGGTAGCTATGTGGTTAATCTCTCTCCATGTACTTCAATACAATGATCTCATGAGCTGCTTTACATGATTGAGATTCATATGAGTTTTGTATCACAAGTCATCTATGTGCTACTCTAGTGATGTTATTAAAGTAGTTCTATTCCTCCTGCACGTGTGTAAAGGTGACTAGTGTGTGCACCGTGTGGTTCTTGTCGTAGGCTATGATCATGATCTCTTGTAGATTGTGGAGTTAATTATCATTATGATGGTATTGATGTGATCTATCTGGTTATATTGATCTATCTTACACTATAAGGTTACTTAAACATGAGCATTATTGTGGAGCTTGTTAACTCCGGCATTGAGGGTTCGTGTAATCCTACGCAATGTGTTCATCATCCAACAAGAGTGTAGAGTATGCATTTATCTATTCTGTTATGTGATCAATGTTGAGAGTGTCCACTAGTGAAAGTCTAATCCCTAGGCCTTGTTCTTAAATACTGCTATCGCTACTTGTTTACTACTGCTGCGTTACTACTGCTTGTTTACTGTTTCACTGTGTTACTACTGCTGCAATACTACCACCATCAACTACACGCCCGCAAGCTATTTTCTGGCACCGTTGCTACTGCTCATACTTATTCATACCACCTGTATTTCACTATCTCTTCGCCGAACTAGTGCACCTATTTGGTGTGTTGGGGACACAAGAGACTTCTTGCTTTGTGGTTGCAGGGTTGCATGAGAGGGATATCTTTGACCTCTTCCTCCCTGAGTTCGATAAACCTTGGGTGATCCACTTAAGGGAAAACTTGCTGCTGTTCTACAAACCTCTGCTCTTGGAGGCCCAACACTGTCTACAGGAAAGGAGGGGGAACGTAGACATCAGCCCCCTGACCTATCTCCTCCGCCTACTTATAGCCTTCGTCGCGAAACCCCTAGTACCGAGAGCCACGATACGGAAAACCTTCCAGAGACGCCGCCGCCGCCAATCCCATCTCGGGGGATTCAGGAGATCACCTCCGGCACCCTGCCGGAGAGGGGAATCATCTCCCGGAGGACTCTTCACCGCCATGGTCGCCTTCGGGGTGATGAGTGAGTAGTTCACCCCTGGACTATGGGTCCATAGCAGTAGCTAGATGGTCTTCTTCTCCTAATTGTGCTTCATTGTCGGGTCTTGTGAGCTGCCTAACATGATCAAGATCATCTATCTGTAATGCTATATGTTGTGTTTGTTGGGATCCGATGGATAGAGAATACTATGTTATGTTGATTATCAATTTATATCTATGTGTTGTTTATGATCTTGCATGCTCTCCGTTATTAGTAGAGGCTCTGGCCAAGTTTTTGCTAGTAACTCCAAGAGGGAGTATTTATGCTCGATAGTGGGTTCATGCCTCCATTAAATCTGGGACAGTGACAGAAAGTTCTAAGGTTGTGGATGTGATGTTGCCACTAGGGATAAAACATCGATGCTATGTCCGAGGATGTAGTTATTGATTACATTACGCACCATACTTAATGCAATTGTCTGTTGTTTGCAACTTAATACTGGAAGGGGTTCGGATGATAACCTGAAGGTGGACTTTTTAGGCATAGATGCATGCTGGATAGCGGTCTATGTACTTTGTCGTAATGCCCAATTAAATCTCACTATACTCATCATATCATGTATGTGCATTGTCATGCCCTCTCTATTTGTCAATTGCCCAACTGTAATTTGTTCACCCAACATGCTATTTATCTTATGGGAGAGACACCTCTAGTGAACTGTGGACCCCGGTCCATTCTTTTAATCGAATACAATCTACTGCAATACTTGTTCTACTGTTTTCTGCAAACAATTATCATCCACACTATACATCTAATCTTTGTTACAGCAAGCCGGTGAGATTGACAACCTCACTGTTTCGTTGGGGCAAAGTACTTTGGTTGTGTTGTGCAGGTTCCACGTTGGCGCCGGAATTCCTGGTGTTGCGCCGCACTACATCTCGCCGCCATCAAACTTCAACGTGCTTCTTGGCTCCTACTGGTTTGATAAACCTTGGTTTCTTACTGAGGGAAAACTTGCCGCCGTACGCATCACACCTTCCTCTTGGGGTTCCCAACGGACGCGTGCTGTACGCGTATCAGCACTCCCAAAAAAATTTGCGGACTATCTTGACGGCCAGGAGCCAGCTAAGGTATATCTGCGAGCAGCTGACTGTGGTCCTCGTATCTGGACCATGGAGGTCCTATTTCACGGTCAAGGCCGTATGTACCTCGACAAGGGCTGGGAGAATTTTGCCATCGCGCACGGTATGGATTTCGGCTGCTTCGTACACTTCAAATATGAAGGCGTTGATGTGCTCACAGTGAAGGTGTTTGACGGAACAATGAGCAGGAAGTACTACTACTCGGACAACGAAGATACTGACGATGAAAGCGACGACGACGCGAAGCCATGCATCCATCCCCTTTAGATAAGGGGATTATGACCAAGAATATATATGTAGCTTCATATGCATCGATTTAGAGATCTAGCTATTTTCCTATATATTATGCATTTAAAAAAATATCACAATTTCCACCATGATTCGAGCACCACAGCCTCCAAACGATGCCGATATCGTCATGGTCAGAACGGCTATGCTCGCCGCCACTGCTAGGTCACCGTCGGGAAGCACCATGTTTAGCATAAGATTCACTTTAGATTAAGCTGCGACAATAGTCACCTGCCATTGGCTGAGGCGGCCCCACAGAGAGGCTCTATATGATATTCTATAAATAAATAGACGACCCCAGCGGTCATTGGCTACGGAGGCCCCACAGAGCGGGAATATATGATTTTCTCTAAATAAATAGAAGATCCCACTGGTCATTGGCTGCAGCAGCCCCACAGAGCGGCAATATATGTCTTTTCCTGAAAAATAGACGACCCCACTGGTCATTGGCTGCGGCAGCCCCACAGAGCGGTTATATATGTCTTTTCCTGAAAAATAGACGATCCCACTGGACATTGTCCGCGGCAACCCTATAGAGCGGCCCCATTTGTCATTTGCAGCACCGCGTATACAATCAGGAAATAAAATGGCCCACGTGTCAGCGACAGATGGATGGCTACCCGTCAGCACGAGACGGTCAGAGAGGAACTGCCCTCTGTGCAGCCCCACCCGTCAGATTAATAGTAACGGTAAGGCCTCTGACCTGACGGCAACCCTCCCGTCCGAGCGTCTACGAGGGGTTTCAAACTAGAGGGAGGAGAAAACTGAGGAAAAGTTAAGAGGCTGGGAAAAACTGAGCACAACTAACGAACCAGGGGCACGAAAATAGAAATCCCTATAATGAAAACTTGCTCCCACCAAGTGTTTGCATAATCTTCAAACTCAAGAGATGCCATGGCCCCCTTCTTCGCACAGGAGTAGTTGTCGATGCGGAAGATCTTGTCAACCTTGAGCACCCATGAGAGGTAGGCCTCGGTGTCATTTTCACCCTTGAACTTGGGCATGTTGAACTTGAGTTTGTCGTACATGTTCTCTCCATCCTCCAAGTTCCTTCAGCGAGGTCGCATGCCTTCTTCTCTTGCAACTTGCGGTGGATGAGGAGATCTTCCTCAGCCAACCATAACATTGGGTTGGTGTTGCACTTGAACACTTGCTTCACTTGGTGCGCGATGATGGTGTTGGAAAGGATCTTGACGAGGTTGTGGAGGTTCTTGACGATTTCCATGATTGGCTTCCTCATCTTGACCATTTTCCGGATCTCCTCTTCCACGTTGGTTTTGTCGTGGATGATTTCGAAGATCACACCGAGGTTGTTCTTGGTGACCTTGATCATGAGCATCAACATGCAGTTCTCGATGAGGTGTTGTGTCCATGTGGAGGATGACGTTGTCCTGAGGTTGGTCATCACGCCCACGGTGGGCATGGCGATCATGTTGATGGCGGTCATGGAGTTGTGCTTCTTCTTGTTGAGGACACTCATGTGGTCTAGCATGTCGATGAAATTCTCCTCGCCTTGAGTTGGAGCGTGAGGAGTCGTGGCGATCATGGGAGTAGTAGTCTTGTAAAGAGCTTGATGATGAGGTAGAGCGGTGTCGGCGACGGTGACCCAAGTTGTTGATGGCGCGCTCGAGGCTCTCCATGCGCCGCTCCATGTTCACATCATTCGCCTCCATTTGGCGATCCAAGTTGTTTGTGGCTTCGCGAAGGAGGGCCATGTGTTGGTTCACGACGGAGAAGTTTTGTGCTACTTCCTCGTATTGCTCGTCGATGCGAGTCTCGGACAATGAGAGGTGCTCTTTGAACTATTGGCGTTGAGTCCATAGATTGTGTTGGGTGGCCAATCTCTCGCTATTGCGGAGAACTCCATCATGTCTTGCTTCTTCTTCTCCGTTCCTATCCATGTTGTCAAGACAAAAGCTCAGTTGTGGATGTTAGTGGAAGAAACTATCTCCAAATCTCATCTTGGTATGACCAAATTGGATCAACTAACGAAACCAATAGAGAAACCAATTTTTAATGGTTACACACGCAAAAACACACGCAAAAGCTAGCAATAATAGTGGATAGGTGAGGATGGTGGAAAGCCAAACGATGAAATCTGAAATCAAGTTTGTTGTTAAAAGTGTGTGAAATCGAAAAGTCAAAGTCCAAGTGTCGATCACCAAAACACGGAAAGATGGGGAACACACCTACGAGATTAGCGGGGTTAGTGCGACCAAAGAAAGATCGGAAAAATAAGAAGGCCTACAAAGACCGGCTCGGTGTCACACTAACAAAAGAAGATTCACATGCGACCTCTCTTCTCTGCTCTCTATTTTGCTTAAATGCTATTGACTCTTTTGTATATGGTGGCACTTGCACTCTTTTGCTCTTTTTGTGTTCTCGCACTATGTTAGAGTTAGCCTCACTTTTGCGATGTCTCCGCACGAGTGTTTGCTTATAAGCTTTACTCCACACTACACACGCACCCTCACAATCGGGGTCACGTGCAATGTCTCGCAACACTTGAAAAACAATGCTCGATAGGATAGATCGCAAAAGGAAGAGGGGCTACAAGGAAAAACAAGTTATGCCTAGATGTTTCATAGGCGGTGATGATCACACAACTTGCGAAGATGGTGGTGGTGTCAAGAATATGGTTGCAAATCCAGGGTGCCGAGATCTTCTTTGCATTTGTGTCGTCGCGGCGGGTTAGTTTCACGAACAAGGCACTCAAACCGAACAAACAACCACAAAAGCAAATTTGGTCAGAAAATCGGGGCAGTCAGCAGGATTTCCGACAGTTCCGGTTCTGTGGCCGGACATTTCCGGTGTGGGTTCCGGTCTACCGGATCTGTCGCCGTTCCGTTCCGGTGGGGGTTCCTGTTTGCATGTTCTCTCGCCGGTTTGTTCGAGTCTGTCGGTTTCACCACCACATCTCAGTTCGTGATGAACTTGACGAAAGTCAAACGTCAGATTTCGAAGGGAAATGACCAAATTGAAGATGGGGAGGGTTAGGGATGGGCAAATCAGCACCAAAGACAAGTTTCTATTGGATCAAAATCACCAAAAACTCAACAAAATCTCAGATCCATCCAAGGTAAATTTAGGGTTATTTTCGTTTTTATGGAAATTTTCTAGAAACGAAATTGGGGGGTGGCCGGGAGGTCAAATTAGTGGCAACCAAGAGATCTGATACCATATGATGAGACCTAGGTTCTAGGGTTTGGCCCAATCTCACGAAATTGACCAAGGTGGGGAATGAGGGGGATGGGAGAAGGAGGAAGAACACAAGATCCAAAAGAAAAACACACTCACACACCCAATACAAACAAATCTAACTCCCTTAGTTGGCTAGACTAAGCCAATAGAGTCAATCCATGGAGAGACCCAAGGGTAGAATCCATGGATTGAAAGATTGGTGTAGGAATCAATTCTAGAACAAGAGTGAAAGAGTGGATGCACTAAAGTCACACATGAAGAGAGAGGGATCGACAAGAGTAGCCTTGATACATAGGATGTGATGGTCCTAGTAGTAGATGAGACAAAGCTCAAGCATAAACTCAAATCTTAGTCTAACCCTAGATCTGGCCGGACCAGCAGTTTATATAGTACAGAGGGGCAAATAGGTAAATTACAAGGCAAATTCGTTGTTGGGAACACATGATTCGACGAGTTTCGGTAATAAAACCGGCATAGCCGGGCTAGCGCCGGAATGGCTCGAGCGTTCCGGCAAGAGGACTGGTGGGAGTTCCGGTTTACCGGAATGCGTTACTGTAAGCATTTCCGGCGAAACCGGTCTGTTTCAGCGGACCGGTTCTGTTCCGGTGTAGGGTCCGGTGCTGCCGGTTCTGGCGCCAGTTTGCTCCAGGTTCTCTTTTGCTCGTTCTTCTCCTCGCTTGATGGCTTGACTTTCTTGGGGATCTTCCGCCCATAGCATCTCCAACAGCAGCGCTAAATCTTGGCGCTGTAAAAGCGCTTTGCAGCGCGCTCTATCTATGTTTTGCGCGTGAGGACATATTCACCTTCAGCAGAAGCTCTATCCTGCGCTGTATCTTGGAGCTGTAAAAATATGTAGTTGTTTCTGCGCGCGACGTTATACCGCACGCTCTTTCCGGCGCGGTAGATATAGCGCACGATATAGCGCTTTTGTCCCAAGCTGTATTTTATAGCGCCGGATAGAACATCTTTTGGAGCATTATTTTGCGCCCGCGCGCTAAACCAGCCACTTTTTTGGATACATCACGGGATAGAGCGTCTGTTGGAGATGCTCTGGGATGTAGCTGATTACACATAAAATATTTTGATGAGGTAGCAAGCCATTCAAAGGGAGGTTAGTATCAAGCATAATAAAGAGTTCACCTCTTGTTGAAGTGCTTTGGTGCGTGCTCACGTCATCGGTCCACTTGGGGGATTACTTGGTCTTGGTGAAGTGTCGTCCTTAGGCGAAGCTACATCAGGGAGTTTAATCCATGAACTCTAATGAGGTAACCCATGTTAGAACATATTTGTATATTTGCAAAGCATGGCAGTTCAACCAACTTAAATTTTGATTCCAACCAAATGAAAAAGAACATCTTGAACTATGTGGACGTGGATATCCTAAACTTATCCCTCCCCGTTCTCGAACCAAACACAATCTTCACCTTTTCTTTCACGGGACAAATATTCCTTAGTGACCCACTCCTTCTATCCCTAAATAAGTGTATGATGTATGATGAAGTTTTATTCTAAGTCAAGCTTCGTTAAATTTGATCAACAACCTTAAAAAGTAACAACATTTATGACACATAACTAGTATCACTAGACTGATTTTAAATATTTTTTAATAATATAGTAATTTAATGTTACATATCTTGCTATTGTTTGATAAAAATTTGGTTAAATTTAAAAGTTTGACTTAGGTTAAAACATAAACATACATTTATTCACGCATTTATTCATGGACGGAAGGAGTAGGTGCCATCAAGTCATCGTTGCACTTACTGGTGAAAGATTTTTTTTACACATGAAAATATTCCAAATCATCCGGGCCGACACCAGAGTAGTGCCGGTTGATGGGATTTGGCGAAAGAGGTTCTAAGGGACACATCCGGCGAGGGGCACCCAGGACGAAGCCGGGATTAGGACGAAGCGTGCGATATTTTTTTCTTTGGACCGGTGGGTAAATTAAGACATGATTCTCTTGATCCGGCATATAGTACTTGATCGGATTGCAACATTGTTATTGGGGAATCAATCATGAAACACACTACATCAAATGGGGATTGTGGAGATTATTTATTTGCGACCCAAATGACAACCTTGATGTTATTAGCAGTATAAAAATTGCAATACACAATATTTACTTATTTATAAAAAATACAATTTTCTACTACCTTACTTTCCTTTTGTACGTTTTTCCAGATTTTACGACTTAATTGATACATTTCCATAATATTTAGGTGACATTTTCTATATATACACCGCGTACGAATGATTTGCGAGATCAACATCCACGCTCAAAATATCACACAATCCCAAGCGAATCGCACCAGAAAAAAAGAAAAGACCATGAGGCCTTCGCAAGCTCTCTCCTACTTCGTCGTCGTCCTCCTCGCATCGTCCTCCTACGCGTCAGTTCTAGAGGACACGTGCAAGCCCTTTGGAGCTGACTACGACTACTGCATCAAGTTCTTCCAGTCCGACAAGGACAGCGCCACCGTGGACAAGCGCGGCCTCGCCGTCATCTCCACGAGGATCGCCCGAGCGGCGGCCGTGAGCACCCTCAAGCGTATTGCCGTCCTCAAGGCCGCGGACACGGACAAGAAGATCCAGGGACCCCTCGCCGACTGCGATGCGAAGTACACCGGCGCCGTCAACGGCCTGGACGAGGCGGCCAAGGACATCGCGGCGGGCAAGTTGCAGGACGCGGTGACATACCTCGGCTACGCGCTGGATGTGCCCGAGAGCTGCGATGAAGCGTTTGGTGAGGTAGGCGTCAAGTCGCCGCTGGCCGCCGAGGGCCACGAGTTCGCCAGGGAGTGCTACGTCGCTCGCTTTGTAACGACAATGCTGTAAGCCGCCGAGGATGTGAATCTTGGGTACGTAATGGGACTGCAGGAATCTGTAATCATTTAGTGGATGAATAATCTCCTCAGATTTCGTAAGCCGCGATATCTGATCAATAATGAACTATGCAAGCACGTTCGGATTCGGTGAATTTGTTTTGTGATGATCTGAAATAGCAATACTCCACGGAATTATACTATATATTAAAGCTAAAGCCATTTGCTTGCATGAGAGTGCTTCAGTGTTGATGTTTGCTTTCTTCCAATCATTCTCCACCACGTGGCATGTACTATAATGTGTTTTTTTACTTGAAACTTTTGCATTGTAGTTTTAGATGCAAAAAAATTCCATCTAAACTTTTCCGGCTGTAGCTATCTACCTCTACCTTTTAAACAAAAAAGTTATGTACGTCCGCAACGCCATATTTTACGTCCCTGATTTTAAAACTTGATAGTAATTTCTTGACACACCTTTACGCCCATAATTTGTAGACCCTATATTTTTTAGCTTCTTTTCAAAATATATAGTTATTTTTTAGCTTCTTTTCAAAATATATAGTTGACGGTAATCTTCCATCATAACTTCTCGGACATAATGTTTGACGCAACTTGATTCGATACATTTTTCCATCAGTAAGTTTCCGAATTTAGTAGCCTATGTCTACGGTGGTATTATCCCAAATCTTTTTAATTACACGATGGTCATTTTCTGGCACCATATTCTGTTTCGATCGGTCTCCGCCACGTGGCCTATGCTACATTGTATTTTTTTTTTTTTTGAGACTCTTAGATTACAGTTTTAGACGCACCAACTTTCCGGCAGTAATTTCTCAGCGCTAGCTACCTACATCTACCTCTCAAACAAAATAGCTACCTACATCTACACCAACCGTTTATTTTAAAAATACTTGCTGGTGATTTCTTGACACATCTTTATGGCTATAATTTGCATACCTATACTTTTAGCTCCTTTTCAGACAAATTACTTGACAACAATCTTCCGGCCAAATTTTTTAACGTAACTCGATTCGATACACATTTCCGACTGTAGCTTCCTGCGGTAGTTAGCCTATGTGTACGGCGATATTTTTTCAGCTCCTTTTAATTACTCGATGGTCATTTTTCGACACAATATTCTAGCCTATGTGTATGGTGATATAATTACTCGATGGTCGAGTTTTAAAATCACGGACGTAAAATATACCGTTGTGATGGTCCTACAACAATTCTTCGAGATTGCACGCCAGCTATCAACCGTAAACTTTCCCTTGGAAAATAATTTTCTGATACAACTTTTCAACTATAATTTCCCTAGGTGGTCTCCATACTCTCAATCTTCAATGGTGCATATTTTTTTGTCAACCTGTAATTTCCCATCTTACCACACGCATCAAAAAATACACATCAGACTTAATATATCGAGCAACCAGTGTATGCACATATACTACGTACTTAGCTCATAGCGCTCCACCGCATGGGCACTGGAGAACCATCATTTTCTACCAATAGTGGCCGCCCCGTCGTCCTTTACTGAAAAATATATGTTTTTTTACGTTTCTCTTCTTTTATTCTTTGACGGTAGCTTTTTGCCCCTAACTTTCTACCGGTTGGTACCCCATGGTACGTCCTCGATGATGAGAAATTCTCCAGCAGTACTTCTTCGACCATTTTTTCGTTTCTCTCCTTTTACTCTTCAAGATAACTTTTCGAGACAACTTCTCAGCTGAAATGTAGCACCAGTAGTTAACCCAAGGTACCTCATGTATGATGAGTAATTCTCTAACAGTAATTTTTCTTCTCCTTTTTTATATTCTTTGACACATTCTCCCAGCCATTGTTTCACCATGGTAGCATCGAATGTGTTTTATCGGGTTGTTTGATGGTTATTTCTCTACATAGAATTTGGATCTTAGAAGTGATTATTCGACATTAGTCCTTCATCGGCGTGCCAGTGGTTATTCGATGCAAATCATCAGCCCCAAATAGTAATTTCCCTACGGTAATTTTTAACACCGGTTTTTCAACAACCCATAATTCTTCAGCGGTGATATTTTCTTAAGGGTAATTTTCAAAGGTACACATGAAACAATCTTCATCGGTAATTTTAAATTTGCATGGGCAACAATCTTTAATAATAATTTGCGGATGGTAGCTCTCCATCTGTACTTGCCTTCTTCTGTAGTACCTTCATAGTTCTACTATGGTAACTGTAAGAAACAAATTACTCCACTATTTATCGCCTCTTCTATTCGAAAATAAAATTAATTCCTTTTGTTAATTGCCTCACGGTTGTCTTACACTCCATCTGTAGTTACCTTCTTCTAAGAAGTATCTTCATGGTTCTACTATGGTAACAGCGAAATACTTCACTATTTGTTGCCTCTTCTATTTGAAATGATATTAATATCTTTGGTTAATTGCCTTATGAGAATACCACTACGTTCTTCCACAGCTATTTTGACACAAAAAAAATTACATTACCCATCATCTCTCTTCTATTCAAGAAACAAATGTTACTATCTTTGTATTAATCTCCTCATGATAACCCTACGGGCACGGCGTGCCGCCGTGCCAATACTTCCTAGTTCCCTTAAAGCCATACGGGAACTCATCCTACGGCACGTGCCCTAAGTAGCAAAGTCCAAGATTAATCATTGCCTTCTGCGACTTCTAGAAAATGCAATCAAATACTCCATATCGACGGAGTATGTATAGACGTTTTTTTTAGGTTTGTTTCATTGTTTGTCCATAGCGACGGCCGCCTCTAGGATGGCAAAAACGCCGTAAAAAATAGAAGTTTCCCGCACCTGAGCCTCTAGGCAATTGCCTCTAGGCAATTGTTGTTGTAGTATGAAACAACATAAGAGAAGAGATATGTATCAATTATCGACAAAGTGTGTGTGGTTCAAGTTCAACGCCAATAATATTGTTACATGCAAAGATAAAAACAAGAGCTATACAACGACCATTCAACGGGTCCTCATATACCGTTGAAAACAATATTTATTAACTAGACTTGACCACGACTCGGTGGAAACGTGGCATAATATCATTATATGGGGCGTGACCTCAAGCTAGGTTAGAACTTGGTGTCGTGCCTACGAAGGGTTTGTAGTTGGCAACACAAAAATATTCGGTGGACGACACCTCTCAATCCTTGGGAGGAGTCTTGTGTGAGAATGATGACCTTAAATAAATCGGCATACCTATGAGAGGTGATAGCCGTTTGTTTTACGATAAATCAATAAAAAATTACCAATATGGTGCCAAACTAGATACATGCCACCAGTACCCTCCCTAGAAAAAATGAGGGTAAAAGGGGAAACCCAAGAAGCCCTCTAGTGAAGGAAAAAATGATTAATCTTATCTATAATATCTAAATTGGAGCAACCCACTAAAGGTAATTCTCTCAACATGCAAGCATGCCACATCATTTTTTCAGTTTTTGATTAGTTGTATGCCATGTCACTTCTTCCTACCACGTTGTGTTTGAGAGTTGAATTTAAGCTACGTCTTGACCAGTAGACAATAGCCACCATAATATCTTTCGGTCTACTAAATTGCATGTCATGTAAAGAGCCGGCCCATCTCTATTATTTTCCTTCTTTACTGTGTGGCCGCCGAACCAGCAGCCATTGAGGCTTCATCTTCCTAATAAATTTTATGATGCATGCCGCTCTCTATTCCTCTCCATAAATTCAGCGGGGGCATGCCAGAAGGTTGCATAGATTTTATTCTCCAGTTAAAGCTCCGTGCTCCCATTTTGTTTTATGCTTTCGGTGGTTCTTTAAAATGGGGATAGGATGAAATAGAAACGGCTGGTGCAAGATCCATTCGTCTCCTCAATTAGCCAAGTATAGTGATGGATGCATTAAGAGTCATTAACAGTACGGTAGTATTCTATTCCAGTCTTCTTCCTCATTCATCGGCGCGACACATACTCTACTATATAGTATCATCTAACTCTGCCACCGCTCCTCGCCACATGTACTATGTTATTGGACGGGCGTATTGGCTGAAATTTGGTGTACAAGGAGCCCAAAATCTTGCTCGAGTACTTTTCACATAGAGTCTTCTGCAAGCTCAATTTGGATAAGCTCCGCTAGAGGATTTGCCAGCAAGGGATTCTCGGTATAAGGCCATAAGCTCCTATCTGAATTCTCAGTTTGCCATTCTTCTTAATTGTTTATACAGGAATAGTTGACCAGTTGTATTCTTTCAAGATTTTTGGAACAGTGGAGTATGGACATGTGAGTACTTCTATGCTTTTGTGTGCTGGAACGATACTACGCAAATTTTGGTACATCAAACTTTCTTACCCGGTATAGATAAGTGAGTACTTTGATGCTTTTGTGTGATGGAATGATGAGTACTCAAAATTTTGGATAAGGTAAATCAAACTTTGTTACCCAGTACAGATAAAATAGGTCGATATATGTTTGCACGGTGCAAATGTTATTTCACAGAGTACTACTGCTAATGATTGTTTATCTCATCATCTCAACTGAAGTTGGTGTTCTCTGATATATAATTGCAGGTTTTTGTATAGAGAAAACGTTCTTTCTATCTGAAGACGATGCTCTACTAAAGCCTATCTTCTGTAGTTGCCTTTGTTGAAGAAATCTTCCGTAGTTGTGCTTTACGGCATCAAACAGAATACCAGGATGTAGATGGTGTGATGGAATGATGAGTAATCAATTTTTTGGATAAGGTAAATCAAACTTTGTTACCCAGTACGGATATAATAGGTCGATATATGTTTGCACCGTGCAAATGTTATTTCACAGAGTACTACTGCTAATGACAGTTTATCTCATCATCTCAACTGAAGTTGGCGTTCTCTAACATATAATTGCAGGTTTCTGTATGGAGAAAACGTGCTTTCTATCTGAAGACGATGATCTACTAAAGCCTATTTTCTGTAGTTGTCTTTGTCGAAGAAATCTTCTGTAGTTGTGCTTTACAGCATCAAACAGAATACATGGATGTAGATGCATGTACATGATCCACTCCTTCATCGTAAAAGATTGTAAAAGTCACTCAGCAGTACGGAGCTGTCATATTATCAATTAACTGCTACTAATTTCAGAAATTATTGTTCAGATGTTACTATGTCATTTTTAGTCACTTCGTCTACTGAAATTTTTACGTATGCACCTTCATTTTCAGCGTGGAGGTTCAAATTTGCGTAAACCTTTTTTTTTTGCATATTATGGTTACAAAATTATTATAACAATAATTTCGTAACTGTGTTTTATGTGTAAGATTTTAATCATGCTAACTAAGTGCTTACAATTTAGCGTTGTATGGATTTTTCTCTAAAAAAAGTGAGTTGTTTATATATGATATTTCTTCGATTCTGATGATTCATTCTCTTTTTCTATGTACCAATGTCTAGCAATATATTTGATAAGACACCAGTCTAACTATTTCCAAGAGCAATCTCATGCAGTTAACCTATTTCCAAGTGTTTACATCATTTTCAAAGATTCTAAACAAATATATCCCGCCGCAACGCGCGGGGCGTATTCTAGTTTAATCTACGGAAGGGGCTAACATTTTCCCATGAAGGATGAACACCAATGCACTTACTAGGATTCCCAGTCGTTCATGAAAATTTATTTACTTCACTTGACCTTATGATTTCATTTTTTGTTTAAATTATACTTGTGTTTATTTGCATTTATTTCTGTACGTCGCACTCCAAGTTGGTTGCAGAGATAAAACCCGAAGTTCCCTATATTAGAATGAATTCTCTCCGAAATTGGAAGAAGATAGATCACCTCGCCAAGAAGCAAGTACTGAACTACATTTGTTACCGCTCAAATTAGCATGATTATATTATGACTTGCAGTGTGAAAATTAATTATGCAACAATGTCATACAAACAACATATGATCGCAAATATGGAAACATCACACCAGGACTACATCAAGGGTTGACGCGAGGATGGAAGATAATGTTACCATTGTCGGTACGACGTGCAAATTGAACCCATCAAACACTTGCCTTCAATGGGTTAAGGATGTGTCTTGCTTCCAAAGTCGTGTTATAACCTAGTGGACATGATGGATAAACCTGGAGCTGGATTTTGATGATCAGTTGCCATTTCTATATATTTGTTTTTGGCATAGGTTCTCTGATAAGTTTTCGTACCACCGAGGCTTCCATTGCTACTGCCCCACCCCCACCTAATATCACTACTAGAAAGACAGCTAGCCCCAATATTACTAGTAGTGGCGCACATTGCTAGTGGCGCGCCACTGCTACACATTGCTAGGTGCTCCACCGCTAGCCCATTACTAATGCCACACTAAGCTTAGGGATGAGCCATTGCTATTCTTGAGCCTAGTTGACCCCCTCCCCCGGATATAATGTGGCGCACCACACCTAGGTGCACCACTGCTATGTAGCATAGCAGTGGTACACCTAGGCATGGTGCGCCATTAATGTGTCTGGGAGGGGATGGGGTACCCACATACCAATGGCACACCAAGACTTTGAGATGGACACGTGTTATATGTTATAGTTGTTAGGAAAATTAATAAACATGAATTTTGATATATTTTACAAAATAGCGCCATTTATCGGTAAAATAGCTCCAGATTTCACATACGACCCCGAGGTGCGCCACTACTAGATGTTACCAGTGGCACGCTAGTAGTGGCACACCACTGGTAAGAAAAACACTTGCGCCAATGCTAGACATTTTTCTAGTAGTGATAAGACCACTTAGAGTGCACATATTGCTTCATCAAAATATGCATATCTGACCCAAGAAGAGGAGGATAAAGAAGGAGAGGAGGAAGATGACGATAGGGAGGAGGGACACGAGCAGAATGAAAGAGGCATGTCTTAGTTGAGTGACACCCCTCAACCAAGTGATGCGCAAAGGAGAGAAACAAATAAGAAACTGACCTTTAGTTTTCAAGGGTAGCTTATTCGACATGCTCGTCCTGGCAAGGCACATCCAACACAAGAGAAGAAAAAGTACAATCAGGTCCAGAATGGGGAGGAAGTGAGATCTATGCATGTCCTTGAAGTGGTCGAACTTGTATTCGATCTTTCAAGTTTTCTTAGGTTATCCAATCTCTTAAATGGTGTTTGAACTTGCTTATGTTGAAATTATTTGTCGAATATGTGTACGTGTTTGATTACAATTGGACTTGTAATTAGCGGTAGGTAACATGTTGGAGTCGAACTCTGTAACATGGCCAAGTATATAAAGGCACATGGAGTAGACAAAATAGATTAGATGCAAGTTGTAGGTTAGACACAAGATCGGGCTTTGAGGACGCGGTCCGGCGCCTGTGGCAGGGCTGCTGGACCAACATGGTGTTTGTAGATCAGAATTGTCTATATTACCTTGGCAGGCTTGTTATTCACATTACTATGATAGTATTTTTTTTCTTTCTTGCAAAGCAGTAGTATAAAAGTATATTACAACTCACATATCACATAAAATTGCAGAGTGGATTTACCAACGAGATCGAGAAAATGAAGGGTGCCTAAATATCTTGGATTCTAGACAACAGACGCTAGCCACCCTAGTTGAAGATAGCCCGAATGACCAACTAGGGGCCCATGAAGATTGCAAGTGGAATGAACAATTATCCACACACATGTAGCAAGTGGACATGATGTGGGCATTACCCTTTGGGTATCCGACATTAGTCTACCTCCGTTGACTCAACTAGGGGCCCATGAAGATTGCCCTAGACTAAGGTTGGCTCATACGTCGGTTGCAACGAAGGAGACCTACCATAAGATGAATTATTGATGAACAAGGCAAGAAGGCATCGAGAAAGGAAAGATTAGATTAGATCTCAATGTTACCTAGTCGAGTTCGGATAGGACTCTCGGGACCTGGCCTACTATATAAAAGCCAGGAGAGGGCCTGCCGAACAACAGAACAACAATACGCAGAACCACCGCGACATAGGGCACAAACCTTAGAATCCTTGCCTCCCGGCGAGTCGACCATAGTAATCTATCGGCTACCCCATTGTAACCCGTTTACTCGATAAATCAAGATCAGACAAGCAGGAAGTAAGGGTTTTACTCATCGAGAGCCCCGAACTTGGGTAAATGTCTCTCTTCGTTTGTTTGGCATCCGATATCTCATGCTAGCCTGCAGGATTCCATCAACCCTAAGCCCCTCATGGTGGGCATTGCCGAGGAGCTCCCTCGTCAGGACATGAAATAAAAAGTTGATTAATAGATTCTTAAGCATCATAGAAAGCATATTTCATACATCCATGCCAATTTCTTTTTGCTAAATTGTCTTAGGTCAGAATAATTTTTCATTTAGGAACCACGTAAAAATCTTAATCTTAAGTGACACCTTTAGTTTCCAAATGTATTTTCGCAAAAAAATCAGGTATGTCCACTCATGAAATTATCATACATGGAATTGACCGCAAACATCCCAAAGATGGTTAGATGCCATGAGAATCTATATGGTTCTTCAACCAACTGAATCTCCATTAGTCTTTCTACTAAATGATAGTATTTGGGAAGTATCACCCGTTAAGAATGTTCTGCAGATGTAGGCGTTAATCGTTTAACTGCATTACCAAATCTCGGTATCATCTGCTATGGTTTTTTTGTCCTCGTATAATCTATATGAGCTTCCGATGATGACAAGTGGTATTAGAGTGAGGTTTGGAGGCTGCGAGATGGGATCCAGAGGAGTCGATAAAATTGATCGGTCGATATGTTAGATTGACGGTGGTAGCATCATTGTATCGAGAGCCAAGATCGATGTTGGGATTGAAGCAAGGAAACTGCAATTTCACAACGAAGAGGTACATCACCAAGAAACCCTAAACAAAAAGGTAAATCTAGCCGCATACAACAAGACACTAGTACTAAAAAAAAGCAATAAGAGACTATTCTTCAACGAATTTTGGCATGTTATATTCAGCGATCCATCTCGTGCCCAAACACGACATAACATAGGATAAACCTTAGTGTGTGTGTGAGGTTTAGTTGTGGAGATAAATTGTACTCCCTCCGGTCTCTTTTAATTGACTCGGATTTAGTACAACTTTGTACTAAATTTGAGTAAATTAAAAAGGACCGGAGGGAGTACGAATTAAAATCATCACGGATTTGTACCTATTTGAGTGTGTCCGTCATAACAGGCAACGCACATAAATGATGGTATAGTTGTATGTAAATCATCAAGTGTGTTATTTGGAATTTCTATAGAAAATGTCATGTCCTAGAATTGTGCTTTCGTGTAAAAAATGTTAATGGATAAAATCCACACGATAGTTGTGGTTTTGTGATGTTTACTCTGAACACATTTGTTTTCTTTTTTTCTTCCTTGAGAGATAGATGTTTGTATTTATTATCCGCTTTGTTATTTATCTATTGGCTTCTTAACTATTTTAGGTCACCTTCGAAAATTGTCTGACCATACTTCAGTGCTCATGCAAGTGGAAACGATGAGATAAACCTTGATTAGAAACTATTGCTGGTTATAAGAAATATCATTTTCTAAGTCCATCGAGATAAATTTGTTGTCTTTATTTTTGACTAATTGAATTGTACTTTTATCTCATGTTAGCACAATTGGGACAAATTTGTGCTAGAATATACTATCACATTTTACCCTCTAGTTTCTACTACCTCTATCCTAAAGCTTAAGGGTTTTTTTTTTTGAAAAGTGAAACCAAGTAAAATTTGATCAAATTTTTAGAGAATATATCAAAAAATATAATAATTTGTAGATACCATACATAAATATATTTCATTATCTATCTAATGATATCGATTTTGTATTTTGCATGTTAATAATGGTTGGTAAAAACTTAGTCAAACATGACATAGTTTGACTTTCTAAAAATAATATAAGCCTTAAGTTTTGGGATGAGGTATTATATTGATTAATTTTTTACCCCATTTAACATTTTGTCTTTGATTTTGACTGACTACACCCACATGGATGCCAAGTAGAAGCGAAAAAATACCTAAGCTATCTAGGCTGCCACGACTCCGCCCCGTGCTAGATCTAACCCGTACCATTTTGTATTAGCCTAATCTTTCTATATTTTCTTTGCTTTCTGCCTCACTTAGGTAGGTACTAGCAAAAGTGCCCGTGCGTTGCACCGGGAAAACAAATACTAAACCATCATTATAGCAAACGATTTGCGTTAATACACACATAATATTTTGCTGACGGTTCAGAAATCTAGGATTCAAAACATCCGTACTACCCAATTTTTTCTGACAATGTAGCTGACAGAGCACTAACCCTTGTCTTACTTTTTCCTTTTCCCATTTTCTCCTTCAATATATCATGGGAGGAATATGATATCTCTATATATCCACGTATATAGTTCTAAATATGATTAGGTTTGCATTAATAAGGTGGACTTTCTAAGTGACAATCTATTTAAGTGCTATATATAACATATCAATCCAAACATTATTTACCTCGTCGCTAGGCGGCAACCAGCTCCACTATATCTGTCGCCCCACAAGGGCCAAGACGCCCCCTTGCCAGGGCCGGCTGGCACGTCGCCGCTTTTCCTCTTGCATGTGTGCCCTCAAGGAGTCTCGGTAAGCCTCGTCCCCAATTACGGCTTCACCTTCAACGCAGGCATTGTCTCTAACCTAGTGAACCACCGTTTCGTGTTTCCCATCTAGGTCTCCTAGAATAATGCATCCTCAAAGTTCGTCATCGTTCCCATCCAGCTGGTATGAACCTTTTTCTTTTGTTGCTCCTACCTCATTCTACTTTGCAATGGATGATTGGGTAACGGCATCTTCACCGGCCCAACGCGGACACGAAAATGATTTTTTCAACTTGCCCGCACATAGACCATGCATTAATTTAAGGAAATGAGAGAGAGGTCAGGCAGACCATGTGACTGACACATGTATGCACGAAGAGTGTTCGCTAGGACGCAAAACCTCTCTAAGTTTAGTTCAAGAATGGGTCCGCACGAATATACTGGTCACTATGCGAGTTCAGCTGGTGGGCTGGAGGCAGACCTATCTTTTATCCGCGTAGATCAAAACGGATATTTTTGTGTCCATTTGCTTCAGGCCATAGGAGATTATCTAAGGATTTTTTTTTCAACTTTAGTGTATTTCAAAAAATGCTGTCGAAAATGTTTGCTCTTTTTCTTTTTCCCCAAACATCTTTTTCATTCCTCTTATTTTTGAGGGGCAAAACATCCGTCACTTTAAATGGGAATGCTCATTGGAAATTAACAAGCCAAACGAGCCGTCTGCTTTTTTGTGGAAAAAGGGGGAAAAACAAGGAAGAAGAGACTTGCTGCCCATGGATGCAGATCATGCACACCAACACAGCAAATAAGATTTCTTCATCTGAATGGGGACGAGGCTCCACTCGTAGAGAGACACCCTCATCTTCGTCTCTTTCCGCACGCCCTCTTGTTCCTGAGGTACTCCGCTTCCGCTTCCGTCGGTCCAGGCCCTCTTGTTCAGGAACACGGTGCCTGCTCCGCTTCCGTCGGTCCCGCCCCCACCAGGGCTCCAGTTTTTTTCCGAGATTTCCTCACGTTCCTTCCCTTTTTTTTCCATCTATTGCCTTCCTTTGCTCGCTCGAGGGTCACGGTCACCAACCAGTAATTCCTTTCTAATCAGATTTTAGTGAGGTGGCTTGTTGATTCCAGAAAACTGGACGTATTTAAACCGGCCGAACTTGTTATCGTGTACCGAGGTGGGACTATTGAGCACTGATGCAGCCTTTGATGGAACGGACTTGAGGAGACTTGCGGCCCATGGATGCAGACCATGCCCACCAACACAGCAACGTGGCCCAAGCAGAATCGAGAACAGTTCGCAGCACGACGGACCGATGAATCCCCAGCTCTACCGATCTGTACGCCCCCTCCTGCTGCTCAAAAAAAAAAAAAAAAACGCCCCCTCCATCTGTAAACGCTCAGTCGTGCTCGCAATGGAGGCGAGCTCGCGGCTGCGGCTTGGCAACGAACGTGGTCGCAACATCTCCTCCTCCGGGCTCGACGTGTAGCAATTAACCCGGCGTGTTGTCGTTCCAGCATATACTGTATTGATTGCCTTGCGGCTTGTGACGTTCGCCCTGTGCTCTCCACCGGCAGCAGCCACTGAACTCGCGACAGCCCGTCCTCTTTCCTGCAACTGCATGGTACCCAGACGGCCGTGACCCGTGAGCACGCCGCCACCGCTCCAAACGGCGCCGTCTGCCGCTCGCGAGGCAAGGGATGAGGAGGCCACACCCGGTTGACCTCGAGGCAGAGAGGATGGTACCTCCGGTAACGAGGACGCCGGCCGTAGGAGGAGAACGGAAGGGCGGCGGACGGCCGGAGGAGGAGGAGGACGGGAGGGCGACGGCGGCTTTTCATTCGTTCGCAGGCCTCTGGTAGGCCGGCGCGGTTCTGTTCGACAGCCGTCGTGGTGGCCGGTGTGCGTGCCCGCGACGGATGAGAAAAATTGAACCGGTTTTTGGCTTAACGGTGGCATTGTGTGTATTATGGAATTTGGTGGGAGGGTAAAACCGTCCTAAAAAAAGCGTTGACGAAAATTTTGGCAGAAACCTTAGCTCCTTTATTATTAGGTATAGATTTGGTCAGGAGCTAGGAGGGCGGTAAAACAACAAAGAGCGAGGTGGTGAAAGCAAAGACATGGATTCAGTGGAAAGGAAGGCTTTCATAGGTAAATCAGTCATAAATGGAGTATTATTATTTAGATTTATTCCTTCTATACTGGGGGTAAATCAGTCATAAATGGAGTATGGGTTATTATTTTGATTATAATCATATTTTTAGACAAATATAAACAAATTCTCCTACGATTACATTACATAGCAACATTTTTTAACCATAGTTAGACTCTATATGCACATCGATCGTCTACTTATAGTTTGGTTGGATCATCCAAGACAATCGAAAGCATCCCATCTACTTTAGGGACCCAACCATGAGGCCTTCCCATGGTCCTTCTTATATTGTTCTCTTCCTCCTCGCCACATCCTCATGCAGCGCTTCCATTTTGGAAGACGCGTGCAAAACCTTCTCCGCTGCCCGCCCGGACATCGGCTACGGCTACTGTATTGAGTTCTTCCAAGCCAACAAGGACAGCACTACCGCGGACAAGCGCGGCCTTGCCACCATCGCAACGAATATCGCAAGGGCAACGGCCATGAACACCAGAAAGCTCAGCGCTGCCCTGAGAAACATGGTGAAGGACCAGAAGACGCGCGAATGCCTCGGAGATTGCGCCGTTTTGTACTATGGTATCGTGGGCCGACTCGATGAGGCGGCGAAGGGCATCACGTCGGGCAGATCACAGGGCTTGCAGGACGCGGTGTGGAGCCTGAGCGCTGCCCTCAACGTACCAGAAACTTGCGAAGAAGGATTCCGCAAACTAGGCGGAAAGTCCACGCTAGCCGCCGCAGACTCAGAGTTCAGCAAGGAGGTCTCCATCGCTCTTGTTCTAGCCAGGACGCTCAGCAGGTAGGTACCAGGTAGCAGCCGAGGAAATATACGTGTATCTAGGCGTGTCACAGTATAGAATCATTTGGATAAATAAACTTCTCGATTGTTTTGAGAAATAAACTGCTGGAATTTTGTAAGTGACGATGTTTAGAATCAGTGAAGTTCGCGAGCATGTTCGGGGCTCTTTTCTTTTTCTCAGGTGGGATTATTTTTTGGCGATTTTGAAGATCAATGAGAAATAAAATATTTGGTACAATTATTAGGGATATATTTGGCCAACCAAATATTACGGATATATATTTAAATATTTGGTACAATTATTAGTGATATATTTGGCCAACCAAATATTACGGATATATATTTGGTGCAATTAAACCGTACCTAGCTTGAGCCTGCTATTTGTAGCTGATTTAGGTCATTATGTTTAGGACAGTAATTGGGGTTTTTACCTTGTATTTTTCTATATATATGAAATATGAGGAAGGGTCCATGTAACCATGTTTGTCCAATAAATTAACGGAGGCATAAAAGTGATACAAGAACTCTGAAGCAATATAAATCATCGAGGCTTAATTGACTTTGGTTCAGTCATATGCATGCGTGAGCATGTGCCAAGTCGATATAAATGAATTATTCAGAGGAGGATACCACAATGCCATACTTACTTATGAATAAAACAATGCAAGCAAACATCCATGACATGCTACTCATATTAATAGATCTGATGCGTCTTCTCTTGACAAAGAAGATGGCTGGGAGTTTGCGTACCTATTGCACGTGACTTGTGCTCACTGAAGTGTGGGACCTCAAGCGTGGGCACCACACGTAAGTGACAGACCTGTTGGTGTAAAAACTCGATTGATTATTATAGTGCATTAGAACAAAGTTTCCTATGGATTCAAGCGTAGGAAATCCAAGTTAACTCATTTACGTGTTAAACTTGTCTAATTCTGCCCAAACCTATCTTTCTACAAATATCACACAATTTGCGTATGATGAGGTCATGAGGTGATCAATGGGTTGATATATCACATTGACTTTTGTGATTATTTTGGGGCATGAACCCATAATACTAACCCCGCCTAAACGATGCTTGCCACGTAAGCACAAGATAAAGTGTTGACATTTGTTAATTAGCAAGGCGATAGATTATGTACCTGCAACTAATTTCACAATCAAAATAGCCTACATGTATCCTTTGAACATATCCGCGATGCGCAAGGATATATGGTAGCATCGCACATCGCCCAACACGTAATGGGCCGGCCCATTTAGCTCGCGCAAGCTTACTGCTTTCGCAAATGTGTTCTGGCAGGTTTTTTCATTTCTGAATAGTTTTCTTGGTTTCCTTCTAGGAGTAGTTTATACTAGTTTTCCTATGGTTTTCTTGGTTGAAAATAATACCATTTCCTTCTCCTAAAATGCATCGGCAGTACAACCATTATTTCCTAAGAAAAACTCCGCATGCATGCCGGCAGGTACAGCAAAAGTACCAAACTGCCTTACCGTGAGCCCTCTGTAGACTACCCGTGCATGCTTGGAGACAATTCTTGAATTTAACCCGTCAAACTCTGCATCTGGATCTCTGCATGCTATTGAGTGGGCATGTCGATCGCAACATCGAGACGACGAAAGCGGCAGAGAAATTAGCGGGCGGACCTGGGTTCTTGTTCTTCCCACCGGTCTCCACTCCACATCTCACCTCCGCATGTCCGCTTGTTCTCTCCACCGCTAAACCTCTTCATTCTCTCCGCATCCCCTCCCATCGCCTCGATCACCCTCCTCCTGTCTTGGATCTCGCAGGGTGACACGATTTGTCGGATGAGATGACCGACGCCAGCAGCGGCGCGAACACCAACAATGCGGCCAGCACCAGCAACGCCGAGGTCCAGATACAGATCCCTGCAGGTCAGTTCGCGTGGCTGATCACTCTTCGATTGTCGAATTTGTGCTCGTTTTGGATTCAAACATGCTTGATTTTCGGCTCTTCTTCAGTTCGAATATATATATGGCGCCAATGAGGGTTAATTAATTGAAGAATGGCCGTGTATCGGAATCCAGTGTGTGTCTCGCGTGGTTGGGCAATGTTTTTTGGGTTCGAATTGCTGAGCGAAGAATTCCTAGAACATGGTTGATTTCTATAAAAGAAGAGGAAAAGGAAATAATTTTCCAATAATTTACATGTCAATCTCATTGTTACTCATCCAGAATCCAGATAAGGCTTTTCTGTTATTGACGTCACTGAATTTTACAGTTCTCACTGTAAACCGCAGGGCCATCCAAAGCCGAAGCCCCAGCACCACCTGCCGGAGCACCATCAAAGAGCTCCGGAGCCAAGAACTGGCGATGGTGGTTGATGGTGTCGGTGGACGTCTTCTTCCTCGTCGCCGGCCAGACGTCCGCGACGCTGCTCGCGAGGTACTACTACCACCAGGGCGGCAGCAGCAAGTGGGTATCAACGTTCGTGCAGACCGCAGGCTTCCCTATACTGTTCCTCGGCCTGTTCTGTGTCCCAAAACAACCCTCCGGCAGCGGCGGCGGCGGCAGCGACACTCCGGTGGCCAAACTCGTCGTGATCTACATCGTCCTGGGGCTCGTCATAGCCGCCGACGACATGATGTACGCCAGCGGCCTCAAGTATCTCCCGGTGTCGACCTACTCGCTCATCTGCGCCAGTCAGCTGTCCTTCAACGTCGTCTTCGGCTACGTCCTCAACTCCCAGAAGCTCACCGGCCTTATCCTCAACGCCGTGGTCCTGCTCACGCTGTCCGATGCGCTCCTTGGAGCCAACCACGACGAAACAGAGGATATCAGCGGCGTCTCGAGAAGGAATTATCTCATGGGTTTCGTGCTGACGCTGGGAGCGTCAGGCACCTACTCGCTCATCCTCTGCCTGATGCAGCTCACCTTCGAGAACGTGATCAAGAAGCACACCTTCACGGCCGTGCTCAACATGCAGATATACACGGCCCTCGTGGCCACGGTGGCCTCCATCATCGGGCTGTTCGCCAGCGGCGAGTGGAGGACGGTGAGAGGGGAGATGGACACGTTCCAGTCCGGGCAGTTTTCCTACTTCATGACGCTGCTGTGGACGGCCGTGTCGTGGCAGATCACCTCCGTCGGGGTGGTCGGGCTCGTCTTCGAGGTCTCCTCGCTCTTCTCCAATGTCATCAGCACCGTGGCTCTGCCCATCGTTCCCCTGTTCGCCGTCCTCATCTTTCACGACAAGATGGATGGGATAAAGGTCATAGCCATGTTGATCGCCATCTGGGGTTTCGTTTCGTATCTGATGCAACACTACATTGATGATAAGAAGGCTAGGAAGGCGTCAGCTAGTGCGGATGGGGGTTCCTAGCTCACCAGTATAGTTTTTCTTTCTCCTTTAGATAATGGAGCATGGTCTTTCTCCCCAAATATAAGGTGTCAGCTGCGAGGAAGTAGGGTGTTTTGCTAATTTTTATTTTGCAGGATTTCATCGTAGACGTACAGTACCTTTTTTGTACCATCTATATTTGCTTATGAATAAAAGTAGATTCCTTTTCAACTGGAATACGGGTGTGATCTTGTTTTTATCCGCTTTGGTGCATGTTGGAATTTGTTTTTTTTTTTAGATATAAGGCAACTTTATTGCCCAACTTTAACTTAATAAAGCCCAGGTAGCATAAGGTTCACACTTAACGATCATACATGCTGCGGCATACAACTTCGCCAAAAACATACGATAGCGAGGGGTTCGGGCAAGACTAGCACAAAGCAGTGAAAAAGCGCACAACAGGAAGATGTGGCTGGTCAGGGACGGTGTCGCTTCACTACTTCAGCTTCTTGGCTTCATGGAGGTGTAGAGCTCCCGCAGCTCGCGCTCCATCCAGCTTAGTCCTTTCTTTTCCATGCCCTTGAACTTGGGCCTCCAGATCTGAAGAAAAATCAGAATTTTATAGATAAAGTCAGCGGGATGGTTAATGATTTTCTTTTCGATGTTGGAATTTGTAAATGGAAAAAAGCTAGCGATCACCTGGATGACCGTGTCGTCTCCTCCTCCGCGCGCATTGCACCTTGCACGCCAAGCGTCCCGGAGACAGCAATGGTTTTGTGGGGACCATCGGCATCATTTTACCCACCCTGATTTTTCTCCACCCATTCTCTACCTTATCCGCTCATGCTTCCCAACTCCACCAATCCCGACGTACTTGATCTCTCACACTACTAGAAAAACCTTTATAGCTAGAAATGTATTCTATGGCGTATTTAAAAAGTCATGCTCCACAAAAATATATCTGTGGCGCATAAAAAATATGTTTCATAGAATTGTAGGAATTATGTGGTGCATGTAAACCATATGTTTCACCTAAATGTGCATTTTTGTGCCCCATGCATATAGCAATATGTCCCACACAATTGTGTATTTCTATGACGCAATTCTATGGCGCTTATTGCTATATGCGCCACATTTCTGTGCCGCATATTTCTATATGTGCCACTGATTTTTCTTTGGATTTTTAAAAGATTTTTTTGAAATTTTAGAATCTTTTCCAATTTTTGAACTTCCAGGATTTTTTATTTTTTAAATTAGTTTTTTTAAATTTCAAAAAATTATATTTATAATATTTTATGTTTTAATTTTTTCCTGATTTTATACTTTTTTGAAGGTGTTGCGGGATGCAGAAGACGAGAGGCAAATGTCGCCCCAAAGATTGGGGAGGAAGTTTGTTGAAAGATATATTGGTGAGTGGCCGCTTGTAATATCCGCGGTGGCAACGTGCACCGTGTTTTGCAGCGGCGTCGTCGGCATCAGTTTCATTTTGTTGGGAGCATGCAGGAGGACGAGGAGAAGGGTATTTGTTTTCTTTTTTTTTGCTGGGACGAGGTGGGGTCCAGCACGTGTGAAAAGAAATGTGGTGAGTGCACATAAAGAGGTGATCGGTGGATCAGTGTGCATCGTACGCGCCTGCGCACCTGGCGGGGAGGTCGGGGATTTCTTAACCTGGGGAGGCTCGGCGTCGTCCTTTGTAAATTACCACAAGACTAGTGTATTACCTTCTTTTAGAAGCATAGAATATTTCGAACGCACGACACACAGACACACACACACACAAACTCACAGTAAACACCTATTTGAGACGGGAGTCACGGATAATCAAGATTGTCGAGACCAACACTTGTGCCTTGCTACCAACATGAACAAATAATCCATGTCTACACGCTAATGCGATACACAAAGGCCTCAAAATAAGGTTTAAGACCCAATGGGGTGAGAGTATAGCCGTCCTCCTAGCCAACCATAAGTTGGTTTTATGATAGGCTAGTATTCTTGTAAAAGATGTCCAAAGTCATTGGTGTGCTTGGTAGCCTAGGCCTTTTTTGGCCCAGGGTGCATTCCCTGTCCAAAACAAACTTTGAGCTAGCCTGGGTTGCATCGCTAGGACCAAAAGTATCTTGGTGTTGTTTGGTTGCACGCAAGCCCAAATGGTTATATCGATGTAAGTTACTGAAGTGATCCAGCACACCATTGCATGTGGTAGTGCATAATTCATTGACATAACACCCATGATGCATCGTTTCATAAATATTACATCCCTTGAAGTGGTCCAAAAAAAATGTTGCGGGTCCAAACTCTTTTTATTCCTTGTCACAATATAAAAGAGTACAAAAGATCAAAGATCCTTTTTGGTCTACAAGGATTTGCAAATAAATCTAAATTAAAATAATCTATCCCTAGGAGCTATTCTACTTGGAGAAATATTATACCATATATGCTCCTCTGCTAACTATCACATCCAAATTCTTGTTTATGTCTACTAATCTTCTGTTCCGTCTATCTAATTCTAGTATGTTCTATATATGTAGTAGTTACCTCGGTCTTCAAGTCCTCCGGAAGCCTCCTCTATGTCTTCTAAAAATCTAAGCAAGGGTTTAAGAATGTATAGGCTGAGTACGAGTGTACTCAACAAGTTCTAGATAAGTGGGTGCTTGATGCACAATCCACATCATGGATCACTGACCCTACACTTATGCCAGTTTTCAAAAAAATAATCTTGGAAAACGGTAATTTTTATTTAGAAAAACTATGCCAGTCTTCACAGGTTGTGAGATATTTATGGAGATCCTTTCCCACCATGATCACAGCTCAATTCCCTGAACAAGGAGTGAGAAGCCACATTTAAACACTCTGTAGAGGTACATTACTTCTCCCACAAAGTTCGTGGCCTTATTGCCCTTTTCACAATTTCAAGGTATTAAGTCCGCACCAAGTTTAACCGAGTCATGTCAAGTCCTTCTCCGCAACCCAATATTCCACCAGTTGTAACGAGGTACGTTACAGGCTCTCACCCAGTGATTCCACCATGGAATATACGAAACAAAAAGGTACTTCTACTCGATGATACCCACAAGTGTAGGGGATCGTTGAAATCTTCCATGTGTAAGTATTAGTATCGATCTCACGGGGAGGTGAAGGTCTAAGTATTTTATTCTCTCAAATTAGATGTCATTATTCTAATAATTATCTGCACTAAAGAAACTGAATTAACAAGGATGATTTCTTTGGTGACGTTTAAAATTGAAAGTAAAAGTTCAAGAAAGTAAATATCCAAGTAAGTAAATATGCAAGAAAAGTAAATGTGCAAGAAAGTAAATGCTCCTTGAGACAAAGCCCAATCCTCTATCGAGCAAGAGGACAAACGTAGGTGTGTACTTATGTGAAACAAGCATTCCTTGGGGCGGCATAGCCTTCATGGCATAAAAATTTCTACAATAGTATGGAAGCATCTTGGAAAGTTTTAGTCTTTTTGGATGGAGCCCAAAATAGGTGGAACCATATGCATGAGCAAACACACATCTAGTGATTGGTTCCTAACCCATGTACGTGAGCCAACTAGGAATTCATTAAGACATGAATATTAAACCCTTTCTTTAGGTTTTAAGGTGCCCGATCAAAACCTCTCTAATGCAACTCTAAAGTCTGGACAAGGTTTCTATCATCTACTACTATACTTACACCATTTCATTACTTCAAGGTGACACCCTATAAGCCCATATAGGTGAAGTAACATATAGTTTGACGTTCACATATTACCACCAAAGAACCACATCAAATCACAAAACCTGACCAAATACTCAACATACTATATAGAAATCACAATCAATCCATCCAATGCCCTCAAGAACATGGGAAACTACTCAAACGGAGAGACATTACAAAGATCATAGACTTGGTGGAGTTGTTGATGGAGAGGAGCATCCCACGGTGGTGATGGTGATATAGATCGCCGTGGTGGCAGCCACGGGAGGTGGTATTGCCGTAAATGTTGATGAAACTACTAGAAAAATAGTGGTAGGTAAGTGGATTATCCATGGCGCATTGAGAAGTTGGTGCACCATGGGTATAGTATTTTCCGCAAGATAGATTCCTACATGATAAGTGTTTGGATGCGCCATGGCATATAACTGGGACTAATCTAGCTAGGTGTGTACCCTACATGATAAGTGTTTGGGTGTTAACACTTTCAGGTCTGCCAATTAAGAGGTCAAGTATTTTCTGCAAGATCGAATCCTTTGTTCATTTAGGTCAACTACTTCTATTTAATTAGCTGCATAGTTATTCTTAGCTTCAATTATGTACTCTCTCTCTCTCTAATGTGATTGTGCATGTGTCCCCCATGCCTTGGTTTAAATTTTGTGATAGCTCTTATACAAGAGTACACATGATTACTACTAGGTACTTAGAGGTGCTAAGGTTGAAGTCAGTATAGAAAAGCATGGTGACTTATGTTTTACTAATGCCTACCTCTACAATGATCTACTGGATCAATTCCTCTGTATACTCTACACTCTTGTTACTAATAAGTCGTTATCAATCAATTCCTTGTTGTTGATGAACAACTGATTGCCTCCTTGCTTTCTCTTCTCCTCAAGCTCTCCTAGTTTGATATTTCTGTCTGTCTCTACTATATCTAAGTGTGTTTTGAGTCTAAACTGAAGTGTGAGTTGTGAGCCTATCGGGTGTGTGAGCTCATATTTATAGTACGAGTTGGCCAATAGTTGTGCTTATTGTAAGGGTACATTGCCCCTATGTGTGGTTTTGGTAATTAATGACAACCCCTATGGACTAATGTTTTCATTGAGTTTATATGAAGGAATATTCCATAGGTACTACTTGCTCTCCATGTGTTGGATTCAAGTATGGATGCCATGAAGATAAAGGTATATCTTGTGTATTGGCATCAAGATCATCGCCATGCTCTATCTTATGTGAGTATGTGAAGATACAAGGTTGAGTTGGGCAAGTTCAAGATGAGCGTCTCAAGTGAATCACATACTTGAAGCTTGCCGTCCATTTGATGATAATGGACTTGTGAAGATGTGCATCAATGGAGCTTTCCCATCATAGTGTATGGGGGAGCATTTGTGAGTCTTCACGAAGCAACATTGGTCAAGTGAGGCATTCCGGCTTGAGTGAAGCTTGAAGAGTTATCATCAAGATCAAGCGGGATGCGCAAGGCAAAGGTATGGCCTTGCTAGGTTTTCCTTTTACCGGTCTCAAGGTGGATGTTGGGAGACCGGATTATAGGATAGATAGCCGCACTATTAAGAGGGGCTTTCGGTTGAGTAACTTGATCACATCGTCTTAGGGAGCTCAATCCTTTGCATACTTTGCATATCCTTATTGCCTCTTGGTGTTTCTCTATGTGAGGTTCTTGAGCTTGTTGCTAGCTTTACAACAAGCCCAAGTTCATCGAAAACGGAGTTCGCATGCATCTTCTATTGCGTTTTCGAGGTTGGGTGATTTTACCGGTTATTCATGATATAAGGTTCTACCCTTTTATATTCATGATAAAATCCCCTCCTACAGTTTCTTGAGTTTGCACTTTCTATTGGATAGCATTTGTTATTATCTTTCCAACGAAATTAGTTTCATGTCAATCGGAGTTCGGGAGCAATAGTTATTAAAGAAAAGGTAAAAGAAGAAAAAGAAAAAGAAAAGAAAAAAAAAGGGGGACGGCTGCCCGGTTGCCGCCCGGCCTGCCGGGCCACACGCCGGCCCACTCGGTCGACCGGGCGGCCACCGGCCTTGACCGGCCTGCCGTGCACAGGCCCCGGCCCGACCGGGCCTCGCCGGCCTGCTCGCCTGTGCGCTACGGGCCGCCTCCTCGCGCCGCTGGGCCGTCGTCGGCACCCCGAGAGGCCCACCCGCGGCCTGCTCGCCCCCGCGCGCCACCGGCCAATCCGCCGCCGGCGCTGCTGGGCCGCCGCCGCCCACGCGGCCTGGGCCGCTCCCCGCGCGGCCTGTGGCATTTCCGCCGCCCAGTGCGCTTCTACCCCGCCCGGTCGGTGGGCTGGTCCGACCGGACAGGCCACCGGCCTTTCCGGCCCAGGCTCCGGTCGGCCGGCCTGCTGGCCGGCCTGGGCACTTTTTTAGCCCGATTTTAATGCGATTTTCACCCGGTTTTCTCCCCAACGGTTATTTTTCTCCCTAGACTATAAATAGCCCTTCTTCCACCTTGAGCAATAACTTCTTCCCCTTTCTCTCACCTCCATTGTTGCATTTGAAGAAGTTGCTCTCTCCCTTGATTCCTCCAACCATTCTTGCTCATATTTGAGGATTTGAGAGAGGAGATCTAGATCTACACTTCCACCAAACCGTTTCTTCTCTAAGTGAGGGAATCTCTTGGGATCTAGATCTTGGAGTCTTTGGTTGACTTTCCCCCTTGTTCTTCCTCTCCAATCTCATCCTAGCATTCGTTGCTTTGGTGGGATTTGAGTGTGAAGGACTTGAACACCTCCGGTGTTCTTGCTTTGCATCATTGCATAGTGTTGAGCTCTCCACCACGATTTGTTCGAGTGAGAGACCGTGAGCTTGTTACTCTTGGAGGGTGACCTCCTAGTTGGCTTGGTTGGTGTCCCGGTGATCTCTTCGTGGAAGATTGTGAAGGGGCCCGGGCTTCTCCTTCGTGGAGCTTGTGAAGTGGTTGTGGAGCTTGCCATCTCCGGAGCGGAGGAAAAGCTAACCATAAGGAAAGGGCCATTATCCTTCGTGGGTGTGGTTCGGAGAATAGGGTGAGCCTTCGTGGCGCGAGGAATCCTTCGTGGGACCTCCACTCCTCCAAACGTGACGTACCTTGTTGCAAAGCAAGGGAACACGGGAATACATCCTCGTCTCCGCGTGCCTCGGTTATTTCTATACCCGAGCTCTCTTTCCTTGTGATAGCCATCGTGCTTGAAGTACATATATCTTGCTATCACTTGTGCTACATATATCTTGTGCCTATCTTGCTTAGCTCTAGTTGCTATTGTTACACTTAGTTGAGCTTACCATATTTAGGGTTTGTGCTTGTAAACTAAACGATAGTTTAATTCCGCATTCTTACAAGACAAATCCGCAAGAGTTTGTAATTGCCTATTCACCCCCGCCCCCCTCTAGGCGACATCTCGATCTTTCAATTGGTATCAGAGCAAGGTCTCTCCTTGTTTAAGGCTTCACCGCCTTGAGAGTAAAGACGTCGGCTAGTATAGTGCACAATGACACAATTGTATTTAATGGCACAAATTATTTTTTGTGGCGAAATTGCTTGCTTTGTAATCTTCGGACCTTGTGTCCACATATAGAGCAATTTCTAGATGTCAGTTTTTCTCCTCCGATGGATTCTCAAAATCTATCTTTAGAGGATGAGAAAAACTTACATCTTGAAGCTCAAGTATCTAATGAGCTTTTATTCTCCTTAAGACCCGATTTTCGTAGGTTCTTGATATATATAAAGCGAAAATCATCTCATGAGATGTGGATCAAGCTTAAGGAAATGTTTGGTGGATCCACTTCTAAATTGGTCGGTGGTGACTCCGAGGAGCTCTCTTCCCCTTCACATCATGAAGAGCTCCAAGTTGCTTCCACCTCCGGTCGTGATGATATATCATCTACTTCCACTTCACCAACGTGTTGCAAGACACAAGGTAATGATATGGTGAGTGGTGAGGGAAATTGCAATGTTGATATTGTGCTCAATAGTGATGACTCTTCATCTCTATCTCATTGCAATGTTTCCTCTTTGGACTTAAACACATCGAGCATTGAAAATAATCTACATGCTTGTGTTGATAGTCCTTGCATATCATGTGTAAATTGCTTACATAGATCTCATGATGATAAGCTTGCCTTGTCTTGCTCCCATAATCAAAATGCTTCTATTTCCTCTAGTTGCTTGTTGACTAACAATGTAGAGGAAATCGAACACTATATGGATCAAGACATGATTTCAAATGAGGATTCAAGAATATCTTCATCTTCATCCTCCGGTATGCACATGTGCCTTATGGCAAATGGATCAAAGGTATCTCCTACTTTGACTCCTAACACGTCCTCTAATGATGAGAATGATGATGATGATAATGATGAAGTATATAATACCTTGGTGCATGATATGGCAATGGTTTATGCTTCTCTTCGTGGTAATAAAGAAGCTCGTGCTAATCTCAAACACTCTATGGATACCTTGTATAAATATAGGGAAACCATAGTGGAGTTGGAGTCCCATATTGAAAATGGGGAAATGAGATTCACTCTCCTCAAGCATGAGCTAAAAGATGAGAAGCATACTAATTTTATGCTTACACAAAAAATTGAATCCTATGAGCTTGAAAATGAAAAATCTATTGATGATGCTTGTGCTACTAACTCTAATTCTTGTGAAGCATCGACCTTAAAGGAGAATGTTGAGCTAAGGGCTCAACTTGAGTTGCTAACTAGCAATTATAGGAAGTTAGAAGAAAGTCATAAAAAGCTCTCGGGCTCTCATGATGACCTTCTAATTTCCTATGATGGGCTTAAGTTAGCTCATGAGGCTAGTATCACTAAGGTAACATCTTGTGAGCCTCATGTGGACATTAGCACAATCTCTACTACAAATGCTATACTGCCATGTGCTAGTCCTTGTAATCCATCTAGTCAAACTAGTGATACACCTTGTGTT